>NC_137847.1:11700000-12320625 GCF_948465745.1 Chenopodium album
ATGGTTGATGTACCAATAAGGTATCGAAGTAGGCGATGGAGAGATTGCATGTGTTCCTCCGTTGGTCGTTGCATGTATTGAGCTAACTTGTTCACTGAGAAAGCAACATCAGGTCTAGTGAGGCTTAGGTATTGCAAGCTACCCACCAAAGTACGATATTCAGTAGGATCATCAAGGAGTTTTCCTTGAATGGTCAAGGGGGGATGAGTTGCGAGTGGTGTAGCAACTGGTTTAGCATTCTCCATATTAGCCTTGCATAAGATGTCATTTATATACTTTTTCTGGCTCAAGAAAATTCCCTTGGGATGAGGCATAACTTCCACTCCCAAGAAATAGGATAATGTTCCCAAATCTTTTAGAGAGAAGCGTGCTGCAAGATTGGTGATGACTGACTCCAGGGCATTATTATCATTGCTTGTGATAATAATATCATCAACATAAACAAGGAGATAGATTGTGGAGCCATGATTATGCAAGGTGAACAATGAGGAGTCAGAAATTGTATTCTTGAAGCCTAACCCAAGTAAGTGGTGGCGAAGCTCTTTATACCAAGCTCTTGGAGCTTGTTTCAAACCATAGAGGGCCTTATTTAGCTTGCACACATGAGTAGGATGTTGAGGGTCTATGTATCCAGGAGGTTGGATAGTGTATACATCATCAGTAAGTGTGCCTTGAAGGAAAGCATTATTGATGTCGAGTTGACGTAGTTGCCACCCTTGGCTAACCGCGCGAGAGAGAACGAGCCTAACTGTGGCAGGTTTGACTACAGGGCTGAATGTTTCCCCATAATCTATGCCATGCCTTTGATTAAAACCTCGAGCAACATACCGAGCTTTGTATTGAATAACATTCCCATCTTTATCTTTCTTTATGCGAAATATCCACTTGCAACCAACAACATTTTGAGACATTTCAGGAGGAACAAGTGTCCAAGTATGATTTTTGATGAGTGCATTCATCTCGTCATCCATGGCTTTTCTCCAAACAGGGCTCTTTAAGGCTTGTGTGATATTTTTGGGAATGTCAATAGGAACTAATTCGGCATTGAGATTGAGTTTGTCAATGGGTTTTCTAATGCCGTGCTGAAGGCGAGTAGACATAGAGTGAGTAGGAATGGGTGGTGGGTGGTCAATATGAGATTGAGGTGGTGATGGTGGGGGGGAAGTAGATGGGGACGTAGGAGACGTGTGATGACTGTTTGTAGGAGATGGGGTTGTAGTTTGAGAGGTGGGGGAGAAGGATGAAACTGATGGGCTAGTAAGGAGGTGATATGGTGGGCTTTGATTGGGGCTTGAAGGAGATGGTGCAGCGGAAATTTGTGGAGTACTAGGTATTGAATTTGGTGGGATAAGTACGGGTAAGTAAAGAGGGGCCCAATGGTCAATAGTTTGCAAAATGGGGAATGAGTCATTTTTATTTGAAAAAGGGAATACATGTTCAAGAAATTTAACATGGCGTGAGACATAGATGCGCTTAGTATCTAAATCCATGCAATAATAGGCATTTTGAGTTGGTGCGTATCCCATAAATATACATGGTTGTGACTTTAGCTCTAGTTTGTTTGAGGTATACGGTTTAAGCCATGGGTAGCAAAGACAACCGAAACTCCGAAGTTTTGTGTAATTGGGTTGGACACCAAATAATTTTGAGTATGGAGATTCATTGTTTAGAGTGGAGGTGGGCAGTCTATTTATGAGATAAACTGCAGTAGCACAGGCATTTGACCAATATTCTAGAGGCATGGATGCATGAGAGAGAAGAGAAAGGAAGGTTTCAACAATATGTCGATGGCGACGTTCTGAGTATCCATTTAATTGAGGAGTGTGAGGTGGAGTTGTTAAGTGAGAAATGCCGTCAATTGAGAGATAATTGCTTAAGGATTCATATTCCCCACCATTATCAGAGTATAGAGTTTTGAGAGGAAGTTGGAAATATTTTTCCACTAACGCTTTGTAACGAATGAAGACGTTTTTAGCGTCAGATTTTTGCTTGAGATTGTAAAGCCATATATACTTGGTAAAATGATCAACAAATATAATATAGTATTTAAAGCCATCATGAGAGTGAATAGGAGAAGACCAAACATCCGTATAAACATACTCAAGTGGAGAAGTTGATGTAATTGATGATGTTGCAAAAGGAAGACGATGACTTTTATTGCAAGCACATGAGTTACAATCAATAGTAGAGATACTAGGGATATTTAAATTATTCTTAGAGATAAGTCTTCTAAAAACATTTTTGGATGGATGCCCTAGACGGTGATGCCAGTCAAGGGAGTTTGTTTTGATGCTTGCATAAACTCTAGGAGATTGTGTTTGGATTTCATAGATACCATTTTTAGTGTGCCCCTGGAATAGGGATGCCCCAGTTTTTAAATCCGTAACAAGAAAAGAAGTGGATGAAAATAGAATAGAGACATTGTTATCTTGACATAATTTAGAGATAGAGATGATATTTTTCGAAATTGCAGGAACTACTAAAACGTTTTGCAAGATTAATGATGAAGAAAATTTTACAGAACCAAAGTGAGTGATTTTGAGGCCCGTACCATCACCTACAAGAAGTTCTTCCATGCCATCATATGGTGTATGGAGAGAGAGATTTTCCAAATCAGCAGTGACATGGTGAGATGCACCACTGTCAAGAATCCAAGAGGAAGAAGGTGAAGGTGAAGCGAGGATAGCGGTATTGGTTTGTGGTTTTGAATGGGACGAGTTTGGGTTGTCATCCATGAATAAAGTTTATAGAAAGGATCAAGGTATCTGATACCATATAGAAGAGTTGGAAAGAAGTTGTATTTTGTTGTATATTTACAACTCAATATATAGTGATACAAGAGAGCTATAATTTCAGTAAGCTAGAACTAAGGGAGATAAAATCCCTACAATTAAGCACTACATAATTACAGCTATAAGATTGATTGTAATTCCTACAATCACGTAAGCTAATGTTGGAAGTGTTGACTTTGAAGATGTCATTCCTTATCAAGCTGTTGTAAGCCTGGTCCAAGGAAGTAGTTTCCCGGATCAGACTCCATAAATGGGGGTAAGGTCTCGGGCCTGGAAACCGGGCCTGTTGACCCGGGTGGAAGGCCCGTGGGCCTAACAATGACCCACCTGGGCCGGGCACGTAACCCCGGCTGAATATCCCAGTCATCCCTACGGTTTGAAGGCCGTGGGACTTGAACCCATCTAGGCCGTTCAGAAGTAGGCCGTTCAAGTACTACATCCCTACTAGACTGTCTTCGAGGGACGGCCCACGGGTTGTCGGGCTCATGGTTTCGTACCCTCAGTGGCGGGTCTAGCATAAGGGCCAAGGCTTCAAGGAGACGGGCTTGGGGGGACGGGTCATCATATGTGAAATTAAAAACTAGTCTTGGCCTTGGGATCTCCATCTCACACACAAATTGACCAAAACATCGTGGGCAAGCGATTTCCGACGGGTTGTCCGAGGAGATTCGGACAATCCGTCGACATTGGTAGCACCAATAAGAATTGAAGTTTTGAGTTGAGTTAGGTTGAGTTTGAGATGAGCTCAAAGACATTTGCTAAATAATAATAATATGTTATGTGATTAATTTGGAAAGTGTAACATTTGGGGTATAACGAGTTTAGATTATATATGTGATTGTACATTGGACAGAGAAATAGGAAAGGAATTGTTTAAGGGTATGTAGAAAGAGATTCTTTATCTTTGTGTTTTGTTTCTGTTTTTGTGAGTTTGAATGTTAAAGAAATGAGTTGAGTGAATGCGGTGCAAACCTTTGTTATTTGCCCGGGAAGAAACGTTACAATATAACAATATTTGATTCTCTTTTCTTTGAGCACAATTCTCATCTTAAACGACGACAGTCTAGAATTGGAAAAGGTTGTTAAACCTCCATTAGAAGTTTATTTAAAAAGAAAAGGCAAAACTAGCAAGAGCATAAAAAATGTGCCGATATTATCAAGTGATACAATAGGAAATACCATTCTTGGCCTCATGGGGATTCAGTTTATTTTGTTTATGCAAGATTTGATTTATCTTGTAGAGTTTGCAGATGTTATACAATTGATGACTTTTTTTTTTTTTTTAAAAAAAAAAAAATTGAATTTTTAATTCATAAAAAATTATTAAGACAAAAGAAGGTAGTCC
The DNA here is from genome assembly GCF_948465745.1 of Chenopodium album. NCBI lineage: Eukaryota > Viridiplantae > Streptophyta > Magnoliopsida > Caryophyllales > Amaranthaceae > Chenopodium > Chenopodium album. Next base: position 11,704,138 of record NC_137847.1, read on the forward strand.
CAGTTAATCAATTTGATAAACAAAATTTGTTTATCAAATGACAAAGTGGTAAATAAAACAACATATATGTTCAGTTATCATGACATTTTCGTAAATATATTAACAATAGTGGGACCAGTATCGATACAAAATTGTTGATTTATTTACAATTTTGGCATTTGATAAACAAATTTTGTTTATCAAATTGATTAACTGGTAATAAAACAAAAATTATTTATATTCCGCGCTACCTCGGTGTAGTAGATGTTAAGCGGTCGCTGTCAGATTAGCATGGCCTTGAAATGTGTGAGCACTTCTGAATCCAATGGGACTCAAAATATTGCCATAACTCAGAAGAAATATTTTAGAGAAAAAGTAGTCTGTATTTTGTGTTTTATTACTTATATATCTATAATATTATTAAAACCCATGGATTAAATGATATTAGGGGTGTCCGTTCGGTTTTCGGTTTGGATTTAGTCCGAATCCGATCCAATCCGAATATAATTCGGTTTTCAATTTTTCAATCCGATCCGATCCGAATTTCTCTCTTGATCCAATCCAATCCAATCCGAATTAAAATTCGGTTATTTGGATCCGATCCGAAAATCCGAATTATAATGCATTATTTTTTACCTCCTAATACAATTATAAAAATAAAGCTTTAATACAAATAAAAGTCTTTAAAATAATGAGTAAAATAAATAGTTCAACGTCAAGTCATTAATTAATTAATACAAAGTCTCCCTAATTTATTTTTTGTAGTAGTAAGTATTTGAGCTAAACTTCAAAAAATAAAGAAATCCATATTTATACAAGCTTAATTTTACAATTCGGTTTTCGGTTTGGATTGGATCCAATTAGGGTAAATCCGATCCAATCCGAAAATCCGAATTTCCAAAAAATCTCAATCCGATCCAATCCGATTTAAAGTTCGGATCCGATCCGAATTGATAATTCGGTTTGGATTGGATTGGATTTCGGTTTTTATCCGAATTATGGACACCCCTAAATGATATTACGACATGTGGCATCCTTATGTCAGCATAACATAGCGCACATTAAGCTATCTTATAAATATCTAAGGCGTGACATGGTGGTTAACAATACTTAACCTACCTGAAAATTTTTTCATATGCGTAACCTCTCTATAATAATGTTTAATTTAATGGAAAACTCTTCATATTAACCTCCCTATTTAATGTGATTCATTGGATACTTATATTCTAGATTGAATAAGCATTTAGCAATCTTACAGAGTAATATTTCATCATGTTTTATCTAAAAAAATTGTATTACTAAAGTTTTAATTTTGATACTTTTTTTTTTTCTCTATCTTTTGTGTGTGGCTTGTGTTTTTAGTATGTACCTATGATATACGAAGTACAATTCTCATTCATAATACACGGGTAATACAATTTCGATTATTATTCTTATGAGTTAGTGCTTATAATGTACATTTTTCATTTATACTACAAAAATAGTAAGTTTCAGTTATTCTTATCTCTTACATTGAAGCTAATATTTTTAGGTGGTAGTGTGGCACATTGCACATTTAATTGGTCCAAATCCAGAGCATCGCTTGGGACAACAACTAGTTATGATAATAAAAAAGACATGTATGACATATTAAAGCTGGAATTCAACTTCACCTAAATGGACATTAATAAGCAAGTTCATGGCAAATTCAGTTCAGTTTAGTTCAACTTCAATAAGTTCAGTTCAGTTCAGCTCACTTCAGTCAATCAAAACAGGCCCTCAGTGCCTTTAATGACCTATTCATGTAAATTGATAATAAAGATAGGTTCGTTTCAATGGTTGTAATTGGAGTATAGTTCATGACAATAAGGACTATTCTCTTCGGCTTAATTTCAGTTCAATTCCTAATTTCCTTCTATCATAAATAATTCAGTTCAATTCAGTTTAGTTCAGTTCAGTTCAGCTCAATTCAGTTCACTAAATTTGAACCGGTCCTAAGTGTAATTTTGCCTTATTAAAGTTATAATAGTCACAAATAAGGCAACATCGACGATTACATATGCTTTTCCTTGAGAAATTTGTTTTAATATACTCTTACAATACTTTTAAGATCCATCGTTTCTAATTTTGGTAAGCGTATATGACTCAAAATTTTAGCAAGTCATCGCATACAAGTAATATAAGCATTGTATTAACGTTGGAGAAGAATTCGAGAATAAATTTAACATTCTGGTCACATCAATTATTGTTTACTAAACATTGTACCCTTTGTCAGAAAAAAAAAAAATGTTTATTAATAAATTCCGCCACACAACACATCATCTAAATTTTTTGTTCTTTATCTATTTTCTAATAGTCTTGAAATTTTATACGGAATGTTTCTTACATCACCTACGCCAAAAATGAACACAAGCCATTATCGATTCACACTCGGTTCATTCCAATATTAGGAGTCTCACACAATTACAAATTCTTAAATGGACCTGGTTCACACTAATTTATTGTGGACCACTAACATTAGAGAAACTATGGTTGTTTTATCAATACAAAAAAAAGTCACTGTAATAAAATAAAGGTCACTATGTTGAAAATAAAAGTCATTTTGGTAATATATAGGCTATAAGAGGTTAATTTTTTTAATAAAATATTTTATAAGGTCAATATTAATAATAAAGGTCACTATGTTAAAAAAGGGTCATAACGTCGTATTTCAAGTTCACAATTGTATTAAACATTATGCAACTTTTAATAAAGGTTACTATGTTAAAAATAAGGTTACTATGTTAAAAATAAAGGTCACTATATTCAATATAATGTCAGTTACGTGTGTATAAACCTCGGGTCCACAATAATATTATTGTGAACCAGGTCCACGCAAATATTTATGCTCACACAATTACACACCCGTAAAAACAGAAAGTACCAAAAACTCTCGTCAAAACCGCCAAACACAAATCTCTAAAACTCAAAAATATTCTCTCTTACACAAAAACATTTTAAAAAATAAAAATAAAAAAATGAAGGAGTTTCAATCTCTAGCTCTCTTCTTAACTGTGTTCACATTTGTAAGCTCAAGCTTTGGAGATGTTGTTACAAGTAGTAATTACGCCAACATTGGTATTAATGGTGTTAATTACGGGATTAGCATCCTTAATCGTACCACTTTTCCTCCGGGTTTCCTATTTGGCTCAGCTTCTTCCGCTTACCAGGTTACTAGTTAGTTTTCTTTTTTTTTTTTTTTTTTTTTTTGTTGCTAATTTCATGTTTTATATTCAATATTATGTTGTTAATTAATGTTTAAAGTTGGTTAATTATTGAGTTATTTATTTATTATAATGGGTTTTTCATTTTATACTTGGAAATGTAATCAAAGAATGAAAATGTGGATTTTTTTTAATCATTTTGAAATGGGTTTTGAATTAATTTATTGATTTAAATTTTGTATTTTTCTATTTCTAGAAATGTAAGTTTATGATTTTGTGTGTTTTTTTGTGTAGTATGAAGGAGGAGCTAAAGAAGATGGAAAAGGGCCTAGTATATGGGATACTTTCACCCACAAATTTCCTGGTTAGTTTTTTTTTTTATTTTTATTTTTATTTTTTTGTATATCAATTAGTTTTATGTTTTTGGGTTGTAACCAAAATAAAGATTATTTGTGTATATACTTCGTATATGATATATATGAGCAGTCACAACTCACAAAGAACAATGATGTAGATGAGATTCGATTCGACTCTACTCATGTACTGTATAATGTACATTGAATGTTTGTTTAAGGTGTTGGCGATAATTTGTGCAGGGAAAATAGCCGACGGAAAGAATGGGGATGTGGCAGTTGATTCATACCATCGTTACAAGGTGTGGGATCCCTTGCTTGAAAGCTACTCGTGATCACAATTTTAATGTGGTTTCTTTTAAAAAAAAGTATTGTTGTTGTTGTTGTTGAAATGCAGAATTTATGTGGTATTAGAGTAATTAGACTATTATACAAAGATTCCCTGGAAAAAGTAATAAAACAATTTGAATTTGAAAATTTGAACTTTTCCCCCGTTTTATTCGTTGTAGCTTTTGCATGTTCACAAAAATACTACGTATTAGGTTCTTTGTAAAACTTAATTTCCTCGACCTTTGTTTAAAAATAAAGTAATGGTTATCGTTTTAACTTTTGCATGACCATCATTATTTATGATTTATACGTAAAGATAAAGATAATAATCACCTGGGATTTTGTTTAATTCATACCAATTATGTTTTCAAAATTCAACATTTTATACAAGTAATTTTTGTAAATATATGTTGGCAAGTGTGAAAAATTAAATTGAAGTTGTTATTTTGAAATGGTGGGAGTAGTGAATTACAATTCATAGATTCAATAGATGCTTTAGTTTTTAAGAAGTATCATCATGAATTGGAATGTTGAGGGCTGGATTTTTTTTCCAACCTTCTCGTCCTCTATTCAAACTTCAAGAAAGCCAACATTTTTTAAAAAATGTTTTAACTCAATTGTCATTTTGTAGGAAGATGTGAAGATCTTAAAGGAAATGGGACTAGATGCTTACAGGTTTTCAATTTCGTGGCCCAGATTATTGCCTTGTATGTCATCTATCTGCAAATAAGCTTTAGATCTACAAAGAATTAACTTGTACATTTGAACTGAGTTTAAGTTGTCATTACTGTATATGTTTGCAAATTAGGGATGGATAATAACCAAAAAGTTGTCTGGATACATTCTAGTTATGTAAGTCACATAACACTTTAGTTTCAATTTCAGTCTATAGAAGTTAAAGGCAAGCTTTTGATGAACTTCATCTGCACTTGTTTGTTAACTGTTGTATTTCTGCCACCATATCGTGTATTTTATAAAATATAAGCCCTAAGAACTTGGTCTCCCTACTTTTCTTTTCCTGATAAAGTCATACAACACTCGTTGATGATTACTTAAGCTCTAGATCCAACTATTACCCGAATCCTTGAAAAATTCAAGTCGAATTATTTGGTCTGAAGATATATGACTTTGTGTCTTTAAACTTTTGGGTTTTGATAAATCCTTGATTCCATGTAGAAATTAAGTGAAATGTGAGAGCTACTTTTTCTCTTTAAATTCTCAAACTGGCATTGATCATCTTTGGTTACTTCTATAATTTTCAGATGGAAAAGTAAGCAAGGGTGTGAACAAGAAAGGAATAGCCTATTACCACAACCTTATCGATGAACTTTTGGCGAATGGTTAATATTTTGTCATGCTCTTTGCTATTCCTTCGTCTGGTATATTATCTGCGACATTGTGATTATTTTGTTGCTACATAATGGCAGGCATTCAACCATTCATCACCCTTTTCCATTGGGATCTTCCTCAGTCATTGCAAGATGAATATGGTGGTTTTCTTAGCCCCCAAATAGTGTAAGTTATTAACTTTGTAGAAATCTTCACAATTTTGCCATAGTGGTTAACACAGGTTCAATACTAGAAATGATCTTCTCAAAGCATAATGGAAATATGGTAACTGTAAATCAGACGTCATTTTTTAGTACTTGTTTTTGCCCTTTTCATTTATTTTTGAATAGTTTGTATTTTGGAATCTTTTAAGTAGAAAGAGAAAGTTGGCTTTGTTTTAATCCAATGTTCAACCAAATGAGAATTGAGTACGTAGTAATAGAGGTCGGAAAAATTGAATTTTAGTTGGTTAAGATTAGTCTTGTATGGTTAGAAAATTAAATTAATTAACTATATAATTCATACTTATTTATATATAAATAAATCAACTATATACTAATGAATTGTTAATCCTTGTGTGGCATGCTAAAACGTATAATGAAAAAGAACAAAGGTAGTAACATATAATATTGTGAAAATGTTGATAATTGAAATATGTGATATCAATCTCAAAGTTGTCTGCCAGTTTTAAGACATAATTACCTTGATCCCTTTTTCTTGGGGCATTGCAACAGCTTATTGCATCTAATAATTTTCTTTTTATGTATATTTGATGTGTTACATATTGTTTTACTGGACAGGGGTGATTTTCGGAACTATGCAGACCTCTGTTTTAGAGAGTATGGTAACAAGGTGAAGCATTGGATTACACTCAATGAGCCATGGTCCTATAGTACAGGCATTTACTCAACTGGAGTCTTTTCGTCCAAGCAGTGCTCTACATCAAACCCCCTGAAGTGCAATATTAATTTAGCCACTGACCCTTACAAAGTTGCGCATTACCAGATTCTTGCTCATGGTGCAGCTGTTCAAATTTATAGACAGAAATATCAGGTCTTACTTCATATATCCTGAAATTTATTTTCCAATGGGTATAAGTGTTGGTATTTGAACTTTAACCATTTTGAAAATACTAAAAAGCTGATGTGCATTCTATTATATACTATATGCATTGCTGCTCTTCAGCTCTTCTGCTTATAAGTGGACATAGTTTTTATTCTTTCCAATCTTTGTTTGAGGGGTAGGTTGGTTTCAGAGCATGTTTGAGGGTATTATTTTAGAAACGGATTCAATTAAACCATTATTGTTATGGCGTTACCAAGTGTTTGGTTAGAAGGTTTGGGTAACAATTACCATTACTTAGGGGTAATGGTTTCCATCGATTCAATTTGTTACCTCTCGAAAACCTAAGGTAACAATAACACTTACCCTTCTAAAAAAAGAAATAAATTTAAGTGATTCATTTCCAAGGTTAACACAAACAAATGAAAAGTTTAATGATCGTTCCCCCCCCCCCCCCCCTCTTATTTGTTTCCTTACCATTCTGTTTCCAATGTTTGTACCAAACGCCCCCTCACATTTGTTTGGGTTGTAAGAGATAAACTTGTTTTATGATTCCAAAATTCTTTTTATTCATTGTCCTTCGCTTATAGGTCTGTCTCTTAGTTTGCGAATAGCCCTTGTTGGCAGAACTTACATGATCCTTCACCTTACATACTACTCAAATTACAAGTGAGAATAACGAATTCACGACGTCTTTTAATTTGAATTTTGGTAGGATACATACAAGATATTCTTATATCCTAAACTTCAGCTGAACTTTTAAATACTCTGCTTATGTTTGGTTCCATTAGCGCCTGATCAGTAAGTAACATGGAAAAAAAAATGACGCGATGTAAGTTAGTATGCTAAAAGCCTAAGATTATTGATGTTTATGATCAGATGTTGAATTGTTGATAAAGTGCATGTATTGGTGGATTTCTGAGCTATATGTAACTTCTTTTGCATACCACAGGCTTCTCAAAAAGGTGTAATAGGCATTGCTTTGAATTCAAATTGGTTCATCCCCTTTTCTCAAGCTAGGCAAGACCGAAGTGCGGCACTTAGAGCTGTTGACTTTATGCTTGGATGGTGAGTATGTAAGTTATTGAGGAATGGATAATCTAGTTCAGCAACAGAGTTAATATTTTAAATTCTACTTGATTTAAAGGATTTTCTCTATATTGTTGATTGTTGACTACAAGCTGGAGGTTTCTTCAGTTGTTATTATTGACTCCAAAGAGTCCAAACTCAATTTATTGCTTCTAATCCTATGAATATTACATCCTTGATAGGTATATGGACCCTGTGACATATGGTGACTACCCACACACGATGCGCTCTCTTGTTGGCAGTCGCTTGCCTAAGTTTTCAAGGGAGCAGTCTAGCCTGCTAAAAGGTTCATTTGATTTCATTGGCTTAAATTATTACACAAGCAGCTACACAGCATATGCTCCTAGTTTCAGGAATGGAAAACCTAACTTTAATACTGATTCTCTCATCAATATGACATGTAAGTCCATCAAACTGTTTCTTATTTGAGACTTTGTATAAGACCATTCAAGTGTTCTCACTTATGTTTTAAACTTCTTTCTACAGCGGAACGTAACGGAATACCAATTGGTCCAAGGGTATGTGCATGACTACCAAAATATCAGGAAGCCTTCTGAAATATGCACTAATTTCTTATGATCAAGTTTTTTGTGCTATGCCTTTTATTAATCTCAAAATGTTTTTCCAGCAATACGTACTATCTTTCGTTACTACAAACAATGGAACTGATACAAACAAATTCAATTTTGCATGTAATAATTCTTTTTCAGGCTGCTTCAGATTGGCTTTATATTTATCCAAGAGGAATTTTTGATCTCCTACTCCATATAAAGAAAAGATATAGAAATCCAGTCATTTACATCACAGAAAACGGTGAGTCATATTTTGTTTGGTGTTTTCTAACTTCCGTCAAGTGAATTTGGTTTAAGGAATGAGCACAAAGGGGTGATGCATTGCTACATACAGGCAATACTACTTTTCAATCAGCCAAATTGACATTTTTCTCTTACTGCTTGTTTCTAATAATTTATAAACCTTTTAACATGCTTCCCTTTTTATATTTTTTTTACATGACCTTGTTTATGCATTAACTAACATTAATATGAAAATAATAAATGTGATTTGTAGGCTGTGATGAGTCAAATGATGCCAAATTGTCTCTTAAGAAAGCTTTGAATGACGGCATGAGGATACACTACTACCATGATCATCTAGCCTTTGCACAACTTGCTATTAGGTAAGTTAATGCTTCTTCGGAAGTTTCTTATCTCTTTCTATTTTCTGACAAGGTCCATTTTTCAATATTTTAGGGTTCCCCCACCCCTCCCCTTTCAGCTTCAGTTTTGTTTGTGTGAGAATACTGAGAAAGGCTTTACGTATAACTCTTCTTCGAAAGTTATCCAATATCCATTATTAGAAATGATGAACCAAGTTTATGTGCTCACGATCTCTTTTCTGTACTATCTATGAAATTAATGACATAATCCATGTGTTTGAACCAAAGTGATGTGTCTAGTGCCCACAATTATGTCAGATTATTGTGGAACTTATTTATGAGTAAAATAGCTTGCAACTCTGTGGAGCTAAAAAACAACACTTCGTATTATATCAGAGTAAAACAATGCATTCAACTCCTACTGTACTTACACTTGACCGCTTCATCCGTTTTCGAATACTTATAACACTTCCTAAAATGGAAAAGTCACAATACTTGCAATATACCATAATTGGAAAGTTTTTGTGGTTAAAGTTATACTATTACCCTTATTTAATGCTCATGGCCCACTTAAATATACTTCTAACAATCGCTCAACTCCATTTTAAGTGTGCAAAATCATGTGAGACGTGTCATAAGACTCCATCAGGCGTTTTAAATACCGTGAAAAAGCGTGTTGTAAGTATTAAGTAACGGAGGAAGTATTAGTCTAACATACGACTTTTACAAATTTGTTTAATTATTTTTGCCCATCCTTGATGTCTCTCTGTTATGTTTCAGCTGTCACAATTTGAGCTGAAACATAACAGACTTAGTAAACAGTGGCATGGAAGTTTCAGCTGTCACAGTTTGAGAAAGCTAAAAGAGTAATATTAAATCAGAGAAGAAATTGACTGTAACTTGAAGGAGAAATTGATGAGTTTGCTTCCTAATGTAGAAACTAGATAGTATCAAATGTTATCAAATTGAATCTTGTGCAAAAAAAAATAAATCCTATATTGAACAAAGATTTGCAGTTTCTAATATTCGGATAATAATTCTCCTCCCCCCTTCTAATTCTTTTCCTTCTCTATCATTCAAAGGAAAATCTCGAATTTATTTGTTAATCAAAGCATTAGTTCCTTGTATATCAACTAATTGTGGGTGTAAAATCCGAACTTTGGCAGGTATGCAGTTAGATTGAAAGGATACTTTGCTTGGTCATTGTTGGACAACTTCGAGTGGGGCTCTGGTTATACTGTTCGTTTTGGCATAAACTACGTCGACTACAACAATGGTTTGAAACGATACCCCAAGCATTCTGCTATATGGTTCAAGAGTTTCCTTCATAAATAATATATTACCTGTAACTTCTAGAACTTTTGCATTTTAGTTTCATTTCTTCCCTTGTTCCTTTGGCTACGTAACTTGTTCAGATGTTCTTTGCAAGGACTTGGTTAAAATATTTAACTCTTTTCTGACTATAATGGTTTTATTTTCACCAACGATAAAAAATTGATTCATCTAAAAGAACACAATGTTCAAAAGAGCAACATTGTGCTAGCCTAAACTCTGGACAGTCTGAAATGTATTCTGTGGTATGGTTGGCAGCTGCAACATAATTTGCAACTCGATTTGCTTCTCGAAAATTATGTTGCACATTCCATGAATGTTAGACGTGTCACAGGACTTCATCAGACATCTGATGTGTTTTAACATCGATATCGTCTTGGAGTTCATATTTCATTTTCATCTCCATGTATTATTATGGTCCAGCCATTGATTTATTGATACTAACCCTTATTTGGGAGGGAATAGTGTCTATTAAAGACAACAAAAGCTTAGTTAGGGATCCCAAATTCAGTCTCTATTTTGTGGTTAAAATTATGAAATATTCTGCTTTTAGCACTAATTCTGTAGCTGAGTAATTCCTGCTGTTTCCAGTCCTTTTATTCAATTATGAATTTCTTTCTGCACTTGCATACTACTGTTTTCATGATTTCCAATATTGAGCTCCCTATATGATGGGTAAAGGTAACGGTATAATTAAGACAAATTATGTATTAGTTTATATATAGTGATATAAGTTAATGCACCGAACTTGTTAAAATAGGTTATTGTTGTTGCCATATTGACGTGACACTTGTTGCTTTATTATTGGTTTACCTTATATAATATATACTGGCTTTATTCAAAATTAATTGTTACGTAATTGTGTGATCTAAACTAAGATGTGGCAACTAAATTCGTACAACGGCAATATATATATTAACGTAATTAATATTGATCTTTTTAATTATGTTAACAACTTGGTCCCTCACATGCTATAAATTAACTTTTAACATAACTAGGGTGGCTAATGTGTGTATATTTAGAGAGCCCTTTTAATTGTTAGGAACATTAAAGAGAGAAAATATGTTAACATATACTTTTAGGAGCATAAACAGAGTGTTGTTATTATTATTATTATTATTATTAAAAAAAAAACAATTAACATTAATGAGGGCAAATGAATAAATGAATATTTTTTGTTCAAAAAAATAAAAAAAATAAATAAACATTTTAGATAGTATATTTGTCCAAACACTATTTATAAGAGTTAAATCATTAAATCACACAATAGAAAAATTTAGATACAATTATCATCATTTCAATAGGGGCATATAAGTAAATAAACAATTTAAAGATGTAATTGTCCACACACAATTTTGATGTGTTCTCATACTTTTTAAAAGGTAGGGATTGATTAAAGGTTCTTGCTAACAAACGCCTCCGGGTACTAGATTATAATTTACAATATTTCCTAAAATGGCATTAATTTGAAAATACATGTCAAAATCACGCGTTTATTGGTGTAATATGTAATTAAAACACGGCCATTTCATTATATAACAGCCTTTATGTAACGAATTTTGGATTTTCTGTTCTGTAAAACCTTGTTATATAACGCCGCGACAAAAATCACATCTTTCACCTAACGGTGACTCGTCGAGTTAGATTTTTTTTTTTTTTTTTTTTTAATGTGTTACACCCGTAAAATATTTTAATAAGTAACTAGTTAGGTTATGTCCCGTGTCAATGTGCCATGCACGGTACTTTTCAATAAGTGTTTTTAAAATTAACACTATATTAAAATTTTTGACTTGCCACGCTAAGAATAATCAACATGACAAAATAAAAAAAATGAAAAAGTATCATTTGTTGATTTAATATTCGCATTTCATTATTTAAGCATGTAGCTTCTATTACATAATTAAAAATAAAAAATAAAAAAACCCCGGGAAAATAATGTATAATCTTTTTGAAATAAAAGTACGTAGTACATAATGTCTTTCCTAAAAAAAATAGTCTATATGTCACAAATTATGTTAATATTTTACTGCAAAGTGCCAATTATTAGCCTGTCATCCATATATATCCCCAATGTACGAAAGGTTACAAGTGTACTGGTATGTGTTTTAGCAATTAAAAAGGGCCCTTTACAAGAGATTTTAAACAGAAATAATGAGTTAACTGTAACCTTAGTTTGTTATAAAGATGTGGTACTACATGCAGTTTCAATAATGCAAGTAACACATATTTTTGTAACCTTAGTTTGTCTATGTTCAGCTTTTATTGAATGCAACATAACTGTATAAGAAGGCAACATAACTGTATAAGAAGGCAACATTAACAAGGGAATAAAAACCATATATTCAAATGAGTATTAGAGTATTAGACCATTAGTGTATAATCAATCATGAGCGTAGAGGTTCAAACCCATGTTTTCCTTGTCCAACTACTGGTACTCGTCCTTTTGATGCTTGGACACTCCAATGGTGCCCCTGATATCGATGTCATTCGAGCCGATTATGGGATTGGTGCACTCAATCGGAGCAGTTTTCCTGCAGGATTTGTTTTCGGGAGTGCTTCATCATCATATCAGGTGAGTTAGAGCTACATCTCTTTCTGTATAAACAGTATGAATGTCATGAAAACTTATCACATTGTGAAAAATATTGAAAGATAAATAATAATTGTGTGTTAAGAAATGTTTTTCTTTAACAGTATGAAGGTGCAGCTCATGTAGATGGTAAAGGCTCGAGTATATGGGACACTTTCACTAGTAAATTTCCAGGTTTTGTGTTGTGTCTTTTGAAGTTTTCTGCATCTATTCTTGATTATATATGTAAATAGTATATGCATCCGATCGTTTTTATTCTACATTGATCCAACCTTTATAAATGTTCTGTTTAGTTTTAAGCATAGTCGAATTGTTATCCTTGTCATTTGTTAACTAGAAGAGAGCCAAAATGGATGCTTTGTGTATAATCCTATGTATTTTCAAATGTTGTCGATTTTTGAAATTCCTTGTGCAGATAAGATCAAAGATCGAAGTAATGGTGATGTGGCTATAGACTCGTACCATCGCTATAAGGTAACTTCGAGTGTTGCTCAACTTAGATCATGAAGCAAATGGCTATAATTAACTGTGTAAAGATCATGAAGCAAATGGCTATTTTGTAGGAGGATGTAAAAATCCTGAAGCAAATGGGATTAGACGCCTACAGATTTTCAATCTCTTGGTCACGGATTTTGCCTTGTACGAAATATATCACCTAGTCTTAATTTGATTTCCAAATCATGTTTTTTCTTCCATTGCTACTACTTTTTCATTCTGAGCTGTATGATCTGATGACTGAGCAGATGGAAGATTGCGCAGAGGCGTGAACCAGAAAGGATTAGCATACTATCACAACCTTATTGATGAGCTAATAGCGAACGGTGAAAGAATTCATACCTCAATCTTTTTTCAAAGCTTTCTCAATTTTCTTGTGCTGTAATTAATAAGCTGATCTTTTTTGCAATGCTGCTGATTACATTTTTTGTATTGTTAGGTATAAAACCCTATGTGACTCTCTTTCATTGGGATCTCCCACAAGCATTGGAAGACGAGTATGGTGGTTTCCTCAGTCCTAACATTGTGTAAGTTATCTTCGGAGTGGCAATATTGACTTCTACCTTTGGACAATTTTTACAGACAGATATTGTAGCCGGTCCAATGACCTGTGACAAAAAGGATCGAATTTTATATACCTGTGCCCAAGCCATATATGTTCAGCTTTTCCCATACTTAGAAATTCAACATTAGATGTTTTTAGAACAAAATTTTCAAATCCTTGTTACAATCTTACAGGGATGATTTTAGGGATTATGCAAATGTTTGCTTCAGGGAATTTGGTAACAAAGTGAAGAATTGGATTACATTGAATGAACCTTGGACCTATAGTAATGGTGGGTATGCGTATGGGATTTTGGCTCCTGGACGATGTTCACAATGGCAACAGCTTAACTGTACTGGTGGAGATTCATCTACTGAACCGTACTTGGTTACTCATCACCAACTTCTTGCTCATGCAGCAGTAGTGGATTTGTATAGGCGTAAATATCAGGTTTATAAATTTTTACTGCTCTATACTTGCTTGAATTATATTCTTCTTAAACTTCTTTGATATAAGCCAACTTTACATTAAATATTTCCTGTAATTCTTAACTTTTTAGTTGTGCAATTTCAAGAATGACTTGATTGATCAGTAGCACTTTGTATTTTGCATTTCAGCTTATTGTACTTATATAACTATCTAACTGTCCTTGCATTTTTAAACCGCTTCAAAATAATGTATCTTAGCATGATCAACAACATTTTGTCACATGAACTAAGAAAAATTCTCTGATCTGTTATCTAATTACCCTGTTATGATCATAGGTTTCTCAAAAGGGTGTAATTGGTATTACTCTAGTGGTAACTTGGTTTGTTCCACTGTTTGAAGTACAACGCCATCAGTTTGCAGCAATGAGATCACTTGACTTCATGTTTGGATGGTGAGCTGTGTATCTATTAAAACTTGGGTCCTTCGCTGAATCTACATTTTCTAGCACCCATTTCAATTTTGATCTTGTTCTATTATATATCATACTAGGACATTTTTAATCTATCTTTGTTCGACATAGAAATGGGATCTCATATTGCAAAGGTTGCATACAGGTTTATGGATCCAATCACAAAAGGTGAATATCCACATACCATGCAGTCCCTTGTAAAAGGCCGGTTGCCTAAATTTTCTGCCGAGCAGTCAAGGATGGTGAATGGATCCTTTGATTTTCTGGGTTTGAATTATTACACTGCTAATTATGCAGCTTATTCTCCTGGCCTGAAGCAGGCAAAACCATCTTACATCACTGATCCTATTGTCAGACTAACAGGTATGTTTATAGTCTTACAGACTGCTCTGATGTACCTCCTACATAATTAAAAATGTCAGCAATTGCTAAGAACTCATGAAGCTTTTGCTGGTTTTTACTTTTTACTACGAGTAATAATGGGTTGTTTTCTTGCAGTGAAGCGAAATGGAATTCCAATTGGTCCAAAAGTATACGAGTCATTCCTCAGTACCTCGAGATTTCTTATTTATGAATTATACTTTGTATATGTTATCTTTTGCTTAAATCTGAAATATTATACGTGATCCTTGTTTTTGGTCTGGGGTGCCCCAAAAAAGGGTTGTTTCCTTGACTTAAAGGGTTGTAATGTTGTTCATTTTGCCCTTCTCATTCTGCAGGCGGGTTCAGATTGGCTGTATGTTTATCCACGAGGAATTCGAGATCTTATGCTGTATGTGAAGAGAAAATATAGCAACCCTTTGGTTTATATAACAGAGAATGGTGGGCTGAGCACTATTATATTGCACCTTTTGTTTCTCCATAACTCAAGTGTGAGGCAGAAATTTGAATGACCATACTCGAAACTGTCGCCTTCTCTTTTTGCAGGTGTTGACGAGGCTAACAATAACAGTTTGTCACTTGAGGAAGCACTTAGTGATAAAATGAGGGTGCAATACCACCATGATCATCTTGCTTTCTTAAATCTTGCAATTAAGTAAGTAATTTGAATTATTTCTTGATAGAGATGATTTCATTCTACAACGAACATATGTTAAATTTTCTGATAAATGATAGAATTCGTTCACTCTACATCCAACTCTTTAGAGTTCACGAAATCACGAGTTTAACTAGATTCAATCTCAATCTACCCATTTTTTGAGGGGTGCAGTGTTATGTTCGGTCTAGGCTGAGGCCAACTTTTTTCCAGCTCAAAGTGTGGTTTTCCTATGTTCAGCTCTAGGCTTAATTCATAAAAGAACAAAGGAATCCCTTAGGCCTTACGTAGGTGTCAATGCAATTATTATCATTACTGATAGTTCCCTCAAAGATAGAGGTTACATGTTCTTATAGAATCTAGTGATTGAATGCAGTGATTTTGGATTGTAGGGAAGGTGTTAATGTGAAGGGCTATTTTGCTTGGTCATTGTTGGACAACTTTGAATGGTATGCCGGTTACACTGTCCGATTTGGGATTAACTATGTTGACTACAAAGACGGGCTTAAACGATACCCTAAACTTTCTGCTCTCTGGTTCAAGAAGTTCCTGAAAAAGAGGATACATTAAGGCCATTCAAGCAAAAAGAAAGTTGAATAAACTGTGAAGTCATACTCCTGAATGTCCTAATGGCTGCCTGGCGGGTTATCATAGTGTCTAGTATAATCTCTCTATTCGGAACTGATTGTCATTTTGATAGTATAATTTTACAAAAATTGTAACAATTAAATCCTGACCGAGATTATAAATTCAAACAATTGTGTGGTTCAATTAAACAAAAGTTTTAGTGGGTGATGACTGATTATCGCTTGCTTCATCATTGTAATCATTTAATTGTGGTTTAAAATCTATCAATTATTGTTTCCAAAAGTTTTACCTAAAGCTCTTTCTACAACTAGGATAACAGTGGAGCCAATGTGAACACTAAAAATTAACTAAGTCCAAAATTTCACCCAATAGAACCATCTCCATATAAACACATGAAATGAGGCTGAATTGTTTGAGCCGAGGTCGCCTGTCATGGACTACTATCACTGCAGAATCATCCATGGTGACAAATAACCATAGATGTACAACCTTCCTATAGCTGTATGGGCTGCATACAACATACTTCATTTAAGTAACGATAGAAGACTTTCATATGTAATCACAACAACTATGTCGAGAGTTTTCTTGTACATTTCTGAAACCAATTTGTTTTTTATTGCAAGCTTCTTGAAACCACCTTCTCAAACAACACATGCAAGTGTCAATTGTAGGGGTGTAAATGAACCGAGCCCACCAATAAACTACTCGGGTTCAAACTCGGTTGAAGCTCGTTCATGTTCGTTTATTTAATAAATGAGCCGAGCTTGAACAAAATTAGAAGCTCATAATAAATGAGCTTGAACACGAACATACATATGCTTGTTCAGATAAGTTTATGAACAACTCATTTATTTATGTTTACAAACTACTCGTTTATTTATATTCATGAAGTATTTATTTATTCACAATTGTAAATTTAATTTTTAAGTTTTTTAATAATTAAGATTTAATTCTAAGGTTTATAAATAGGATTTAATTATTATGCTAATTTTAATATTTACAAATGTCAAAAGTACAAATCTCATTTATTAGAAAGCTCGTTTATTATTAAGCTCGTTCATGAAACGCTCATTTATCAACTCGGTTAATAAACGAGTCGTTCACGGACCGTTCGCGAACATATAGTAATCTAAATGAGCCGAGCTCGAACGGATTTTTGAGCTCACTTGAAAGCTCGGGATCGTACTCGAACTCGCCTAAATTAACTTGAACATGAACAAGGTAGTACTCGGCTCGGCTCATTTACACCCCTAGTCAATTCCTTCAATGTCAGACAAGTTACTCTGCTTTATGTCAAATTAGGGTTTTAGGGTACGATGAAAGAACCAAACTAGAAGACGGGTAAAGGGAAATGTTGACAGGTTGGTCAGGTAATTTAACTCTCTTTCCTTAAGTTAAATTTCAGGATTTCAAAAAATAATAAGGGAATCTGATGAATGCCACCAAACATGGAGGGAACAACTTTCAGAGCAAAGGTAGAACATATGAAGAAAACTTCATAATCATCAAACTCATCACAAGCCCTATAGACGAGCTGTACACAGCTTTCATGATATTGAACGTTCTTTCCATGAGCTTCATCACTTAAGCATTTTTCCATCTTACAAATGACCAGATTTTCAGTGTAAAAATATGCTAAATCTAAAGCGCAGTTAATTCCTTTTCAAAAGTGTAGGCATGATTTCATGTATATTTACCCCTAAGAGAGCCCTGAAAACACTAAATGAGAGCACCCAAAAAAACTGGCTCACATCTCTGAGATACTATCTCCTGAAGTTAGACATTTTGCAGGATCCAAAAAATCAGGTTCAAAGGATAAATGTGACGGTCTCTTAAGGAGGAGGCTAAAGGGAAGGGTTTGATTTTCCTCGTATAAACTGCTTGAGCATGGCCTTTTCTTCATCTATTTGCTTCTTTTCATCTCTATTCCTGTGTTTGACCTTTCTTTTCTCATCCAGTATCCACTTGAAGATCTCTCGTTGCTGATCCTCAGTAATTGGCTCATGCACCTTCACAAGCTCTGCAATCGGGGTAACAGGTGGATATTCTGGCTCCACACTTTCATCAGTAGAAATTACATCCACTGCAGCTGGGGTTGCTGGTACAATTGGCTGCCCATAAAAATTAACTGCTGGTTCACTTGTTTGAGCAGGAAGTGCAAGCTCTGCAGTTGGGGTTGCTGTTGCATATTCTGGCTTCTCCACAGAAGTGACTGTTGGTGCACTTGCACTAATAGCAAGAGGCGGAGCTTCTTCATGCTTTTCACTTTTCGAACTTCCATCTTTCTTTTTTGACATTCCAAAAATATAAGCTGCATCGTTGGGTTTGTCTTATAAGTGACAATTGATCAAACTCATAGTTCAAAGTATAATTTGATGAATTCACTTCACAAACGAATTCTTTCATAATTGCACCAAACATAACATGCACCAAAAAAGAAGGGGAGCAAGGGCAACGAGGGCTAGAAATAGGCAAAATTAATATTTCCAGGAACTGGAATCAGATAGAAATTGTCTGATCTATGATGTTAATTTATTTAGTGCAAACTGCTTTTTGGACAAGGACTAAGCAATAGTGGCAGTCTAAACTGCTTGTTTTGAATGCCATTTATCTCAGTATCCACAAGCCAGGTACGAGTACTTTGGTCCAGATAAAAGAATGACCAAATCAAATCAGTTTGAACTACTGGATTTATCAATATTGATCCTTGAAATGGGCAAAGGTATTGGATCAAAGAAGAAACATCTTGAATGGACAGGTAAGACTCTCTTCTCAACATCTATACTTGTAGATGCTGTTGAAAAAATTGGTGACACAACCGCTCCTACAAGTTATGTGAAGCAGAAATCATTGATGACACTTACAACGGTTACAAGTCATATATTAAATCAAAATCAAGTCACAGAGGATCATCAAACTATTATATAGTCAGGCACAAAGGTTTCTGGTGAAAAAGTTCGTCACTGGACAGCTAGAACAGGATAAAGCTATCACAACACAATATTAAAAGCATTATAAAAGCTAACCATGTTAGGCAGCTCGACTTCAACCAAACTTTAATCTCACAATTTGTAAAGACTTGTAACCCTGCTCGCAAAGTTGCAAGCCCTTTAACCAGCATGAAAATCAAAAGCAGTTAACGCTTAGGTGATCAACTCACGAGCAACAAATTAACAAGCAGCAAAGGTTGAGCAATCATATTTTCATCTTTCCCTATCCCTCAGCCTTATGTTAGAAGTTGAAAATGCAAGATTCTTGACTTCAACAACATTGGTCATCAATCTATTATACTCGTCAATGGAAGTAGTAACAAAAATGCTAATTAATGTTGGGTAATGATTCAGCTCAGGTTTTCACATCCCCTGCACATTCTCCACAAATGCATGCCTAGTAAGAATCAACTACCTCAATCTTGCATCCTTTTCATCTCTACCATACATAAAACAGAATTATCCTTATAGAACTCAGCAATAACATAACACCAACATTTACATAAAAGTTTCTATTGATAAAATCATAAAACAGAATTATCCTTATAGAATTCTGCAATAATATAACACCAACGTTTACATAAAAGTTTCTATCAATAAAATCAACTCTCTGGCCTCCACCATTAGATTATGAAATCAATACACTCATCGATGCAAATCGTATTAATTCTAGCTATAACTACCCAGCCACTGAATCAAAGAACATTAAAATTCTCGCTATTAAAATAAAGATTCAGACCCTATCTGGTTCAAAAGTAATCTTGAAGACAAAATGAGATTAACCTGTTCCTCGGATTCATAAACATTCTAAACTATTTAACTTCAAATTCAACCCATACCCTAATTTTCCTATCTCCCCTCTTTTTACTTCTTCAGTTCATCAATGTAGCAAATTAAACCCTTCTAATACAAACCCACTATAAAAATCTCATTCCCATGTTTCCCTAAACCCAAGAAAATCACACTAAACACCAGAAAACCCTAAAAAAACTAGGTATAAATTATAAACAGAATCCTCGTTCTGATTCCATTATAAATTTCGAAGTATCTCAGGCACTAAACATACAATTATCCAAATTGGGGCAAGAAAAATGCAATTAAAATTGCAATAATCAGAAGAAATAACAAGAAATTAAGCAATGGAATTGACAAAAACGTAGTACAAAAACAGCAAATTAGAGCAGAAAAGTTGAGATTAATAGCAAAAAAAATGCAATAAAGGGAAGAGAGAGAAAGAAAGTAACCTCCAAAACCTAAGTTGACAACCATTAAAACTCTCCAAACAAATTTGTAGCGCTGCATTCGGGAATCCATGGATGGGAAGAACTGACGCTTTGCTTTCTCCTCCATTGGCGTTTTTTTCGCTCGGCGCTTTTGCTGAAGAAAAGAAGGTGTAGCTGTAGTAGAAAACTTGTTGAAAGAGGCACGGCGTACCAAGTATTCTTACCGGAGCTGTTAATAACTGAAATGACCTTTCTTATAAACGGAACTGTTAATATTAATATGACATATCATATCATATAACTAATATATAAAGCTAAATTTTTAGCTAGTTAGAGACAGTGATAGTTAGCGTTTCAACTTTCAACTATTCGCCAAGTATCGCGTCACGTTGACAATAATTAAATATTAGTATGACACTTAGGATTTATTTGAATATATTTTTTTTGAATAAAATAGTTGTATTTTTTAAGAGGATAAAAACTAAGATAGATTTTTTAGGATAAAAGAAGTTAGGTTAGAGTTTTATTTTCAATAAAATTTTGATAGATTTATAGGATAAAATTATTGGTCTAGTGTTTTATTTCCGACAAAATACCTATATTTCATAGGTATAAAATAAATTATAGTTTAGCTAAGACAAAGACACTTGACATTTTAACATTTTACCAAATTCGCGCCACGTTGACAACAATTAAATAATTTATCATCATATAAATTTATTTTTATATCATAATTTTTTTTTTTGGAGCGAAGAAAGTAATTCAAAATGTACAACATTTATTTATAATATATCTTAATCGATTGAAATAAAATACTTTACAGGTCTAAAATGATTTTATTATTATGTTATGTAGCACTATCAATCAGGTCTGGTCATAAGTCGAGTCACTTTAGGTCACAGGTTAAGAAATGTTCATACAAACCTAAAGTTTCGGAATCGGATCAACCCAACAGTATTATAATAGGGTTTTTTTTGGCTAATTTTTAGAAATTTCTAATAGTTCAAGCTTATTTTATATTTTTTTAAGATAATTTTTCAAATCAAACGTTTTCACCAATATTATTATTAGTCATTACATGTCTACTCTATAATTTAAATCGTCACAAAATAACATAATTTTGTATCAATAATATATTGTAAAACTTGGTATATAGATAAAAAGTTTATCTCAAAATTCAATAATCAACCCGGGCATCACACAAGGCTCCAAACTAGTTATTTATTAACAAGTATTTTCTCATTAATATGTCATACTAGATGAAGCATGTGCGATTGCACCGTTTATTTGTATTAAAGATGGGCACGGGCCGTGCCGGCACGCGGGTGGCACGGGCCAGGCACGACTCCGGCACGGCGGCCCACCTGTGGGCCGTGCCGTGAACTGAAATTGGGGATTCGGCACGGGCACGACACGTGGCACGGCGGGCGGCACGGTGGCCGGCACGTGGCACGGCCCGGCACGGCATGAGGCCCGCCAGGAACGGCTCGGCACGGCACGACACGCACCTAGCCGTTTTCTTACAGCTCTAAACGGCTTTAAACGGCTAGTTTTTGGCCAATTTTCCCACCCAAAATCCCTATAAATACCCTATTTCTTCCTCCAAATTTTTCACAATTCATCAACTCATCTCTCCTTTCTTATTTTCTAATTCTCTTATTCTCTAATTCTTACAAAGTTTGGGAAAGCAATTGAAGCGTCATTGTATGATCTAATTCAACTTTATTTTAATTTGTTTATTATTATTATTATTGTTGTTGTTGTTGTTGTTGTTGTTGTTGTTGTTGTTGTTGTTGTTGTTGTTGTTGTTATTGTTATTATTGTTTTCTTGGAACAACTTAATTATATAAAAACTACTTTATATTTTTATTGTTGATAATTTGTATTGTTAGTGAAATTTGTCTAAGGCGGGACTTGGGCTCAGGACAATGTCGTTCCTAAGCTCTCCTACCTGGGATCTCATTGACCCAAGTAATCTACTATTATTATAA
Organism: Chenopodium album; assembly: GCF_948465745.1. Classification (NCBI taxonomy): domain Eukaryota; kingdom Viridiplantae; phylum Streptophyta; class Magnoliopsida; order Caryophyllales; family Amaranthaceae; genus Chenopodium; species Chenopodium album. The sequence goes on from NC_137847.1 coordinate 11,726,305, forward strand.
TTATTTTTAAAAACTTAATTTATATAAAAACTACTTTGTAATTCTTATTGTTATTGTTATTATTATTGTTGTTAATTGGTATTATTATTGTTATTGTTAATTTGTTATTGTTATTTGTATTATTATTGTTATTGTTATTATTACTGTTATTATTATTATTATAATTGTTATTGACTTATTGTTATTATTATTAAATATTAATCATGGCATCAAATCCAAACGCTTCCTCCTCCTCTAGAAAAGCCAAGTCAAAACGTAGGGAATCACCAAACCCAAACACTTCAATGCCCCCCCTAACATGCCCTTTCCTTCCCCTAACGAACAAATGGATGATATGGCTCCTTGGACTATGCCTAGTTCGGGATTTCAACAAACCCAATTCTCACCTCATTTATACGGATCACAACATGAATTTTCTATTCCTAGTAACCAAGGTAGCCAAACACAGGCCTCCGGGTCGAGTGAATAATCCACCCACATGCCAAACACCCAAATGCCAAACACCCAAATTCCAAACATATTAGAGTGGTGTACCGAAGAGGAAAAACCAACCGAAAGAGTGATGTTTGGGAACATTATCAATTAAGTAAAGATGGACGGAAAGCCCGGTGTCGGACTTGTATGAAAGTTTTCTCGGCCGAAACCAAGGGAGGGACGGGACACCTTAGTAGACATGCAAAAAAATGTGGTGAACCATCTAGTGATCCAACCCAACCCAAAATTTCTCAATTCCATCCACAAGGCTTCACTTACAGTTATGAAAGAGATAGGGATGAACTTGGGAGAATGATAGTTATGCCGAACAACCTTTTCTTTTCGCCGAAAATGATGCCTTTAACAACTACATTAACTGAGCACTACAACCCAAACACAAAAAAATCTCCCGAAAAACCGTTCGATCTGCTGCCGTGAAGAATTATCAAGAGTATAAATTGAAATTAGAAAATGAATTGGGTAATCTTCCTAGTAGAGTTTTTTTAACTGCCGATGCATGGGATAGTGGTTACGGACTTCACTATTTATGTGTTACTTGTCATTGGTTGGATAATGATTGGTTGTTACAAAAATGCATCATTCATTTTAAAATGCTTGAGTACCCTCATACCGATCTTAACATTTCTCATCATTTAATGCAAGCTATTGATGCATATAGTCTTAGGGATAAAATCATGTCTATGACTTTTGATAATACAACTTCTAAGACATTTAGTGCTAATTTGGTTAAACCCCAATTGACCGATTTAGTATTAGATGGAGATGCACTTCATATTAGATGTATTTATCATGTTCTTAACTTGTGTGTGAAGGATGAAACACAAGCAATTGATCCATTTTATCACAAAATTAGGAATGCTATTATGGCTATTAATAGCTCTAACTTGAGATATCAAGAATGGAAAAGGTTATTGCAGGCAACAAAGGGTAAAGGCTATAAAAATAGCACCGGATTGTCCAATTAGGTGGAACTGCACCTATGAAATGTTGAGTAGGGAAATCGATTACAAGGTTCTTTTAACACATTTTTATAATAAAAAATTTCCACAAAATGCTATACTAGAAGATGATTGGGGTAATTGTGAAAAATATATGAAGTTTTTACAATTATTATAGTATGACACATTATTTTCGTTCCCATTCTTTTCTTAGCAATGCGTGTTTACTTGCACAACTTTTTGCCAAACCGATCAGAACAAGATTATCATGGATATCTTCCATCTATGGAGGAAAAATGGCGTAAATATTACACTAATATTCCTATGATTTATATTTTTGCTTCTATTTTAGATCCTAGGCAAAAGTATGATGACACTTTTTTATTAATTGATATTTATTATAGTAACATGGATTTTGAAGATGATGTTGAAACTTTTAAAACTAAGGTGACTAATGAGTTTTTCTCTTTATATAGAGTTTATGAAAGTAAATATGGAACAGTGTCTCGATTTGCCCCTTCTCAAACATCCAAAAACATAAGTAAACGGGCCAAAGGTTTATTTGCACAAGCTGCTAACATGATGTCCAAGTTTTCAGGTACGGAATCATCATCAACTAGGAGAACACAAAGCAATGTTTCGGAGTTGCAAATGTACCTAAATTACAACTTCATGAAAGGCATGGACGATGAAGAGAAGTTCGTCCTCGACATCCTTGATTGGTGGAAATCACAAACCATGAAACATCTAATTTTGTCGGCAATGGCTCGTGATATTTTTGCTATCCAAGTTTCCTCCGTTTCCTCCGAAAGAGCTTTTAGTGTGTCAGGACGAGTTTTAGACGATAGAAGAACAAGACTAAAACCCAAAACACTTGAAATGTGTGTTTGCTTCAAGGATTGGTTGGATGCCGAAACTCGTTCCCAAGATCGTACTTATGCACAAAACGACGATGATGAAGGAATGTCGACTTCTTTTAGTTCTCATACTTCTCAATCAACTCAATTGGCCGATGAACTTGAACCACAAGAAGACGAAGACGAACAATAATAATTACATTATTACATATTTACATTATACACTATTGTACAATTTTTGTATTATCGAACCTCGTATTCCGTATAATAAATGAAGTTATTCACCAATTATTGTACGATTTTTAATTATCATTAATTATTTGTATTATCGATTTATCGTACCGGCTACCGGCATATAATAAAATAAGTTATTCTTCAATTTTTTGTGTTTTCGGCTTATCGCACTCGTAATTTTTTTTTTATTATATGCATTGTTGTTTTTTGCTAAATTAATAAAATTATTTATATAAACTTAAACATAATTAGATAAATAATTTATATAACCTTAATTAAAATAAAGTTGTTCAAAACAAAATATATTAACATTAACATAAACATAAATTAATAACATTATTTATATAAAATTAAGTTTTACTAATATATATATATATATATCGTTTTATTATTTACATTTATTATTAAAAAAAAAAGAAAGAAAAAACACGGGTTGGCCTGCGGCCCGGCACGGCACGGCACGGCCTGCCAGGCACGTAGGCCGTGCCGTGCCGTGGGCTGGGGTGTGCCAAATTTTGGCACGGCATGCCCACCACCACGGCACGGCCCGCGACGGTACGGCACGACACGTTGCCCATCTTTAGTTTGTATTATTGTAAAACAATTTTTTTTTAGTTTTTTTTTTGTATTTATAAAATGTGAATTTCCATTCATTCATTATATACTAGTTTTGTGCCTGAGCGATGCTCGGATGGTTGATAAAATTTTTAAGATAACATTTTTACTTTAATGTTAAATACAGTCAAATAATTCGTTCTGATAATGTAAGATATTTAGACAATTTATATAATAATACTCTTTGTAGTTTTATTTTAAATAGAATTCTAGGTTATTATTGACTTGAAATTATTTTTAATGTACTTAAATTATTTTTACTGAACTGAAAGTACTTTTACCAAACTAAAATTAATTTTACTGATTAAAACTTATTTTTACTATTTCTCTAATATTTTTTTAAATATAAATTAAATAAAATGCATTTTGTATGCGACTAACCACACCATCTAGCTGGACAAAGTAACCCTTATAAAATTGACCAAGTAACCCCTGTAATACTAACTGAGTAACCTCTAACACTGACTTAGTAACCCTTATTATAACACTGATTAAGTAACCACTATAACACTGACCAAGTAACCCCCATAACACTAACGAAATAACTCATATAATAGTTGGTGACACGGTTTGGCTATCTATGTACAAAAGTTTGTGATTAAATATATTATAAATGGATCTTATTTTAAGTAACTTTTTAAAAACAAATTTAATGATGTAAATAGAATTGAGTTTTAGAATATTTATTAAAATTTATGATTGATTTTGTAAATATGAAATCTTAGGATTCTATCAATAATAAAACTCTATACAACAATTTTATCTTATAAAATCTTTCTAAAAATCGCTTACTTAGCATCACATGTGTCAGAATAATACTTGGCGAAAAACTGGAATGCCAAGTGTCATTGTCTCGTGGGCTGGCTGCGAGACCGGCTTTATATATTAGTGATGACTTAATAACCCTTGAGTAACCACTAAAACACTGACCAAGTAACCCCCATAGTATTAATGAAGTAACTCCTATAATAGTTGGTGACACTACTTGGCGAAAAATTTGAATGCCAAGTGTCGTTGTCTCGTGGCCTAGTTGCGAGACTAGCTTTATATAATAGTGATATGATTTAGATAAAATTCTTAATTTCAAAAAATATTACATTATATTTAAAATTTTGTGTCCCGTGCGATGTCCGGTTGTTTATTGAATTTTAAGATATATGTCAAATTTTAAAATATATCATTAATACAAAATTAGTTAGGAATTGATGTGCTTTTATGACGATTTGATATCTAGTAGGCATGTAATGACTAATAATAATGTTGGTGGAAATATTTGATTGAATACATTAAAAAAATAAAAATTAGCAAAAAATAAATTAAATAAAATAAATGTTCAAATCCCATTGGGTTGACCCGACCCAAAACTTTGGGTAAGGATTGAACATTTCTTGACTCGTAACCTAAAGTGACCTAATCCGAGATGACTCATGACCCGACTCTAATTGACAGGTGTACATAGTAATAAAATTCTATTAGATTGTGCAATATATAATTTTAACTGATTAGTAAATATTATAAATGGATGTTTTACGCTTTGAACTACTTCCTTCGCTCCAAATTTATGATATAAAAATAAATTTATATGATAATTTTTTAGAATTATAATCTAATAATTTTTTTTGAATAAAATTATAAATATTGGTATTTTATCGAAAATAATACTCTAAAGTAACAATTTTATCCTAAAATTCTATCCAAATAGAATTTTAAACTAACTTTTTTTTATCTTATGAAATCTTTTTAAATCTATCCAACGTGGCGTGACACTTGGCGAAAATTTGGAACACCAAGTGTCGCTGTCTTGTGACCTGACTAAAAGTTTAGCTTTATATATTATACTAGTTTTGTGCCTTGTGCAATGCTCGGGTTATTTATTAATTTTTAAGATGAATTTTTAATCTATATATCAAATTTTAAAATATATCATTGATACAAAATTAGTTAGCAATTGATGTGTTTTTGTGACGATTTGTTATCTAGTAGGCATGTAATGATATAAAAAAATTTAAAAATTAGCAAAAAATAAATTAAATAAAAAAAATGTTCAAAACCCGTTGGGTTCACACGAATCCAAAACTTTGGGCAATGGTTGAATATTTCTTGGCCCGTAACCTGAAGTGACTCGATCCGAGATGACTCATGACCCAACCCTAATTGATAGGTCTACATAATAATAAAATTATATTAGATTGTGAATTATTTTATTTTAATTGATTAGTAAATATATTATAAATGGATGTTTTACGTTTTGAACTACTTTTTTTGCTCCAAAAAATATTATCATATCAAAAATAAATTTATATGATAATTTTTGAGAATTATAATCTAAAATATTTTTTTGAATAAAATTATAATTCAATTTGTACATCTGAAATATTGGTATTTTATCAAAAATAAAACTCTAAATTAATAATTTTATCCTAAAATTCTATCCAAAATTGATTCAAAATACTACCTCCGTTTCACATAATCTACAACAAACTCCCTTTCACATTCCCCAAGACAAAATTTGAGAAAAGCATATTAACAAAAGTAAGAGGAAGTGATTAAATATTAATGAGGGAGAAAGTGGGGACCAAAATTTAACCCCCACATGTTGCTGCCAGGTTTTTTTAGCCAAAAAGGAGGGAAACTTTTCATGAAAACTTAAAATTTGGGTGCCAAATTTTAAATTTTCAGCTTCCTCCAAAATTCAATTTTGGCTCCATGTTTTTTGTCATAGCCTATGTTATAAATACACCATTTACTACATCACTGTCCATATTCCAAATATTACAAACCACCATTACATACAACATTTACTCCATCCCCAATCATATTAAAAAAATTACAGCCACCATTAAATTCCTAAATTAATATAGTCAGCATCATCATCTACATCATCAGCTTCCAAAAAATTCTAGCTTCAGCAGGAGTTAGTGGTGTGGTGGACAACATACTCTCTCACAGCAAAATCTGAAACCAAAACAAAAAAAAAAAAAAAATGGAAGAAGTGTATGATGATGATTATTTCAACATGGAGCAAATTTTAATGGAAGAAGGTCTCCTCCAACCAAATTTTCAACCAAATCAGAATGGTCAGCAAGAAAGTGACAGAAGACAACTAACAGTAAGTGAGAAAAGAGGTATTGTCGATGCAATTTTAACACAACTTAGGGAGGATGATACACTAGAAAGGGGGATGCAAACAAAAATTGCTAACAAATTTGGGGTGCATAGATCAACAGTTAGCAGGATATTGAATGATGTAATGACTCAAAAACAGAATGGGGGGCTGATTGATGTCAGGAATAAAAAAATTGGCAGAGTTGGTCCCAAATGCAAAGAGTATTCCGAGGAATTTCTCCTGTCAATTTCACTTAGATTGAGAACCACTGAAAGAAGTTATGCAGGTGCTTTAAAAATCTCTCCATCTGCAATACACAGACTGAAGAAAAAGGGCCTGCTAAGGACTCATACAAGCACAACCATCCAAAGTTAACTGATAATCACAAGATAGAAAGACTAAGATGAGTGTTGTCACACCTCACCCCTGCCACAGAGACAGAAGACCCAATGTATACAGACATGAGCAACACCATTCACATTGATGAAAAATGGTTTTATTTGAACCCACAGACAAGAAGGTTTTATCTTCTGCCCAATGAAGAAAATCCTTATAGGTGTGAACAGTCAAGGAGGTTTAAGGTCAAGGCAATCTTCATGGCCATGATAGCAAAGCCACAACACAACATAAATGGTTAAATGATCCATGATGGCAAGTATGGTATATTTGGCTTTGTTTATGAGCAAAGGGCAAAGAAATCAAGTAAGAATAGAGAAGCAGGTACAATTGAGATGAAAGCAATGCAATCAGTCACAAAGGATGTCATCAGAGACATGTTGCTTAATAAGGTCATTCCATGCATAATAGAGAATTGGCTAGCACATTTGTCTAAGGACATTCTCATTCAATGGGATAATGCAAGACCCCACAAAATTCCAACTGATCCAGAATTTGTGGCAGCTTGTACACAAAATGGGTTCAACATCAAGATGGTGTACTAGCCACCACAATCTCCAGACCTAAATGTGCTTGATTTAGGGCTTTTCACAGTCATGCAATCAATTCAGTACAAGTCCTTCCCCAAAAATGTGGAAGAGTTAGTGAAAGTGGTTGAGGAGGCATACAATACATTTGATCCACTATCAAACAAATTCACATGGATCACATTACAGTCATGTATGACTGAAATACTGACAAAGATGGGAGGCAACAACTTTACTCCACTTCACATGAAGAAGAGAAGGTTGGAGGAGCTAGGTATTCTACTTGAAAGGCTCACAGTAAGCCCTGAGCCGGTAGATCAGGCAGTGAATTACCTTAATGACAGGTTCAAACCAGTGAATCAAGTTCAAGGACAAGAAGATGTGGAAATGGAAGTAGATGCTGATTGAAAACAAGGCAGCAGAAAGGGACTCACATCAAGCACTTAGCTTATGCTTTAATTAGGTATCATGCTTTATTTTTTATTTTTTTTATTTATTTATTTATTTTTTTTTAATTTCCTTAAAGGTGTCAGTTTGTTTTTGGGCAGTCAGTAGGACCTAGAAATAGATTTAGACTGCCACACATAACCATTAGGAGATATATGGGACTGTATATGAATGGTTATGTGCATCTTTTGTGAGACTCCAAATGATGTATGGATGGTATGAAACCTTTTGTGAATGTAATGAAACAATCATGTTTATTTTGCCAACCCATATCACAACAACAAAAGCACCCACTACTTATTCCTTTAGGTTCTCAAAATAAAAGGTTTTTTTTTTACTAATTCCATCAGAAGGTTATTTATCATCAAGACTAAAAACCCATGTTTGTTACCTCAACACTTTATGGCTTTAAAAAAAGTAACCAAACAGTGGAGCAAATCAAACAGGTCTTTGATTATCAAAAGAGTCCCTTCATCATATAGAATTGAGTGTGATTGTTGATCTCTCACAAATGTTCATTGAGATCTAAAAGGGACTTGAATTAGATCACCAAACAACAACAAAAGTGATATGTCCAATAAGACATTTACATCTAAAAGGGACTCTATTAAGGGGATCAACCAACAACAAAAATGATCTCTCAAAATTGGTCATTGAGATCAAAGTTGGAACTCAAAGTAGGATATCAAACACAACACAATTCTTACAATCATCATCCATCAATCAGCAACCCCATTTAGTCATACCAAGTCATAATCAGTTCATGCATCAATTACCATCAAAATCAGCTCATACATCAATTAGGAGAACAGAAATTATCATTAAAATTGATCATATAGTATGCCACAACAGGGAATCATAACAATAAGGATAATTTATCAAAAATTAAGCCACATCAAGGACTAATAACAACAACAAAAAATTATCATATAAATTAACCAACATCAGGGACTCATAACAACAACATACAACATAACAACAATCAGCCAGATTTTATCATCAACAATTATCATAAATTATGCCATAACAGGGACTCATGAATAACCAGAAATGTAATTGAAGTTAGGGTTAGAGAATGTTACGCTGGACAATCAGTCAGATGAGTGAAATTTTCGGTCCACATACTTCAAGAACTCAAGGTAATACTCATCAATTTTCGACTCATCAACCTCAATGCCAGATCTGACCCTCTTGTTACCAACTTTTGCATTTTCAGAAGGGAAATACATTTTGGGCGGAGGATTAGATATGGTAAAACCCCACCATTCCTCTTCTTTATCAGGTGGTGCAACCACCTTCTCAGCCTCGTCCTGTAATTTTTCCTTCCCTTTTCCAGTTAGATCTGACCCTCCATCATCCCCTTTTGCTTTCTCCTCTTCCTCAATTAGATCGATTATTTTAACCCCTTTCCCACCGATCTTCCTCATTATCTCACATCTGCCAATTTTCCTTGGCTTGAAAGTAGGGCGCTTTGGTTTCGGTTTCGGTTTCACAGTATCAGGAAAATCTAACACCTTCCCCCCCTTTGCCTCCTCTATGGAGTTGAGGACTCTTCTAAGAACTTCCAACCCTTCATCAGACAAAACCTTGCGAGCTTGACCACTTTCGTAGAAATGGCGAGGCGAAGAAGACCCGTTCTCAAGGGACGTGATAAGATCACAAAGAACAGGAAGCTCGTTCTCGTCGGTGGTTGTGTAGTACACCTTTTCTAATGGGGTCAAATCAGCGATTTTACGGGACTCCATGGATAGAAAGAGAAGATCTGATGGAAAAAAGGAAATTAAAGCAGATGTAAAACAAACAGCAGGGGCGTTCTTCAGAATTGGAGAAGATGAAGGAGTCGAATAGGGAAATGGAGTGAAAAGAGAGAAAAAGGGGCGTGAAAGAGGGAAGAACAAGGGTTAGGGTTTCACGAAATGGTAGATGAATGAAGAATATGGTTGATGATTTAATTGGGGATGCAAGAAATAAAGGAAAGTAGGTGGGAGTTGTTTTAATTTTGGTGGGAGAAATTACTTTAATTGACTAACATTACTAATGTAATCAAATCTGATTATCAAAATTAATTGGTGCTTAGATTGTTTTAGTAAGGGTAAAAATGGAAAATAAAAAAAATAAAATTGCTATATAAGGAAAGTTTGGTTTTTGTTGCACATAATGTAAAGCTTCCGTAAATGGAAATTGTTGCAGATTATGTGAAACGGAGGTAGTAGAATTTTTTTAATTTTTTTTTATCTTATGAAGTCTATCTAAATTTTTCCATTTAAACTTTTAATCTACATGGTATTTGAATTATTTATTCTAAAAGAAATTACAAATCTCTTATTTGGCTATCCACTGAAATTTATAATCCTACATGACATGTTAAGAAATTTCCATTCTATATGGCTCTCTAAAAACTCGGGAAAAAATTTCTCTTATATATATATACTAGTATGGTGCCCGTGCGATGCCCAGGTTGATTGAATTTTAAGATAAATTTTTTTTTACTTGAATGTTAAATACGGTTAAATAATTCGTTGTGATAATAATTTAGACATACGATATCATATGGCTTATATTTATGAAATAGTGGTAGTTTAGTTTGTAAGTAGATATCTATATTATTATTAACTTGAAATTATATTTATTGAGTTTAAATTATTTTCAACAAACTAATATTAATTTTACTGATTAAAACTTGTTATAATTGATTCCCTAAATTTTTCTTAAATATGTTAAATAAAAATGCATTTTGTATGCGGCTAGCCACACCATGTGGCAAGACAAAGTAATACCTATAAAACTGACCGAGTAATCCCTGTCATACTTGAGTAACCTTTAACACTGATTAAGTGTAACCCCCTATCTATAATACTGATTGAGTAACCTTTATAACACTGATCGAGTAACCCTTATAGCATTAATGAAGTACTCCCTCCGTTTTTTTTTAAATGCATCACTTGAGAATTTGCACTATTCATATGTTACATTTGACTTAATTTTTTCACTACTATATAATTTATATACATGGTCATGTAATATATTGTTGGATTTGTTACAATGTCTGCTATCATAATATAATTTTGTTCTAATTTTTACTAATATCTAATTAAAGATATTAACGGTCAAAGTTGTATCTCGACAAGTGTGAAAACTCAAGTGATGCATTTAAAAAAAACAAAGGGAGTAACTTTTATAATAGTTGGTGACTCGGTTTGATCAGCTACGTATAAAATTTTGTGATTAAATATAGGAAAAATTGTCAAAAATAATACAAATTTTGAGCGATCCACTAAAATCAAGTCAATCTTTTAATTATTTCTAAATAATACAAAATTTGGAGAGTATTCGCTATAAACAGGTTATAATCGGTTAGTGACTTGATTAGTAGGTAAAGGGACACGTGTCGTTATTCTATTGGTTTGACATTTTAATTTTTTTTAATTTTATTTAATGATTTTAATATTTATTTTTATTATGTTATTAATTAATATAATTATTAAAAAAAAACCCTACGGCCACCCCTTCTCCTCCCTGCCAACATCCCCTATCCTCGGCCCCCACCTTTAGCGACCCTTGTAGGCATCCCAACCCCTTCCCCTGCTTCGATGACGCCAATCCCAGCACCCCTACCCCTCCTTCTAATTTCCCCGACTCCTACCCACCACTTAATAATCAACAGAGTCACCGCCGCACGACTCGCATCCAGAACACAAATCGAAAATGCCACGATGATGATTTCCGCCATGACATCACGGTAACAAATCGCTAATACTCTGGCGAGTTAAAGCCCTAACTCCAACGACGCATGAATCACCATTGCTCCAACGTTCAGATTTCGTTGGTGGTTTGAAGGGAGGGGAATGGGGTTTTGGTGATGGTGGTTTGAGGGAGGGGAGGGTGACGGCGATGACGACATAGGTAGGAATGGTCGGCGGGCCAACGAGAAAACCGGGTTGGGGCCACCGGGGGATTTGGGGAGGGAAGCTGTTGGGGGGAAGAAGAGGTCAACCGGTGGTGAGAGATGGAGGGTTTTTTTTTTAAAAAAAAATTATTTTACAATTTAATTGTTAATTAATTATAATTAATTTTTTTGAGTAAAACTGTAATTAAAGCTTTAATAAGGAGTTAATTAAAGAATTTAGGGAAAAATAAAAAAATGTTAATCGGTTATTTAGGTTCTAGGTAAAATATCTCGTTTAAAGCGGATACTCCCCAAAGTTTGCATTATTTAGAAGTAATTAAAAGATTAACTAGTTTTTGGCGGATCACTTAAAGTTTGTATTATTTTTGACAAATTTTCCTTAAATATATTATAAATGGAACTTATTTTAAAGAACTTTTTCAAATGGATTTGATGATGGAAATAAAACAGAGTTATAAGATATTTATTAAAAGTAATGATTAAATTTTTATATATGAAATATTAAAATTCTATCGATAATAAAACTCTATAAACAATTTTATCTTAAAAATCTATCCAAAAATCATTTACTTAGCATCATATGTGTCACAATAATACCTATTTATCGCCTACGTGGTGTGACACTTGGCGAAAAAATAAAATGTCAAGTGTCGCTGTCCCGTGGCCTGGCTGCGAGACCGGTGCCCGGGCGATGCCCGGATTGTTAATAAAATTTTAGGATAAAGTTTTTGGCTTGAATGTTAAATACAATCATATACTTCCTCCGGTTTTTTTTTTATAGTTGTAACAGTTTGACTTTTACACTATTCATGTGTTTCACTTTGACTAGCTTTAATGATTTATACTTATGTAAAAATATAATCATGTGGGATCTTGTTAGATTCGTCTTGACATATACAATTTTAATATCTAAGGTTTATAATTTTTACATATTGGTAATTAAAGATATTAACGATTAAAATCATGCATCGGCAACCGTGAAAAGAGAAGTGTTGCAACTGTACAAAAAATAGAGGAAGTATCCCTTCTGATAATGCAAAATACTTAGACATACGATATCATATCGCTTATTTATATAATAATGTATTATTTTTTAGTTTTGTTTGTAAATAGATATTTATGTTATTATTTTTTTTGAAGTTAAAGTATTTTTACTAAGCTGAAAGTATTTTTACCAAACTAAAATTATTTTTCTTGATTAAGTCTTATTTTTATTGATTTTCTATTATTTTTCTAAATAAATAAAATGAAAAAAGCCTAGTTTTGTGCCCGGGTGATGTCCGAATTGTTGATAAAATTTTAGGATGAACTTTTTAACTTGTACGTTCATTAATATAAACGTGTAATCCCTTTTGATAATGCAGGATATTTTGACATACGATATTCTATCGGTTATTTATGGAATAATGTATTTTTGGTAGTTTTGTTTGTAAATAGATATCTATGTTATTATCGACTTGAAATTATTGATATTGAATTTAATTAATTTTTACTGAATTGAAAGTACTTTTACCAAACCAAAATTATTTTTACTGATTAAAACTTATTTTTACCAATTCTCTATTTTTTTGAACTAAATTAAATATACAATAAATGGATCTTATTTTGAAGATTTTTTTGAAACGAATTTTATGATGGAAATAAAACTGAGTTATAAGATATTTATTAAAATTTATGATTAATTTTGTAACAAAAATTATTTTTTACTAATTAAAACTTAATTTTATTGATTCTATAATATTTTCTGAAATAAGTTAATTAAATAACAATGCATTTTGTATGCGGCTAGCCACACCATCTGGCCGGACAAAATAATACCTATAAAACTAATCAAGTAACCCCTGTAATACTAACTGAGTAATCTCTAACACTAACTAAGTAACCCTCTATCTATAACACTGATTGAGTAACTACTCCAAGTAACCCTTATAGCACTAACAAATTAACTTTTGTAATCGTTGTTGACACGATTTGACCACTACGTATAAAAGATTGTGATTAAATATATTGTAAATGGATTTTATTTTAAAGTAAGGGTAACGTCGTAAAAATTCGAGGATCTATAATATCAGACTAATATTTGACTAACGCCTGTCAAACCTAACGTTTCTACACATGGGTAAACTTGTTATTTTGTTTGTTACTCTGTTAAAGAACTTTATCTCCTCCAAGTTCGAGAATTTCTGTTATAATGGATGTGAGAAAGAACAAATATTGAATGTAAAATTAACAAGAAAAAAAAGCACAGATTTACGTGGTTCACCAACAATGCGTTGGCTACGTCCACAGATAGGCGAGAGTTGTAGGCGTCGTTCGAAGTGCGCCTACGTTAAGCATGTGTGAATATGCTTGGAACTCATAGGAAGTGGAAATTGACATATACAATTAGGGACAATGATTAGGGACAAGGAAAGTAGGGAGTCGCCAACAAGTTTTTAATGAACTTGTAAACCGTTCACGGATCATTTAAGGCAACCACGATTAAGGGACAATGAAAGTCAACAACGATTGACCTGTGAAGGTTACACCCCATTCATAATCCATGAAATTACTAACTCCATATGGTTCGGAACCACGAAAGGAGGATCGGGGATGATGGTACGAAGTGAGTCATGGAGTCACATTCGCCCGTATTGGCCTATACTTGATTCTTATAGTGAAAAGTATTTCTTGCGATCTCAAAAGCATGCAAACAAAGATTCAATTTGTTCCAAACTAATATTAGGCTAAATCGATTGAATATTAATGAAACATATAATTCTAATTATTAGATCACTTCAATTAACAACAAGATTAGAAAGGAACCTAAACCGGTCGTCCAAATTATCTTATTAGGCGTGATTTTCAATTACATATTCCCTTTAACATGCAATATGGTGATCTTAATAACAATAGAATAAACATTAATATTGGAAGCAATTTAACCATAATATCGTTAGTCAAATCAAATAATAATAAACCTAATCATGATACTAGCAATATTAAAATAAAAATAAGAGTAATTAAGTGATTAATTACTCACTTTCCGCGTTTCCTTCAATTGCTACATCATGAATAAATTGTTAGTAAATTTAATAAAAATATAAATCAAATTGAAATTAAATTAAATTAAAAGTAGAGTTGATTTGGTCCAAACCCTCAGTTAATTATACCTTTCACGCCTTGGTTTAAGGACGGAACCTCGGGTCAAGTATGGACTCCTTGGAGTGATTAAGGGATATATGGTGGAAAAATAGAGAGGGCTAGAAATTAGGTTTAAAGAGGGAGAAGAAAGAATGATTTTCGATGTAAAGAGAAAGAATGATTTTTGGTGTAGGGAGAAAGAATGATTTTTGGTGTTCAAGCTTGTTGATGATTTAAAAAGGGGTGATATGACCTCTATTTATAAAGAAAAAAGAAGGGCCTAAGAATCAAGAAAAGATCCAAATTCGAATTGGAATAAAGCTCTTGCGATAGGCAGCAATTTTTGCGGATTTTGTTTTCATCATATCTTTTGATCTAGAAATCGGAATAAGATAAATAATATGTCGTTGGAAATATATTGAAGTCTAATTTCTAACCCTATTAGAATAAGATTAATATAATTTTTAGAATAAAAGATATGGCCGAACTAGTGGGACGGTGTCAGTTTTGAATAGAGTTTCGTATTTCTTTTATATCTTTCTCGTTATAGCTTGAAATTAATATTATATTATATCATTGAAAAGGTTATTTCAAGGGCTATCCAATCATTTAAGATTTGAATAAAAAAATATGAGGCACAAAAATCATATCTGATTATCTTTGAACGTCTTTCAATTCGAATAGAATTAGGACTTTCAAAAAGAAGAGTTTAATTCAATTTCAAACTCTTTAATCTTATCTTTTCGAAAGGGATAATTAAGATCTTTTAGTAAATTATAGAAGATTTCAATTAATCCTAATTGTTTTAGGAATGGGATAAAGCCTTTGGACCCTCCACATGATCATTGGGTCGTAGGTAAGGTGGGCTTAGGTTCGGTTTGGGCTCAGTTAATATTTTGGCCATAATATATTCGTTATAACTTGGATTTAGGCTTATAATATATTGTTGGAAAGATCTTTTCAAGCCCCATCCAACTATTCAATCATTGGACCCATATTATGAACCAAAATAAACTGTTCTAAACGTTTTTATAAAAAGGACACAAAATGAATGTTTTTAAGGGACACGAAATGAATTATTTTGGGTTTAAAGGCACGAAAAGAGAAAAATAAGTTATGGTTTGGGGAAATGGTCTAGGAATTGGGTTGTTTTATGAAATTTATTGGGATTAAATATGTATTTAAGCACTCCAAGATTAAATACTCAACTCGACCAATAATGGCAGTGAAAGGTTGTTCATCATTGGGTTTGGTTTTGGGGAGACATTTTTAGGTGTCTACAAGAGTAATAATTTTATTGATCTTTGGGAATACATATTACAGATTTAGAACAGATTTGAGACCAATTACAGAAACAGATTGATTGTCTCTTAGATTTCTAATGTTATCTATCTCTGATCTCACATATGAGAAATACACAAAAGACTCTCAGATTTCTGAATAATCACTCAACTTATTACTGTCACGGCTAGGAAGTAACCTAGGGGTATTTATAATAATCCACACTCTAGAAAAGATATAATTTATTTAAGTAAATAAAGCCCACGAACAAAGTATCTAAAATCTGCCAAAACTGTTGAGCCACAGATGTGCCTCCTTTAGGCACGGACGTGCCTCACGACCAAAATGTACCAGAATTGAAAATCTGCTGAGGCACGAAAGTGCCTCATCAGAACTCCGTCTAGGCACGAATGTGCCTGGCCGAACACCTATGAGGCTCGCTAAGGCACGGACGTGCTTAGTCAGTCTTCAATACTTCTTCATCGAGGCTTGTCCTTGCTTCCCTAAGGGATGGACATGTCTTGCCCCACTTTCCTAGTTTCCGATGTTTATCTTCCTAACTCTCGATTCAAGGCATATTTCTAAAAATCTCCACCTTAACTAGAATCCTTTCACAATAAAACTGATGTACCAGATGCATCGAACATGACGCCAATTGTACCAGAAAACAAACATATATAATAGAATACAAACTCTCCTTGCTCAAATTTGCCTCCGCTAGACCAGATTTTCCCCATCGGGCACAGATTAGCCCCTAAGAGCTACTAATAAGTTCGAATAATTTGTAAGTCCAAGCAACCTTGGGACTTACTCTGCGGAACCAGATTCGAACAGACAGCCTGCCAATGCTTCTCCCTAGCACAAGCAACACCTCCCTTGGACGGCTAAGATATATCCACATCTCCAACAGATAGTGCAAAATCCACCTTGTCTTCCCGACCTTTCTTTAGGGGAAAGTTCCAAAAGCTTACATGCGAACCAAGAGCCAAACTAGGCTGACCCGATTTTAACGACAAAGACTGTATTGCTTTAGATTTAGATTTGGATTATGAGTGTTGACTGATCTTTCTCAGATGTGGACCACCACCCCCACCTAGAGTGACTCTATGCTCCACCTGTTTCTCAACACTACCACTACCACAAACAGATGATGAGATAACACCAGACTTAGAGCTAGATAACGTAGACCCTTGTAATACATACAATGTCTTCCATTTAACACCTTTCAGAACTACCTTTGAACCCTTGTAGACATATAACCCTCCACCTTCACCTTTCAAACTGAACCCTTTTCTATCTAGAAGACTAAGTGAAATCAGATTCCTCGTGACCTGTGGAACATGCCTAATATTGTTCAACATACACAATTTACCATCATGTGTCCGAATTCTGATGGACCCAATACCAACTGTTTTGCATACTTCGTTGTTGGCCATAGTAACACCTCCATCAACTTGCTTGTAGTTCGTAAACCACTCCCTACGTGAACACATATGATAAGACGCCCCCGAATCTAGAATCCACACATCAGAGTGATGCGCATGTTCATCAACAATCAGGACATAATCCTCTTCTGAATGGGTGTCTCCATTTGCAATATCTGCAGACTCATGATTTTCCTGTTGTCTCATCTTCTTGGGACATTCAGATTTTCAATGCCCTTTCTCCTTACAGTAATTACAGACATGACTAGGTTTAGGACCCCTAGAATACGATTTTTTGGATTTTCTCCCTGAATTCCCCTGTTAATTACCTTCACTGGCTACTAATCCATCAGATTGATCATCTTTACCAGTACCAGACACCTTATGGCGCAACTCTCTAGTATGGAGAGCAGATATAACCTCCTCTACAGAGACTGTCTCTTTACCAATAATACAAGACTGCATAAAATTCTCATATGACACTGGCAAAGACACCAACAGAATTAAGGTAGCATCCTCATCCTCAACCTTAACATCAATATTACGCAATTCTAACAAAATCGTATTCAATTGATCTAAGTGCTCTCTAAGGGATGTACCTTCAAACATTCGCAGACCAAACAAACATTGCTTCAATAACAACTTATTAGTTAAAGACTTCATCATGTATATACTCTCCAGCTTCAACCACAGATCCAATGTGGTTTCCTCTTCCGCGACTTCGTTGATAATATCGTCTGCCAGACACAATATGATTGTTGAGTGTGCTTTCTCCTCCAAGATTGCCATCTTAGCGGTAACCAGATCTGATGACTTCTTCTTCAACGGCGCCCTTAGCCCTTGTTGCTTCAACAAAGCCCGCACCTTGATATGCCACAGATTATAATTATTGCTCCCCGTGAATTTGTCAATAGTCACATTCATCCCAGACATCTTTCTCACCAGAATTAAACCCTAGGCCTCGAACCTTGGCTCTTAATACCACTTGTTATAATAGATGTAAGAAAGAACAAATATTGAATGTAAAATTAACAAGAAAAATAGACACAAATTTATGTGGTTCACCAACAATGCGTTGGCTACGTCCATGAGCAGGTGAGAGTAATAGTTTTATTGATCTTAAGGAATACAGATTACAGATTCAGAAAAGATTTGAGACCAATCACAGAGACAGATTGATAGTCTCACAGATTTCAGATGTTATCTCTTTCAGATCTCACATATGAGAAATATACAAAAGACTCTCAGATTTCTGAATAATCACTCAACTTATTATTTTCACAGCTAGGAAATAACCTAGGGGAACACATATTCTAGAAAAGATAGACTTTATTTAAGGAAATAAAGCCCACGAACAAAGTATCCAAAATAGGCTAAAATTGCTATGGACGTGCATCCTTTAGGCACGGACGTGCCTTACGTCCAAAACGTACTAGAATAGAAAATCTGTCGAGGCATGGATGTGCCTCCTTAGGCACGGACGTGCCTCATCAGTAGGGCTGGGGACAATAGGTTAACCGTACCGTTTAGCCTTAATGGTACGGTTACTCAAAAATAATGTGAGCCATAACCGTACTGTTAAGGAACGGTTAATCGGTACAGGTTAACCCCTACCCGTTTAATAAATTTAAACTCAATATTGTATTTGAATTCAAATTTTAAAATAAACAAAAAAATTTATGTTCCAATTAAGTGTACACATTGATAAACCAAATATATTACAAAGTCTTAATTACAACGAGTAATTTTTTATTTATTTTTATTTTTTTTTTATTTTTTTTATAGCATAACAAGACATACAAACTAATGATATTATACGTAGTACATACTTAGCATCTTCAAATTAAGACCTTGGCATATTAGCAGATTAGCATTCTAGAAGATCAAATTGCATCATTATATATTTTCCCTACAAAATTAAATAAAAACATATATATTTATTTTAACGGTTAATTGATGGTTAACCGTTTACTTAAAATTATAGCCGTAACCGTTAACCACTATATTTAGCGGTATAGTAAATTAATCGTTTAAACGAGCTGGTTATACCAAGTAACGGTTACGGTAAAAGGTTACGATTTTTTTGCCCACCCCTACTCATCGGAACTCTGTCTAGGCATGGACGTGCCTGGCCGAACACCTATGAAGCTCACTTAGGCACGTACGTGGCTCTTCTAGGCACGAACGTTCTTAGTCAGTCTTTAATACTTCTTCGTCGAGGCATGTTCATGCCTAGGGAGGCATGTACATGTCTTGCCCCACTTTCCTAGTTTCCGACGTTTATCTTTCGAGCTCCCGATTCAAGGCGTATTTCTAACAATTTCATCTCCTCTACATCATAACGCTTGGCGCTTCAAATTCAATTTAGATTTACAGCTACGGTTGTAGTTGATGGCGGCGAATTGGAGTTGGTGGTGGCTGCGAATCCGCAAGATATAGCTACGGTTTTCAAGGTTTGAGTAGGTGGCGACGGCAACTGAGCAATGTATAGCTAGGGTTTCCAAAGGATCACGATAGCAAAGAAGCTCCAAATCAGTGGAATGGCGAATTCAGACATCACAACCCTCAGTATGTTGTACGCTTTCTCTATCGCTCGGCGCTCCAATTTAGTGTAATTCTAACACATCATCTAAGAGAAAAGGAGAGGAGAGGAGAGGAGAGGAGGGAGTTCGTGATTTTCAAAAAGTGGGATTTTTAGAACGGGGATTGAAACGAGGTCCCAAACAATCGTTAAACGTCAGAGAACTCTAGGTTAATTGCCACATCACCAAAACAATATAATAACATTAAATATTTCACTCCAATGCTCACTCCGAGCTCCCGATTCAAGGCGTATTTCTAACAAATTCAGATTTTTGGATTGGATCGGATTGACCATAATTGGATCCAATCCAAATCGAAAACCAAATTGTAAAATTAAGCTTGCGTAAATATGGATTTCTTTGTTTTTTGAAGTTTAGCTGAATAGTTACGACTACATAAAATTAATTAGGGAGACTTTGTATTAATTAATTAATGACTTGATGTTGAACTATTTATTTTAAGCATGATTTTGAAGACTTGTATTTACATTAAAGCTTAATCTTTATAATCGTATTAGGCGCTAAAAAAAATGTATTATTATTCGGATTTTCGAATCAGATCCAAATAACCGAATATTAATTCAATTGGATCGAATTTGATTGGGAGAGAAGTTCGGATCGGATCAGAGAAAATTGAAAACCAAATTATATTTTGGATTGGATCGGATTTGGACTAAACCCAAACCAAAAAACGAACGGACACCCCTAACTATATTAACAAAGTTTGTTAATATGGCATATTAACTGGCACAACTCACATATTAACAAGTATTTTCTCATTCTTACCGATTTTCTATTATAACTTACAAGTGTAGTTCTTCATACTTCTTCTTTAAACTTACGAGCAAACCATGCATCGCACGGGTTAAAATCTAATTACTTTTTTAAATTAATTTTTATGATGGAAAAATGAAAACTAATAATCCCACCTTTGTCATTTTTGCTCAAAACAATCTCACCTTTTCAAAATCTGGAAATAATCAAACCTTTAACTTTCATCTACTCAAAACAATCCGTTAACCGGTTTGTGAAATTGGTAACCGGTTTTAGAAGGTGGCTGTCACGTTCCATCTTTTAATTAGTCATACTTAATTTAATAAAAAAAAAACTAATGCTTAAAAAAAAAAAAAAAAAAAACAGCCCGCTAGCCTCCTCCTCCTTCCACTTCCCATGACTGCCACAGAGTCATCCAGCCCTTTCCCGTCCCTATCCTCTTCCAAGGCTGCCACCCATGAGCCATCCCACCTACCACCTAAAACCTTAACCACCTCGCCATGTATGTCCTAACCGCACATATCCACTTAGCTAGCTAACCACCATGAACACCACTCACGAACCTAAAATCACCCCACCCTACACACACCCGACACCTACCTGAAATAAGCCTCCACCCAAAACCCACCCGCTATAGTCCACCTCTCACCTCACCATGGCCGCCACCTACAGCTCCCTAATTACGAATCCAGCCCCCAACGAAATCACCCCCACACGAACTTGAAATTTTGGTGGCCGCTACAGTCTGAATCAAAGTAATTGTTGGGTGAGAAATTTGGGGTTTAAATGAAATTTGAGATGCATTTTTATTGTACCTGATCATAAAAGCAGAACACAAGTCCTATATGAAAATCTATTTCGGGTGGGTCGGCAGTGGCTTGGTTGTTAGGTGGTTGGGCCTGGTGTCTGCGTTGAGAGGGTTAAAGGTGGTGGCTGGCCTAGGTAGGGAGCGACGAATGGAAGGTGGTTATGGTGGTGTTAGGATTTCAGGGTGAGGATCAAGTGGTGGTGTGGTGGTTGTGATGAGGTGGTGCTGGTAGTATATCATGGTGGGTTGCCATGGAACCCCCCATGGAAGAAAGTGCCAGAATGATGAGGGGAGAGGAAAAAGTTTTTTTTGGTTAACAAGTGACAGATAAAAAGGATTGTTTTAAGAATTTGGGGGTAAAAGGTGGGCTCATTTCTAGATTATTAAAAGGTGAGATTGTTTTGAACACAATTGGTAAATGTGGGATTATTAGTTTCTATTTTTCTTTTTTATGATAATAGGGATTCCAACGTGCGCGATGTACGATATGACTAGCCCTTTGAGAAGAATTATTACCAATGACCTTTTTGCCTTATGCCTGCTTGTGTTATATTTCATTAAAAGTATTTGCATAAAGACGATAAATGTATGGATGTTATGTAGTTATGTAATGTTTAAAACTTTAGTTGAGCTACTTTGATTTAGTGACTGAATGGTAAAAAGATATTGAGTTCAATCTAGAAATATTTTATAAGTTAGCTAGGGATAAATATATTTACTGAAAATTATACAAGTAATTTTTTTATACATATGAAATATTAATAGTTTACCAATAATAATACTCTAAAATATATATATATTTTTTTATTTATGATAAATTTCTAAAATAATTTTTTAATTCTAAATCATTTATTCGGACTTTGCTTATTTAGCATCATACATATTATATTAATATATAGTTAATGTGGCACAATAGTTGGCAAAGTTGAAATAAAATAATGGTAGACTTTATACATAACATTAGACCTTTTCATTATTGATATATCAACTTTGACTAATAGTTTTTTACAAATTAAAAATAAAAAATGTTTTATCATGATTTTTTCTTTTTTTGAAAGAAGCATGAAATTTATTATTAAATAACTATTAGTATACATAAACAAAGTGTATCGGCATGTATGCAAATTAAAGTTTAACTATGTTAAATTATCAATTGTATGACGGAGGGAGATTTGAAAACAAAGAAAGAGAAAGGCCGAAATCTTGCTCGGCTGCTCACATCCTCACACCATCCTGTAGGAACTGCTCCCATAATCCATCTTCCCCAACTTCTGCCGATAAGAATTGAAGAACACCACTCCATTGGCATTTTCTTTGTACGTACTAACGCTAAGCTACCTTGCATTCTTCCATCGACTTGGCCGTAAATGCACGTATGATGATACGAGTATTATAAGTCAAAATATCTTACATTATTAAAAGAGAAATTTGTGAGAAAGGACCTTTTAATTGGTCGACTTTTTGTAGAAAAACCTTTTAAGTGAAAAGTTGTGAAAAAGGACATGTAGACACCTAATTGTGTCTCCACAAAAACCAAACCCAGTGATGAGTACCTTTCATGTCATTGATATTGAATGAGGTGAAATGTAAAAAAGTCTCGTAATTCCCTTGTTTTTAATAAAAAAAATGCTTCTTCTTGTTTTTAAAAGTTCCTTCTTTTCGTACTCTATTTATGGATAATGTCCAATCCAATTTAATTTGGTTCATGATATGGGTCCAATAATAGTGTAGTTGGATGGGGCTCGAAAAGAGCTTTCCAACGATATATTATAAGCCTAATTCCGATGAATAATGAGGAAGTAATGGCCCAAATATTAAATTGGTTATTAAATGAGTTTTATAGACGACCCAATGATCAAGTGGAGGGTCCACTAACTATCATTCCTAAAGTCATTATGAATTACTTTGATTTTCTAGAAGGTTATTTTAAATTATAAAGAGATTAGGATTAATAATTATATTTTTATATATTTTAGAAAAGATAATGAGTTTTAGTTGAAATAAAACAAGTGTTAAAAAAAAAATTTAATTTGTTTTTTTATGATAAAGTACAGACTCTTATTATTCAATTATATTGGAAAAAGGACTCTATACAGCAAATATTATCCCGCAGCACCATCGCGCTACGATAGGTCCATCGCCCCGCGATAGCCCTGTCGCGCCGCGATTAGAGTAATTTTAATTACTTCGATTCGAATTTTGACTCTTCTCTGATTGTTTTCGGATGTTTTTCTCTACAAATAGGGTTTTATTTCCCCGTTTTCAACAACCAACAATCATCTTTCTATTCTTTCTCTCTCTCGAAGCTAGAAGCTTATTATTTCTCCCTCTTTCTAAGGCTTGCCTTTCAAATACAACATTCCTCCATCACGAGACTTATACACACCTAGCCAAGCTCGAAGTTGCCTTCGCCCTAGACGTGAAAGGTTGATTATTTTTGAGGGTTTGGTCCCAAATCTTATTTTAATTCTTTGATTAGATTTACTGTTTAATATTTTCCTTGAGATTACTAACGTGTATATTGTTTTGATAGAAAAAGATAAGAGGCAACAAAGTGAGTAATTTCATTTCTTTAGAAAGCACGCTAAGATTTTATTAATTCCTAGTATCATGTTAGGATGTCTTTAATGCTTTCTAGTATCAGGTTGCTTCCTATTTCTTTTATCATGCTAGTATCATGTTAGGGCTAAAGCTTTGATATTTAATGTTTACCGACATGCTAGGATTTGTTATTAATCATGTTAGTATCATGTCTAGAATCTTGCTAATAATATTATGTCTTGATGAGATTGATATTATGATGATGATGATTTGTTGTTTTGTTGTATCAATATTATTATGTTGCTTGATATATATTATTGTTATTGCTTGATCACACCCTCTCTTGCAGGTTTAAAGGGAATTTGTACTTGAAATTACGCTTAATAAGATAATTAATAATTTTATTTAGGCTAATATGATTTTAATTTAAGTGATCGCCAATAATAGATTGTTTGTGCATTAATATTCAACCAACATTGATTAAACATGTTTAGGGTTAATATATTGATTGTGTGTTAGTCAGAAAGCGCACATGAATATGAGAAGAACAAAGTAGAGGCCTATTAAGGGCAGGTTCAATCTCTTTTAGGTTGGATTTGTACCTTCATCCCCGAATTTCCAGTCATGGTTCAGGACCACTATGGAGTTAGCGATCTCATGGATCGTGAAGGGGTGTAACCTTCACCCTGTGAACGATTTACAAGTTCCTAAAACTTGTTAGCGACTCTTTTGCTCTAGCTTCCTTCCCTTTAGACGCCACCATGCTTAAGTGTATGATCGTAGTGGGGCTCAAGTGTGGGATGCTTGAAATATTCCCTACAGTTTTTTGGCGAATCTACTGGGGAGGATTTCTATTTTAATTCCTAAAATTTATTTTTGCATTAATTTAGAATGAGTGGATGAGACTCGAAAAGTTCTAAGTATTCATGTGCGTAATTTTGATTGACATTATTAGCATAAGAATAAAAAGGTTCGCATTGGAAAGACCATCCGTAATGCGTAAAAAACATATGCTTTTTACACGTAAGAAATTTGGGAAATATCTTTCACAACTAGAATCGGAAAAATGCTGTGAAAATCGGAAAATTCTAAGAACACAGAAAACTGCCGAGGCATGTAGGAACCGTCGCTGAGAAAACAGAGCCCATCGCAGTGAGATGGCTCTGTCGCAAAGCGATGGCAACATCGCGACGAGACTGGGCCATCTCCTCGTGATGGTCCCTGTTTTCTCGCGCCATGTTCTTCCAATACCAAGCCAGACGTCTGCCTTCTTGCTTTGACCGGTTCTAGTACTATTTGGCCGATTTTACTTCCTGATTGAGTTTTTCCTTCTTTTCTGAAACCCATATGTGTTCTACATATGGCTATAACCCTCTGGGAATTCACGCTCCATCTACCCAATCGAACGCTCATTGCAACGAAGGGTACATCCTAGTTTGTGAATTCACCAAACCATGGAAGCAAGTTTAACTTGCGGGGTCCCATCCATACGCGCCAACCCTTCCAAAGGTAAGGCTTCCGCGCGATGCATCCGCACTCATAACCATGGACCCTCTTTTGACTACCATAATCCTTGAACTTTAGAGAACTAAAGCCATGGTTAGGTTGCAAACTCATTGCATCACATTGTGCTTATTTGACTACTTGTGCATCTCTTTCTTGTGCATAGCTCGTATGTGTTTACACTAATCGTTTGTTTGAATTGTGTTTAAGTCTAATAAACTGACTAATGACTATATAAGACTTTGCTTAATTAATTAATTAATGATTAAAATTTAAATGAATAAACACGACTTAGCACGACTATAGGCTTATCCCTTTTGAATAGAACATTGGAAACAAGTTCAAACTGATGACACAGAATTTTGGCCTATGGCGCGACACGATAGTGTCCATCGCGACGCGATAGTGATGTCGCGCCGCGATGGTTTTGTCACGACGCGACAGTACCATTGATTGCGCGATGGTTTAGTTTTCTGTTCAGGGTGTCACGTTAAGTCTAATTAATTAGTTAATTAATAACCAAGGTCATAATTTGGTCTTCAATCGAGTCGAATCACATGTCTAGTCACATGGTCATGACACGAGTCTTGAACATATCACTTACACTCACGAGTCTTCACGCACTTTGTATATGTGTCACCATGACCATGTCTTAGGTCCATGCACGAGTCGTTCTTTCCGTCATTAAAGTTGGGGGGTCCACTTAATCCCTAAATTCTTCTAAATCACCTTCTTCCTACATGCTTTCCACATACATATAATTCCCCCTCATTCTTCCATGATCTCTTCCTATCTATGCATGTTGAATCGAGTTTGAGTCAAATAATTAACAATAAGTATCCATAGCTTCCCTTTCTGCAACACTTGGTCAAGGAAAGAAGGGCGACTAATTAAAGACAACACCTTTATTCAAGTACTACTCTTCGATAAGCCGATCCGTCAAAAAAGGAAAGCTAAGAAAATGGCTATCTAACAGGAAGTTGATGAGTTGAAACAAAACATGACTAACTTGACCGAGATGTTCAAAACTCTCGCTCTTCAAGTCAACGACCCTAGTAAGCAACAACAGCTTGAGCGTATGGAAGAAAGCATGAGCAAAATTTCCAATGACTATAAATTTCAGGGAATTAGCTCACAAGGGGTCTTAGTGGACAAAGAACTTCTTCCGTAGAAGTTCAACGCTAATGACATCCCTATGTTCAAACCAACTGATAACCCTTACTTCCATTTAAGAGCTTTCGAGACTATAATGAACATTAAGGCAGTTGATAAGAAGGTATTTCCTTCGCTATTCTCACTATCTCTTGAGACCATTTTTGAACAATGGCTTTTTTCCCTAGATAAGGAGAAGATTTCTTCTTGGGAAACCATTACAAACGCTTTCATTCATAGGTACAAATGCAACATTCAAGTTGAAACCAACCACAGACAACTTGAGATGCTAAAACAAAAGGAAAATGAAGGATTTACTTCCTTCTTCAATAGGTGGAGGGAAACTTCCGTTAAGATGGTTCGTTAAGAACCTTCAAGAGAAGTATTCAAAGCATTTGAAATACCAACACAACTTAAATACCTTCAAAGCTGTTTACAACATAGGAATTGATATCGAAGATGACCTTTTGAAAGTTGATAATGCGAAAGGAAAGAAGAACGACCATCCTTTTTCCTCCTCTCCCATTAATGAAGTACATGCTACAAACACCTCTAAACAACGAATCCATAGGTCCAAAAGAGTGTTCACTCCACTTAGTATAAATTACGAGATAGCCTTCGAAAAACTACACCTCAAAGGACTAATCATGCCCATAGGACCTATCAAAGACCTAATTCCAAAAGCCAGGCCACCTAAGTGGAATCCCAATAAACACTGTAAGTATCACCAAGGAAGGGGTCACGATACCGAGGAATGTTGGAAACTCAAAGAAGCTATCCAAGACTTGATCGATGACAATAAAACTTTTGAGATTCTAGCCATCGCAGAAGATCAAATATTTTTCGATCCTACTCTCCTTATCACACCTGTAGGTGAGCCCATGATCAAGACAGTCTATATAACCTCTATTGATGAAGTGACCATGATTTAGGAGGATGAAGGATTTTTCTTAGAGGATACCAAGGAAAACTCGACGAGTCTAAAAGAAGACGTTCATAAACTGCAGAATTTCATTGCCATGCTCTTGAATATGGTGGAAGGCCTAGCAAATCGGATGTCAGTCATCAAAATAGGGTATCATCACCAGGACCGGAAGAATGAAAAGAACGACCACCTTCTTTCTTCTTCTTCCCGTCAAGAATTTAAGGAAAAATTCAATGCTACTAAGCCACGGGAAAAACGGACCATTAAAGAATACACACCAATAGGAATGACTTATAATGAAGCTTTCGATTATTTTCATGGTCAAGATCTCATTCATCCCATCGGTCCAGTTCAAGACCCACCACATGAGAAACGGCTTCTCAACTGGGATCCAAACTCTTATTGCAAATATCATAGAGGTCATGGTCATACCACAGAAAAGTGCTTCACCCTTAAGAATCGAATTCAATACCTCATTGATTCAAATTGCCTTCGTGTTCCTCCGAGCGATAAGAAGATCAAAATCAATAATAATGATGGCAAGAGTAGAAAGAACGACAATCTTTTTTTCGCTTCTTCCTATCAGAATGGAAGTTGCATCAATAAAAATGTCTTAAAGACCAAAGAACCCGAAAGAAAATTCACTCCAATTGGGATGAGCTACAATATTGCCTTTGATCGACTCCTTTCTAAGGGACTCATCACTCTAATTGGGCCTATGCAAGATCCTCCTCCTGAAAGAAGGACACCCGAATGGAACCCAGACTCCTATTGCAAGTACCATCAAAGCAACGGTCATATTACAAATCAATGTTGCAAGTTTCAAAATCTCATTCAAGACCTCATCGATGTAAACAAGCTTCCATTCCCTCCAGCTGGCAAGAAGATCGAGTGATGATAAGCGCAAGACACAAGGCGAGCTTCAACGACAAGATTTCATGCTTTCTTCTTCTTTTTTTCAAACCTTTCCCCAATAAAGTCTAGCATAGACACCTTTTGTCTTCCTTAGATTTATTCCATAGGTTTTTATTTTTTTCCTTTAATAAATGAGTATTTATTTCCTTGCATATGATCTTTGCATTGCATTAAAAAAAAAATCCATGCCGAACTAAGCACAAGGTATACTAGTGATTCGACGCACCCTTGCAGCCTTATTATATCACTTTCACCTTTCAAATACATAATCCTTTCTTGATAAACTACTTTGAGCCTCGTCTAACGATAGACCTATCTTCTTTCAAACCATATCTACCTAACCGTGGGATGGGATGGTGTGAAACTTATACGGTTTTCAAAGAACAAAAGCTTGAGTGATTTTACAAAAATTTCAGATGTTCAAAAGTAATAAAAGTGTACAAAAGGGCAAGTGTTCCAATGTCATGAACACGTCTCAGATTGTGTTTCTTATTGAGTGCTCGATACCGTGCCTGAGAAACATGAATGCCAAGTGAGTGATAGACCGCATGATCGGGATTGCCCACGCTTATAAAAAAAAAGGATTTGAATTTGAAAAAATGAAAGAAAAAGAAAAAAAGAGAGCAAAAAAAAAATAATAATAAACAAAAGAGTTCAAAAGTGAGGAAACCTCAAGCATACAAATACAAAGATGTAAAAGAAAGGTTGCATACCTTGGGGGCTTATCTAGGGTCTTTAGCCTTTATCCCCTTCTTTTTCGACCTTTAGCCTAACCACGTTACAACCCTTCAAAGACCTATTTGAGGTATACACACACTTGTGCGAGGTTCAGCTAAAGCTACGTTCGGCCTGATTCCTAACAGATACGTAGGAAACCTCACATTGGGGTGCGGCCGTAATAAAAATGCATTTATCCATTCACATTCACATTCATACATGATCATATCAAGGGATCTCTGAGCGCGGGGAAATTAGGTCGTTGACTAACCTCCTCACGGCCAAACAAAATTTATTATAATCCTAAACTAACCCCTAAACAAGTCTAGTGGTAAGTTCGGAGTCGAACCACAAGGAACGGCAATGTTGGATTGTTCTCGATCTAATGCTTAAGCTACGCCGAAGTCGGTTTATGGATAGTGGACACTACAACTACACTAACACACATATAAAGATCAAGATATTATAAAGTCTACTAGGGGCAAAGATCCACTTTGAACAATTAACAAGTTAATGGGAATCGATTTGATAATCAATCATGCAAAGAAAGAATTAAAATGAGAATTAATTACACTCAAGAGCAATCTCTCAAATTCCTAGCCTAGATCCCTCATTGACTAGGTGCATAGAAGAAATTTACCCAAAATGCAATCAAATATATTAATTCTAATTCACAATCCCTTGTCAAACTAGAACTAACATGCAATTAAGTTTGCTATCTTGGGAGATCAATCCAATCTAAAACAAACAACATGCCATCATCAATTCAATCAATTTAATCACACAATTATCATCAAATTTATCTCAAGTAAGAAATATAAAATGAGAATTAATCACACAATTAACCATACCAAAGCTTCACTCAACACCTAGTAGAATGAAATCTACTTAAACATGATTAACAAAGCAATTAATAAAGCATAAAGAGAGAAGAGAGTAAGAAATGCTCATTGATATAAAATGGAGATCTTCAAATCATCAAATTCCTCCTTTGATTATCCAAAATCCATGAAAACCATTGTTTCTCTCACTTTCTCTCTCCAAAATTTGAGAGTTTCTCTCTCTAAAAAACTAACCTAAGCTAAAATTACACTAAGAAGCTCTCTCCTTTACAATCGGAGCTAAGAAGGTATTTATATTACCCCAAATAGAAAGGACGGAGAAAACGAGAAAAACGACCCGTCTACAGGTCGGCACGGACGTGCCAAAGGTTGCACGGACGTGCAGACCTGTTAAAATACGAGCAGCAGCTACTTCCTGAACTTGCACGGGCGTGCTTCATTAGGCACGGACGTGCAGGGACCTGCACGGACGTGCCACTTATTGGCACGGATGTGCAGCCCTTTTCTGGCGAAACAGCTTATTTTCGGAAGGTCATAACTTCTTCGTTACTCATCGGAATAAGGCATGTGACCAGTCGTTGGAAAGCTCTCGAGATGAACTTTATTCTCCAATTTGAATCACTTCAAAATGTTTTTTTTATATCAAAAGATATAGGCGTTTGAAGTATGATCTTTGCAAATCAAGTGCACATTTCTTCATTACTTGTTCTTTTATGTTTTATATTTCTTCAATCTTGAGCAATGAACTTATCCAAGTGTTCCTAAACATAAGAGTAAACCAATAAAGTTTAATCTAATGTCATAAGCCACCAAAATATGCAAGAAAAGCCAAAATTGAGTAATAACGACATTTCACACATAAACATGACAAATGTAGTAAAACGTTATTAAAACCAAGTAAAAAGATAGAAAAACTATGAAAAACTAACTAGAAAACTCCTAAAAATAGCAACATAAATAACACTTATCAATCTCCAATGCTCATCCCTATCCATTTAGAGCTCGAATTGGGGGCTTGATCCCTACATCATTAGCTTACCTAGCCTAAGAGTCACCATCATTTGACTCTTTTCAAAATATTTTTCCACACCCTTAGCCCTTGCGGCTAAACTTTAGTGTCACTTTCACATACGTCACATATACATAACTAAATAAACCTTCCCATAGGAACCCTTCATCATGAAATCTTAACACAACGTTGAAGCATGCTTTGTCATATCAAAATCACTCATCACTTGTAATCATCATTGCATTGCAAAGTATGAAGTACTTAGCCTCCGTGCCTAAGTTATCCAAATACTTTAATCATCAAGTAATCAACTAGGGTAGTCTAGGATGTTATAATCCTTGCACCGTGAGATACAACATCAATGCATACACTTGACTAAGCTCATTCAAAATACATTTCTAACACTCAAACACTTCACTTCTTCCTTTTCGCGTCTTTCTTTTTCAAGAGAAAGTCGGTACACTCCACAAAAATGACAGGGAATATTTGCTTTTTCTGCATTTTCGAGTCGCACGAGCACAATCATAATACGATGCACACACGAGTCATGCACATTGAGTCATGTTGTGTCATCGCATCGAGTTGAGTCTAACACATGTGTCAAAACACATTAAGTCACACAAGAGTCAAAACACTAAACCTTGAGTTAACCTCAAGTCAACTAATCACAACGAGTCAAGCACAACAAGCCTCAGGTTAACCCTAAAAAAAACACCAGCAAATTCCTTTAGCAATCTTTGATTTTACAAGATACACAACATCAAAGCTTTTTTTTTTTCAGAAACGCGTGGACATATCATTCAAGCTCTTTTGTTCGGAGACGCGTGGACATATCATTCAAGCTCTTTTTCTCAGAGAAGCGTGGGCATCCTATCAACAACTCTTTTGTTCAGAGACGTGTGGACATATCATTCAAGCTCTTTTGCCCAAAGACGTGTGGGCATCCTATCAAAGCTCTTTGTTCAGAGACGCGTTGACATATCATTCAAGCTCTTTTGCTCAGAGACGCGTGGGCATTCTATCAAAGCTCTTTGTTCAGAGACGAGTGAACATTCCTCAAAAAAGCTCCATTGTTCAGAGACGAGTGAACATTCCTCAAAAAAGCTCCATTGTTCAGAGACGAGTGAACATTCCTAAAAAAAGCTCTTTTGTTCAGAGACAAATAAACATCAACAACGGCGAAGCACGGTCACAACATCAACAACGGCGAGATACCAAAACAATTGAAGATGGCTACAAGCAGTCAGCTTCGGCGATGTTCCCTAGCTTGTGGAGGTTGTCACAAAATACAGTAACAAATCGGATACCCTAGAGACGTGTGCTCGACGGTGCAAGATATGTGTTTCTTAACTCTCTTGTTTGTTTAACTAACGCTAGTTTGCAGGTATCGGCGTTATAAGAATGATTTAGGATTGCAGAACATTCTAAATCATTCTCTGTCCCTATCGCTACTTTGACTTTTGTTTTCAAAACTTACGTTTTTCCAAAATCAATCAAAGTGGGGGCTTATGTAGACACCTGATTGTGTCTCCCCAAAAACCAAACCCAGTGATGAGAACCTTTCATGTCATTGATATTGAACGAGGTAAAATGTGAAAAAGTCTCGTGATTCCCTTGTTTTTAATAAAAAATGCTTCTTCCTATTTTCAAAAGTTCCTTCTTTTCGTACTCTATATATGGATAATGTCCAATCCAAATTTATTTGGTCCATGATATGGGTCCAATAATATTGTAGTTCGATGGGGCTCAAAAAGAGCTTTCCAACGATATATTATAAGCCCAATTCCAATGAATAATGAGGAAGTTATGGCCCAAATATTAAATTGGTTATTAAATGAGTTTTATGGGAGACCCAATGATCAAGTGAAGGGTCCACTAATTATCATTCCTAAAGTCATTAGGAATTACTTTAATTTTCTAGATTAATCTAGAAGGTTATTTTAAATTCTAAAGAGATTAGGATTAATAATTACATTTTTATATATTTTAGAAAAGATAATGAGTTTTAGTTGAAATAAAACAAGTGTTACAAAAAAGATTTAATCTAGTTTTTTATGATAAAGTACACACTCCAATTATTCAATTATATTGGAAAAGGGACTCCGTACAACAAATATTATCCCGTAGCACCATCGCGCTGCGATAGGTCCATCGTGCCGCGATAGAGCCTACTTCGATTCGAATTCTGACTTTTCTCTGATCGTTTCCGGATGTTTTTCTCTATAAATAGGGTCGTATTTCTCCATTTTCAACAACCAACAATCATCAAAAATCATCTTTCTATTCTCTCTCTCTCGAAGCTAGAAGCTTATTCTTTCTCCCTCTTTTTAAGCCTTACCTTTTCAAATACAACATTCCTCCATCACGAGACTTAGACACACCTAGCCAACCTCGAAGTTCCCTTCGCCCTAGACGTGAAAGGTTGATAATTTATGAGGGTTTTGTCCCAAATCTTATTTCAATTTTTTGATTAGATTTACTGTTTAATATTTTCCTTGAAATTACTAATGTGTGTATTGTTTTGATAGAAAGAGATACGAGGCAACAAAGTGAGTAATTTCATTGCTTTATTCACACTTAGATTTTATTAATTCCTAGTATCATGTTAGGATGTCTTTAATGCTTTCTAGTATCATGCTTAGGTTGCTTCATATTTCTTTTATCATGCTAGTATCATGTTAAGGCTAAAGCTTTGATTTTTAATGTTTAACGACATGCTAAGATTGTTTTTAATCATGTTTGTATCATGCCTAGAATCTTGCTAATAATATTATGCTTTGATGTGATTGATATTATGATTATGATGATTTGTTGTATCAATGTTATTATGTTGCTTGATATATATTATTGTTATTGCCGCCCTCTCTTACAGGTTTAAAGGGAATTTGTACTTGAAATCACGCTTAATAAGATAATTAATAATTTTATTTAGGCTAATATGATTTTAATTCAAGTGATCACCAATAATAGATTGTTTGTGCATTAATATTCAACCAACATTGATTAAACATGTTTAGGATTAATATATTGATTGTGTGTTAGTTAGAAAGTGCACATGAATATGAGAAGAACAAAGTAGAGGCCTATTTAGGGCAGGTTCAATCTCTTTTAGGTTGGATTTGTACCTTCATCCCCGAATATCCAGTCATGGTTCAGGACCACTATGGAGTTAGCGATCTCATGGATCGTGAAGGGGTGTAACCTTCACCCTGTGAACGGTTTATAAGTTCCTAAAACTTGTTGGCGACTCTTTTGCTCTAGCTTCCTTCCCTTGGACGCCACCATGCTTAAGTGTATGATTACAACGGGGCTCAAGTGTGGGATGCTTGAAATATTCCCTACAGGACCTTTTAAGTTGTATAATGTTTTTATGGGTACTTCAGTGAGTTTTCTAGGTGGTCAGCGCTGGAGCTCCGATGTTGACTTTCACTTGTTACTCACGTAAGTTAAAAAAAAACCAAAAAAAAAAAATTTCCCCCTAAATTTTAGGGTAGAGAAAGAAAGAGAAAGGGGGAAAAATGAAAGGGGTAGTTCGAATAGGAAGGAAATTTGAGGGGAATTTTTATTTTTTGTTAACTCACGTCACTAACACGTGAAAGGCTTCGGCGTTGACCACCCAAAAAACTCACCCAAGCACCCCATAATAACAAAATACAACTTAAAAGGTCAATTTTCACAACTTTTCACTTAAAATGTCTTTTTACAAAAATTCGACCACTTAAAAGATTCTTTTTCACAAATTTTTCTTATTAAAAGGCAAAATTAACATGAACAAACTATTACTTGGCAAATTTGCCCATATTATTCAAAATAGTTCTAATGCATGGCATGTAAGCAATAATCATTTGTGAATCTGTGACCATAGTCCAATAACATATTCTTATTACAGCAATTATCTGTTCACGAACGCTAACCTAGTTAACATATGGATTGGTTACATAATGTTAACATGATCCTTAATTACAAAGGGCTCATTTCTAACCACCTATTGATCATGGCAAAGCATTCTCGAGGCTTCTCCTCTTGAGGAGTGTGCCCTCCTCCCTATAAATTTTATAATATAATAATAATAATAAGATACATAAAAAATAAAATAAAAATAAAAAATAAAAAAATTAGTAAATTATATTTGGCAATTATTAAATTTTCACGTAAATTAAATAATACCTCCGTTTCATATTATTTGTAAGAGTTAGAAATTTTTCCTCTCTAATTTATGTCAAATCGTTGCAAATAATATGAAATGGAGGTAGTATATAAAAATATTATACATCTTATCTTAACCGTTGCAAAAGCTAAACGATAAGAAGTACTTGAATAATCTATAAGATACCTGCACATGATTTTTGAAAGAGTTAGGTCCTCGTCATCCATGACTAAGTGCGACTGGCCACACCGTGTCGTTGCTTGTAAAAGAACAAAGTAACCTCTATAACACTGATCATGTAACCCCTGTAATCCTAAAGAAGTAACCCCTATAACACTAATGGAGCAATCTCTATATATGATGGTAACGAAGTAATCCCTATGATGACTGGTCATACGGTGTGACCAGCCATATATAAAAGTTGGTTAAATTTTATACCATCGTTCAATCTCTAATTACCTTTTCTCACTCCTCTACATCATTTAAATCCTACATGTTTAGGGTAAAAATTACCCCAAAACGTGGACTAATCCCATAGTGACACGTGGCCCAATCAAAGGGCGACACGTGTCCCTATAGGAAGATGACACATATGCAAGCCCTACAAAGAGCACATGAAAAAGAGAGAAAAGGGCCTCCTTACATCAGGAAGCCCAAATCTCGAGAAAGCCGCAAAACGACACATCCTAAGGACACGTATCCATACCTGATTGCGCCGCCAATTAAAAAACGTCATTTCTAGGGTAATAACCCTAAAAGGCATAAATCCCCACCCCTATAAATACCCCAATCATTTATGATGGGAGGGGGGATTGTGACATAACATTCAATAGAGCATTAAAACAGCTCTAACTTCTCTCTACTTTCTCTCTCTAGATTATCCGATTTTTGGTAACATACTTAACTGTCAGAGTCGAATATTCCGACAATGGAATATTCGTGTTTTGCAGGTGTCCGGTTCGTCTATTAGAAGAGCGTGACCAGAGTCCCAGGGGAAATCACAAAATCACCCGAAACATTTGGCGCTGTCTGTGGGGACTCTCGTCCGTTATGGCAATAGATGGTTAGACACCTAACACAAGTCCTGGTCCTAGTGAGGATGGACATGTAGAGGATATAATCGCAACATCAATTCTAATGGTCCTCTAACTGCTTCATTTCATGAGGCCGAGGATCCTCTGGTGACTGCTGGTTCACTTAAGCTAGCCTTGAGCAAGCTCCGAAGAGAGACTGAAAGTAAGATGCCTTCTTCTTCTAGACCACCGCCCATAAGAGGAGGAGAGGGAACTCAGAAGAAATCTCTAAGCAAGGCGACCAATGCCGAAGATGCTGGGAACACCCCTTTCAGACGACATGGAAGAACTCCTAGGGTGCCACGGACGAACATGTTCAGGATCCTTGAGAAAACACAGTCGGGTAGGGGGCAGACCAGGAAGACTAGACAGCCACAAAGGGAAGAGCCTGAGCTGTCTTAGCGCGGAAAAGATGTAAGGCAATATATCCGGCACAAGCAACGGTAACGAGCAGCCTATTTGGACACCGCCTCTACTTCAACAATACCGGATGAATTCTCAAACCCCTTTCTTTCCAAACATACCAGCTCGGCCTGGACAAGCAGGAGTCAAGCTCTCCGAACTACAACTCCTATTCCATTCGTCCAACCGTTTCAGTATCAGACCCCCTAGAATTTCAATGCAATCATGCCTCCTAACCCCCCTATCTTCGGACAGTACGGGCATAATAGCCAGCTGTTCGACCAAGCTATATACCTGGCTGGACCAGCCGTACAACCTCAACCCATTGATTGGAAAATGTGTCTGTTAAATCTTAGTGACAAGCCACCTCCATTTTCTCAAGAAATTCTCAACTCTCCTTAACCAGCTAAGATGAAGATTGTACTTGTGGGTGCCTATGATGGTACAGGCAACCCAGAAGAGCATGTCACCTCGTACAGGAACTTAATGTATCTTCAAAGTGTGGATAATGCCACATGGTGTCGATGCTTCCCGGCCACCCTGAAAGGCATGGCGTAGGATTGGTTTAAAGCCTTCCAGCCGGGTGCATAAATTATTTCACTACTCTCAGTCTATTTTTTGTTGGAAACTTCTCATACAATATTCCCCTAAGGAAGACCAGTCTTAACTTGGCTACGATCGTCCAAGGGAAAAACGAGGGGTTGCGTTTGTATGTGCAAAGATTTAACCAAGAAAAAGCCCAAATTCATAATCCGACTGATGAAATGGCCTACTCTAAATTTCTCTAGGGATTAAGGCATAATGGTTTTAAGTTTGATCTAGTCAGAAAAAAGGTTCGGACGTACGCAGGCGTGCTGTGGGAGGCCGAAGCCTATATCGAAGTATGTGATTTTTAGTTCGCTCACCAAAGCAGAACAATCGGCAAGGGGGCTAAGAAGAATCAACCTTCTCAGCAAGACTCGGCCGGGAAGAAAAAAGAAGGAAATAAGCAAAAGGAAGTCTGGGTGGCCACAGCTAACAGACAAAATCAAAGAAGGCCAAGACGTACGAACCTCAGTATGAGTTCAACAAGGATTGTTACTCAATCCTGATGGAAACCAAAAATAAATTTGAGTTCGAGAAGCCCTAATCTTTGAAAGGCTCGGCCCAGTACCGCAACAAAAACAAATGCTGTCATTACCACAAGGACGTGGGACATGACACGAATGAATGCATCAATTTAAAAAGGTTGCTGGATAAATTGGACGAGAAGGACATGTTAAATTCGTACGTCTTGAAGTCAAAATTCACGTACACTCGGACAGACAACAAATCTGAGAAGAAAAAGCAAAATGACAAGGAAGATGATAGGAATAGTACTGATTATGGCTTTATGACCGTTATATCAGGCGGCTTTGCCGCAGGAGGCCCTACCATGAAGGGAATCAAGCAGGACGCTTGGAAATTAGGGAATGTGATGCACGCCGAAGGGATGAAGGACGAGCCCTTCCCGGAAGTGACGGTCTGCGAAGCAGATCGAGGCGAGATAAAAGCCACTCATAATGACCCTATGGTGTTCATCATGAAAGTAGCTAACTTGAAGGTCGGTTGGGTGCTAGTTGATACTGGCAGCTCGTCTAACATAATCAGCTTAGGATGTTTGAAAAATTTAAAGTTTCCAGAAGATGCCCTCTAGGATATCTCCCATCCACTAGTTGGATTTGGTGGGAGTATCACTCACACGGTCGGACGAATTCATTTACTCGTCCGATTTGGGAAGAAGGGAGAGGGAAGGGACATGGTCGTCCGCTTCCTGATGGTCAAAGAGATTACCAGCTACAATGTCATCCTCGGCCGCTCGACTTTAACAGCAGCTAAGGCAGTAATCGTACCTCACTTAATGCTGATGAAGTTTGAGCAGACGGATAGAAAAATAGGTACCATTCCTAGTAACCAAAAACTGGCTAATTAGCTGGCCGTGAAGCTAAAATCTAGGACGACCACGATCGTCCGAGCCAAATTTAGATGAAGGGTTATTCCTAACACAACTGGTCAGTCAGAAGCGCATAAAAAAAGAGCAGGCATAACAACTAATGGTCGTCGGTCGGCCAGAAGAGTTAAGGCCATAGCCGACTGGCGATCATACGGACATAATACTCAACCCGGACCAGCCTGATCGGACGGTCAAGGTAGGGACTATGGCCGTGGGCTTGCTTGGAGATGACCTGATAAAGCTGCTCAGAGAGTTCAAGGATGTTTTTGCATTTGAAGTACATCAGATGTCGGGCATAGATCCAAGTCTGGTCGTCCATAAATTGGCGGTAAATCCAATTATGAAGCATGTCCGACAAAAAAAGAGAAATCATGGAGAAGAAAGGAATCAGGCGGCCGTAGCAGAGGTTAAAAAGCTACTGGACGCCGGTTTCATCCGGCAACGTTACTACCCTGATTGGGTAGCAAATGTAGTTTTGGTGAAAAAGCCGAATGGAACATGGAGAATGTGCGTGGACTACACCGACCTCAACAAGGCGTGTCCCAAGGATAGCTTTCCCTTGCCTAAAATCGACCGGTTGTTCGATTCAATGGCCGAACACGCCCTAATGAGCTTTATGGATGCATACTCCAGATTCCACCAGATCCCCTTATGGGAAGAAGATCAAGAGAAAACTGCATTTGTGACCGAGCAGGGTATATACTGCTACAAAGTCATGACATTTGGCCTTAAGAATGCCCCTGCTACATTTCATAGACTTGTTAACATTATCTTTAAAGATCAGATCAGCTGGAACATGGAAGCATACGTTGATGACATGATTGTCAAATCAAAGCAGCCGGCCGACCATCTGAATGACCTTCGAGAAACATTCGTCGAATTCAGGCGGCATAAGATGATGTTAAATCCAAAGAAGTGTGTCTTTGGTGTTGAGTCCGACAAATTTCTCGGATTTCTAATTGATCAGCGCGGCATTGAGGCCAACCTTGAAAAAATCCAAGCGGTCCTGGACATGAAATCGCCAAGAACTATCAAAGAGGTTCAAAGATTGACTGACTGCTTAGCTGCACTCGGCCGATTCTTGTCAAGGTCAGGGGATAAGTGCCGATATTTCTTTCAGACAATCAAGAAAAAAGCTATGTTTAAGTGGACCGAAGAGGCCGAGGAAGCCTTTGTTCAATTAAAGAATCATCTGCATACATTTCCTCAGCTTGTCAGTCCACTCAAAGATGAGAATCTATACATGTATCTTGCTATTTCATATAAGTCTTTAAGTGTCGTCCTCCTTGTTGAGAGGGACGACCATCAGATTCCTATGTATTTCATAAGCCATGTCCTACACAATGTCGAGTTGAGGTACCCACCCATTGAAAAATTTGGGCTGGTGTAGGGAATATTTCAAGCATTATGATAACCCCAAACTTGAACCCCACTGTGATCATACACTAAAGTACGGTGGCGTTCCAAAGGGAAAGAAAAAGAGCAAAAAGAGTCGCCAACAAGTTTTAGGAACTTGTAAACCCAAAAGACAATCCAAAGGACCGTCAACTACTCCATAAGGTCTTGAACCAAACAGGGTCCGGGGATGAGGGTACGAATCCAATCTACAAAAGAAAGGACCCGCCCTA
Source organism: Chenopodium album (assembly GCF_948465745.1). Lineage (NCBI taxonomy): Eukaryota > Viridiplantae > Streptophyta > Magnoliopsida > Caryophyllales > Amaranthaceae > Chenopodium > Chenopodium album. The sequence continues at coordinate 11,766,645 of NC_137847.1, forward strand.
TAAAATAGGCCTCTACTTTGTTCTGCTCGTATTCATGTGCGCTTTTCGAATAACATACAAACATTATATTGAACCTAACCTGTTTAATCTATGTTGGTTGAAATTAATGCACAAATAATACTATTATTGGCGATCACTTGAGTTAAAATCACAGTAGCCTAAACCAAATTAATAATTATCTTATTAAGCGTGATTTCAAGTACAAATTCCCTTTAAACCTGCATAAAAGGTGTGATCAAGCAATAACAATAAAACATAAATAATAATCAATAAATAATAATAACGATGATAATAGCATGATAAGGCATAATAAAGCTTAATAATAATAGCAAGATCCTAGGCATGATACTAACAAGATTAATAACAAACCCTAGCATGTCACTAAGCAATAAAGATCAAAGCTTAAAACCTAACATGGTACTAACATGATATTATGATATTAGAAAAGATTAAAGGCACCCTAAACATGATACTAGAAAGCAATAATAACATCCTAACATGATACTAGGAATCATAAAACAATAATAAGCAAATCTAAACATGCTTTCTACATTGAAAGAGAGTAATAAGATTACATACTTTGAAGCCTCGTACCTCTTTCTAATAACAAAATACACAAGTTAGTAACTTCAATGAAAATAATAAAGAACAATTAAAGAATCAAATTGAAATCAAGTTAAATAAAGTTTTGACTAGTTTTGGACCAAACCCTCAGAAATTATCAACCTTGCACGTCTAGGGCGAAGGCAACTTCGAACTTGGCTGAGAGATTCTAAGTCTTGTGAATGCGGAATATTGTGTTTAAAAGCTAGTTTAGAAATAGAGAGAAAGAAAAGAATTAAGTAATTCTTGAGAGAGAATAGAGAGAATTGAGAAAGAGTTGATGATTGTGAATGATGATAATTGTGAATGATCTTTGAAAACAGGGATTCGGACGCTATTTATAATGAAAATAATCCGGAAAATCATAGAATTTGATAAGGAATAAAACTCCACGCTGTCGCCAGGAATTAACTCTGTCGCGACGCGACAATGTCTATCGCGAGGCGACAGGGTCTGTCGCGCGGCGACAGCCTGTATTAGCGCGTTTTTCTTCACGCGGAATCCGATCTTTAATCAACTTGATCTACGGAATCCGTACAGAAGATAAAATACGTATTTTTAAGATAACAAAACAATATTTTATTCCAAATAAAAATCTTTTAAAGATAACTAATTATTAAATCTAACAATATTAGAATTAAAAGGAACTTTCTAGAAACTTCTAGAAAACTATAATTAATCCTAATAATTTTAGGAATAATAATTAATATTGGGCCCTCCTCTAGATCATTGGGCCGTATTAAAATAAATAATCGGGCCCAGTTTAGTATTTTGGCCATAACTTCCTCAATATTCATCGGAATCGGGCTTATAATATATCGTTGGAAAGGTCTCTTTGAGCCCCATCCATCAACACTATTATTGGACCCTTATCATGGACCAAAATAAACTGAAATGGACGTTTTCAAATAAATAAGGTCGTTTTCAAAAACAGAGAGAAAAGAATTTAATTAAAACTAAACCGCAACATTTGGCTTTCGAATCACTTTCACCTAATTCGATAATAACACAACGCGCAAGGCATTCATCACTGGGTTCGGTTTTGGGGAGACACAAATGGGTGTCTACAGAAGCCCCCACTTTGACTGAGTTTGAAGAAACTTATGTTTCAAACAACGAGAGTCAAAGTATCGTTTGGGACGGAGAATGATTCAAAATGTTCTGCAATTCCAAATCATTCTTATAACGCCGATACCTGCAAAACTAATCATTAGTTAAACAGATAAGAGAGTTAAGAAACGCGTATCTTGCACCGTCGAGCACACGTCTCTGAGAGTAACCATCTTTGTTGCTTCATATGTTGTTTGTGACAACCTCCACAGTGCCTCGTGAACGCCATCGTTGAAGATAACCATATGTCGTCGCCTTCAATATTCTTGGTGACAATCCTCCACAGTATTTCGGGAACATCGTCGAAAATAACTGTATGTCGTCATTTCCTAGGTGTGGCCGTACGTCGCCACAGCAGTATGTCGCCGCTATAGACAATCTCTTCTTTACCTTGAGGGACCGCCGAAGGTGGCCTTGCTTCGCCATCCCCACCATTTGTGACACTACCTCGTCACGACCGTACTTCGCCGCTAAACAATTTCCCTTTATGTTGAGACATTGCCAAAGAATCACTTTACCTATTGACCCTTAATATCATTATTTATCTTTGCTTTTTATATTTGTGCCAGTACTTTGGTGCTTTTGCCTTTGTAAACCATTACTTTGGTGCATCTATTGAACCAATATTTCGGTGCCTTGAACCATTATTTCGGTGCCTTGAACCATTATTTCGGTGCCTAATTATGAGCCAATATGTAGGCGCTTTAAGCTAAAGTGAGACGATCTTTCATCAAGTCGATCACTCAGTGCATTTTGATCAAGCTGACTAAATCATGTCAATTGCTCAAAGGGGCTAACTGGCGTACCAAGGAACCCAAATTACTACAATGGACCCACAAAACCATAAGGAAGAGCCCAGCACTCTGTCGCCGCTCCTGCGCTGACCAGAAGTGCCTGTCGCGAGCTTTTGCATCTGTCGCCACGCGACAGAGTCTGTCGCCTCGCGACAATTCTGTCGTTTGGCGACAGAATCGGGGTTTTAAACCCGTCTTCTTCTTCTTTCTCATTTCGCTGCTCTGCTTCACAAATTTCGCGAAAACTTCAATCTACTCGTTCTTGCTCATTTCTCAACCAAATTCGCTCAAACTTGTTGCAAATCGAAGCTTTTCTTATCTATTTTCCCGATCTATGTAAGTTTTGCTCAAACTCTACTCGGTTTTTGATGAATTACGCGTTCTTGTTTGCGTTTTTTCCGAAAATTCGAAACTCATTCTGCTTAATTTGCTTTGCTCGTTGAATTTTATGCCTTGAATTTGTTTAATTATGCTTGTATATTACTTTGGGAGCATTTTGAGACTTGTTTGACTCAATTTGGTGAAGAAATAAACAATTCACCATTGTAGGACCTCTTAAGGTCGTGAAGAACAACGTGGGTCGTTCTTTGCATTTTTACTGCTTTTACTTGTACAATTTGTCACAATATTCATCATATGTTTGCAAGAAATTATTTATTTGCTCAAAGAACACTTCCATGCTTGTTTTAAAATTTTTGCTCTGTTTTAGTACTACGTACTCTGTTTTTTTTTTTTTAAACATAGTATCATGCGGCTTAGGCGAACTTTAGATACTGTAGAGCCTTAAACTTAATTACTTTTACATACTTTAGCATGGCTAGACGACGTGGTTCCGGTTCTCGGTCGAGGGACACACGTCGAGAGGACGAGCCCACCAGTGAGGGCGAGGAAGTACCTTCTACTTCCGGGCTGGGTGTCATGCCTGATTGGGACGAGCGCACTCTATTTCACGCGCCGGTTCATCATTTTTCGGAGAGAATCCGACGAGGTCTAGCGAGTGGGAGGACCCGTAGCCATGGCTCGGGTAATTCCACCATCACCTCCTTGTACGACAACTTCATCTGTCGCGATGAGGGGCTTCGTCGTCTTTGGGAGTCATGTGGGTTGACTCCTCTGCTGCAGGCCACTCGGGCCATGTTCTCATACGATGGGGGTAACCTCGTCGTTCGGGCTTTGGTGGAGTTCTTTTGGGACACTACCAACACTTTTCACTTTCCCTGGGGTGAGATGACAGTCACTCCAGCTGACTTTAGTCTCATTACGGGGCTAGAGTTTCAGTCTACTCCTCTACCTTTCGATGCTGGCGTTACTGTTTACTCGCCGGAGGTTTTGGAGTTATTGGGGCCGATCGTTATTCGGTCCCAGGCTGAGGCTCAGTCGGGACAGCTGAGTTCCCGATGTATCCGTCGCTGCACGTTGGCTGCAGCTTTCGAGGATGATGCGACTACCCGAGAGCAGCGGGTGCGCATCTTTGTGCTGATTCTGCTATTAGGGACATTTTCCCCTGATCGAGGTAGTAGAGTACTTTTATACTACCTGTCCGTCGTTCGCGACCTCCAGTTGGTCGGGACATATGACTAGGCCAGCATGGCCTATGCTGATTTTTTACTGGGCTTGCGGCGTTCTTGTCGTCACAAGGCCTTGTCTGGGGAGATTGCCCTTTCCAGTTTCTGGAGGGTTGTAGAGGTATATCTCCTTTCCTTTTGAGGTTTTAACTCTAAATTTAGAAGCACAATCTTTACTAATTTTCATTTGTTTCATATAGATCTGGTTCTACGAGTACTTCCCTTCTCTTGCGCCTGCGAGGCCTTCTCCTCGCGTGCTCCCCATTGCTGCTAGCTGGGGAGGCCGCAGAGGTCCGCCGGAGGTGCTACGCCTTCGAGAGATGATCCTCACGGTGGGTTTTTCTTTAATTCTTACTTTCTCTTTTATCACCTTTTAGCGTTAGTATCTTACTTAGTGATGTTTCAGGAGCCTAGCCCGGTATATCGGCCTTGGGCTACTTTTCCTATTTCTGCGCTGGCGGCGCAGTATACAGCTGAGCGTCGTTACTTTCTGGGGACATATGGCGTGGTGGTCTACCTGGGGGAGAGGGTGGCCATCCAGCACTCCTCGAATACTTTCGTTGTTCCCGCTCCTCCACCTCGGCATATGTTCCACGATGCCTTGCAGCGGGATCGTGCTGGTGGGCCTTCGCGAGGTACTCCCTGGAGGTCATACGTTCTCCTCGAGCAGAGCTATGAGGAGGACCTGCTACCGTTGCTAGCGCCGGCTCCTGTCCCTTCAGAGGAGGCAGCGGTATGCTTTTATTTGTTTAGTTTATCTTTCTTAGGTAGCCCCCAAGTATCCTTCTAACTTTTACCTTTCGCAGGCTGGTCCTAGGGAGTTCATCCCTCCGAGGATGTCTATACACTACCAGGGTACGTATGGACCTATCGAGGAGCTTATTCCGCCAGCTCCAGAGGGAGAGCAGTTTGTGGAGCGGTCTATTCCTCGTCACCAGACTCGAGTAAGTAGTTGTTTTTTATATACCATCCTTATGTTGGCTTTATAATTGTTATTGACTTTGGCTATTTTGGCAGTTCTCTCGTGAGGTGGTGATGGCTATGGCCAGGTGCATTGACGCCTTTCGCAGCCAGCTTGTGAGGTTGCGGAATCGTGCTACCTGTCGTAGCAACGACGCTGAGGAGGTATTACTTTTACTTTTACTGCTTTTGGCTTTATTTTCGTTGCATTTGCTAACTTTGATTTACTTTTGCAGGGGCAGCCTATTCCTTCTCCACGCACTCGATCGAGGCCCGAGCCTAGAAGGGAGACTACTAGGTCCGACTCGAGGCGTCGCCGGACTACTTCTGGTGGTCGAGGTGGTCGTTCTGAGGCCGCCGCTGTAGAGGATTCGGCGTCATCACCTGAGGACATTCTGACCGGGCCGACCGTTCGAGGTGGGATGGGTGGTGGGACATACGAGTTTGCCTCGTCGTCGCAGCAGCCTTTGCAGCCCCAGCCTCTTTCCGTCGGGTTTCAGGGTGAGGTTAGATGGCCTGGTCCTGAGCTGCAGTTTGCGCCGTCTGGTGGTCCAGGGGACGATGATGGACATACTCCGCGGAGTAGGGCATTTTTCGATACATTTGGCATTCCTCGCGACTTGCGACCTCCAGCGCCATAGTTGTACCTGTGTTTGTTTTATGTTTGACTTTTGTAGGACTTTGCCTATTGTATTTATATGACTCATGTACCAGACACTTGTATATATATATGCATTTTATTATTTATTGAACATTTTATTTACTTAGTTTGTTACTTTATAATGAATGCATTGTGTATGCAAGTGTGTGAGAAAGTGTAATTTTTTGCGCAAAATTTTTCCGTCATTTTTAATATTAATGGAGGGTACCGACTCTCTCCCCCAAAAAAAAGAAAAAAGAAAATGAAGGCAAGCTTAAAATTAATTAAGCTTTAATATAATAATAATAATAATAATAATAATAATAATAATAATAATAATAATAATAATAATAATAATAGGAGTAATAATAATAGTAATAATAAGAGTAATAATAATAATAAAAATAATAAAAATAATAATATTGAGGGTATGAGAAGAGGAATAGAACAGTAAGTCAAGTCAAAGTCAAAATCAAATACGTAAAAACACGGTTTCCTACGCGCAATAGGTGACGCTGCTAAGGGATAAACTGGCGCCGCGTAAACCATCCTGTCGCCACGCGACAGGGTCTGTCGCCACGCGACAGGCTCTGTCGCCACTCGACAATTTTGTCGCCTGGCGACAGACGCGCTTTCCTGTTTCCTACAGGAATTGAAGTCTGTCGTGCAAAAAAAGTTATAAATAGCCCCCGAATCATCCGTTTACTGCATAATTTAACCAGCTTATTAAATAGTTAATTAACTAGTAATCATGCCTTTAGCTAAAAGAACCTTTTGTGGGTACATGGATGAATGGTGTCGTCACTTAACTGCTAAAGATAAAAAAGCATTAGATCTTTCTCATATGGGGGGTATGTTTGTAGTTAAGGGGATGAGTCTTGATATTGACTTTATTTATTCTGCCATAGACTATTGGAATATTGATACTCATTGTTTTAGATTTTTTCATGATGAAATATGTCCTTTACCGGAAGAATTTGGGGCCATCATAGGTTATTATTCCACAGACCTTGCGGTAATGCCTAGAATCAATGAATATTACTATAAAGATTTCGAACACTTTTTTGATTTGAGGGGGACGGCTTTGAAACACATAGTGCATGGTAACATAGTTAATTTGACAGAATTTGCACATTATTTTTATGATAATCCCAATCCCGATTTCCGTGTCTATAAGAGAAGGGCTTTTCTTTATTGCTTATTTAACCAATTGCTCTTAGTGAGTGGTAAAGATAATGAAGGGCAATCGATAATTATATCTGTTATAGAACAAGTTGAATCTGGGAGAAATCCAATGCCATTAATTGTTGGAGAGACTATGCCGTGGTTAGATGCACTAAGAAAGAATTCAAGAGCACCTTTAAGAGGTTCTCCAATTTTATTACAGGTATAAAATAATGTTATTATTAATTTATCAAGAACTAAAGAATATTATTTTTACACTGTAATACATATTTGCAGATATGGCTCATGGAGAGGTTGAAGCTTATTAATCCTCCTGATGATATTCACACATATGTTCCAAATTGCATAGTCCGCCGAAAGAAACGATTTTTGAAAATCGGTCGCCGTGAGTGGAGCAAGGTGTTCGCTGCCGGTGACTTTACCATAAACTGGATTGTTCCTTGGTGGAGGATTGAGGCGATGATTGGTTGTAGTAACCAAGCATATTGTCGTCTCCCGGCCTTGTCGAGACTAACCTTTTACTTTCCTTGTAGAGTCATGAGACAATATGGTCTCGCACAAACCATCCCTACAGGAGATCTTCGCCGTCCTTATGAATTTCCTGTGTCACAAGAGATTGAGCGCTTTGATGGATACTAGAGTGGTAGGCCCTTATGGGAGGTGATTACTTATAAGGAACCACCTTGCTTGTCGAATAAAGTGAAGCAATGGCTTGATGGAAGATTCCAAAAATCTCAAGTTACAATTGAAAAGACCAATGTGAAGGATCGTCTAGGTGACAAGAAGGTCCCTGCTAAAGATCGCCTAGGGGAAAGAATTGAATTCAAGACTCCTATTATGCCTAGAAAGAAGAGTGCCAAGAAGAATCAAGGAAAAAGAAAAGTCGACTCTACTAAGAAGGAAGCTTGGGTAGAGAAGAAACATGGAGTCCTAGCGGAAGGAGAAACTATCTATACTAAAATAGAGTATAGATCTTCTAACGGTTGTCTCCTAGTGAAGGTTATGGATCAAGAGGAAGAGAATGAAGACACAAATTGGAAAAGAATGAAGAAGGAGAAAAAAGATTAGAACATTGCTTTTCTTTTGATTTATTAGACAAAGTTAATTTGTTTTAGTTAATTTTTCAGCTTTTATTTTATCAATAATGTACTTTCAATAAAATTTCAGCTTTTATTTTAATTAACTTTCAATTAGAGCAATGAAAACAATTGCAACATTTATTTTTCGGAGAATTAATTCGAGTACCAGAATCGAATAAATTTCAGGATACGTGAAACTTGTCTAGACACTCGCAGAAAAACTGGCGCTGCTATCTGATGCACTATCGCTGACGATTTAGCTCTGTCGCCTGGCGACAAAATTGTCGTCTGGCGACAGAATCCATTTTCTGGCGCCAGTCTTGAAATTTTGCGGACGTGCATTTTTTACTTCGGGGATACAGAATTTGAAGGAATTAAAGTGGCCGCACCCTGTACGGGTTGCCTACGTATCCTTTATTTAAGGAATCAGGCCGAACGTAGCTCTTTTGAGCGTTTCACTCAAGTACTTATGGGTAGTATTTCTTAAGTTGGTCAAGGTTTGTCATGTTTGAAAATTCATTGCCATCTATATCAGTTAATTTAGCCGCGCCTCCTGACAGGATTGTTTTGACAATATATGGTCCAGACCAATTAGGCCGGAATTTGCCTCTTGGATCTAAGACATTTTTCCTTAATGCTTTTAATACCAAGTCCCCAACCTTGATATTTCTAGTCTTGACCTTTTTGTTGAAATGTCTAGCCATGCGGGTTTGATAACATTGGGTATGATGTAGAGCTTCTAGTCGTTTTTCATCGAGTAGGATTAGCTCTTCATATCGTGCTCTAGTCCACTCAACTTCATCGAGTTTGCTTTCTAACGCAATGCGTAAAGAAGGTATTTCTAACTCTACAGGTTGCACGGCATCCATTCCATATACTAAATTGAATGGCGTATTTCCTGTTGATGTTCGGATTGACGTGCGATAACCCCACAGTGCGAAGTGAAGTTTGTCAGGCCAATCTGTATAATTTTCAGTCATTTTCTCAATGATTGTTTTCAAATTCTTATTGGCGGCCTCAACTGCTCCATTTACTTGAGGTCTATACGGGGAAGAATGGTGATGTTGAATACCATACTTTTGTAGCAATTCTTCACATTCTGCTTGAAAGTGAGTTCCATTGTCACTTATCATTTCATGTGGGACTCCGTATCGACAAATTATGTTTCTTTCGATAAAGAGTGCTACATGCTTGGCGGTGAGTTTAGCATATGATTGTACTTCCTCCCACTTTGTGAAGTAATCTATTGCAACCAAGATGTATTCATGGCCTCCTGTTCCGGGAGGTGTAATCTTTCCAATTATGTCTATTCCCCATGTAGAGAAAGGCCATGGTGAAGTGTAGGTGTAGAGAAGAGATGGTGGGATATGTTGCAAATTTGCGTAAATTTGACATTTTGGGCATCTTTTTACATATTGATGACAATCTTTATTCATGGTAGTCCAGTAATATCCTTCTCGCATTATCTTTTGGACTAGCATTTTGCCGTTAACATGTGTTCCGCATATACCCTCATGGATTACTCTCATAGCCCTTTGAGCATCTTTTTTGCCTACACATAATAGAGCTCGTCCCTTAGGTACCCTTTTGTGTAGTTCATTTCCTATGAGTACAAACTGGGAAGCTAAGAGTCTTAATGCTCTTTTCGCTCTTTTGTCAGCATGAGGAGGATATTCTCCTTTGGTGACATAATTCAATATATCTACGAACCATGGTTCCTCCTCTGGTTCTTCTTCTTGAATTACTTCGTCGTCTTCTATGGCCTGAATGTATGCTGGTTTATGCCTTTTTTCTATGGTTAAAGGCATTTGCTCAATTTCCTTAGGTATTCTAACCATTGAGGATAGCCTCGCCAAGGCGTCGGCGAATTGGTTTTCCTCTCTAGGTAGGTAAGTGTATTCCACTTTTTCCAATTGATCGGTGAGAGTTTCCAAATATGTTTGGTAAGGAGCTAAACTTTCACTCCTAACCTTCCATCTTTTGGAGATTTGATTAATAATTAGGGATGAATCTCCAAATATCCGGAGTTTCTTTACGCCTAGGGCTAAAGCGGTTTCGAGGCCTACCACGCACGCTTCATATTCAGCTGCGTTGTTGGTGACGTCGAAATCTAATTTGATGGATATAGGGACATGTTCTTCCTTAGGTGATACTAATAAGACTCCTACGCCGCACCCCTTTTGGTTTGAGGCTCCATCGAAATATAGAGTCCATGTATCATCCTCTGTCATCATTAAATTTTCGTCCGGGAATTCATTCTCTTCTAAGGGTGTTGAATCTTCTATTGGGAAATCTGCTAGAAAATCCGAGACCACTGATCCTTTAATTGCTTTTTGAGGCATAAACCTTATGTCGAATTGGGCCAAATTTACTATCCATCTTGAGATTCGTCCATTAAGTGTAGATCTTTCGAATAGGTATTTTAGGGGATCCATTCGTGAGACTACGTAAACGGTATGCACGAGCATGTAATGTCTCAATTTAGTTGTGGCCCACACCAACGCGAGGCACAGCTTTTCCAATGGTGTGTAGCGTGTTTCATACTCGAGCATTTTCTTACTTAAGTAGTAAATAGCATTTTCTTTGCTTTCTACCTCTTGTGCGAGCATAGCTCCCATTGTTTCCTTTGTGACGGTTAAGTATAGTTTTAAGGGTATTCCGGGGAGTGTTGGGGCTAATACGGGAGGATTCGCAAGATATGCTTTGATCTTCTCAAAGGCTTTTTGACACTCATCGTCCCATATGATTGGTACATTTTTCTTAAGCTTTTTGAATATTGGTTCGCATATCGTGGTTAACTTGGATATGAACCTACTTATGTATTGCAACCGGCCAATAAATCCTCGAATTTGCTTTTTGTTTTTGGGCGGTGGCATGGACATGATTGCTTTAATTTTGGTGGGATCTATCTCTATTCCTCTAGAGCTTATGACATAACCCAAAAGTTTCCCTGAGGTAACTCCAAAAGCACATTTAGAGGGGTTTAACCTCATGTTGTATTTTCTTAATCTTTCAAAGAATTTCTTTAAGGCTATTGGGTGTCCTTGGCGGTCTTTTGATTTTACAATCATGTCATCCACATAGACCTCCACTTCTTTATGCATCATATCATGGAGTAGGGCAGTTGCTGCTCGTTGGTAAGTAGCACCCGCGTTTTTTAACCCGAATGGCATTACCGTATAGCAATAAGTACCCCAAGGCGTTATGAATGTTGTTTTCTCCATATCTTCTTTGGCCATGAGGATTTGATTGTATCCTGCGTATCCATCCATAAATGAGAGAAGTGCATGGCTTGCTGTGTTATCTACCAAAATATCGATGTGTGGCAAAGGGAAGTCGTCCTTTGGACTTGCCTTGTTTAAATCTCGATAGTCGACACACATTCGAAATCTACCATCTTTTTTCGGAACCGGAACAACATTGGCGACCCATTCGGGGTATTTGGATACCCGGATAAAACCTGCAGTTATTTGTTTTTGTACTTCTTCTTTTATTTTAAGGGCCACGTCGGGTTTCATTCGACGTAACTTTTGTTTTACAGGTTTCATTTCTGGAATTAATGGTATAGTGTGTTGAGCTATTTCTCTATTAATGCCTGGCATATCTTCGTATGACCAAGCAAATACATCGATAAATTCTTTAAGTAGATTTATTAAATCGGTTCTTTCTTCTTTGTTTAGCGTCAGTCCGATTTCAACTTCTCTTTTAATGGTTGAATCTTTTGAGACATCAACCGTTTCTGTATCCTCAATTATTGGTGTCTTATTTTCAAGTGTTTCCATTGCTTTAATTATTTCTTTGTCATTTTCATCATTAGTTAAGCAATGCTCGTCATCTTTAGATAAAGAAAAACAAGAGGAATAAGGGGAAGAAGACATGTTATTAAACTCAGAAGTCATTACATCAAATAAAGAGATGTCCGTCGGGACTTGATTGCTAACTATCCTAGGAGTAGAAAAAGAAGGTGAGGGTGCTACAACTAAAGACTTAGAAGACTCGACGAGGGAAGACTCTAACTCAGACTCTGACGACTCTTCGAATATTGGTCCTTGCCCTGTAGTTATTGAAATCTTCTTTCCATTTATAGTAATTATCTTCACTGTCTTGCGCCATCCGCGCTCTTAATCTTCTATTGGAGTGATAAGTTCGGAGGGATCGAAATTTTCACTTTGGAGAACTGCTTGGATAAGTGAAGAATCATCTTCCGCATATCTTGATTCGTTCTTTTCCCTTCCAAAGAGGAGTCCCATGACATTAAAGTCGAAATAAGGGGGTGTCTTTTCCTTATATGTTGGAGCTGGGATCTCATCTAGGAAACAACAATCCAAAAAGATTTCGAACCCAGGCTGCCTTATACCATTCACAACAAAGGGTTCAGGAAATTCATGACAAGGGTAATCCTCCCCTTCTCTTATAAATTTCCCGTTTAAAGTGAGAGGATATTGATCCATGGGTATTTCCTTTTTTTGTATGCGGGCATTTCTTCGTGCTTTTGATTTTTCCTGGGCTCGTTTAAGGTCTTCGCGGGTTGGTTCAAAACCAAGTCCGAAAGTATCCAATTTAGGGAGGCCAGGTAAGCCCATGTGTTTAGCTACTCCTTTCTTCTTTCCTAGAGTCATTCCAGGAAAGTGTCCTTGTTTTCTTAGGATAGCATCTGTTATCATGTTTGAGTGGAGGTCATAATGAAGAGGGGTCCTTTCATCTTCCTCTATTAAGGAGACCTCTTCGCTAAAGCCCCACAAATCTTCGTCGTTTTCGTCGTGCTCCACATTAATTAGTGGATTTTCTACTGTTTTAATCCTTATAGATGAAGCATCAATGGTAATTGGAATGCCTCCAACTATAGCCTTTACTTGTTGATGGAGAGACGAAGGGACGGCCTTTAAATCATGAAGCCAAGGGCGTCCTAATAGTAAGTTAAAAGATGCCTTGATATCTACTACTTGAAATGTAGTAGCATGTTCAATTGCGCCTGCCGTTACATTCATAGTGATCGTCCCTAATGCTTGACGACGTGAATTATCATAGGCTCTTATTCCTTGGGTTGACGGGGATAAATCCTCATCTCTTATTCCTAACATTCTTGCGGTTCTAAGTGGGCACACATTAATTGCTGAACCGTTATCCACAAGAGTCATAGGGATATTCATTCTTTTGCATATGACTGTGAGGTTTAGAGCTTTATTGTGTTTGTCACCTTCCGGTGGTAGATCTTTATCCGAAAAAGTGACCAAATTAATTGGACTTGGGAGATCGTTCGTGAGGAAGTTTGCAAGTCCCTCAGGAGTGGTGTCCGAATCTATGCCTACCTTAGCCAGCGCATCCATGACTGCGACTCTGTGTTCTCAAGATGTGGCTAAAAGTTTCCATACATTCATTTCTACTTTAGTCTTTTTTAGCTGTTTGACAACATCGTTGTCTTCTATAATAGGCACGGGAATTTGCTGAATAGAAGGTATGGGTTGTGTTGAAATGGGAGGTTGTATTCTCCCGGACCTAGTGAGGACATCTATGGGTGAATCCTCCTCGTCCCAAATGTCACTTACTGGGTATATTGTTGATAGAGGAGTTTCTTCAATGTCTTTAAGGTAAACATCCTCATCGTCACTGTCCCATACTCCATTAATCATGGCATCTTGTGGAAGTCGAACTAACTTTTTCTCATTAATCAAACGTTGAACCAAGTCCTTAAACTTGAAGCATTGCTCTATTGTATGTCCTCCTGATTGATGATATGCACAATAATATTTGTCTGTCCTTTTCAGGGATTCGAATGGTCTTGGTTCGAGAGGTTGAACTTTTCCATTATCGAAGAGCATTTTGAACATGTTTGTGTATGATGTCCCAATTGGAGTATATTTCCTATTGTTCTTTTTGGGAGTGTCAATTACTTGGAGAGGAAATGGTTTCTTTTGCTTAAGAGGAGGTTTATTTTTAAGCAACTCATTTTTCTCTTTTATGGCCTCGAAGGTTTGTGAGATTAATTCTTTCAATTCCGAAAGTATTAATGTCAATGCTAATACTTCTTGCTTAGTTGCGGGTTCCTGACCGGAGAATTCGAGAGCATCTTCGAAGATTTCTTCTTCAATGGTCTCGATAGGTTCTATGAGACTAGATGGATCCTCTTGGTTTTCTTCGTCGGAAATAGCCAAAGAATCCGATAGCGGTGCGGTATTGATACTTGGCTTCTTACTTGTAGGAGGTAATGGGAGCTTGTTACTATCAATCAAATCTTGAATGGCTTCCTTTAATCTCCAACAATTCTCTGTAGGATGACCCCTACCTTGGTGATATTTGCAATGTTCATTTGGGTTCCAGCTAGCCGTTCTCCTTTCGATAGGTGGGTCCCCAAATGGTCCAATGGGAGTTATAAGACCTTTTGCATGTAAGCGATCAAATGCAGTGTCATAACTCATACCAATAAGAGTATAATTCTTCCTAAATGGTTTCTTTTGTCCTTGATTATTATTCATTGTCAATACTTCATTAAGAGGAAAAGTGCTAACATTATTTGAGTGGGTAGATTTGGATGAAGAAGGATTGTCGTTCTTCTTATTTTTCCAGCCACTACTTGAGTTGTTATTAGCAATTTTCTATTTAGCAAGGTCATCTTCAATGTTAATTCCAATGTCATATACCGCTTTGAAAGTATTTAAGTTGCTTTGATATTTGAGATGCTTAGAATATTTTTCTTGGAGGTTTTTAATGAACATCCTGACGGATTCCTTTTCACTAGGCACTTCAACCATTTTTGCAGTGGTTTCCCTCCATTTATTGAAGAAGGAGGTAAAACCTTCTTTTTCTTTTTGTTTCAGCATTTCTAATTCTCTATGATCGGTTTCAACTTGTATATTGCATTTATATCTTTCAATGAAAGCGCTCACAATGGATTCCCAACTAAAGGTCTTTTCTTTATCAAGTGAAAAGTACCACTGTTGACATACAGCTTCTAAGGATAATGAAAATACAGAATGAAATGCCTTTCTATCTATCCCCTTAATACTCATTACAGTTTCAAAAGCTCTTAAATGAAAATAGGGATTATCCATAGCCTTGAACTTAGGGATGTCATTGGGATTGAACTTTTGTGGAAGAAGGTCCTTATCCACCGAGACCCCTTGGGAGCTAATCTCTTGAAATCTAAAGTCCCTGGACAGTTTGCCCAAGCTTTCCTGGATTAGGTCCATTTGTTTTTGTTTTTCAGGATTACTTATTTGCAGCGATAGGTTTTGCAGCATTTCAGCCAAGTTGGCTACCTGTCCCTTGACTTCATTAAGTTCTTCTTGACTAGCCATTGCCTTCTTAGCTTTCCTTTTCCTACCGACTGGTTTGTCGAAAAGTAAAACTTGAACAAAAGTTTTGTCTTTGATTAAACGCCCTTCCTTTCTTGACCACGCGCTGTAATTTAAACCATATTTGTTTTAATATTTTGACTCTAATTGACTTGACTTTATGTTAAAAAGACTTAAAAGAAAAAGTGAAAAAATGGGGTATATATTTTAAGGGAATTTAAAAATTGGGGTATATATTTTAAGGGAATTTAAAAATTGGGGTATATATTTTAAGGGAATTTAAAAATTGGAGGATTAATATCCGACTTACCCCCCTAAAAAAAAATGACGGAAAACACGCATTCAAGACTCTCTAGACATGGTCATAATGTGACAAACATGTTATGTGTGTGCTTTATGTGTATGTGAGTGACATGCTTTGACTACTAGTGTATGACCATGGGACTTTAAGTGCCTAAACTCAGTTAAAGACTTAAACATGGTTTGAACCATTAACAAACTGATTAATCCGATTAGTAGACTGTTAATTAGACTCGTCGTGATGACTCGAGCAAAAGAACTGGACTGTTGCTAAAACAACAGGACTGTCGCTACGGTTTAGAGCCTGTCGCCAGACGACAAAATTGTCGCCAGGCGACAGACGCTAAACTGCAGCGCCACAGTCCAAATTCCTGCGCCATTGCTGGAACATTAATCTGGACTGTTTCCAGTAATTTTACTCTAAATGGACATGCCTAAAGTCATGCTAAGTCGAATTAGTTAACTTATTAGCCTTTAATTAATTCAAAATTAATTAATTAATTAATTAGACAAAGTCCTTTTAGTCATTAGTCAATTTATTTAGTCTTTAACACAAGTCAAACAAACGGTTAACACATATATAATAAATTCAAGCAAGGGTGCACAAGTAGTTCACATAGTCACAAGATGAGTTTGCAACCTAACCATGGCTCTAGTTCTCTAAAGTTCGAGGATATGGGTTAAGTCAAAAAAGGTCCATGGTTAAGAATCCATATGCATTGCACACAAGCCTACCGGGAGGGTTGGAGCGAATGGACAGGATTCCGCGAGTGCGAGATGAAATCGGACTCGACTCCATGGTTTGGTGGATTCACAAACATTACACGTACCCAAATCTGAACTTTGCACATGATAGTGGGATATTCCATTGGGCAGGTGAAGCAGGAACCCCCAGAGGGTTATTTCCATATGTAGAACACATATGGGTTCAGAAAAGTGAGAAAATGACTCAATCAATAAGCAAAATCGAGCCAACAACACTAGAAATGGTCAAAGCAAGAAGGCAGACCCCTGGCTCGGTATTGGAAGAACTTGGCGCCAGACTACAGGGACTGTCGCCGCAAAAAAGCTCCTGTCGCCAAGCGACAGAACTGTCGCCAGGCGACAGAAACTTTTTACGGGCGACAAGCCCCGTTTTCTAGACGCTAGTTCCTACATGCCTTGGCAAGTTACTGTGTTCTTCGAATTTTCCAGATTTCGCATCATCTTTTCGATTCTAGTCATGAAAGATATTTCTCAAATTTCCTACATGTAAAATTCCTATGGATTGACTCATGGGGTACTCCCATGAGGACCTTTTAATGCATATGACAATAATGTTAATCAAATCACGCACATGAAATACTTAGAATTTTTCGTGTCTCATCCGCTCATTCTAAATAATTGCCAAAATTAAATAAATTTCAGGAATATAAATAGAAATCCTCCCCAGTGGAGTCGCCAAAAACTGTAGGGAATATTTCAAGCATTATGATAACCCCAAACTTGAACCCCACTGTGATCATACACTAAAGTACGGTGGCGTTCCAAAGGGAAAGAAAAAGAGCAAAAAGAGTCGCCAACAAGTTTTAGGAACTTGTAAACCCAAAAGACAATCCAAAGGACCGTCAACTACTCCATAAGGTCTTGAACCAAACAGGGTCCGGGGATGAGGGTACGAATCCAATCTACAAATGAAAGGACCCGCCCTATAAAATAGGCCTCTACTTTGTTCTGCTCGTATTCATGTGCGCTTTTCGAATAACATACAAACATTATATTGAACCTAACATGTTTAATCTATGTTGGTTGAAATTAATGCACAAATAATACTATTATTGGCGATCACTTGAGTTAAAATCACATTAGCCTAAACCAAATTAATAATTATCTTATTAAGCGTGATTTCAAGTACAAATTCCCTTTAAACCTGCATAAAAGGTGTGATCAAGCAATAACTAATAAAACATAAATAATAATCAATAAATAATAATAACGATGATAATAGCATGATAAGGCATAATAAAGCTTAATAATAATAGCAAGATCCTAGGCATGATACTAACAAGATTAATAACAAACCCTAGCATGTCACTAAGCAATAAAGATCAAAGCTTAAAACCTAACATGGTACTAACATGATATTATGATATTAGAAAAGATTAAAGGCACCCTAAACATGATACTAGAAAGCAATAATAACATCCTAACATGATACTAGGAATCATAAAACAATAATAAGCAAATCTAAACATGCTTTCTACATTGAAAGAGAGTAATAAGATTACATACTTTGAAGCCTCGTACCTCTTTCTAATAACAAAATACACAAGTTAGTAACTTCAATGAAAATAATAAAGAACAATTAAAGAATCAAATTGAAATCAAGTTAAATAAAGTTTTGACTAGTTTTGGACCAAACCCTCAGAAATTATCAACCTTGCACGTCTAGGGCGAAGGCAACTTCGAACTTGGCTAAGAGATTCTAAGTCCTGTGAATGCGGAATATTGTGTTTAAAAGCTAGTTTAGAAATAGAGAGAAAGAAAAGAATTAAGTAATTCTTGAGAGAGAATAGAGAGAATTGAGAAAGAGTTGATGATTGTGAATGATCTTTGAAAACAGGGATTCGGACGCTATTTATAATGAAAATAATCCGGAAAATCATAGAATTTGATAAGGAATAAAACTCCACGCTGTCGCCAGGAATTAACTCTGTCGCGACGCGACAATGTCTGTCGCGAGGCGACAGGGTCTGTCGCTCGGCGACAGACTTGTCGTTTGGCGACAGCCTGTATTAGCGCGTTTTTCTTCACGCGGAATCCGATCTTTAATCAACTTGATCTACGGAATCCGTACAGAAGATAAAATACGTATTTTTAAGATAACAAAACAATATTTTATTCCAAATAAAAATCTTTTAAAGATAACTAATTATTAAATCTAACAATATTAGAATTAAAAGGAACTTTCTAGAAACTTCTAGAAAACTATAATTAATCCTAATAATTTTAGGAATAATAATTAATATTGGGCCCTCCTCTAGATCATTGGGCCGTATTAAAATAAATAACCGGGCCCAGTTTAGTATTTTGGCCATAACTTCCTCAATATTCATCGGAATCGGGCTTATAATATATCGTTGGAAAGGTCTCTTTGAGCCCCATCCATCAACACTATTATTGGACCCTTATCATGGACCAAAATAAACTGAAATGGACGTTTTCAAATAAATAAGGTCGTTTTCAAAAATAGAGAGAAAAGAATTTAATTAAAACTAAACCGCAACATTTGGCTTTCGAATCACTTTCACCTAATTCGATAATAACACAACGCGCAAGGCATTCATCACTGGGTTTGGTTTTGGGGAGACACAAATGGGTGTCTACAGCTGGCATTGTTCATGGCTTTAAAAAAGCTAAGGTCATACTTCCTTGCTCATTCAATAGTGGTTTACACGGACAAACAACTGAAGAAGCCATTCACAACATTGGAGGCCAATGGCCGAATGCTTAAATGGGCCTTGGAGTTGAGAGGTTTTGATATAACGTTCGAGCCCAGGAAAGCAATCAAGGGGCAGGCCTTTGCTGATTTTCTAGCTGAAATGACATGGCCAGACTTACATCCGGTAGGGGATCAAATTTGGAAAGTTTTTGCGGATGGAAGTGCTACAGCAACTGGATGTGGTGCTGGTATCATTTGCCAGTCTCCTGAGGGAGATAAGTTTGAATACGTAATGAGATTTCAGTTTCAAGCCTCTAACAATGAGGCCGAATATGAATCCCTTTTGGGCAGCCTTCGAGTGTGTAAGGCGGCCGGGGCAATAAAGATTAATGCTAGTTCGGATTCCCAACTGATAGTCAACCAGGTTAATGGTGACTATGAGGCTAGGGAGTCGGCCATGATGAAATATCTTCAGATGATGAAAGATGAGGCCGATGGTCTAGAGCATTTCACCCTACAACAAGTTCCTCGTTCGGAAAATCATCAAGCGGTCGCGCTCTCCAAGTTAGCATCCTCGGCATCATGTGATACTCCCAGATCAGTGTTTTGGGAAGTAAAAGAGAAGAGGAGTATTGATGCCGAGCCTGTGCAGATCATAGACAGAAGCTCTACTTGGATGGACAAAGTAGTCTCCTATCTAAGGGACGGAACACTCCCGGACGATCCCAAAGAGAGCTGGTTGATGAAGAGGAGAGAAACCTATTTTGAAATGAAAAATGGGGCATTATTTAAAAAAGTGTTTGTCAATCCATTGAAGTGCATCACCCTAGAGAGAAGGCATGATGTGTTGGACGACCTTCATCAAGGGCAATGCAGATCGCACATAGGCAGACGAGCCTTAGCAAAAAAGGCTACCCACCTAGGGTACTACTGGCCGAGCATGAATTCGGACACTATGAAAATGGTGAAAAAATGTGACAAGTTCCAGAGGTTTGCCACCCTTATTCTCTGACCTGCAAATAGCTTGTCGGCCATAATTAGTCCACTCCCCTTTGCAAAATGGGGCATGGACATCTTAGGGACGTATACTCCTGCGTCCGGGCAGAGGCGGTATGTGTTAGTAGCAGTAGACTACTTCACAAAATGGGTTGAAGTTGAGGTCGTCCGAGGAATCAAGTGGATGGATGTGTCTGCCTTCATTTAGAAGAATATTATCACTTGCTATGGTGTGCCACAATCAATGGTGTTCGATAATGGACCTCAATTTGAAACACGCCAACTCAAAAATTAGCTAAGTGACTAGGGCATCACTCACTGCTTTGCCTCGGTCGGACGTCCGTAAGCCAACGACCAGGTTGAGGCTTACAACAAGCTAATCTCCAACAGTATCAACCGTAAGTTTGAGAAAGCAGGCGGCCTTTAGGCAGATGAGTTGGTCAATGTGTTATGGTCCATTCGAACCACAGCTAAGAGTTCAACAAGAGAGACCCCATTCTTTCTAGTCTACAGTGCTGAAGTCGTACTCCCAATTGAGATGTACGAGCCTACCCTTTAAGTAAGGCTATATGATGAATCGGCCAATTGGGAGGCCATGAAGACTGCTCTGGACTTTCTTCCAGAAGCCAGGGGAAATGCGGCACTTATACATGAAATCTATCGTCTCAAAATGACGAGGGCATACAATCGCAAGGTGTCTATGTGCCTGCTAAAGATGGGAGATCTTGTTCTGAGAAAAATGAAAGTGGTTGGCCGAGCTAATGAAGATGGAAAGTTAAATCCAAACTGGGAAGGGCCATACCGAATCAGAGAAGAAGTACGGGATGGTACATACCGTCTCAAAGCCTTAGATGGCCGTCCTATTCCTCGTACTTGGAATACAGACAATCTAAGAAAGTATTATGTTTAAATCTAGTGCATATCCAAAAAGTTGTACATACAACTAGGTCTAAACGACCGAGCCTTGTAATCAAAGCCGTACGGCTACTAACAATGAAATTTTGGCAAAGTTAATGCAAAGTCGAACATTGCTATCTAAATTTTTTGTTGTTTATTTATGATTAATTAAGCAGAAATGCCGAATAAAAGTAATAATAATGTTATTTGCAACATAGTAGCTCGTCCCTTAAGAAGGCGCTACAGAGCGGCCGAGTAAGTGTATAGCAAGGGTACCCCTTAGCTTCACAACTCGGCCACAAAGACTGTAAAGTCAAACAGATTGTCCGACCCCATTATGGTTAGACAATTGAGCATTAGGAAGCCATAAAAATTGCCCAAGGTACTTTTACCTAAATACGGGCAAGGGCATGCCTAGGCGTACAAGCTCAACCAATATTAAAAAATTTCTAAGTTGAGATATTACTTGAAATTTCTTAAGTTGCGTCCGAGCGACAGTGTCAAAGGACAACTCAAACAAATCCAATAAAGCGGCCATATATGATAATTCGGCATTCACCTAGTCCAAGGGCAATCATTATTATGATTTGATTAACTTATTAGTCGTCATAGCCTTTAAGGTATAAAACCTACTAAGTTAATCAAACCACCTGGAATATGGACTACGCGAATGCCGAACAAAGGGGCATACCCCCAGTACTCGCACGTACAGGCATAGATAAAGCATAAAAATTGCTAAAAAAATGCTAAGTATAGAGAAACAAAATTAGAAACAAAAGTTGCATTAATTAAAGCCAAGCCGACCAAAATAAGGCGGCGCAAATCAAATTTATACAAGATCGCTCAAACAGGCGGCCGAATGTGAAATTGTTTAAAGAAATGAAATGAAGGCGAGAAAAATCTAAGTACTAAAAGCTTTAAAATTGATGTTGGAGGACCTGAGCTCATCCACTTGTGGATCTGGACGATCTCTATTGCATTGGGTGGCCGAGGAGCCTTCAGCTTCTCAGACAAGTCGACCACAGACTTGTTCAGCTCATCCACTTGGAGCTTGAGGGATACCGCCTCGTCTTGGGCAGACTTTAGGGCCTCTTGGGACGAGGATAATTCGGTTTTCAGTTTCTCGGAGGCCTCAAAGCCCTCCTTCCACTGAGAGGCATTAGGAACCGCCTCGTTCCATTCCACCTGGAGCGCCTGCCTTGCCAGCTCATCTCTCTCAAGGGCCTTCCTTATCTTGATGATGTCATCATTTTGTCGAGCGGCCTTGTCAGATAAGGCTTGGAGGGTCGTCTCATAATGAAGTTTCAGGAGGGCAACGTTGCTGGTGTTCGCGTCCTCTGCCCTCCTGATTTGGGCCCAGGCTTTCTTGATTTTCTCGTTTTCCTTGTCCTTCCACTCTTAGAAGGCGCAGAGACGAAGGAAGAGCTACATTCGGACGAATAAAAGTTAGTAAGCATGAAAAGAGCAAAATGTTTTAAGTAAAAATCAAAGGTGGTCGCAAAAGCTGAAAATTAAAACTACCTCAACACTACAGTTGATCATGGGGCCGAGGAAGCCATCGTTAATCCCGCGGAACATATCCCGCTGCTCCTGAGGGACGGCCCGATGCATGGCCTCCCTCATAGACTTCCGGTCTGACATGGGGAAAACTATGTCGTTGAACTAATCCTCCCTACGGTCAAACAAATTTATAATCACTCAACTACCTAAATACAAGTATAGAGGTAAGTCAAGGGTCGAACCACTAGGAACGATTATGTTCAAGTATTTCTAATTAACGCCTAAGCTAGGTCGAAGTCTAAGGTGAAAGGTGACACTATTCTACTTCCTAAATCAAGAAGCAAACAAATGAAACACTAGGGAGTGGGCATCAACATGCATTCATGATAACCAAACTAATTAGGGAGTCAAGCAATCCAAGCAATGCAAAGACAAATAGTAGGAGCAATTAGGGGCATTCAACTAATCATCCTCACACTCTCTAACATAGATTTCTCTAGTGTTAAAAAAATAGGAAGAAACATAATCAAATACTCAACCAATTATGATCAAACCGATATCAAGTGGCCATGTCAATCAATTCAATCATGCAATCAATGCTAGCAATCATGGTTAGCTACTCCAATCAAACTTATGCAACTTGCAAACCTCTATGAATCAATTTAATCACAACACAAGAACTACTCAAATTCCCAAATCAACCTAAATTCATCAACCACACATGTTTACCCACACCCTAGCAAGTAAACTACTCAAGAAACATCATCATCAAATCTACTATCAACTATAGAGAACAAGAATCAACAAAATATCAAGAACAATTACTCTAATCAAACATCAAATATCAAAATCAAACCAAACAAACATCAAATTAAACAAAGCAATTGAATGAGATAGAGTTTAGAAATGCTCATTGATAATTAGGATGATCTCCAACACAATTGTCACACTTGCATCTTCAATCTCTCAATCACCATTGAAATTCTTCACTTTCTCTCTCTAAAACTACTCCTAATCTAGAGAGAGAAGCTCTCAACCTAAGAGAGAGAAAACTAAGCTAAAACTAAAGAATTACATGAATGAAGAATAAAGGAAACCAAAAACTATATAAACAAAAGGAGAAAAGAAGCTTTAAAATCGTAAAAGACCCGGAAACCCGCGCCCGCGGAGAACTCGGCCGCGCCCGCGGAGGAAGACGGAAACCCCGATAGCCGCGCCCGCGGCCCAAGCCCGCGCCCTCGGGGAGCCCTCGGGACAACCGCGGGTGCTTACTGCCCAAAAACGGCAGTTTTGGAGCTGCAGCAACCCCGCGCCCGCGGGTACTGTAGCCCGCGCCCGCGGCAGAATTTCAGGGCTAACTTCGGAAGGCTGTAACTCTCAATCTATGAATCGTATCAGGGCGTGCGACCTATCATTGGAAAGATCTTTAAGTCTAGTTTCCAACCCAACTTGAATCACATCAATCCAAGTTGTATAACTTGAGATATGGCTGAAACAATGAACAAAGGTCCTATTTGAAACTTTGCAATCCTTCGTTTTCCTTTGTTTCAAACTCAAATTCAATTCCGAAAAGTGCATATTGATGCTAGTGGGTGCTATTTTCAATTTCCATGCATATAGCCCGCGACGTACCTACAAAACAACACAAAGAAACATAGAAGCAAGAGAAATAGCCGAGAAATGAATAAAATGATAAGAAAACCATTAAAAGCATGCATTTCTCTAAACTAACACAAAAACACGCGAATCGAGCATTATTCTCTAAAAACACGACATAAACGACTACAAAGGAGCATAGAAATATAAAGAAAACATAGCCTAAAGGTGCCATAAATGGCACGGATCAAATTCCCCCAAGCTAAACTTTTGCTTGTCCTCGAGCAAAACAAAATCCAACCCAAGGGAAAAATGATGACATTATTCAAGCAAAGAAAGAAACGAGAAAACTAGAGAAGATGGGAATATACACTAACTCACTTTCGTAGGAATCACGGTCAATTTTAGCAACTAAAGACAAGCCATTTAAACCCCTAGATCGCCCTAGAGGACGAGTGATGCTCTCGTAAGGGTATCCTAAGAGTTTACCCATAACTCTCATAATAATACAAACAAGGAAAAGCATGAAAAAGAAAACAAAATACAAGAAAAGCAAACAAATGTTCATGAAAGGACTTTTGCAAATGTACAAGCACAAGTGGATGCAAATCTTTCTAAACAAGTAAGGGAGTGCACGCTATAAGATACCTAAGGTTGGTTGAAACATAAATATGCTAAGCATAGGAACTAGTTATCACACTCCACTTTCATCCCAAACGGTCTTACCGCGTTCCCCCTACTAATCTCATATCTCCCCTTAGTGAGCATCTCATAGATTCCGCGAAGGAACCGGAAAAAGATCAAATTTTTGGGCTACTCGACATCTTGACTTCGCATCCCCTTTCCTTAGGCAATGACCCATGATTCCCTCCCCCGAATAATGACTCAACTTTCTAGGTCAAAAGGTCTTTCCCCAAGGTTGTAACGTAAGGCATAAAGGGTGAAGGTAGGCTAAATTTTTTAAAATTTGGCGGTTTTCCTAAAAAGTGAAGCAAAAGGGTGATCAATCCTTAACAACACGATCAAGAAATCACCAAAAAAAAGCAACACCCCCAAGCTTATTTGAAGCTATACCCACAAGAAATATATACAAAAAGCATAAACTCTTCTCCCCCAAGCTTAAATGAAGCATTGTCCTCAATGCTTAGGAGGAGAAAAGAATACATCAAAATATTTTTGAATTTTCACTTTTTCAATCAATTTTTTTTTCTTTTTTTTTTACTTAAACTTGCAATGTCCTCGCCTTTTGCTAAATTCGGACGGCTTTTCTATAATGCAATTTATTAGTCCATGCCTTTTATGATTAAGGACGGGTTTTACTCATATACACTTGCCATTATTCACAAAGAAAACTTAACACAATCTTGCACTCATAAAAACCAAACATCCAACTTCACCACAACAAACTCCATCAAATATGGTCAATTTGCTTCACAAAAACAAGAAAAGAAAGAAAATGAAACAAAAGGCCAAAGATCTAAAGATGTGGCTTGAAAAGAAGGAAATAGGCTCAAATGGTTGCAAGAAGGCAAATGGAAACCCAAAAACAAATATGAAACAAACTAATCCTAAAATGAAAAATACCACCCCGAAAAAGGTGCCTTTGTCCTCCCTAGATAGCTCGGTCTCGGGTTTAAGAATCATACATCAAGCTTTATAGATTAGGCTTGCAAAGTCAAGGATCCATGCCGCTCATGCAAGAATATGATGAAAGCTTGAACAAATATAAATCTCACATGGTTGTAGCAAAAACTCACTAAGGTTGTCAAATCGAATAAAGGGAGCAACTACCAAACATGCCACAAACAAGTAGAATCCGGCTTCATGATCCCCCTAGTTCTAGACAACTACCTTAGCATGCTTTATCCTAGAATCAACCAAACGTAATCTCAAACCGTGCACACCACTACCATTTAGGAAGAAAAGCATTCAATTATGCAAGTCCAAATGTTATTATGTCCAAAGCAAGAACAAAAAAAAAAAAAAAAAAAAAAAAAAAAAAAAAAAAACACATTGCAAATTTGCCTTGATAGAAACAAAAATCTTTTTGGAGTTTTTCAAAATATAAGAACATGGAAAAGCATATACAAAGGTGCATAGCATATATGAATCAACATCCCACCAAACATGATAGAATACCCTCCCCCAAGCTTGAATGAGACATTACACTCAAACATAAATTATATAATCCATGGGAGGGGAACACAAGGAGATCAATCCAACAAACCATCATATGTCCAACAAGTCATCATCCACTAGAGAAAGAGCAAGGAAGGATATTAC
The DNA here is from genome assembly GCF_948465745.1 of Chenopodium album. Taxonomy (NCBI): domain Eukaryota; kingdom Viridiplantae; phylum Streptophyta; class Magnoliopsida; order Caryophyllales; family Amaranthaceae; genus Chenopodium; species Chenopodium album. The sequence goes on from NC_137847.1 coordinate 11,792,866, forward strand.
CGGATATTAGGTGGGTGTAAATACCCGCAAATGACCCAATTTTACCCTTTCAAGGCTAACAACCTCTAGTGTTGAATTTGCCTTCCTTATGCTAGCAAAAATAGGAGTCAACCTTCCTTGATTCTTGATCCATATTGAAGCACCAAAGTATATCAAGTCATGTACCTAGCAAAAGGCACACAAACATTTCCATGAGATAAAATCTAATCTAAAAAGAAAATAAAATGAAAGAAATAAAACACGGGTTACTTCCCGAGAAAGGCTTGCTTAAGGTCCAAGCATGACCGCTCTAGAAAATAATAATTCAACGCACGCAAGAGCTTGTCAAATGTACTACTACACATTTCATATGATAGGAGGTAGGCAAATGACGGGATAAGGACGTGCAACAAGATCGTTGCACACAAGTGAGAAGAGAGATGCCAAAAGAAAGAAGAAGAGGGATCAAAAGGAAAAACAAGAAAATAAGAAGAAGAAGAAGGGGGAATAAAAGAATGGAAAGAAAAAGAAAAAGGCAAATCCTCCTCACTAGAATATTTTTGGGTGACAATATCACCCCTTTCCTCAATCGGTGACAAATGAGCCACATAAAAACCATCATAGACAAGAGGGTCCCCAATAGGCTCATTAACAAAGGAAGGGAGGGACATAGGAGTGTAGGGGATATGGTTGAAATTCCTTGAAAAAGGGACATGTGAGGAGGGAATAGGAGCTATGGTCTCGCAAATGAACTCTTCCTCACCACCATGCCTCAAATCACCAATTAGAGCATGAAAATCAATCATAGAATCCTCAAAAGAAGAACACTCATGATCAACATCTCCCTCAAACATCCAACTTCCAAGAGGAACTACATAATCCCCTCCATCACAACCATGAACAACAACTCCCTCAACTTCCTTAAAGCCTAAAGTCTCAAAGCCATGCATGAATGGATGTAAATTCATTTCAAACTCATCTCTCTCACATGAAGCATTCTTAATAAACTCACTCAAAAGGCTATGGGTTTTCATTTGACACTCAAAAAACATATTAGACATAACCTCAAGTGAATCCAAATACTCATGGATAGAAGAGTCACAATCATGCACTAGAGACTCGTCAAGATGGGAAAGAGGGATAGGATTTTCAAAATCAACACTCTCTTCATTCTCAACTCCTTCACCATCACTCAAATGCTCACAAATGGGATCCTCACACTCTCTTGGTTGCTCAAAATCATCATCATCATCCTCAACACACACATTAAATTGGGATTTTTCACAAATAAGCATCAAGGATGACAATTGGCCTTCTAACTCTTCTTTTCTTCTCTTTCCCTCCTCAAGACGCTCCTCACTCTTTTTCATTATCTCTAATTGACCTCTCATAGAATTAAGAATCATCTCCTTACTAGGCCCAAACTCATTATCAAGCTCAATGTGCCTAATTTGAGATTTAAATACATCAACAAGAGATTCAAAAGATGTAGAAGGTTGAGGTTCAACAAGAGGAGAAGAAATACAACCAAGATTGGAAGAATCAATATTAAGATCATGAGCATATACATCACATTGGGGAGTGGGGGCAAAATCAAGAACATGAGATTCATCATTAAGGGAATGAAGCACATCACAAGAAGGCATGGTAAATAATGATGAATATTGAAACACACCATTAGCATCAACTTGAGCATGTACTTCATCATCATGAACAAAAGGGGAAATAGAGTTGAAATCATGTATTCTAGGTTCACCAATAGGATCATGTGACAAATCATGGGAATTCATGCTAATATTAGAAGAATCAACACATTGCATATCAATATTAGGATCATGATTACCCCTACTATAGACATTCCTAGCAAACCAAACATAAAAATCCCAAGCATCATCAATAGACAATGCTCTAAATTCACCATTATGCATGCATTCAACTTCACCCCTAGTTTGCTCATTCAAACCAAAATAACAGATCTCACAAGCCTCCCAAATATTACAACAATTACAATCAAGAAATCCCTCTAGTCTATTAAAATATTCACAAAAAGGCTCATTGTCAAATTGAGGAAATGAGAGACATGCCATTTTATATAAAGCAAACAAAAGAAATCAAATAAAAGAAAAGTCTAAACAAAGACCTAGACTCAAGAAATCAAAAACACTCAAACATAGACACCGTTCCCCGGCAACGGCGCCATTTTGACATGGGGAAAACTATGTCGTTGAACTAATCCTCCCTACGGTCAAACAAATTTATAATCACTCAACTACCTAAATACAAGTATAGAGGTAAGTCAAGGGTCGAACCACTAGGAACGGTTATGTTCAAGTATTTCTAATTAACGCCTAAGCTAGGTCGAAGTCTAAGGTGAAAGGTGACATTATTCTACTTCCTAAATCAAGAAGCAAACAAATGAAACACTAGGGAGTGGGCATCAACATGCATTCATGATAACCAAACTAATTAGGGAGTCAAGCAATCCAAGCAATGCAAAGACAAATAGTAGGAGCAATTAGGGGCATTCAACTAATCATCCTCACACTCTCTAACATAGATTTCTCTAGTGTTAAAAAAATAGGAAGAAACATAATCAAATACTCAACCAATTATGATCAAACCGATATCAAGTGGCCATGTCAATCAATTCAATCATGCAATCAATGCTAGCAATCATGGTTAGCTACTCCAATCAAACTTATGCAACTTGCAAACCTCTATGAATCAATTTAATCACAACACAAGAACTACTCAAATTCCCAAATCAACCTAAATTCATCAACCACACATGTTTACCCACACCCTAGCAAGTAAACTACTCAAGAAACATCATCATCAAATCTACTATCAACTATAGAGAACAAGAATCAACAAAATATCAAGAACAATTACTCTAATCAAACATCAAATATCAAAATCAAACCAAACAAACATCAAATTAAACAAAGCAATTGAATGAGATAGAGTTTAGAAATGCTCATTGATAATTAGGATGATCTCCAACACAATTGTCACACTTGCATCTTCAATCTCTCAATCACCATTGAAATTCTTCACTTTCTCTCTCTAAAACTACTCCTAATCTAGAGAGAGAAGCTCTCAACCTAAGAGAGAGAAAACTAAGCTAAAACTAAAGAATTACATGAATGAAGAATAAAGGAAACCAAAAACTATATAAACAAAAGGAGAAAAGAAGCTTTAAAATCGTAAAAGACCCGGAAACCCGCGCCCGCGGAGAACTCGGCCGTGCCCGCGGAGGAAGACGGAAACCCCGATAGCCGCGCCCGCGGCCCAAGCCCGCGCCCTCGGGGAGCCCTCGGGACAACCGCGGGTGCTTACTGCCCAAAAACGGCAGTTTTGGAGCTGCAGCAACCCCGCGCCCGCGGCAGAATTTCAGGGCTAACTTCGGAAGGCTGTAACTCTCAATCTATGAATCGTATCAGGGCGTGCGACCTATCATTGGAAAGCTCTTTAAGTCTAGTTTCCAACCCAACTTGAATCACATCAATCCAAGTTGTATAACTTGAGATATGGCTGAAACAATGAACAAAGGTCCTATTTGAAACTTTGCAATCCTTCGTTTTCCTTTGTTTCAAACTCAAATTCAATTCCGAAAAGTGCATATTGATGCTAGTGGGTGCTATTTTCAATTTCCATGCATATAGCCCGCGACGTACCTACAAAACAACACAAAGAAACATAGAAGCAAGAGAAATAGCCGAGAAATGAATAAAATGATAAGAAAACCATTAAAAGCATGCATTTCTCTAAACTAACACAAAAACACGCGAATCGAGCATTATTCTCTAAAAACACGACATAAACGACTACAAAGGAGCATAGAAATATAAAGAAAACATAGCCTAAAGGTGCCATAAATGGCACGGATCACGGTCCACGCCTGTAAGCGACTGGCCGGGTAGTTTCATGTTCATCTCCTTGGCAATATTTGCACACGGCTAAGAAAAGTGTTAAGAATGAGCAAAATAAGCTCGCAAAAAAGATAAGTAAAATACTATGTCAAGAACCTTACCATCCGAGAAAGATGGTAGGGTGAGAAGGTTGAAAGCAGAAGGAGGTACGGGTTCATCCCCACCTCCGTCCTGCCGACCGAGTTGATCCTCGGCCGACTGAAAGGCAGTCGTCTGCCAATCAGATTTTTTCACTAACTCAACATGTGGAGTCGAGATTAGGCCGATTATTTTTTTCGGGGTCGACTTACCCTCATTGTCCGCACGGACGTACTTTACGTGGATCGACTCATTAGTCTGATCCACGAACTTGGAGGCCCCACTAGGTGACAGCTGGGGTGGCTCTACTTGGGACTGCTTTGGAGCAGTCCGCGACTTCGTCTTGGCCGCCTGAGTGGAAGGCGTCCCTTTAGAAGTAGTACTCTTTCGGGACTTGGACGCATTCCTATCCTTTGAAGCAAAGGCCGGCTGCTTCCTCTTTGACCTTGGGGTGGGACTGGCCAACTGAAAGGAAACAATTTGAAATTAAGTAAATCCAAAATAAAGTATCCGAGCATGAGTAGGAAGGAAGCCCCTTCCAGAGTCCCACGTCGGACGAAGAGCCAAATTAGGGTCATCCGTGTTAAATCAGGAAGGACTCCTCACCCAACCTACCAGCTCGGCAAAAAAAAAAAAAAAAAAAAAAAAAAAAAAGAAGAGAAAACAAGCAGACGCCTAGTACCTCCTTGGTCTGCTTGTACAGCTGCTGGCGGGCCTTGTACCGAGCTAAGTCAAACTCGGACATGTCCACATCCCCCTTTTGCTCTGGGTCCAGCATGACTAGGTGCTTCATCTGCGTAAGAAAAGGGAAAAAAGTTAGAAAAATTTCGACACAATTTACTTGTAAGTGGCTAAGGTATGAGTCTCCACCTTGGGGAAGGTTTCAATAAAGGCCGCATGGCGACATAAATATCGGGTCCTTGATCCAGCTGGACAAGGGAATCCAGTTCTTAGGCACGGCCACCAACTTGCCTCCCCTAGTCACCCTCCTGACTCCAAAATGTCAAGTTGGTACGCGTAGTCAGGATGGATGGGTGGCTTGTGCGGACGGTGCTTCCCTCGGCTAAGCTGGATGGGAGCAGCGTTAACCTATCTATCCGCAAGTTGAATTCCACGTTCTTTGTTTTAATGCGGTTGAAACGGTACTTCCAATCACGCCACTTGGATGGCCTGCCCATCACCACCAGGTAGTCCTTAGTGGTGCACAATATGAACCAATCGTTCGTCCCCGAGTCTAGGCAGACCATGGAGTGCATCTCGCAAAATAATGGGACGTTCGGCTTAAAGCTCTGCCTGATGCACGTCACCAAGTACCCAAAGATGTTCAACCAGCTATTCGGCATCAGCTGGAAGAGGGCAATGTTGTACTCGTCCAGGTTCTCCTAAACGAACGGGTGAAGAGGGAAGCGGAGTCCTACTTCAAGGGCAGCGCGGTACACGCTAAATAATTGCCGATGCGGTCGCACATCCTCCCATTCGGCCACTTAATGAGAGCGCTTCAGCGCCTTGAGCTCGTATCCCTCTCCCATCATGAGGAAGCTCTTGAACTCCTCCATCCCATCATTGAGGAAGCCTAGGGTCGTGTCCTCGACTGGACAGGCATACACATCTTTAAAACTGTCCGCATTTGCCTCCTCATCGGCCTCCTCGGCCTCTTGATTTTTCGCCTCCCCTTCATCAAGATAGGGGACGGCCCCAAACTCCGAGGACAACACAGTGTCCAATTCAGCAGCCTCGGCCAAGCTCCTAGTCTTAGAGCCCCGGCCGCCTTCTGAGATAGAAGCTCTCTCCGGTACTAAGGGTCCTTTGCCCTTATCCTTCCTTCTGGCGTCCACCTGATTTCTAGGAGAAGGAGCGCTGTGAGATGGCAGGTCGGCCGATTCAGTAAAAACTACGCCAGTCCTAGGCCTGGCCGACCTGGTAGTTTGTGATGGGGGTAGTTCAAAAATTCGGGCGGACGCCCCAACGTCCGCTTGAGATGAGGTTCTTTCAAGGATTGCAACTCGGCCGAATCTATGACTGAGTTGGCAAATTGGGGAAAGCGAAGGCCCAGAGTCTGCCCGGACGCTTATCTAGCAGAAGAGACGCCCTGCCTCCTTTGGCGCTCTTCGAATGAGGTGGTCACTTCGACCACCGAGCATTCGCTGCCACTGACCGTGGCGGTGTTTGTGTTGGTGTTTGTGGTGGTAGCAGTCTCCCCGTCCATGTAACTCGGATCATAGGGGACCCTTGGGTTTACCAGACTGTCGTTTGGATTTCTAGCGGCGTACGGGTCGTACATCTGCCTGGTCCATGCCATTTGTGACTGTAGGGACAGAGAAGAGTAGGTGGAGGTGAGTTGGTACGTATTAGAAATGGACCCACTCCACGAGGGAGACGACTCGTCCCCGTCCACTCTAGACTCCTCGGTCCTAGGAGAACGGCCGGCCTCATGAGCAGAAACGGATGAAGCCGAGTGTTGAGCCAGATTTAAAATTAAAAATGAAAAGCAACAAAGTAAAAGAGGAAGAAAAAGGGGCATGTGATTACCTTCTTCTGTGCAGAAAACTTGGGAAAATCTTGAAGGTTGACCGGAAAAATCAAAAACTCTGAATGGAAACCTCGAACGTACGGCGGAGCTCTTGAAGATTTAGGGAAAAATCACTTTCTCTCTCTAAAAATCTCTAACTTCTCTCTAAAATTCTCAAAATTCCAAAGTAACAAAATGAAGTCAAACATCCTATATTTATAGGCAAAATTTATGGAGGCAAAATAGTAAATCCGTCTTTCCCGCCCAAGAATTCAAACGGTTACTTTTTGAAAAAGTTAACCCTAGAATTCAAATGGTTAAAAACCAATTCCGTCACTTTAAATAGAAGGGAATGCGAATGGGCTGACGGCACGTCAAAATAGACGGCCAAGTCAGCAGGATCCAAACCGTCATCCCAAAATCCCGAACAACAGGTGTCCTCCCTAAAAGATAGTCGGCCTGCTGCGTCCGACTAATCTCAAGACCCAGAAGTGTCCAATAGAGGAATTACAGGTGAAGTGGACCAAGCGTCCGGCCCACGGGGGAAATCCCCAGACAAGACGGACGATACTGTCCGCATACCAAAGAAATGTTCAAAACTTCTACGAATACTCGGACATATCCGGACGAGGAGAAAATCAAAGGAGACGGCCCATAGAGTATGAGCTACCCCCTCGAGGGGCAAATGTTTAGGGTAAAAATTACCCGAAAACGTGGATTAATCCCATAGTGACACGTGGCCCAATAAAAGGGCGACACGTGTCCCTATAAGAAGATGACACGTATGCAAGCCCTACAAAGAGCACATGAAAAAGAGAGAAAAGGACCTTCTTACATCAGGAGGCCCAAATCCCGAGAAAGCCGCAAAACGGTGCCTCCGAAGGACACGTGTCCATACCTGATTACGCCGCCAATTAGAAAACGTCATTCTAGGGTAATAACCCTAAAAGGCACAAATCCCCACCCCTATATATACCCCAATCATTTATGATGGGAGGGGGGAGATTGTGACGTAACATTCAATAGAGCTTTAAAACAGCTCCAACTTTTCTCTACTTTCTCTCTCTAGCTTTTCTGATTTCAGGTTACTAACTTAACCGTCGAAGGCGAATATTCCGACAACAGAATATTCGTGTTTTGCAGGTGTCCGGGCTGTCTATCAAAAGAGCATGACCAGAGTCCCAGGGAAAATCACAATCACCCGAAACACTACAGATTTTTTTTTTACTAAAATGCATCGATCACACCCATGTTATGTGACAAATAAATTTGAGGGAGCTACAAATTATCACCTTGATAAACAGAATTCGTTTATCAAGTGGCAAAAACATAAATAAGTCAGCAAAAATGTTCACTTAGCATGTCATTTTCGTAATTATATCAACATTTGTGGGCCCCATACTTATTAAAAAGTTGTTAATTTACAAATTTAACATTTAATAAATAAGGTGATAAACTTTAATTTCTCTTAAATATTTTTACCAAATTTCATGAAATATAACTTCTTTGTGGTCTTGATTGTTTAGTGACAATGAGGGTTGATAGGAAAATCACCTTGAAATTTTGATGTTATAAATTGGAGTCCCACCAATTATATTTGTTTGTACATAAACATATTCCCTTACCTCCCCTCTACTCTTAAGCGTTAACTTATATAACTGAACTGTCTTTTTAATATGTGAGACAATGAGAAAATGAGAGATATTGGTTTAGTAGTGTATATCATTTTACCAAATGTAAGTACAGTATATATAGCTACACATGGCATTCTTGCAATAAAACTTACCCAGCAACTTGCCCGTTAACGAACCATTACCCCAATTATTCTCTGTTGAAAGATTTAGTTTATAGATCCACTCTTGCGTGTTCAAGTATGGTATTCGTGCATCTTGATCTCCACTGCAGTGTACACAAGAAACACTACTATAAATTTCCTTTTAAATGCAACACTTTTCATTATAAGCTTGTTAATGCTTTATTTTAATCATTTATATATCTTAATACTAATATGTAAAATTTATAAATATTTGATATTAGTAAAGTATAAAAATAAAATTTAACAAGAGTTTACATGATTATAAAAAGGTGGGTTTAAATTCAAGCTAAAAACCCTATGTTTAAACTTGTTATTTTGGGCCAAAAGTAACAGGCTTTTCAGGCCATTTTTCGGGCCACACCAAAATTATTACTAAAAATTTAATTTTAGGCTACTAATAGTTGTGCCAACTAGAGCCCGGACTTCAAACCCAAAATGCTTCCCAAACCTAGGCAATTTTTAGGCCAAGTTGGGCAAGACCAGGGGCCAGTAGTCCTAGTCAGACATGATTACCTCTATGATGTTGTTTGCACCCAAAGTACTTAATTATATTGCGTGCGTATTGTGCATAGTTGGTGCGGTTGCAACCAAATTCTCTTAAATCATTATCGAGTATTACTTAATACTCCGTAGTGTTATATATAGTGCATCTAAAATAAAAAAATAAACTTCATATTATCCATTTAAATTATTATTATTATATTTATATTTTCTCTTGCATATATCTATTTTTTTGTAAAACTTTTAAGAGTCGTTGAATTAAGTCATTTTTATAATTCCACTTTTATTGAATTATAATAGTGAATCGCACAGGGTTAAACTTAGTTTATAGTAATGCTTTTGAGTTTCGAAATATGTAAATCCTCTGAATAAAACCAATATGAAACACGACATATCATATCACGAATATATAAAGTCAGTCTCATATTACTATATATGCATATCATATCATATCATATCATACCACTAATATATAAAATTAGTAAAAATAAATTTTAATCGGTAAAAATACTATCACTTTAGTAAAAATAATTTAAGTATGTTATCGCATGTCTAAATATCCTACATTGTCAAAAATGATTATATGACTATTTAACATTCAAACCAAAAGATTTATCCAAAAATTCATGTAATAAACAACCTAGACATCACCCATAGCACAAAATTAGTATAATAGTAAATCTAGCATTGAGAGATGCATTACCTGTAAATTAGTGAACGGAGGAACGTTTTTCCAAAGCTTTGATGATAGCTTACAGTGCTTTCCACACTTTGTATAAATGATATGCTTACATTACATCTTACCCAATGACTTACCATGCCCTGATATATAATTCAATTACTGTTAAGTGTTAGCTAATAAGATACGTAAATAATATAGGATAGCAAGTAAACTTGTCAATAATTTTGCCATACCTTTCGAACATGAAGTGCCTCTTGAACTTGTTTGTCGTTAGCCCAAGTATAGGATAGCAAGTAAACTTGGTCCTAAAAAAAAAAAAAACCAAAAAAAAAACCAATTGAAAATTCAGAGAAAATAAAACGAATGAATTTAACAAACTAGTTTTGAGCGTAGACAATATCCTTGTTTCCTTCCTTTGAGATGAAAAGGATTTTCAATCTCCTTCGAAAGATAAGAGGTTTATTTCCTCTCTTCAAGGGAAAAATTTCTTAGTTTTAAATTCGTGATAATAAATCTTATGGATTGTTGTGAAATTAATTCATTGGTGAAAAATTATGCAAGATAGCAAAAGTTTTCAAGTTTTTGAATGCAATTAGAATCGAAGCAAAATATACTTTCAACACGGCTATAAAGAATCGTTAGGTTGTCTCTCCAACAAGACAGTATTTTCCAGCAATATAAGCGGAAGATATTTCACATTGCAAAATTTATCTGATTGTAGTTTTTGATTCAATATCTTAGTTATGTGATATTAAATCAAACATTTTGGATTGAAAAAAAAAATAGGGTTTAATTATATTATAAAAAGAAATTACCTCGTGGTTAATAGTGAAAAGATTTTTATCTGATTTGTTAGAATAATTACATTATTAAAGAATTTATTTTTTTTCTTTTTTTTTTTTTTTGAAAAATTAGTAAAGAAATTTTTAAGTGTTGTACGCTCGTGGATATGCGTGTTAGAAAATATCTTTTTCTTAATAATTGTCCCGCCTTTTTAAATGTATTACCTTTTTTTTATATAAAAGTTAAAATTTAAATGCATTATTTTTCTTTCTACCTAAAATTCTCTCTATTTCTCTCCTATCATAATGATGATTTTTTATTTTTTCACTCTATCTCTCTCTACTTTAAAATTGTACTCGTATAAGTGTTTGAAACTTTAATAGTGATGCATCTAAAAAAAGCGAAAGAAGTATTAAGCTAACAATCAAGTCAAGAAGATATACCCGCCGGCACGGTTGTGCGGACAATGAAACTTTGGAACGCAGATAATCGACTGGATCCTGTACTATACTCTTTTGTGTTGAATTCTTTACTTGTTTAGGAGATACATAAGCGCACTTAGTTTTCATGATATTTGGTAAAAAAACAGCGTTCATTGCCTGCATGTATAAAAAATACATTAAAACTGAATATTAACTAAGAAGGATATAATATAAATAAATGATCATCGATAAATAATTAAAGTAACACAAACTCTTATTGCTTTCATCAAACATAATTTTTCAATGACTTACATGAGATATAGCTTGAATATATCGTAAGCACTTCGTTTTTTTATCATCTAAATTTGCGAATTCACCATTGCAATTAATTTTGGCAGACTGAAAAGACAAAGCAAACCAATTAGCAAAGGTTAAGATAATAAAATAGTTAAAGAAATTGAGTAAACAAAACAATGTGTACGATTAGAAGGTGAGATAAGGAGTTAAAATTGATAAAAATGACGTTACTATCCGCCTTTAGCTAATAATATACTTCATCCATTCTTTTCTAGTTGACATATGTTTTGTTATATTTGACAATGCAAAAACCCAATTATAAAAATCTCTAGCCGTTAGTAAGAAAAATAATAAAAAAATAAAAATAAAAATTTTGCATTGAATACACATTGAGATGAATTGAAATAAAGTGATCTACATATATAACTACTTTATTTTCTTATTAGGGTATCATTCAAATAATGACGAAATTCAAAACGTGTTAGTTATGGACAAACAGAGGGTGTACATATTTCTCACTTTATTATGAGTAAGACCCTTTTCATTGCAACTTATTTTCACTCAATTAAAATTATTTTTATTTAACTGAAATTATTTTTGTTGAAGTGAAATTATTTTTCCTAAACTGAAATTATTTTTACTAATTTTCTAATTATATTTTTTCTTTATAATTTTTTATTTTTACTGAACTAAAATTAATGTTACTGAGCTGAATTTATATCTACTGCACATAAATTATCTTTATTGAATTGAAATTATTTTTACTGAATATTATTTTTGTAAGTTAAAGTGAAGAGGACCTAAGAGTAAAATGATGCAATAAACTTATTCTTTATTTGTGGCGAATAGAGGGCACATATTCTTAAGCACACTTCAACGAAAAATATAAAAGATGATAAGAGTAGAAATTACCTCATAGAGCTCATCAGAGAGCAGTGTCATTCGATGCCCAAATTTATAAAATGAATTTGTGGGATCATCTGTCTTTGGATTTCCTAATGTAAATCCCTAAGTCCAACCGATTTAATTTGATATTTTAAGGTTATCAACGTACGTAAATATAAACCATATCATGAAAAGATACAAAATGATGTATGTAATTGACTATTAAAAATAAAAAAAATTTGTTCACAAGTACCATCTTATTTTCCCATCTAATTTTGCTAAATTGCAATTAATTAACTAATTTACTTTTTATTTTTGACGAATTAACTCAGGAAACATATGTTTATCTCTAAAATACTCCCTCTGTGTTTAAATAAATGAAACATTTTAACTTTTACGGAGTTTTAAGAAAGTTAGTTGAATTTAAAATTTGTTTTTTTTTTTAAATTTGTATCAATAATTATGAAATCGAGTGAATACTACATTAGTATATGTAGTGAGACACATAATTTATGATTGCAAATCAAAGACATTCTAACTACTACCTCCGTTTCATATTATTTGCAATGATTTGACATAAATTAGAGCGGAAAAATGTCTAATCGTTGTAAATAATATAATTTGGAGGTAGTATTACAAAAAAAAAATGTACTAACTTTATTCCTATTCCTATTACTTTTTTTTTATTATGACAAAAATATTTATAAGAAAAAAAACAATGGGTGTACTATTATTAATTATTAATAAAAAAAGAATCACCACGTAAATACATACCACAATGGGTGTACTATTATTTGCCACGTCATGCTAGTTGATTCAATTATTGAAATATAAAAGAAAACAAAATAATAAATTGGAAAAAGTGTCAGTAAACACTATAACTTCAAGTCCAACTCAAACATTGATACTTCCAAAGCTCATACACCATGAAAATGAAGTTCTTACATATCTGAATATTATCTTCGTTGAGTTCGGGTTGCGATTTTCCATGATCCCCGGTGACCTATTTTTAGATCTAGTAGTTCAATTATACTAAATCCGAATTAAAACGGCGGCCGTTTTTTCAAGTCCAAAATTCCTTATATTAATGTTGCTGAGTCTGCTTTTCGTTCCGGCTTCAAAATGGTGTTCCTGCCACTCTTGTGCCTCATAGGTAAAGCTTCTTATCATTTTTTTGTTTGATTTTGTTATGATATTGTTGGGAATTTGATGTTGAATTTTCTGGGATTTGTTGTTTGAATGCAATTTAGTAGTGTCATTAATTATTTGTTCTTAATTAGATTGTAAATTTGCCAGATTTGAGGATTATATTCACTATTCAAGTTCATTTGAGTGTTAATTGAGAAGAAATGATTTGTTGATATTTTGGATATGAATTAAAAATTCAAAAAAGAATCTTGTGCTTTGTGATTTGAAATTTAGAGTTTCAGGATGATAAAACTAACGGAGCTCCCATTTTGTGAAGCAATGATTTACAATAGTAGAGCTTGTGCTTTAATTTGAAAACTTGTCAATTGTGCCGTTTAGTTGAGTCATCTCATGCCTCGTATAGGATTTAGGCCTTCTTTGTATTTTTCAAAATAGCTTATGATTAGAATTTAGCTAGGTAGATTATAGACATGACTAATTCACTTTTAGTCCTTCTACTAAAAATATCTTGTTTGATTATATCTCTCATATTCTCAGCATATGTTCTATTTACTTTCAAAACTACTAAACAATAATAATAATATTTTTTAAAAAAAAAAAACAATAATGCAAATTCAATTGAGGTTACACGCATTAGACTTTTTTTCTAAAATTTGACCCAAAATTGATAAACAAAAAAATTTTTGATTCAGATTTGGTATCAAATTTATATAATTTATAAACCCCAACATTGTCTCAAAACACAAGTTAAACAATATACTATAAGTGAAGATAAATTAATTTTACTTGATTGCATTGTCATGTAAAGAATCCAATATGCTAAAGCATAACATATCACTTGAATCAAATCCAAACGATGGATGTAGTACTGCAAGATAGAAAAAAAAATTCAATAACATTCTCAATGTAATTTAGTTAACAAAGTATGAAAAAATTACACTACTAATGAGAGAAAAGTAATATATACCTTCTCATGGTATGTTTTGAAATACTTCTTTGTATACTACATTGCTTGTAGTATTGCATAAATTTCCATCCTTATCGCATATCAAAACCTTCAAACCTTTTTTGTTTGTAACCCTAGAGATTGCAACGTAAAGTTGTCCATGACTGGAAACCGGTCTCGAGAGATACAAACTAACATGCGAAAGAGATTGACCTTGGCTTTTGTTGATTGTCATAGCAAAACATACTACCAACGGAAATTGTCTTCGTTGAAGCTTTACTGGCAAGTTAGTAGTATCTGATGGACTCAAAACCATTCTAGGAATGAAAACTTTATGTCCAACGTTACTACCTGAAATAATTTTAGCTTCAAGAATATACTTTCCTAGCTGAGTAATCACCAATCGTGTACCATTACATAAGCTAGAGGATTGATCAATATTCCTTAGAAGCATGACAGGAACACCAACCTTCAATTTAATCCGATGATTTGGTACACCAGAGCATCTGATTGTATTTAGGAACTCGGGTGGATATATGTTTTCTATATCCATGTTTGCATCTGCCTTACATATGCTATCAGAACTCAAGTATTCCTTTTCTTCACCTGGCAAAAAGGATATAATTAACCATTGCATTAAATATAGTATTGTAAAAAAATAATAAATTATTTATTTATACTTTATCTTTACCTGGCATTAAAGATAGCAAATATTCATTTATAGATTCTACATCATCATGAGTTGGCGCGAGAATTGCTCTTTCTTGAAAGTATTTTGTATCCCATAAATGTTCGAGTATAGATGGATAAGTACTTTCTACAATAGCTTTAACGGGATCTCGTGCTTCCGTTATCAAATTTTCTTCTGGAATTTCCATTGTACTTTCACCATCACTTGACTCTCCCACTTTACCATCTCCAATTTTCAATATCCACTCCGAAAATTCCCTTATTTCATTGTTGCTTGAATCTGAACGACCAACTTGAAGCCTCATATTTCTTGTCAATTTTAGGACTTCACAAAAACTCCACAAATAAGATGAGTTGATTGTGGCAAAAACAATGTCTTGTCTACTTCCCTTTGGGATAACTGGAAGAATTTGTCGAAAATCTCCTCCAAATACGATTACTTTACCCCCAAAAGATTGATCCGAAGTCTTTAAAACATCTCTTAAGCTTCTATCTAAAGCTTCGAAACAAAATTTATTAATCATAGGAGCCTCATCCCAAATAATAAGCTTTGTCTTCATTAAAAGCTCTGCCAAATCACTTCCTGGTTTGATATTGCATGTCGAGTCTTCTGTTACATTTAAAGGTATTTTGAACCTAGAGTGAGCCGTTCTTCCGCGAGGAAGGAGAAGTGATGCAATACCACTTGATGCAACCGGAAGCACAATTTCTCCTTTAGACCGTATAGCAGCATATAGAGTTTTCCAAATGAAAGTTTTTCCTGTGCCTCCATATCCATATATAAAGAAGACTCCTCCCTGACCTCTTGAAACTGCACTCATGATTTTATTGTACACTTTTTGTTGTTCATCAGTAAGACTTGAAAAAAGTATCTTATGCTCTTGTTGCAATGTTGATCTATCATAATACAACTCATCTTGGATTAACTTGTTTCGTCCTTCTGACATGAGCATATCATCTGGAAATGGTATCAAAGGAAAATTTCGAAGTGTGCTGCCATTGCTTTGTAAAATTTTCTCTATTTCAGACAAAGTAAAAGTCTTCAGTTGGTCATCGCTTAACTGCAAATCTGTTAACAACAAATATGTAAATTTATACATTAACACATGCTCAAATTTATTCAAGATATAAAAATAAAGTGACTTATTATATGTCCAGCCATTTTAATGTATGTTAATATGCAACTTCATTCCTCTTCTTCCCTTAACCTCAACTTCAACATTAGTATGTGCAGGAAAATACTAATTTTTATCTTCATTTTTATTCTCTGCACATTCCATTCTGATTTGAATCTGGAGTATTGATCTTTAGGCCCATTTAAAAGGATCGAAAAGAGTACTTTACTATGGTACAATTCAGAATGCAAACAAATGTATTCATGAAGACTATAAACTATAAATGAGCTCAGAGCAGAAGCTTTTGTGCTTAATCATTAAGTGTTATACTTTTCACCATTCCTACTTAAACAAAATATGCTAAAATTTTTTTTGCTTTAAAACACATACCCATAATAATGTACCTAGCTACCAGTTCAAGTATCTCCTATTCTAAATGTTATATATGTTTTTCTTGTAAACTCATACTCAATGTAGTTCAAAATATTATTGTTAACTAAAATATGATGCATGAACATGTTATTGAATCATGCAACTCTTCTTTTAAATGTAAACTGATCATTTTCAATCTATTTCATACCAATTCTAAAAAGACAAAAATAGTATATTACCATCAATTTGAAGGATATGTCTTTGTTTGTGAAGAATATCATTCGATAGTAAATGCCAAGTCGTATTCCACACAAATTCTGGTCTAGATAAACTATCAGACATCAATAGCATCGCAAAAAGACTTCTTAAATAGTGTGCAGTTCCCCAAAAACTTGCTTCTGTGATGCCATCAATGTACTCTTTGTCATCATCTAACAATCCCCTTGCATAGCAAGCTTCTTTAAAAGAAGGGTATAGTACATCATTGACCGTTCTAATATCTTCATAACATGTCGGGCCTTTAACATAATTCAACAAAATTCTTAAATAATACTTTTCACCGCATCCTGGGGGACATGGTATATTCTTCCAAATGAAAACGAATTTTGTCGTTTAGCCCATATGCCTTCTTTCCACACATATTCCGTTGGAAACTCAACGTAAGTGAGTTTTCTAGCCTTTGCATCATTCTTATTACGTTCCATCCATGCTAAGAATTGAGATTTCCTTACAGAGGGTTTATTTATGACTGCATCTATAGGATCATCATCTTCAAATACTACATTTTGCTCATCAGGAAGATGAAAACTTAGTCTTTCTACAGAAGGAAATCTGTAATGCATGTCAAATCCGAAAATTCTCCATACTGCTTCACATGGTGAAATGTACCTGCATACAATGTATCTATGCAAATTAATAATCAGCCTATGTATAATTTAATCAAGTTAAATACAATGATTAAGTTACACACACCTGCAATCATAGTATGCTTGAATTTCATCAACCTTGTCACAAGACTCTTCTTCAGACCCAGAAACAACAGCGGTGATACGATCATTTCCTTTATTTATGTATTTAAATAAATACTTGATCGACCTATGTTGATTACACCATTCAATATTGATATGTGCACCATATTTTAGGATAAGTGTTGGATTGTATGGAACAACAAATCTATTGTCTAACTTTACACCATTCTTCTCAATAAATTTCCCATCATCCCGTCTTCTATAAACAGGATATCCTTCTTCATCAACACTTGTCTCTTCAACAAAGCTCTTAGGGAAATGTTTTGAACACCTTCCTTCTTTCATGCATGGAAATTGTTTATTTAAAGCACCACAAGGACCTTGCATCATAGAATCTCCAACAAGCTTATACAACTTAGGTTCCTTTATTGGATCAGGGATTTCAGCACATATAACTTTATTTATGTCATGAGCATTAGCAATCTTGTCCTCAGATTTTAAGAATAAAAGGATGTGAGCATGAGGCAATCCACGTTTTTGGAACTCCACCGTGTATATCACTGAATCAATTTATTTGGTTATGTAGTTGCTAAAATTAAATAAAGTGTTAAAATTATATAAATCAATGAAGTAAAGATAAGAAAAATCTTACAAGCATTTACTGTGAAGGGAAATATCTTTTGATTCTTAAGATCACTTATTAAGCGATCAAGTTTCATTTTAAAAACTCTACAAAGAATGTCTGGCCTATCCTCTGGTCTGAGTCCTCTCTTTTGAATGAATCTAGTGATTTCTGGCCACTTTGGATTGCATGTAAATGTGATAAATAAATTTGGGTATCCATACCACCTGCAAATAGCCATGGCATCTTGAAAATTTTGCATCATATATCTAGCACCACCCGTAAATGATGAAGGTAAGACAATCCGTAATCCCATAGTTGATGGATCAATGTCTCCTCTCAAAACTGCATCAGCAAGATTCTTGTACAATTCTGACCTCAATTTTTTTTGATGTGTTCGAATGTAGTTAAGTCTATTAGCCTCAATCATAGTGTAGACATCAACCAAAAATTGCTGAAATAACTTTCTTGACATCAATAGTGTTGCAGCTTCATTAAGTCTTTCTTGTATCCGGAATGCAAAAAATTCTCTCATACTCAATCTCATCCTTTTTCTGGAAGAATTACTTCCATCATCATCCCTTAACAGAATATCAACCCTATAACCATCCTCACCATATGGAAATAACAATGGGTATTGCATTGCAAGGTAAGAAGGGTGAAGCTCATTTATACGTTGAAGTAAACCGGATTGCTTTTCAACAACAATATCCCTGTCTATAGAGTTTCCGATATCTCCGACAATAAGTGCTGCAACTTCAGATGCACTTGGCAGGTTGTAGTTCCTCCCATCAACCCCTCTCCTTCCGATGAGTTTTAATTTGACATTTTGAGAATCATCAGATTTAAAACGATCCCTTGCCATTCTAAAAGCCTTAGCAATTGGGTTGTGTTCATCAAGCATCGTTTTAAGATCGTTAAGAATAGCATCATTCAAATCATCCGAATTTCTTAATTGACCATGTAAAAAGAGGAAAATAATGATGTTAGGATTTTAATAGTTCAATTGACATCAAATTGAATCTAATATATAAATGACGTAAATAAGTAAGTAAAGAAATAATAAACCTCATTGCACGCTTTCGGTTTGAAACCTCATTATCTGTGTCATAAATGTAGAGTTGGCAAAATTTTGGAGATGAGCCTGAATTTGGTAGCAAACTTCCTATCCTATGATAATTCTGACCATGTAATCGAAAGGTATAAGGTCCATGACCTTGATTGATAGCTGAATCGATTTTTCCTCCCATTGACGTGAATGCATACATATTATTATAAGATCTTATGTTCTCCAAAAAATTCCTACTTCTAGGGTCCTTGTTCTTTAAAAATCCACTAAGTAGTGGTGGTGGTTCTTTTAGTAGAGGTAATTTCACTTTTCCTTGCATATAACACTTGGAGTATTTTGGATTTTTTGAGTTTCGATGCTTCTCTAATATTTCCTCGTACCAAAATATAGCACCACAAGATTGGCAAGTATATGTCTGGTCTCCAATGTCCCAATATTCTGAGCAAACATAAAACAACCCAACATTTTTAGTGATAAATTTATTTTCTTAATAAGCTCCACAAATTACAAATAGTTGATGAATAATACAAGTATATTTAAATTTTTTTGAAGAATCATTGGTGTTTAGCATTATAATTTTAAAAACTAAAGTTCTTATAAAAGATAAAATTATAGCAGCACCAATAAATCTACATAAGAGAAATCAACCTAAACTCTATTATTTTTATGAATTATAGTAACATACCTTGATTTTCTTGAGTATCATAGTGAATATGTATAGTATCCGGTGTCGAATTAGAGTGAATATCACCTGTTATTAGAATAAGTTGTATAAAATTATAAGGCATAAAATTCACACATCGTAATCGTTCATAATTATCGACTTACCAAAATGTAAATTTGTGTCCAGGTTGACCTTTTTGGATACTTGTTCATAAGTATTGATTTCTTTTCTCGACGTCGAATTGGCAGACCTTGGCTTGGTTTGAGCATTGCCACATAGTTGGGATGTTTTCTTTCTTCCGTGTTGGTTATGAGCATGCTTTGCTTTAAGCAATAAGGAATATCTTATTGGTTAGTTTGAATTCTCATACATGTAAAATATTTAGTAGGCAAAGGAATATATATAGAGTATTAATACTATGCGTTATATTGTACAACTATGTTTTTTCCAGGCAAAAAATGAATACATGGCTCAAAAGCTATCAAAAATTCAATCAAGTGTAGACATCTTTATTGCAGCGCCATTCATTTATTTTTATTTTTTTCGTATGGAGTACTGTAGAGCGTTAATTAAATGATGATAAGAATTAAAAACATGTTGTACACTTAAAAAAACAAAGTGAATAAACCTGACCATTTGTAATGTCGCTCATAGGGATTCTATAACCAATGTTGGATGAATTTGATCCTCCACAACTTTTTAATTGTGTTTGCTCTATGTTACCTGTTTTTCATATATACCCAAATAAGGTTTGACAAATTTTTTATTCAAATAAATGTAAACACGTCTTAATGATCAAAGATGATACATTACCAAGATCATTAGTTCTCTTTTGTTGGTGCTTTTCCATGATAATAGCTTTTCTCTTTTGTCTGGCAAGCTTTGTAAAGTTTGGCTCCATGTATTCATCTATTACAAACAATATATGTTAATGTTGATAAGAATAAATAATGTCAATATCATGTTAATATAGATATATAAATATATTTATTGAGAAAATTTTGGATAAGCCTAACCATTTTGAATGTCTCTCGTAGGGTGTCTACTCCCAATGTTGAATGAATTTGATACTCCAAGACATTCTCCTTGATTTTTCTCTATATTACATACATCCATATATATTTGAATAAGGTTTCACATATTTTTAAGTAAAAAAATGATTAATTGTAAAACGATAAATCACCTAGTTCATTAGTTTTCTGTCGTTGACGTTTCTCTATGAGAATAGCCTTGCTCTTAAGTCTTGCAAACTTTGTTAAATATGGCTCCATGTGTAAATCTATCACAAACAAACAAACTTTGAAAAATATGGTTCCATGAATGAAGTATGTTTTAATAATTTATTATTTCATTAAAAGAACAAACAAACTGTGTATTTTCTAAACCTAATATATACTGAGTTTAGAATGATTGCAAATCCCACATGCATCTTCATGAGTTATTAATTTTTTTAAGGTATGAAATAATTAAAATTTCTTTTCTATAAAGAATCCATAATAGTATGAATATAATATCATACTTTATATGAATGTATCCCAATTTGTATAGTGAATATAAAAATATTAATATCCTACTGTACAATTTTTACTATATAATATTATAGAATTACATATATTTTATAGCATTTTTTTAGTAAACATATATTTATATTATATTTACTAACTTAAGTGAAATATTTTTATTAAAATCCTCAAACCTTGCGATGGAAAAAAGTATAGTGAATGTATCCCAAAATATTTTTTATTCGTATAGTGAATATAACGAATGAAATTTAGTGTTTATAACGTATGAATATTATTTTTTTTCCGTATTTTAATTTCTATATAGTGGATTGACAACTCACAAGGGTAGTATTAATGGATCTATTACCATTTAAACCGTTTACTTTTATATAAACATCTGTAGGAAAGTTGCATAAAGTTAACTTTCAAATTGATTGTAGGCTTTGATAATTTTAAAAGAGTTTGTATAATGTGTCAAATTCATTGAAAAGGTAGAGCAAATTCGTGCACCCATACAGCCATACAATTTTTTATATATATATTTTTTGGTTCTAAAAACCTTGTGTATTTTAGCTTTATCTTTAGCTTTTGTATATTAACGTAATGGGGGCTTTCATAAATTGCATATGGTTTTGAAGCCTAGGCTTGATGTAACTTTATTATCTTCCTTATTTTTCTCACAAACTAAAGTTATAGTGTACCCCACTTGCTTTATCATTCTCTCTCAACTCCTTAATATATGTGTGTCTAAATTAAATATGTCAAGATTGTCAACTAAATATAAACAAAGGAAGTATGTTTTGTTAAATAGGTAATGGGCTATGTTTTGTAAGGATAATATAAGTAATTAAACTAAGATTTGGCACATAGTAATAATGACAATATCCCTTCAATTTATTATTCAATGTAATAAACAATAATGACGCAAAGTAAAAAAAAAAATGAAGTACTCGACTTCAATATTATTAAAAAATTTGCCATATAGCAATTTAAGCTTCATTAGTCGTCTCACTTGTCATCTCTTTCCATCTTAACCATGGTCTTCTTCTTGTTAGTGGATTGCACTGAACTCATCTCATCTTCATTCTCATCAAGAATAGCATTGTCAATAGACCTTTTTGTTGGAGTGATGTAAGAGACAGTAAGGTCTTCATTATCACATGTAATGGAAGTAGAGTCCTACAATGCATAAATAAATAACAATTATCACGCATTAAAATATAAAGTGTAAAAAATTATTGATTAATTTTGTTAAATATAACCTTGTTTTTCTCAATGGAAGGTTGAATCGAATTACAATGAGATTCCGCTTCCGTATCATGTTCCTACCATAAAATTAAAGAGAAAGTTAATTTATTCATAGTACAAATGTTAGTTAATCTTATTCTTTATTATAGAGAATCTATTTTTATGTCTATACTTACATGCACAGTACTATTATTCACATCCAAAAAGGTCTTGATCAATTCCTCATCCTCACTAATTTTAAGGACAGTAAACTTGTCATAATTTTTTTTCAAGATTATATTTGGAGATTTGGATCTTGAAGAGAAATTTTCGATCTATTAGCATATCAAGTTCATCTGGAAACGAATCACCTTTACCAGCCTGGAAAAAAAAAATAAAAAAAAAAATTGAAAGATAGTAAGTGAGTGATGAAATAATATTATTGTCTACAAAACTGATATTTTAATTAAATTAATATGTTCATGTGAAATATATAAAAGATCTTATATGATTATTAAAATTATAACTGTATGAGATATTATTAAATCTATTTAATAATGCATAATACTATAATGTTGTTACCTTTGTTAGCTTATCTTTCAAATCCATTGCTGATATTTGAATAATTTGAAATATTTCGCGGTCAAACATTACAAAAGTTGCAAATCCACTTTCATCTTATACCTATTTTGGTTTAATTTTAATAGAGAAAATAAATTATATTATTACAAAATTCTTGTAGGTTTTAATCTTTCTCAAAATATAGTTAATAGGTTGATTTGAAAATGTACCTTGGCGGTGCAGATTTCACATGAGAGTCGCATTTTTGGCACCAATATTGACCACTTCCTTCATAATCAACCTTTTTGTTATAAGTTTTGCACGAGTGATAATACCAATTGGTATTAGTTTCAAAAGCTACAATGGTAGCATAAGTCACACAAGAACATTCCTACAAAATTTTAACAAAAATCAAAACTAAATGAATTATTTTAGCATAAAAGTAAACTAATCAAATATTCAACTTTTAGCATAAAACTAATCAAATATTCAACGCCTGACGTCGGATTGGCAGATCTTGTCTTGGTTTGAGCATTGCCACATAATCGTGATGTTTTCTTTCATCCGTGTTGGTTATGAACATGTTTTGCTTTTAGCAAAAGGAATAGCTTATTACCCCACAAAAATTTTAACAAAATCAAAACTAAATGAATTATTTTAGCATAAAACTAATTTTTTTTATCAATAATCAAAAGTTAGCATAAAACTAATTTTATTTTCAATGTTTAGCATAAAATTATTCTACCAAAAGTAATCATATGCAATTATTTATTAAACCAATACAAAATCAGTCATATTTCCTATTTTGTTACATAAAAAAAAAAAACCTTTATAAGTAACAAAATAGAAAATTCAACTATACAGAAATTTTGAATCGTATAAAAAATCTTCATGCGTAAAAAGTTTACCTTGTTAGAATTAGATATT
This sequence comes from Chenopodium album, assembly GCF_948465745.1. Lineage (NCBI taxonomy): Eukaryota > Viridiplantae > Streptophyta > Magnoliopsida > Caryophyllales > Amaranthaceae > Chenopodium > Chenopodium album. The sequence continues at coordinate 11,816,562 of NC_137847.1, forward strand.
TCATCCAATTGTTTTCGTTCAGACAATTTAAGAAATTCGTCAGATATGGAGTATGCACTCTGACTTGATATATGAGTCAACCTTTGTGAATGTATATCATCTTGATCAACAATACTACAAAAAAAAAAAAAAAAAAAAAAAAAAAAAAAAAAAAAATTAATAGACAAACATGAAATTATAATAGATTATTGTTAAAAAAATTTATGCAAAAAATTTCGAGGAATATATAAATTTTACAAAAAGTTATCATATGCAATTTTACCTTTCCCTAAAGTCGTTAATTTCGGGGATGCCTTGATCATGTAAAATGCGTGTGGCATAGTAAGAATTTGTTAAAGTGATCTCATCTACATAAATAATAAAAAGTCATACATAGTTAAACGCTTAATGATCATACTTTAGCAAAGTAGCAAAATAGTTTCATATAAAATACATTTACCTTTCCAAATCTTAATTTTGGCAAATTGTATGATAACAATTTTGTGACTTTGATTACTCTCATTCAAATACTTTGACATATCCTCAGCAAATTTACCCCACAAAAGACATTTCATTGTATTATTACTGTGAAAAAAAATAATATCCGTTAAACTTGAAGAATGGTGCATTTTTATATATATATTTAACAACAATTATGTAATAAATTAAAATAATAAAAATATGCATTCTTACTCTAAGTCTTCCAATTCAATAGGCAACTTGTAGTTTGGAGTAGTATCTTTAGACGTGTCTATCATATCACCTACTCCAATAACTTCTCCAATAACATCTTTATTATGTAAGAAAGATGATGATAAATATATATGTATTAGTATAGCAAATTAATAATATTCTTACAAAATAATTAGTGTATTGTATTGATATTTATCTTACCTATGCAAAACATTTCATTTACTTCTTTTTGAAGAATTTTTTCAAAAGGAACTAAATCAAGTCCATGTAGCGAGAGTCGTGCATCTTCACAATCTTTAACCGAAGTCCTATAAAAAAAATCAATCTTATAGGTATGGTTAGTAACTCTAATATTACCAACGTTGTCTACCACTCCAAAGTTAGAAATAATATATGTAAAATCCTCTTTCACAAGACTTTCAAATCGCTTTATGAGAGACATCTTGATATTGGCTTGAATTTTGTCACCCTATAATATAAAATTAATACACGTAAGTATATATAAGTTATAAAGGAAGTTTTTGATGCTATGATAAAATCAATATTAAACTTTACTACATGCATTTACCTTTTCATCAACCAAAACTAACTCAATTGATTTAGTTATGTTTGGCTTGTAGTAATCGGGTTTACGCCAGAGTCTCACAATTCTTACCCTAATTTTCCAACTCTCTTTTAGTGGGGTAATATCTCTTATCATAGTAAATGCCATTGTTAATATAGATATTTAATACAAGTACTACATATTATAAATTATGTGCCTATATATAATGGTGTGTAAACATTAATTATGTTAAATGTCATACATGGTAAATTTTTATAGCATATTTAAATATATTAATATTTATAGCATATTTACATAGCAACTGGATTGTGTTCATCAAGTATCGTTTTAAGATCATTAAGAATAGCATCATTCAAATCATCCGAATTTCTTAATTGACCATGTAAAAAGAGGAAAATAATGATGTTAGGATTTTAATAGTTCAATTGACATCAAATTGAATCTAATATATAAATGACGTAAATAAGTAAGTAAAGAAATAACAAACCTCATATATTAATATTTATAGCAAATTTGTTTCCCATATATAAAGATATTTTTATTGAAGCAATTGGATATAAAGATATTTTAATGAAGCAATTGGATTGTTATTCGTATAGCATATATTAATATTTATAGCAAATTTGTATAGTGAATATAAAGATATTTTTTATTTGTATAGTGAATATAAAAATGTGTCCAATAAAAAAAACTCCCTCGAAAGAAAGGGTTTTCTCTCTAGAAAGTAGGGTTTGGCTGCCGTACGAGACGGCTATTCTTCTGTTTCTTGATTTTGATTGATCATGGCTGACGAAATTGCTGAAAGATATGCAAGGCTTCAATTGGAGGAAGAAGAGAATGGGGTCGTGGACTTAGGGGCTGTTGAAAAACAAACTTCAAATGACAAATTCCATTTTCTCTTGATTGGTAGACTTGTGACTGAGAGACCGTACAATATCGAGGCTTTTAAGAATACCATGACAAAGGCTTGGGGTGTTACTAACAGAATAGTTATTAGGGTATTGGGTCCTAATCTATATGCTTTCCAATTCTTTCATTGGAGGGATAAGGAGAGAGTGTTGAGGGATTGCCCATGGTGTTTTGATAACAAATTATTTGTGCTGAGGGAAGTAGAAGGAGATGAACAACCGGAGAATGTTTCACTTGTGCATGCTCCTTTCTGGGTTCGAATTAAAAATCTGCCATTTAATTGCAGAACTGATGATGATGTGAAGGAAATTGTGGGGAATTGGGGGGAAGTCTTGGAGGTGGAGCAGGACATGCTGGGTTTGGATAGGTTTAGGCGAGTCAAAGTGCTTCTAAACATCACAAAACCTTTGCGAAGAGTGCAGCGTGTTAGAGACAAAAAAGGGGATGTGATTGTGGTGGAATTCGCCTATGAAAGATTGCCGTTTTTCTGTTTTGTGTGTGGGATCATCGGACATTCGGAGAAAGACTGTTGCTTGGTGTCGGAAGAGTGCAAACAAGAAAAATTGGGCTGGGGGAGGTGGCTGCGTGCCTCGCCTCGGAAGGGCAAGATGAAGGATGATGAAGAACTTGAAGCGGTAATGGGTGGGAGGAAGAAATTGTTTGTCACTAAGGAGATGGAAAAATCATCCTTGGAGCACGAGAAGGAAGTGAGTGAGTTGGAGGCAGAGGTGCCTGTAGGAGAGCAGCCGCTCATCGAGGGTGGGGGTGGTTTTGGTTCGGGGGTAAGGGAGCTGGAGATAGGGGTGAATAAGGGGGAGCAGGAGAATGTTAAGGGGGGAGGTGAGATTGTCTCGGGGGGTGAGGGGGTTGATGTGAGTGGGGGGAAGATGGAAAAAGGGAAGGAGGTGTTGGAGGGTATGCATCAAGAGAGTAAATTGGATGCTAGTGGGAAGGTGGGGGCAGAGAGCTTGAAAGGGGTGAGGACTTGGCAAAAATGGACGAGAGAAAAAGATTCATATGACAGCTATATGAGGGGGGAGGATCAGTTAGTGTTGGGAAAGAGGGGCAGGACAGAGGATGATGGATTAAAGGATGGTTTGGTGTCTGATGATGATTTATCCGGATTGCGAGTGGCGGAGATTGTTGCTAAACAATCCCGCCGAGCTCAATGAGTGTTCTTAGTTTGAACTGCAGAGGGTTGGGCAATTCCTCTGCAGTGAATAACTTCCGGAATTTAATTCGGAGGGAGGCCCCGTCTCTTATCTTTCTAATGGAGACGAAATTGAGTAGTGGTGAAATGTGTAAAGTCCGGGAAAAATTAGTTGGTTATGATGGTGTTGCGGTGGATAGTAGAGGAAGGTCTGGGGGAGTTGCTATGTTTTGGATGAGTGGTTTAGAGGTGGAGTTAATCTCGATGTCATTGCATCATGTGGATGTGCTAGTCAAAAAGGGTGTTGGGGATGAAGCTTGGAGACTTTCGGGGTTTTACGGGTGGCCGGAAGTGACCAATAGACATCTCTCGTGGGAGCTCCTTGGTGAATTAGCAAATGGGAGTGGAGAACCGTGGGTGTGTGTAGGTGATTTTAATGAAATTTTGCATGATTCGGAGAAGAAAGGTGGTAGAGATAGGGCAATATGGCAAATGGGGAATTTTAGGGAGGTGGTGGATACTTGGAATTTGTGTGATGTAGACTTTAAGGGGTACGAGTTTACTTATGATAACGGTCAATGGGGGGATGATGACATTCAATGCCGACTTGATAGGGCCTTAGCGGATCAAAGATGGATGGCTTCTTTTCCGAGAGCAAAAGTGCTTAACCTTGAGAGGGAGTGGTCGGATCATGCTCCGATTTTGTTGTTGCTTGATGAAGAAAAGGGTAATACGAAGAGAAAGGAGAAGCCTTTTCGCTTTACACAAGTTTGGGTGGAGAATGATGGGTGTGAAGAGGTGGTTCGGCATGGCTGGATGATGGGTGGAGGGTCGGTTGGCTGCGTGTGCGGCTGAGCTCAAGGTGTGGAGTGATAGTGAGTTTGGAAAATTTTTTAGGGAGATTAGAAGAAGGAGGAAAAAGCTTGTTTCTCTTAATAAAGGCAGCAGGTCAGAGAATCGGGTTAGAGAAAGGAGAAAGGTAGTGAAGGAGGTCAATGATTTAATTCATCATGAGGAGATATATTGGAGACAACGCTCAAGGGCGTTATGGCTAGCTGCGGGAGACAAGAACTCAAGCTTTTTTCATAGGAAAGCTTCGCAAAGGCGTCAAAAAAATAATATTGGGTGTCTTGTTGCAGATGATGGTGTTAGGCATGATGAAGAACATGGAATTTGTAAAGTGGCAGTAGAGTATTTCCAAACTCTTTTTACATCTTCAGTGGGCTCCAATTTTGATGAGGCTTTGAGTGGGGTTGATCCACGTGTGACTAGTGAGATGAATGAAGGCTTATGTGTTGAATATTCAGCAGAGGAAGTGCTCAAGGCTCTTAAACAAATGCATCCTCTTAAAGCTCCCGGTTCGGATGGTATGTGCCCTCTTTTTTTCCAAACTTATTGGCATATTGTTGGCCCTGCTGTTACTACTCTTGTGATTGATGTGCTTAATGGCAATGTGATTCCGAAAGAAATTAATAAGACCTTTATTGTGCTAATTCCAAAAACAAAGTCCCTGGACAAAATGACGGAATTTAGACCTATTAGCCTTTGCAATGTGGTGTACAAGTTGATTACTAAGGTGTTGGCAAATAGATTAAAGGTTTTTCTTTCGGATATTACGTCTTTGAATCAGAGTGCTTTTACCCCGGGCAGGCTTATTACTGATAATATTTTGGTGGCTTTTGAGGTGTTTCATCATATGAAAAATTCGAGTAGTAGTAATGGGTCTATGGCTTTGAAATTAGATATGGCTAAGGCGTATGATAGAGTGGAATGGAGTTTTCTGCGGGCTGTTATGTTAAAATTGGGTTTTGTGGAGAGCTGGGTGGATCGTGTTTTGCATTGTGTGTCGACTGTCACGTTCTCAGTTCTTATAAATGGGGCACCTTCGGGGGAGTTTACTCCATCTAGGGGTTTACGACAAGGTGACCCTCTTTCCCCATATTTATTTATTCTTTGTGCAGAAGCTCTTTCTGGGTTATTGAATAAAGCCGTGGTGGATGGTAGTTTACACGGGATCAAAGTGGCATCGTCAGCTCCTTCTATTTCTCACTTATTATTTGCAGATGATAGTATTATTTTTTCAGGTGCGAATGTAGAGGAGGTGGAGACAATTTGTAATATTCTTCATACTTATGAATTGGCTTCGGGGCAAAAGGTGAATCTTGATAAGACGACGGTGTCTTTTAGTAAGGGTGTTTCGGATGAGAAGAGGAGGGAGCTCGCCAACTTGATGGGAGTGAAGTTGGTGGATATTCATGATAAGTATCTTGGTCTCCCTACGGTGGTAGGTAGATCAAAGAGAGTGATTACAAAGGGGGTTCGTGAGAAATTGTGGAAGAGACTTCAAGGGTGGAAAGGGGGAATGCTATCAAAGGCGGGTCGGGAGGTGTTGATTAAGGCCGTGGCCCAATCTATCCCAACCTATGCGATGAGTGTGTTCAAATTTCCCTCTTCCTTTTGTGATGAGTTGCGTTCGATGGTGTCGAATTTTTGGTGGGGCCAGAAAAAGGGTGAGAGAAAGATCCATTGGTTGTCATGGAGGAAGCTTTGTGAGCCGAAAGCAGCAGGGGGCTTGGGTTTAGAGATTTCAAATATTTTAATGCGGCTCTTCTAGGAAAGCAGGCGTGGAGGATTATACAAGAACCGGACAGCTTGATTGCAAGAGTGTTGAAGGCGAGATACTTTGCTAATGGGGATTATTTGAGCTCTGAAATTGGGAGTAACCCGAGTTACACATGGAGGGGTCTTTGGGGTGTGAAATGGGTCATTCAAAGGGGGATGAGGTGGAGGGTGGGGGATGGGCTCAATATTCCGGTGTGGCATTGTCCTTGGATTCCCGGGATGCAAACTAGAAAGGTACTATCTCCTGTTATTCATGATAGGGGTGATTTGAGGGTATGTGATCTCATTCACTTGCCTACGGCGTCCTGGAATGTTGAAAGGGTGAATGCTAATTTTTTGCCATTTGAAAGGGAAAGAGTGTTAAGCATTCCTCTTAGTTTTCGCCTTCCCGAAGACAAGCTCTGCTGGGATTTAGAGAAGGATGGAAAATACTCTGTACGGTCAGCGTATAGGGCGATTTTTGGGGATTGGGATAGTGAAAATGTGGCTTCTTCTTCACTAGCTACTAAGATCTGGAATAAGGTATGGCATTCGAATATACTTCCAAGAGTTAAAATTTTCTTTTGGAGAGCTTGTAGAGGAATTTTACCCACCTCTAAGGGGTTGAGTAAGAGAATACAAGAGAGGGATGCTAGCTGTAGTGTGTGTGGAGTTGCTGAGGAAACGGAGCTGCATTGTTTGTGGGATTGTGTCATAGCCAAATTAATTTGGGAGGAGTGTGAGCTGCTTGAAATTTTGAGAGGGGAGTTCAGAGACTTCTCGGACATGGTGTTAGTTGGTATGGAGCGCTTGTCAAGTTCAGAGCTTGTTCTTTTTATTATGACCTGCTGGGCTATTTGGAACGCTAGGAACCGATGGATTTTTGAAGGAGAGAAGTGTGACCCCAAGCACTCGATGGAGCATTTGAAGAAACTTATCGGGGAGCTAGCAAAGGAGGATTTATGTGCTGTATCGAAGGGTAAATCAGCTCGCAAACGCTGGAAGCCACCTCCTACTGGCGTGCTGAAGCTAAATGTGGATGGGGGTGTTTTTGAGGGGGTGGGTTCTTCTGCAGGGGCTGTGATGCGAGGGGCTGATGGTGCTGCTGTGCTTGCTGCTGTTTGGATGGTGGAAGATAGGTGGGAGCCGAAGATAGCTTAAGCGAAGGCCATTCTATGGGGTGTGCAAGCGGCTGCTGATTTTGGAGTACGAAGAATCATCGTCGAAGGTGATTGCTTGGGGGTGTTGAACGCAATTGAAGCACAAGAGAGAGGGGATAGTAGTCTTCATTTAATATTTGATGATATTTATCATGTAATTCAAGGTTTTGAATCTGTGTCTTGGAAGTATGTTAGTAGGGAGGGTAATAAGGTTGCGCATGAGTTAGCTCATTGCTTTCCGTGGGTATTGGGTAGTAGAGTCTGGTTGTCGAATTTTCCTGATTGTATTGTTCCGTTTTTGGATCTTGATCTCCCTATTAATGATGAATGAGTAAGTCTTTGGGGCTTTGTTTCAAAAAAAAAAAAAAAATGTTTCCAAAATCCTAATAATGTATCCCAATTCAAATGATTTATTTAGGAATTTTAAAAAAAGAAAAAAATAAAATAAAAAACCTAAAACAGGGACACGTGGCAGCCATGGAGCTAGTGTACCCTGTTTTAGTATAGTATATAGACTAGTTTTGTATCCCGTGCGATGCTTGTGTTGTTTATCGAATTCATTCAACTCGTGGATTAATAATCACTTGACAAAATCATACTTGTCCGTTTGTGGGTATTAATAATGTACAACAAAAAATGAACGATCATCTAAAGCAGTGATCTCTTTTCATTTTCTCTAAATTTATAGGAAAAGGTTAGTTGCATGTTAAGACTTAAGAGAATGATTATAAAATCACAGGTCTTTTGATTTTTTATTTTTTTCCATTAGTATGTCTTTGGATCCGTCATTTGTATAGAAATATTGGTATTTTCTTGAAAATAAAATTTTAAACCAAAAGTATTATTGAAAACAAAACTCTATAAATAACTCTTTTCTCCAACTAAATTTATCCAAATAAATTTATTCAAATTTCATTGAAAATAAAACTCTAAAATAACTTTTTTATCCTAATTAATCTATCCAACTTTTTTATTATATTCCACAAAAAATATAAAAAATATTTAAATAAATCCTACATGTCATATCTATCTATCTATATCTATATACTATACTAAAACAGGGTACACTAGTTCCATGGCTGACACGTGTCCCTATTTTAGTTTAGTTTATTTTTGATTAAAAATTATTACGAGGTATATTTGTCAATATATAATCTTTTCATATATATTATCGCATATTAATTTTATGGAGTACTACATAATCTTCTCCCAAAATGACACTTTGTTACGATGTGTATCTTTTAAAAATTCTATTCATAAATTTTATTTATAGAATACAATATAATCTTTCTCAATTGTAAATAAACATGTATAAAATCTTTCTCAAATAAATATAATATCTTTTAAGAAGATATGTATTCTTATATGTATTATTCTAAGATTACACTCTATTTATATTAAGAAACTAGCTTATTAGTTCCTAATATACTGAGTTTTATTTACTCAAATTAAATACTATTATGACTCATTTTTAAAGTTATGTCATGGATCTTAGATTTTGCATTACTATACCCTACTAATTAGATTTGTCATGAATATAGTCTCTATAAGCCAACAAGGAGACAAAAGTACTTAATGTTAAGATATATTCTCGAATATAGACTTTATTATACTGTTATTAGGTACAATCAAAATTAGTCATTGGTCTGATAAGCAAACATAAGCACATAACTTACAATGGTTTGGTAAACAATCCCTTTTTTTTTTTTTTTTTTTTTTTTTTGACAAATATACAAATGCTAATAATTAACGTCCTACACTTTAGAGTGATTTCCATCAATATTGTTAGAAAAGTTATAAATTCCAATATTATGTTAGTTTTTGTAAATATTCCCTACCTACCGTCCATGTCACCATAAAAATTGATTTATATTTTTTTTTAAAAGTAAAACCGCTAATTAGGATTCGTTTGGAATCACTGTGGTTTTCTGTTTTTTGGTTTTTTGTTTTCAAAATCATATAATATATGTCCTATAATGAATAAAAAATTAGTCAAACTTATTAAGAAAATGATAATTTTGAAAACTAACAACAAAAAAGTGGAAACACCTTTTTCTTGTTTCCTGTTTTAACTGAAAATAAAAAATGATGCCAAACAAGCCTTGAATTAGCGGTTTACTTGAAATTCATGTACACGAAACAAAATAAATGAAACCGCTAATTCAATTAGCGGTCGGTTTTGTTGTAAAATAGTTAAAGAAAAAAAGAAAAAAAAAATAGTTAATGATGTGGACAGTATATAGAAAATATTAGCAAAAAGTGACATATTCTTGGAATTTATAACTTTTTCAAGCATTTCTTTGGAAATCACCCTACACTTTACCATAACACAAACTATGTGATCATTGAAAAATTATGTATCATGCATTTATATTCACCAGTTATATACGTAGATTTTTTTTTTTTTTTTTTTTTTTTTTTTTGGCATGATTCTTACATATAGACCCACTCAATTTTCTAGTACATTGCATGATTATTTTTAGGTCTCCATCCATTACTAGATCGAAACTACTATTATCTATATTTGAACTTATGACTATATATGTATAGTGTGTGTTATTTCTTAATTAGTTAACCATCGTTAAGTAAATGAATTAGTTCGATCTAGCATAATCTTAAACAATATAAATCATCTTTGTAAAAATATGATTGTGTTTTCCTTAAAAATTATACATAGAAAATTCTAATATTTTTGGCATTTTATATCTTTACTACGATGTATACATAATCACTTATATATGTCACAATTATTGTATGTTTGATTATATATCATTAAAAAAAATAAAATAAAAATAAAATTGACGGTAAAATTGATCATATAAGATGTTTTTATTCTACATTTTGTCACTCTATATAAAACATATGTATAAACATCTTTTTATAGTTAGCGGCTCCTCTATTTTTCTATAACAATAATGGTCAATTACAAATTATGAATAATTGTAAAAAAAAAATAATACAAAGTATTTCTTGATCATTATATGAAGAATCTGGACAGTTTTATAAATTAGGAAAATATTTATGATATTGCATATTATGTAACAATTTTTATAGCCAATAAAAACTTCTATTCTACATATATTAGTCAACTTTGTATTACGATTTAGTAAAAGAAAGGATGATAACTTATTATATTTTTTGAGGATGGTGATGATGGATATTTCTATATGGTGAGGATCGATGGTTATAGGGTTGATATGCTGTTAAGGGATATTAATAATGGAAGTAGTTCTTCCACAAAAAGGCATTGATTTAGTATGAGAGAATTTTTTGCATTCCGAATACAAGAAAGACTTAATGAAGCTGCAATATTATTGTTATCAAGAAAATTACTATTTGAGCTATTCTTAGTTGATGTCTACATTATGATTGAGGATGATAGATTTAACTACATTTGAACACATAAAAATAATTAAAGTCAGAATTTTATAAGAATATTGCTGATGCAGTTTTGAGAGGAGATATTTATCCATCATCTACGGGATTACAATTTGTTTTACCTTCGTCATTTACTGGTAGTACTAAATATATGATGCAAAATTTTCATGATGTCATATATGCAGGTGGTATGGTCTAGAAAATTTTATAAGCCTTCTTGACCATTTTATGAAGATTCTCCTTTATAGAAGGTGATACGATTAGATACTCCTTTATAGAAGGTGATACGATTATTTGATAAATATATGTAACATAAAAAACAGGATATTACACTTAAAAAATCAATCAAATAAATAATTGACTAAAAACTATTATCTGAATACTTTATATAAAACGAAATGATATACTGCTGATTAAAACTCAATCACAAAATTATGAATTTTGATTGATTATTTGGTATTACGAATTGATTTTGATTGATTCAAATATGTTTGGTAATAGTTGTCAAATTTTGTTAAATTATGTTTTTTAAATTATATTTTGCGACTATACATCAATGGAGCTCCGTCAAGAACGATGCAAAGACATCTAAAATTATTCAAGAGTAGTTTAGAAGTGATAATGCCATTAGTTTAGGGGTGTTTAATTCTTGTATTGAGAATTTAGAGCTTTTAAGGGATAATTATAAGTGCTAAAGGCCTATTATAAATTAATGAAATCACTCCTCACTATTCCATTTTTTTTTTTTTTTTTTTTTAAATTTATGCTTCACCTATAATCAAATAAAAACATATTTAAGATGTGGGGTGGGTATTGTTAGTTAGTTCATGGAATAATAATAGGGATTTGGGATAATATTATATGTGTAGCCTGCCACCATTGAGTTATTTAATTAATGTTATAGGGGTTACACGATTAGTGTTATACGGCTTATTTAGGGTCTGTTCTGTTCACCTTATTTTCACTTATTTCAGGTTTAATAAGTTTAGATAAGTTCAGGTAAGTTTAGATATGTTCGGATAGATTAAGATAAGTTCAATTAGTGAAAATCAAGTGGATAATATAGAACTAAGGGTGTGTTCTATTCAGTTTATTTTCACTTATCTGAACTTATCTCAACTTATTTGAACTTAACTTAACTTATTTGAACTTATCTGAACTTATTAAAACTTATTTTAGTTGTAATTTAAACTTAGGTAGCCCTTATCAGAACTTATTATTCCTAAATTGAACTTATCTTAACTTATTTTTCCTAAACTGAACTTACCAGAACTTATTAGAACTTATAAGACCTGTAAAATAAGTGAAAATAAGGTGAACAGAACGGACCCTAAGTGTTATAGTTGTTACTTTGTCAGTGTTGTAGGGGTTACTATGTTATTTAAGGGTTACGCAATAAGTATAATAAGGCTCTGTTCACTTCACCTTAAAGATATAATATTTAGTAAAAATAATTTCAGTGAAATAAAAACAAGTTCAGTGTAGTAAAATTAATTTCAGTTCAATAAAAATCAAAAACTTTAAACAAGAAATATAATAGGAAAATTTATTAAAAAAAGCTTAGCAAATATAATTTTAATTTAGTAAAATTAATTTCAGGTGAAGTGAACAAGAGCTAAGAAGTTACTCTGTTTGAACAATAAAAATAATTTAAGTTCAACAAAATAGTTTCAATTTTGTAAAAATAATTTCAGGTGAAGTGAACAAGAGCTAAGAAGTTACTTTGTTTGTATAATAGGGGTTACTCTAATCTATTAGTGTCATAGGGGTTACTCCGTTTTTTATAAGCGGCTACATAATGTGACCTGCCGCATATAACGTATTATGGATTTTGTATATGTCATCATGTACGGGTGATATCTCTTAGATACTTGTATATTAATTTTTTTTTTTTTTTACTATTATATATATGCAACAAAAATATCAAATGATTACATAACTAAAAAAAAAAAAAAAGAGACAATTAATCAAACATAACTATGGGAAAGCCTAAACATCATTCCGAGGTCATATTACGAGATTATTTATTTTTTTTTAAAAGGTATACTAAGCTTTAAATTAGTGGCTTTGCAGATTTATAGATTGGTATATTTTTGCATGGGAAAGGTGTGATAGGTGTGTGGTGATGAGGTGGATTCATCGTCATATAATAAAAAGGTAGAAAGTGATGAGATCAAAAATCTAATTTATAACAGTTTATGTTAAATTTCAAGTGTTTTTAGAGGCCATAGAGGAGAAAAAAGATACGACATTATTTGTGATCTACAAAGTACAAATACAATGATCATATTGTTATTATAATGATAAAACTTTTCCAAACATTTATTGAGTTAAAGGACGGAGATAATCATTTTGAAAATGAGGTAGCCAGTGACTTAGTAGAAAGAGAAAATTCAAGTTTATCAATGTGATAAACAAATTAAAGGAAGTTTATCAAGGGGTAAAATGGTACAATATGTATGCATTGAGGGGTATATGTGTAATTTAATTTAGACGATCTAACTAATGGCGTTAACTTCTCTTCGACGTTAATAATGAGAAACCAGAAACCCACCTAGCTTTATCATCTCTCTTCGTTGGCCCATCCACCGACGGCGACGAGCCATCTGAGTCGTCACTCGGAGGAGCATCAATGGAAGGATTGAAGCTCACAAGTAGCTTTAATGAAGGAGGACGGTAAAACCCAACCCTTTAGTGTTAACCATGCCCTTGATTTCTCCATTTCTCTTAGGGTTTTAGTTTAATTTGGTGGCAAAGCCTCCGAAATCTGGTGGAGAAATGGTGGTTGTCCATTGAAGCTAACTTATTCCTCCATTGAAGCTCAAGATTGATTGAGCTTAGAGGTATTGTACTAATTTCTGCTGCACCTCCTTGCTTCAATGGAGAAAACTCTCTAAGTCCGTCAATTTTTGTTCGTCATTGTCAGTTGTCTAAGTGGGTTGGAAAATATTTTTTATTGTACAGTGCGAAAATCAAGGCATTTTGTTTACCAAAAAAGCCATTTGATAAAAATCTCATGTTTATCAAATTGATAAACCTGGGCTTCCTCAAGTAAAAATGAGGGAATAAAATATGACTTAATGTAGATATTAATTGTATTTTACAAATCCTTACATACAATTTAAGAATTAAAAAAAAAAAAAAAAGTTGATTTCAAGTAGTCCTCTATATATCTTTGAGGGTTAAAAATATATTGTTAAAACATATTTGTAAGTAAATTCATTATTACTCATTAAATTATTTTATATTAAAATTCTGTGAAATTAATGAGTATTGTACTAAGACTTATAAACCGTGCATCGCACGGGTGCTACACTAGTTAATAATTAATTGTCACCTATGGCGCGGCACTTGGCATTATCTCGTGGCTTGGCTAAAAGGGTAATGAGTTAGTATAAGTTTGAGGAGAAAGAAGAAAGTAAAAGGTTTTGTGGGGATCATTAGTTAGTAGAATATTATTAAAAAATAGAGATAACTTACTAAACAAGGAAAGGTTTTATCTATTTAAACATAGTCGGAAAAAGAAAATGTTTCATTTATTTAACCATGGAGGAAGTAAACGGTTTTTGTTTGTTACACACGTTTTTGTAAATAAAGTAAAGGCTTTTTTTTATTAAAACTAGCCTTCTGTCTTGTGCAATGCACGGGTTATTTATATGTATACAATATTAATTTTTATTTTATATATGTTTTTATTGAAAAATGAATAATTTATAAAGGAGACAAAGAAGTGAAAATTGATATTAAGTTGAGGGAAAGGGAACCAAACAACATTAATACATGTATTGAATTAAAGCTATTTATTTATTTTTATTTTTTTTATTTTTTTTTTTTTTAATATGAGAAAAGGGGTTTAATTAAATAAAATGTTAAATGAGATCACATGTGGCATTGCATTGGTGAAAAATAAAGGGTACATGTGGCATGATGGGCATGATGGTTTGTGTTTTTAAATACTAACTAAGTATAGAAGTATAGATATAGATATAGATAGATGGCACCATAGTTGATGATGACTAAATAAATTAGTTAATTTGTTTACCAAAATGTCATATGATAAACATTTTTATCATAGGCCAGGGGTGTTAATAAAGATTTTTGTGCTTTTATCTTATAAAGTTGAAGATAATGGGTATTAATAAAGATTTTTGTGCCTTTTTATTTACAAGTTGTTGAATAAGACAGACTTTTATTAACTTATTGTAAGACTAGTTAAAGCTTAAAGTTATCTTAAAACTAATTAAAGTTACTTTTATATAATACAAAATTACTACTTTTAAAACATAAATTTTACCCTTAAAAACACTCATAATATATTAGCTTTATTATATTACGAGTAGCCATTATAAACTATACTTGTACATAATAGAAAATACACATTAAAGTGCAATCAAACTCATTACAAATCAAAATTAATGTTATTCTTAAATAGGTTAAAGTTACCATAAAAATTGTTAAAGTTACTATCAGAGTCTCAGATTGACTGTCTACAATAAAATTAACAAAAATCCAAGTATCCCAATGATGCCCTATCATTGTAATTTTGTTGATAATTTTGTAATATATTTTATAAATTTCTACATTTTTAGAGTGTAAAGCTAATTATTTTCCCTAATGCTTGTTAATATAATACAATAGGGAAAGGAGGTTAAATTAATTTCTCGCACATTATAACAAGTAGTTTAACCTAATTAAATGATTTAAGCACCAAAATTATACCTCTTCCATTGTTCTTTATAGTTGACAAATTTCATTTATCACACTTACCAATAATGTATGATCTAATTGTCATATATAGATCATACATTATTGGTAAGCATACATGACTATAAATGTTTTTTCTTATGCATCACAAGAGACGATCAAAGGTGAGCGTGTGAATAGTCAAATCAAACTAGGTTAAGTAAATTAAAAAAAAAAATTAAAAAAAAAAATCCCCGGAGGAAGTATTAGAATGAATGATATATTGAGTATCTATTTAGAGAAATTCATAAAATAGAGATAACTATTAGGGCATCATTGAGACACATTCCAAAACCACAAGCGACCTTTGAGACTTTTAGAATGTAAAAAATACTCCAAAACATTGGTTTGAGCATCTTTAGTTATTTATTAATATGTAAGGAAAAATATAGTTAAGTGACATTTTGTTGGATTCACATATTTTCATGATACTAACATTTTTCGGTTGGTGAGTGCGTAGAGTGAAACAAAATTAAAGAGGTAGAGATTGAGAAAATAATTAGGAGAAATATAAAGACAAGTACTCCCTCCGTCCCAAATACATGAGACGTTGGACTTTTTTTCACTATTCATGCATTACTTTGACCATAATTTTTTACTAACATAATAAAAATATATTTTATCAAAAAATATGTTGTTAGATAGGTATTAATAAAAAGAATCATAATATAATTTTTAAACTTATTTTCATTCATATTTAGTTATATAAAAATAAAGTCAAACTAATACATTGGCATGTGTACAATGTTGATTGTGTCATGTATTATGGGACAGATGGAGTACTAGAAAAATAACACTCAATACGACGAGCACCCAACATAATGCACTATAAGAAAATAGGTGAGTACAAGACCTTGAAAAGGTGAGTAGTACAGGAAAACTCTTACTATTGGAACTCACAATGAAGTAGTACAAAAAGAAATAGTGGATTAGGAAGATTGTGTGTATGTAGAAACTCCGATCCGATCATAATATGTAAGTAAAGACACTCATAGAGTCTATAATATACATCGGAGTTAGGGGTGTAAATGAACCAAGTGGATCAATAAATTACTCGGGTTCGAGCTCGATTGAAGCTCATTCATGTTCATTTATTTGATACATGAGCCGAGTTTGAACAAATTTTGAAGCTCGTTTAATAAAGGAAAAATTGCCGGGAATAATCCCACCTTTAGAGCGTCTACGAAAAATAATCCCACCTTTATACCCAATCTGCTCCTAATGGTCATAATTGACCTAGAACCGGTTGAGTAGGTAATTTTTTTTTAATTATGTTAATTTACACGTGTCACAACGTGATTGGTCAAAAAATAAGTTTTAATTTTAATTTTAATTATTTATTATTTATTTTAATTAATTATGTTAAAACAACCACCACCATCCCCAGCCACCTCCCCACCGCCAACATCAGCCCAGACCAGACTCGTCGCCGAGCCCAGTCCACCAGCCGAGATGTGTCGCCGAGCCAGACCACCAAGTTGCCGCTAGTCCTCCTACGCAGTCCAAACTAAGACAACGCAAGCTCCGATTTGGTGTTGCTGCAATTCGGCGATCGGGGAAAGAGGAGGGAGGCCGCAACACAGATCGGAGCACCCATCAAATCGGGAAAGGGGAGAGAGGCGGAATCGGAACAGGGAAAGGGAGAGCTGTCGGAATCAAAACGGGGGAACGGAGAAAGGGTTTTCGAAGGTTGCGGGATGGTTGGTTTCCGAGGGTTTTAGAGATGGTGGAAGGGAGGTTGGTGGTTCGGGGTCGGGGGAGGGAGGTGTCGTCGCTAGGGGAGGCGGTCTGGGAAGTCGGCGCTGTGGGGAAGGGTAGTCCGGCAGCAAGGACGGCCGGAACAGGCGTCGGGGAGGGTGGTTGGGGTTGGTGGGTGGTGTTTTTAGTTAATCAATTAATTTTTTTTCTTACAACAATTAAAACTTTTTAAATTATTTTTTTTTATTTTTTTGACCAATCACTGGCCAACACGTGTGTAGTAACTTGTTATAACAGGTTATATGACCGGTTGGGACCATTATGAGCAGATTGGGTACAAAGGTGGGATTATATTTAAAAATATCCCAAAGGTGGGGTTATTTTTCGCAGACACCCCAAAGGTGGGATTATTCCCAGCAATTTTTCCTTTAATAAATGAGCTTGAACATGAACATAAACATAGATATGCTCGTTCAGATAAGTTCATGAACAACTCGTTTATTTATGTTTGCGAACTACTCATTCATTTATATTCATAAATTATTGATTTATTCACAATTGTTAATTTAATTCTTATATTTTTTTATAATTAAGATTAATTCAGAGGTTTATAATTAGGATTTAATTATTATGCTAATTTTGAGATTTTCATATGTCAAAAATACAAAGCTCGTTTATTACTATACTCATTCATGAAACGCTAGTTTATCAACTCACTTAATAAACGAGCCGTTCACGAACCGTTCGCGAACATAGTGTACTAAATGAGCCAAGCTTAAACAAATTTTTAAGCTTGCTTAAAAACTCGGGATCGTGCTCGGACTCGCCTAAGTTAAATGAAATTGAACATGAACAAGGTAGTACTTGGCTCGGCTCATTTACACCCCTAATCAGAGTATTGAAGGATATGTAGGTGGATACATGCTCCCAAATAATGTCGAACACTATAGATTTATAGGTGATGTATGGAAGTGGAAGAAATGTGTGAAATCTTCTATACACATGTTCTTTAATAAATTTATCATATAAGTCTAGAATCTTCATGACCATTAACCAATTCTAGATTCTTACCTTTAGATTAAATTTCGGCAATAATCCCTTATTGTTCCCTATAAATACACAAAGAAAGACTTAATTTAGATAAATGTTTGGGGCAAGTACTACGTATAATGTTGCTAAAAAAAGTAAGTATTCCTGGATTTAAAATAAAACTACTCCCTCTGTATTGTTTTGTTTGTCCCATTTCAAATTTTGGATGATTTTATTGTAACTAGAATAACTAGAATCTTATTCTTTAATGTGTATCTGTTTTTCAAAAAGATAGTGTTGATATCTTTATAGAATCATCTTGATTTTAGTTTCTACATATTTGTTCCTTAAGCTATATCACATATCTTATTTATTATGCAAAAAAAAAAAAAAAAAAAAAAAAAAAAAAAAAAAGACTAAATTTTAGTGAATGACTATATTAATTCATGAATTAAACATATACAGACATACCGTAATTAATAATTTTATAAAATGACAAAAGAGTATAAGACAAGTACAATTCTAATTAGTACGTAATTACCTTGTAAAATCTCGTGGACGACAAGTGAAACAGTAACGCCTGAGTACGAGTCTCCTGAAATGTACATTGGATTTGCTTCGAATATTGGATGTTCTATAAGCCACTACATACATAAATAATTTTTTTATAATATGTTTGCTAACACAATATTTTGAAAAATTATTATTACGGAGTATTAATTATTATTACTATTACTATTAAGCACGTCCGTGCAAATCTGATTCAGGGTTGTTTTCTTTGTTTTCTTCGTCCTTTTTATTAGGAGTATGAATACCTTCGTTGGCTTCATTTTTACGATATTCTTCATCCCTTTAGACTTCTTAGGCCCTTAGTTTTTCAGAACTCTCATTAATTAGCTTAGATTCTCTCAAAACTCAATCATTGTAATAGTTTAATTGAAATTTGTGTTCTTACTTTCAACATTTTCTCAACTTTGAGGAAATTTTGTGTAGAAGTACCCTAAATATGTATCATATTTTGTGAACAACTACCCGTTTTTTAAAAATTTTGTTTAGAACGACCCGTAAGATTGCAAATGTTTGTCTAACATTACCCGTAAACAATTTTCATCCAATTGAACCGTTTGTAGGGTCCAATCCTATGGTTTAACTCCCCTCCTCAACTACATCTCTCTTCCTTCATTTACTTTTCCTCCATTTTCACTCGTCTTCTTTGACCTTTCACCATCTTAATCTGAATTAAGCAAATCTTCAGATTCATACCCTTTTCAGAAAATTGACAGAATCTAAAACCCTTTTCATTGCTATCTCTCTCTTTCCTATTCATCTCTTGTTGTTTTGGGTAATTTCCCAACTTTGAAGCTTCACTTAGTTTTCTCGCTCTTTCCTCTATCTCTCTTTATTTTCTGTTTTTAATTTCTTTTCATTGTTAATTTCTTCTCTAATCTTGCTTATTTGTTGTTACATGTTCAATCCACTTTGTTCTTATTATCACTTCTCTCAACTTGTTAGATTAATGTTGAAATTAGATAGGAAAAATTACCAGAAATAATCCCACCTTTGGGGCATTAGCTAAAAATATTCCCACCTTTGGATTATTTTTAGAATTCCACCTTTATACCCAATCTGCTCCTAAATTAATGGTCCCAAGTGATCGGTTACCTGCTAAAATGGTATTATAAAAAAAATTTGGGTTAAAGTACACATGTTACCATACAATTTGTTTAAAATTTTAAATTTAAAAAAAAAAATTGAATTAAAAAAAGCAACTAGCCCCGGCCCCATAATACTTATTGGGGCAACCGACATTGCAACCCCAACCAGCCACGGTTAATCGCTGAAGTGGAACAACCATCAGATCGGACCCGTCGTCGCTATTGTGGGTGGTTTGGGCGGCTGAAATCAAGGCAAGGGAGAGTGACGGAGGTGGAACTCGTGGCGGGGGAATATGAGGGAGGCCGATCAAACTTAAGCCAGGGAAAGGGGAGAGAGGCCAGAATCGGGACGGGGAAAGGGGATAACTGTCGGAATCAGAACGGGGGAAGGGGAGGAGAGCCGGGATCGGGGCGGAGAAAGGGCTTTTGAGGGTTGGGGTGGTTGGTTTTAATAGGTTTTCGTGACAGTGAAGGGAGGTTAGTGATTAGGGGGAGGGGGGCATCGGCTAGAGTTGTCAATTCGGGTAAACGGGTCAGGTAAGTGTGGGTCGGGTCAATTCGCGTTGATGTCGTAACCTATGCGGGTCGGGTTCGGGTTGGTTCATGCTTGAGTCGGGTTGCGTCGGGTCATACATCTTATCGAGTTTGGGTCGGGTTTAGGTCGGTGTAATAACAGATCGGGTTACATTCGGGTCGGGTGAATATTAGGTCGGGTTTAATTCGGGTTTTCACAGGCTAAAAAGGGTTAGGGTCATTCTTGGGTTCGAGTCGAGTTCGGTTCAAGTCAATAATTAGCGAGTTATAATCAGGTCGGGTCATTCTCGAGTTTAAGTGGGGTTCGGTTCAAGTCAATAATTTGCGGGTTATATTCAGGTTAGGTCATTTCCAGGTCAGGTCATTCTTGGGTTCAAGTCCGTGTTCAGTTCAAGTCAATAATTTGCGGGTTCGGTTAAGTAAAGACAAAATCCTTTTAATATTAACTTAGAGTAGTTTTAGCCTTACAAAGTTATGAGTTTATGACTTTATTACAAGTAGATTACAATGTATATAGTGTAAATCTTTATCTAGCCAGTCAATATCTTCAATAATAAAGATGTTTAAAATAATAAGTCGAGTTAATTTCGGGTCGAGTCAATAACAGGTCGTGTTAATTTCGGGTTGGGTTTGTAACAGATCGGGTTGAATTTCGATTCAAGTTAGTAACAGGTCGGGTTAAATTCGGGTTGGGTTAGGAATAGGTCGGGTTAAATTCGGGTTTTGACAGGTTAAAACAGGTTTGGGTCAACTTCGGTTCAGGTCGGGTTTGGTTCAGGTCAATAATTTACAGGTTATATTCGGGTCGGGTCATCTCCCAGTCGGTTCATGTTCGGGTTCGGGTCTCAAATACTCGGGTTAACTCGGGCTTAGGGTTGGTTTCAGGTCGGGTCAGATCGGGTTCGAGTCACCATTTTTTTGGGTTCAGGCAGGTCGGTTAATAATCGGGTTCGGTCGGTATTTCGGGTCGGGTCAGCTTTTGACAGCTCTAGCGTCGGTGCTGGGGGAGTCAATCTAGGCAGTCGGCGCTGTGGGGCAGGGGATTCTTGCAACAAGGCCGGCGGGAACGGGTGGCGGGGAGGGTGGTTGGGGTTGGTGGGTGGTTTTTTCAATTAATCAATTTTTTTTTTCTAAAAAACAATTAGAACTTTTTTTCAATGTTTTTTAATTTTTAACAATCACAGGCCGACACGTTTAAGGTAACTTGTTATAATAATTTAGTCGACCGGTTGGGACCATTGGGAGTAGATTGGATACAAAGGTAGGATTATTTTTAGTGGACGCCCCAAAGGTGAGAATATTGCCGACAATTTTTTAAAATAGATATTGTTGTTAAGGTGTTCTTTACCATGATTAGTGAGTAGTCTCTTAGCTAGCTAGGGGTTGGGTGAAGACCCAACCAAGCCATGGGTTGATTAATACTTGAGTTTGCATGTCCATTTTAGGTTGATGATTGATTGTTAAAGGATTGGTTACTTGCATGTGTAATTGGATGACTACTTGTTGCTCATGTATTCACTTCAATGCTTGCATGGAAAGATGAAGTTTGGTTATGAGCCTTTTCTTGTATGATTATAGAGAATTTCTATCTTGATTATGATTCCTTGTTTAGATGATGTTGTAATAATCTTAGTTGCAATCATTAAGTAAGAAATCTCAATTATCTATACCTTATTGCTTTCTCAAATCGATCGAAAGACAAACCCGAGTTAGTAGTCTACTTCCCATCATTAAGATTTGGTTGGCGTATCTTGTTAGTCAAGTTTGGCTTAGCAATGCTTAGTGTTGTGACGTCAAAATAAGACAATGTTGAGTGCCCTTTCTATCACCCAATTTATGTTCATGTTTGCCTATTGTTTTGATCTATTGATTTGGTTGGTATTGATTCTCATTTCCCCCTAATGTTTGTCTCCATAGTAATTAATTAATCAAAACCCTAATCTTGTGACCGAACTAGCTTACAACCGTTTCATATTCTCGGTGTACTCATACTCATTCCATATGAATACGATCCTTTACTTACCCTAAACCTGTCTTAGATTGGTTTTGGTAGAAAATTGTTTGGCCTTATGGTGTTTGTCCAATGACCGAATATAGCCTTTGTCAATATATCATTACCTAATATTATTTTAGAAAAATATACTTCCTGTGTTTCATATTAATTGCAACATTGGGGTATTATTTGTGAGATATAAAATATTCCAAAATTACAGCTAATACAAAATGCAGGTAGTATATAATTTTATAATAATTAGATATAGTGTTAATTACGAATTATTATATATTAAAGATTACCCCATGTAACACAAGACCTATCACATCTATTATATTATTATAAAAAAAATCCCAACTTTCATTTTCAGCACTCTAAAGTCTCATCCTTGCAATTCTAGCTCTTTTTTTTAAAAAAAAAAAAAAAAATATTACCAATACGTACTTCCTTTGTCCTCATTTGATTTTCCCATCTGAACTGTGCACATTTCTTAATGCAACACTTTGACCATAAATATCGTTATTTGCTTATTAGTAAAAAATATAACAATTGAATATTAATAATCAAATCATTGAGATGAATCAAATAAGACCCAACATGGCTATATTATGTCTTATATATTAAGAAAAATTTAGAAGATTCTCTCACCTTATGAATACTATCAAAATTACAAATGGGAAAATCAAATGGAGACGGAGGGAGTTTCTATTTTACTCATTAACCACATGTATTACTTAATATAATAATAATAATAATAATAATAATAATAATAATAATAATAATAATAAAATAAATAAATAAATAAATAAAACCTACCTATTCAGTTACATATTCACATTCCTTCAATTTTGCATGTGTAATATTTTTAATAACGGCATATAACTTACACCACTCACAAATTAATACACGCACATTTAAAAACTTTTTACAACTTCCACCTCTATTTTTTTTCCTTAAACATCCTCTACTACGTATATCTCGTGTATGAGCACGGGTACGCTCTAATTATAAATAATTTATAAGTTCTCTCAAATAATTCTTAACAAAATAGAAAAGTAAATGGAAATAGGAGGAGGAATATTATTTACGCAACTAAAAAAAAAAAAAAAAAAAAAATCTGAGTAGCTACAATAATATCACTTACCTTCCTCAAAAATTCGTATATACTTTGTGATTGCGAAGTGTCATCGTTAAAGTACGAACTTGAAGTTGTTCCATAAGAGAACCCAGTGCCAACAGGGGAATCTAGAAATATAATGCTAGCTACCTGAAAATTATTTGCGCTTTACATCAATATTTTTCACTAATAATAACAATTTCGTAATATTACCTCCGTTACTTTTTAGATGCAACAAACAACCCGACATGGACTTCTAGGCAAAAATTATTAAGGCTAAATTAGTAGGGTGATTTATAAATAAACCACATATACCCACCCACCAACACCACCACAAACACCCAAAACCCCACCAACCCACCACCACCCAAAACCCCATCAGCACACCATGCACCACTAAGGCCCTGTTATTTTGAGTTGTTCTGCTTTGTTGCTCTGCTTAGTTGAATCTGCTTTTCTTTCCTCTATTTAAAAATAATAATTTATTATTATAATAATTAATATTTAAAGATAGTAATAATAATAATTAATATTTAATAATATAAATTAAAATTTAATAATAATAATAATAAATAATTAATATTTAATAATAATAATAATGATAATAATAATATTTAATATTTAATTATAGTAGTAATAATAATATAATAAAAATAAAAATAAATAATAATTAATTTTTAATAATAATAATTTATATTTAATAATATTTAATAATAATAATAATAATAATAATAATTAATATTTAATAATAATAATTAATATTTAATAATAATAATAATAATGCTGAAATCTGCTTTGCTCTGCTCTACTAAAATCTTCTCTGTTATGCTGAAATATGCTATGCTCTGCTGATCCTGCTATCCTTTGCTCTGCCCATAAGCTCAAACTTACAGGGCCTAACATCAAAATTTCACCAGCATACACAACCAACACCACCTAAACCCCCACTAACGCCCAAAAACCCACCAACCCACCACCACTAACACCCAAAACCTCACTAGCACACCACCACTAACACCCAAAACCTCACTAGCACACCACCACTAACACCGAAACCCCACCAACCCACCACTAACACCACCCAAAACCCCACCGAAACTCACATCACTAACGCCCAAACCCAACCAGCTTAGCTACTGCCTAAAATTCGACCAACACCTCCAAACCACCCGAAACCTAATAAACCCTCCTCGAAATCACCTCCTAACCACCAAACCATCATTTGATTGATTTTTTGTATGTCAAATTTGACCATTAAAACCTATTTGACCATTAAACCTTAAAGTTGTGCTTTAATGGCGCGATGAAATTAAACAAAATGAGAAATTGAGAAGGAAGAGAGAGAAGGGAGAGGCGACGACTGGTTAACTACTCGGAAAGGAAAAGATGTGTGGCGGCGACCGTCCATGGCGGTAGGAGGAGATGGAGCGAAGTGGAAAAGGTTAGCAAACTGGTGGTGGTTGTCGGAGTAACACGCAATTGTGGGCGGAGGAGATGAAGAGAAAGATGAAAGGCGGGAAGAAATGTGGCGGTGATGGTGGTTATGATGGAAGGGAGAGAAAATGTGGTGGTGACATCGGGTGGTGTGGTGGTTGTGAAAGAAGAGAAGAGAGAAAAAACTGATGAGAAGGAAAAGAGAGAAAATGTGGTGGTGGACTTGGTGGTAGCTGGCAAAGTTGAGAGAATTAATGTAGGTTTTGATTAGATGTGTTAATTTTATTTAATGGTATGTTCGTAATTCCTTATAAAAAATGTACTAAAAAAAGGAAAGTTTTAGGCTGTTGCAACTAATGTGGAGCTTCCATATTTAATATATGTTGTGTCTAAAAGGTAGTAATTGATTTCTTTTTCTCGTCAAAAAAATAAAATAAAATAAAATAAAATTTCTCCATGCATATTTATTAGAGAGAGAAGTATAATAAATGCAAAGAACACAAATATTGGTGTACCTTGGTCCACGCATATGGATTTAATCGTAATGTTGGCATTCTTGTATCTAGATAACCACTGTAATTGAAGGCTAATGGACCTGTCAAAGTGTCAAGTAAGTTTTAACTTATTTAAGGAATTACAAACGTAGACTACTTCCTATAATAAAATTACTACTAGTACTGTAAAACTCCTCCATTCCTAAATAAAAACATATACGGAGTACTAAAAGCCTATTCTAATTTATTGAATTGAATTGAAGTGATTAGAGTTGAACTAAACAGAATTGATTTGAATTGAATTATTTATGAGAGAAATTACACGAAAAATACCTTTTCGTAGCAATTATTTTAACATTTTTGTATCGATTGTAATTGCTACTAAAAAAATCCCAACAAGTGGTTATTCGATACAATATTCACTGTTACCATAGCTTTTGGTAGCATTTTTCGCTTTCGCTGGGGTTGCCCTCATTAATCGATACGGAAAATTACATTCAATCATAATGATTATTATATTGAACTCATTTTTTATGAAAAAAAATCCCTACGTATAATCTCTACAAGATTCTAACATGTAACCTTAAACTCTAATATTAAATATTTTTCCAATAAGGTATGACATATTTTTATGTTCTCTTTGTCAAACAAAATTTTTAAATCTAGTGTAAAAATGGCTTTTTGTATCAATTTTTGGGTTTTAGTGGCGATTGTAAACGATACGCTTTTCCGTAATTTTATAAATGTGCAAAAAAAGGTGGATAAATATTATTATGTTTTTCGTATCGATTACAAATGGGTTTATTATGTCGATTGTAAAGTGATACAAATTCCTTTACTATTTCACAAACATATGTGCATATTGTAGCGAATGTGCAATCACTACGAAATAATCGCTACAAAAAGACAATTTTCTTGTAGTAAATTAAGAACTGAACTGAATTAAACTAAACTGATTGGAGCTGAACTAAACTGAACTGAACTCAACTGAAATTAAGTTGAAGAGAACAGGCCCTAACTTTGACTATCGAATTTAAGTAATGTAAAAAAATTATGATTTGTCATGAAATAACACATTTACTAGATAGATCCTATGCCATGCACGATAATTTCCTATTATTTATAATTCAACTCTATATTTTTAAAGGATCTTGCTAACGGGCGCCCCGGGGCGTTAGATAAGGAGTAATTATATTGGTTGAAATGGTATTAAGTTAGGAATGCATGACAAAATCACTCGTCGTTCGGTGTAATTAAGGTTAATTTTACTCTAATATTTGCACTTTAATTCTCTTATCTAACGCCCCGGAGGCGCTCATTAGTTTTTGCCATTTTTAAATAGCCAAAAATAAAATATTTTGTATACTGCATGTGGACAAAATATAATCATCATAAATTTTTTTTTTCAATAATATATATAATTTAATGAAATGAAATATGAAATATGATGATAGAGTGAATTAGACAAATAAGTTTAAAATAATGATGATAAATTGGTATCATTTTTCATTTTATTAACTAAAGAATTAAGTATTATATATTGTATTTTTAACAACTATGGGTAGGAATCCTAATCTATTTCTTTAGATCATTTGATTTAAGGTTGTCTGTATTAAAAAGATAAAAATTGGATTATAACATAAGCAATTACTACACTATGTATTTAATAATAAGTGTGGGATAATGAAAAACATATATAATTTTTCGTGCTTTTAATACATAAATAACTAAAAAAATAAAAAATCAAATAAGATTAATATTGTCAAAAAGAATATTATTTAGTAAGTCAATTCTTGATAAAAAAAATACATTTTGCAAGAATAACTAAACAATTGAAAACAAAGGAAATAATAATAATAATAATAATAATAATAATAATAATAATAATAATTTATATAAAAAACGCATCATTTTTTTTAAATTTTTATTACAAAATTACTGCGGATAAAATTTTGAAGATTTAAAGGAATAAATTAATACATAAGGATCGGATTCAAGAATAATATAAACTCCGTATATATACAAAGTAATAGACATTAAAATAATATTTTACTAGTTCATGACCCGTACCATGTGTGGTAAGTCCAAACAAAATATGCATTAATTATACAATTATAAAACAAACATATTGTGCGTGATATTGTGAAGATATCGTGCGTGCATGGTGCATCTATAGTAAAGATATTGTGATATTAAAATTATGTAGTGTCATATCTAATAGTAATGATTCATCAAATAAAAAAATCTGATAGTAATGTTATAGTGAAAATTTTTAGAAAGTGTGATAATAAACAAGTGTACATTAAATAATCAATTTATTATAATTTTGAATCAAATATATTCATTGTTATATAATGTTTTCTATTGTGATACTTATATGTTTAAAATATTTTAATCAAAATATATTCAAATTATATACTTGATATATATAATTAAAAAAAATTATAGTGAAATATTTTATATAAGGAATGAGATATTTTAATTAAAAAAAGAGAGAAAAGGGATTTTGGAGGGAAAATGACAGCACCACACACGTGTCAGAGTCATTTCTGGTGTTAGTTTTAGTATTAGAATAATAACTTTTTTATACATCCGGTGTATAGTACATCGGGGGTCACTTTTTATCAAATTTAATGCCACTTTTACAATTTTTTGGGTAACTTTTATCAATAAAGCATAAATATTTCATAACTTTTATTTATGTCATGATAACTTTTATTTATATTAGGGTAACTTTTACTCATTTTAGGGGTAATTTTATAAAGGATGTATAATATTTATTGTACATCCGATTTATTTAAAAGTGTGTGTTAGTATTATATTATTGATGATTGATAGAAAATATGTGAATCACAAATCTATAATTTGTTTAGGTAAGTGAATGATTTGGTGAATATTATTAATATATTTTACAATTAATTGTTGATGTCATTGTTAAAAAAATTAGAGGAAAAAGCAGTTTCAAGAAGTGATACTTATCATTTCTAGTGTCTTTTTCATAGCATCTGTTTTAATATTACATTACAAATGGAATAATAAAAGTATAAAATAATAATTTATACAATAAAATATATGAAAAATATGTGAATTACATATATATACTAGATTAGGTCCCGTGCCATGCACGGTAATTTTCACGTACTATATATTTATTATTAGGTGATACTATATTTAATCATAAAAATTATCTAATTGTAAAATAAGATGAAAATTCATAATTACAAAAATAAAAATAAAATTATATCATACTAAAGTATATAGTAGGAGTATTACATGCACAATGGATTACGTCACAAATTTTTTTTTTTTTTTTTTTTTTTTTTTGGTGAAGGAGAGGGGCAAGCCCCAAGGGAAAAACAAGCTAAAACAGAACAAAACAAACAGAAAAAAGAAAACAAAAGGAAAACAGAAAAGGAAACTAACAGCAAAGCCATAAGGGCTAAATAAGTAGCAACTAGAATGACTTATTCGAAGGCACCATCCTAGGTAATGCTACACCCCCCAAATCCTCCAATAAAATAGCATTAAGATCCCTCGGGACCGCCTCTAAAAGCTCAAGGTTGAGACTCGCTGAAACTCCGTAATTAGCAAGCCAATCCGCAGCACGGTTAGCTTCACGAAAGCAATGCGAGATCACCACCTCCCAATCTCTATGAGAAATCAGGGCTTTGCATTTTCGAATTAAATGAATGTAGGGAGAGTTAGTAGGAGTATCTTCCACTAACAGTGCAGCAACAACTTCGGAGTCAATCGAAAGTTGCACTTTTCGATGTCCTCCCTCCCAGGCAACCATTAAACCTTTCATCACAGCAACAATTTCAGCTTTAGTGCAAGAACATATTCCACAACTAATAGCAAAGCACTCAAATAACTCCCCATTGCTGCCTCTGATGATACCTCTAGCCCCTGCTCTTCCTGGATTCCCCTTAGATGCCCCGTCTGTATTCAGCTTCACCCATCCCCAAATCTGGAAAACTCCACCTGATATAGACTTGCTCTCTCTTACGCTTGCCTCCTTGTTGCATCTTCATCAATCCTGCATCTAATGCTTTCTTAATGATTCCAATTCTAGCAAAGATAAAACTAATCTGATCAACTGGAATATTAGGAGTAACATTGAAAGATTTTTCGTTTCTCCATTTCCACAACCACCAACACGTGACACCAAATACTCTTGGCCATTCTTCACCCTTCACCTCATCTCCATCTTCTAAATTATCAAGCAGCCAATCCAGCAGGGGAACGTTGAGATCATTGGTAGTTACAGGAACACCAATTTTCTGCCAAATTCTCTGTGCAGATGCACACTCCCTTAGAACATGGCTCGTTGTTTCTTCAGCAGCTCCACATGTCAAACACCTAGGATCAACAGTTAGATTTCTCACAAATCTATTTCGATTAGTCATTATTCTGTCTTGAGCTGCTAACCAAAGAAAGAATCTAATTCTTTGAGGAATTGGTGCTCTCCAAATGATTCTCCATCCTCTCAGATTCTCTACATCAGCATCTTCATTCCCTCTCATAATCGCAATAGCAGATTTAATTGAGAATCCACCTGAGGGGGTACCCTTCCAATACACCTCATCAACCACTTCATCATCCTCGATCACCGAGTGAGCAGAGATTTCACCAAGGATTCTTTCAGATAAGTAGTCTGCAAACAATTCGAGTTTCCACCCCACGTTGTTATCCCACATCTCACGAACTGTCATATCTTGAATGGAAAGGGGTGGTTCTCTATTTGCATATTCAATCAAAGGCTTCTCTGTAGCCCATCGATGGTGCCAAAAGAACGTTCTACAACCATTTCCAACAGCCATATTAACACCCTTTCTAACAATGTCAACACTGCTCATTATCCCCTTCCAAGTACTTGATGCATTCGGTTTGTCTTTAAACATATCCAAGTCGCATCTATTATCACAATATTTAGCACACAATACTCTTGACCACAGAGCACTTGGTTCAGCCAACAATCTCCACCCGAAAATAGCTAAAAAAGCCTTATTCGAGTCTCTCATAGAGTTGAAACCCAGACCACCTTCTTCCTTTGGCTTGGTAATATTCTCCCACGCAACTAAATGAACTCTTCGCTGCCCATTCCTTTCACCCGACAAGAAATTTCTGTTTTTCCTATCAATTTCATCACAAGTGGATCTTGGCAATTTGGTTGACTGCATAGTGTACGAAGGAATTGTACTCAAAGTAGATTGGACAAGGGTTGCTCGGCCAGCTATGGACAGAGTTTTAATCTTCCACCCCGCAAGTTTTCCATTAACTTTGTCAACTAAGTACTGGTACTCTCGCTTTGATTTTCTGTCATTTATAGTTGGAACACCCAAATAACGGCCAAAATCCTTTGTTTGCTCCATACCCAAGCAGCCACAAATAGCTTCTCTTGTGTTCAAGTTCGTGTTTCCAGAGAAGAAAACCTTAGACTTATCCACACTAACTCGACTTCCAGAAGCTTCACAAAATTGTTGTAAGCAATTATTAATCACATGAGCTTGATCAATGGATGCTTCACTAAATAGGATGAGATCGTCAACAAATGCTAAGTTTGAGATAGCAGGCCCATTTCGACTTGCTCTCACAGGCTTCCACCCACCCAACTTAACTTCACGATCAATCAAATGAGCAAGCCTCTCCATACAGATTACATAAATATAGGGAGAGAGCGGATCTCCTTGACGAATTCCTCTTGATGGAGAGAAACCTTCCATTGGTTCACCATTCCACAAAATTTTCAAATTTGCCGATGTTATACATTGCATTACTATCTCAACCATCATTTGCGCGAGTCTAAGTTCCATTAAAGATTCTCTAATGAAGCTCCAACGAAGTCTATCGTAAGCCTTCTCGAAATCAATTTTGATGGCCATAATGCCATTCCTTCCTTGTTTACCTCTCATTGTATGAAGCATTTCTTGGACTATCACCACATTGTCTGTAATCTGCCTTTTAGGGACAAAACTACATTGAGTAGGTGATATGAGAGATGGTAAGATCGGTTTAAGCCTATTAACAATTACCTTAGTCACAATTTTGTAGGTAATGTTACATAGGCCTATTGGCCTGAATTGCTTAGCATGCTCTGGAATTTCCACCTTTGGAATGAGAACTAAGAAGGCATCATTGAGACCTGACGGAAAATTTTTCCCCTCAAGAACATCTTTCACCATACGCACCAAATTTGGATGAACTAAATCCCAATATCTCTGATAAAAGAGAGGTTGGAAACCGTCGGGGCCGGGAGCTTTACAGGGATCCATACTCTTTAAAGCCAAGTAGACTTCACTAGTACTAAAAGGTCTCGATAGCAACTCCATCTCCATACTAGAAATTTCTGGAAAATAGTCCAATAAAAGCTTCGTAACAGGGCTGGTATTCAACTCTTCCTGGAATAAATTCTTCCAGTAATTTAGCACCATGTGCTGTACTTCATTTGGCTCAAGAATCCAGTCTCCCTGCGCATTTTTTAAAGTCTCAATTCGATTTCTTCTCCTTCGAATGACTGTCGAGAGGTGGAAATACCGTGTATTACGATCACCATCACAAATTGCAAGAGTGCGCGACTTCTGAAACCATAGCAACTCTTCAGCAGCTAACACCTCATCCATCTGTTTTCTGAGATCTGCTTCTAGCTTCACTAGGTGGGGTTGTCTTCCCTTCGACAGTTCACTTTGAATACCCTCCAATCTAGCCCATAATTCTGATTTTTTTCTGAATATGTTGTAAAACACTTCCTTATTCCATCCACTCAGTTTTTCAGCAAAATCTTTCAAGAAGGGGATGACAGGGGTGTCACTTCTCCAATTGGTTCGCACAAACTCATCAAAGTGTTGATGAGTTAACCACGCTGCTTGGAACCTAAAAGGTTTCAAACTAGTAGGGATGGGAGCAAAACCCGAAGTACTTATCACTATTGGACAGTGATCTGATTGTGATTTTGGCAGATTTCTAACAGCTCCTTCTTCAAACATCAAGCACCAAGCCTCATTAGCAAGTCCTCTATCAAGACGGGCTGACTTAAACGTTGCAGGGGTAAGGCCTCGAAACCAAGTGTGGGAAGGTCCTGAGCAACCTAGATCAATTAACTCATTATTCTCCACCCAATTTGAGAATTCTCTACACCTTCTCTGCATCTCCGAACCCCCTATACCATTCCTCTCATCCATGTTCATAGTCTCATTAAAGTCCCCTACTAGCAACCATGGACCATTAAAAGCATCTTTTATTCTTCCTAACTCATCCCATAATTCTCTTCGAAGGCTGCTCCCCGGGCTAGCATAGATAGCAGAGAATAGCCAAGGGTCTTCACCACTTTTTTTTATTGTAACCGTAATGTGTTGAGTGCTCTCACCATATACAGTGACACTTATTTTCTCTGCTCTCCAAAACATCCAAATTCCTCCACTAAAGCCTTGCGCTTCTACTCTTCTTTGACCCGAAAAACCAATCTTATCACAGATTTGTTGAGCTTGAACTCCACTCATATGAGTTTCTACCAAAACTAGGATAGATGGATCATTAATTCGAATTAACTCCTTAATGATAGTCATCTTATTACCAACTCCTTGAACATTCCAACATAAAATTTTTAGCGACATATTAAACATCGGACAAACAGGGAATGTATCATACACGTTCAAAGGAACGATAGGCAGTAAGCTTAGAAAGGCTCTCTGCAGAGCCTTCATTGGACCATCTGTTTCCAGAGGAATCGAGAAGTTCACCATCATGCAAGAGGGGTTGTGCTCCGGTTGCAGGTAAGTGGTGAACTGAATTTCCGCCTTGTTCGCCAATGGGTGAACCACTATCTGATAGGGGCCCTCTGTCGAATACTCCATGAACATCTCGAAGCTTGGGGGAATCTTCAATTCCATTGTTATCGGGACTTGATTGGGATTCATGGTTAATTAACTGAGTAGGATTATGAGTCACTCGGTTTTCTTTACCACTTGAACCAACCAGTTTAGCATAGGGGGAAAAAGAATAGGAATTTCTTGTAGCAGAAAAAGTCCTATTTTTTGAAGTCAAAGGGTTTCTACTATCTTTTCCATAATTCACCTTAGATGAATTAGTTAAGATATTATTCTGAGAAGAATTTTTGGTAATATTTCCTAAAATCCTATTATTATTTAGGATTTTATCTTTTACCAAATCAATGTGATTGTCCTTATCTTTTCCTAAATCTTTTGGAATATCCTCCATCATATCAATATTTCCACTAATTTCTCCTAAATTCACTGCTGAATTATTCCCCTCAATAATATCTTCCTCCATTTGATTTTTTTCCATAACAGAATTGTTATCATCCCCAATATTTTGCTCCTTACCAAATCTAACTCCCTTGCTAGTTGGCAAAAAACCTTGGTCAATATTTGACTTCTCAATGACTTGAACTGCACCACCCTGGTTCGAATCCTCATCTTCACCTTCTTTGTTTTCCTCAATATTTAGAACTGCAAACCGAGATCCTCCATTAGTAGTACTCTTTTTCTCCTGCTTTTGAACTTGCTTAGGAGCTTCACCAGTTCTCTTTGTGACAACTTGACCTACTTGCTTGTTTTTCCCCGAAACTTGTTGTTTCTTGTTCACTTCCTCTTTGTTCTTAGGAGTATGTTTCCTAGTAGGCTTCTGAACCAACATCCAGGCACCATATTTATCCTTTGTTTCTGGTCTGTCAGAGACAACTTGACTTTTATCAAACACACCCAAAGCTTGAGCATCCTGCCTTAATAAACCTGCCTCTTGTCTACGCTCACTAGCAAAAGCAGGACATTCATCATCTTTGTGTCCAAGCCGTCCACACTTAAAACATATCATACGCAGACCCTCATATTGGATACGCCACACTCTACCATTCAATTTGAACCTAGATAGCAGAGGTTTCGTGAGATCCACCTCAATACAAAATCGAACATACTGTCCTCTGTCTTTTGACTCAGTATTGCGATCAATCTTAATCACCTTTCCAATTTTCGATCCAATTACTGCCAAGAACTCCCTGTCAAAATACTCAACTGATAACTGTGGGATTCTAACCCAAGCCATGAGGTTCTTAATTGGTGCTTCATCTACAACAAAATTCGGAATCCACTTCCGAATTGTTAAGTAACTCTCACCTATCATCCAGGGACCTTCAGCCATCACGAAATCATAGTCTTCTCGATTGTTAAATCGGACAACATAGTAGGCATGACCTACATCAGTAAGAGCAATATCGCCTTTCAGATTCCATTTGATCCTTAACCTTTTGACTAGAACATCATAACTCAGCCTTCTATCAAAGAGTTTGATAATAATGGCATCCTTCCAAGGTTCGCGAAGAGTTTGATAATAATGGCATCCTTCCAAGGTTCGCGAAGTCTACGCTTCTCTTCTTTGGTTAAATAAATTGTAGGGCAACTTTCATCATCGGAATCGCAATTCAAAGGGACATCATCATCCGAGACCAGATCATCATCATCTATCATATTTTCAAACAGGGGATTCTGCTTATTTTCAAAACCCCTAGCCATTTGACTATATGAAATAGGACTTGCATTCCTCTTCTCCAATATGCACATAGCAGTTTCTGCCACAAAGGATTCCTCCTCCATCGCTGACATTTCCTCAGGGTTTCCTTGTGATTGATGCCGCTTAAATTTCTTATTCGATCGTTGCAATAGATCGTTTTCTTCGCTAGATAGGTTTTTTTCTCTCTCACTCTCGCTCGACATTAGAGATTTAACTCAGTATATACTTGTATATACGTCACAAAGTTATATGTAGGGAAATATATTGTATAGTATTAAATATTCTCTAAGAAGCTTTGCAAAAAAACAAAAAAAATTATTATTTTGGTTGATTTTTTTTGAAAAGAAGATGATACATGTCATTCTCGGTTTCACCTTTAATATCATATAAAATATATAATTATAGTCATAGATTTCAGTGTTAAAGTCAATTTGATGCACTATAACGTAATATTTTTTTTAAAAAAAATTTCATACTATAAATATAAATGAAATCCATTTGATTGTAATAAATCAGGGAAAAAAATCATTTGAGCAATTAATATCAATATTAGTAATAAGAATATTTAATTGCTATTATAATATATAAATCAGATATATATATATATATATATATATATATATATATATATATATATATATATATATATATATATATATATATATATATATATATATATATATATATATAATTTTATTGTTTTAAATAAGTTGTCAATAAAAAAGATATAAAAGGAAAAATAAAGTTAGTATATATTTATTTTTGGAAAATATTTTTTGGAGGAAAAAAACGACACCAGGAAGTGACATGTGTCACTCCCGGTGTCTGTTTTAATATTATTATTATTATTATTATTATTATTATATATCGGTTTTTCATAGGAGTCTACAAATGACAAAGAATATCCGTCGTGTTCATAAATCATTCCGTCTGTGTCCAAAAAACAAAAATCTGGATTGGATTAAAGACAATTAGTCCAAGTATATGAGTCGAAGTTGTAATTTATTTTGAAAGAGCATCTAATTAATTTAATCAGCCTGATTTTATAAATATGGTAGATCTTCACCCAAAAAAAAAAAAAAAAAAAAAAAAAAACATAACAAAAATAAATTAATACCAGTATTGTAGATCAGCCAACTTTCGAAGAAGAAAAATAATAATGACATGGCTACCTATCATTTATTATTATTAGATGAAAAGGCAAAGCTATTCTTGTTTGTTAGCTGAAATGACCATATTATCCCTTGGTTTACAATTTTTTGTACTTCCTCCTTTTTTTTAATTAAGCCCCTATTTGGGGTTTTTCACGACAAGTGAGAAATTTCAAAATTCCTTAAAATTAAGCCCCTATTTGAGAATACAAATATGTATATGGGATTAAAGGGAGATAAATAGAAAAAAAAAGTGGTTGGAAATTATTGATGAGAGGGAGAGAGAAAGTCGTGGAATTAATGTCAAAATTACAAAAAAAGAAAAAGGCAAAAAATGACAAATCATAAAAAAGAAAAAAAAAGAGCAATAATTGAATAGCAAAAACAATTTAAGAATTTGACAACAACTGAATGATTAAAGCAATAAATGAATATTTATCGGTAAAATTCAACGCAAGTACTAAATACAGTACAAAATAACCTAAATGTAGAAATTAATTAATAATACAAAAATAATAAAAAGACTGAAATACCCTTTTCCAAAAAAAAAAGGATTTTTCTACATTATAACCCTCTAACTTTCCGTTTTCTAAGATGTGCCCCCCACTTTTTAGAAATCTACATTGTAACCCCAAAATACATTTACTTTCTATACGGTAACCTTGCTGTTATCCCGCCGTTAAC
This sequence comes from Chenopodium album, assembly GCF_948465745.1. Lineage (NCBI taxonomy): Eukaryota > Viridiplantae > Streptophyta > Magnoliopsida > Caryophyllales > Amaranthaceae > Chenopodium > Chenopodium album. Next base: position 11,853,051 of record NC_137847.1, read on the forward strand.
AAATTTCGTTAGTGGGTCCCACTCTCCACTTAATAATTATTTATTATCGATTTGTGTGTTAAAAATTGTTCTATTAAAGGTTTTGGGGACTATTTTGGCCCCTAAGGATCCAAATTGAGCTCAGATTTAGCAAAAAAATAACATAAATACCTCGTTTTGCGTATTAAATACGTAAACGCGCAAATCGAGATATTTTTAAATATGCAAAACGAGGTATTTATGTTATTTTTTTGCTAAATCTGAGCTCAATTTGGACCTTTTAAGACCAAAATAGCCCCCAAAACCTTAACACAGCTATTTTCAATATGCAAATTGATAAAAAATTATTATTAAGTTGTGAGTGGGCCCCACTAACGGAATTTGTTAATGGCAAGGTTACCGTATAGACACTGATTGTATTTTGGGGTTATAATGTGGATTTGTCAAAAAGGGGGGCACATCGTAGAAAACGGAAAGTTACAGGGTTATAATGTAGAAAAACCCAAAAAAAATTATTCGCCATTTCACTAGGCTTTCAGATTTTACATTTTTTTTATTTGCAATTTATTTCACTCGCCAATTTTTTCCTTCAATCACCTTTTTTTTTTTTCTTTTTTTTTACCTTTTCCCTCAAAAATCTTCAATCTGAGCCTTAGAGACGAACAAGTCGTTCACCACTCATAAACCATCTAGTCTAAGGTTTTTTTTTGCTAAATTATTTTTGTTGAATTGTTGTAGTTTTCATTATAAGTACCCCGCCTATGTTTTTCGTGGGATACTGTTCACCCTTCAAAATCTTATCCGGGGGGTACTAAAGACCCCCAAAATTCTTATCCGGGGGTTACTAGAAATGAAATTATGACTTACCGATTTGAAAGAAAAGTCCTGAGAAAGAAGAGCAACCAGGACCACCACTTAGCCACAGCATTAGTGGATCTTCTTTAGGATCTCTCTCTGATTTAATGAAGTAATAAAATAACTGCATTTCCTCTGATTTTCCCACTCCTATATATCTGCATTTTAGTACAACAAAAGGCATTGAGTAAGTGGTATTGGATTTACGCTATTCTCGGATGCATGTATATTAAATACATTTAAATGTACACCATAAATTTAGTTACAACCGAGTGTATAATAGACAGAGTAGTTAAACTTGATTAAATTACCCAGTTTCGAGGGTGAAGGGAAGATCGCCAGCATAACCAGGTAGAGACTTGATTAAGTTGGGTTGAGACTGAGAGAAAGGGATCATTGCTGAGATGATTGACAAGATTAAAATTTCTACCAAGTTTACCATGTTTAGTTTGTAAATACTCCAGAAGAAATTGAAGCAAAACTTTTCTTTTTTAAAAGTACAGTGCTAGTAAGTAGTAACTAGACTTTAGAAATTTAGTGATACGGAAATTTTATATATACTAATATACTATGTCGTAGTCAAGGTAGTTAAGTTTTGCGTGAGTTAAGAAAAAAAAAAAAAAAGGAAAAAAAAAAAAAAGGTAGTTAAGTTTTGTGGTACAAAGAGCACCCACGACATTGGTTTAATTTAGCAGCCATAGTTGTGACTCACAAAGTCAGAGACACTGCAGGTTAAGTAGAAGTGTTAAAAGTGTTGAAACTCATTGTAACCCACTTGTGAGTGTCTCACATTAAAAAAAGAGGTGACGTGGTTTTACTTTATAAGATAGAGGAGTAACTCCTACTATTGCCAATTGGTTTTAGTATGAAAGCTCTTAACTCTTGTTTGTAGACCAAACTCTCCTCATCTTTGTTCGGATTGCCCAAACCCATATCATATTATCTCAAAATTTAGCATGGTATCAGAGCCCAGGTTTGTTGGGCCGTTCATAATTGGGTATTTGTCAAGCCAGTGGTTAAGGGGCCTTTATTGGATGTTCATTCCCAAAGAGGATTTATATTGTACCTTCTGGTGTGCTCTAATTCTAAGGACACTCACAAGTGAGGGGGAGTGTTGAAACCTATTGTAGCCCACTTGTGAGTGTTCCACATTCGAGAAAGAGTATAGGTGTTCCATTTTATAAGGTAGAGGAGTAACTCCTACTATTGCCAATTGGTTTTAGTATGGAAGCTCCTAAGCCTTGTTTGTGGACCAAACTCTCCTCCTCCTTGTTCGGATTGCCCAAGCCCATTTCATATTATCTCAAAATTTAACAATACCCGATCCGGCCAGATTCGAAAAATATCCGATTCAGATTTGGACTCGTGTGGACATAATAATTTAACATGACTTAACTTTAAAAATTAATCCGACCCGACTTTATTAGACCTGATCCGGTCATCCGAATTGACACCTCTAATATTAAGGCGGACCTTGAAACCGATTCACTTTATTTCTAAGAGACTGACTTGTCGCCGTGGGACCGCTCGATGGATAGCCGGTTTGAAAATTTTATAGTGGGTGTTTGGGAAATGACTATCACAATATTTTAATGATTATACAGTTAAAATTAAAGACAATTCGAACCACATCAGGTGAAAACTCCTTTGTTAATCTAGTGCGAGTTGAATAAATCCAATCAAAAGACCTTATTTACAACCCAAGTGTAATATATATATATATATATATATATATATATATATATATATATATATATATATATATATATATATATATATATATATATATATATATATATATATATATATATATATATATATATATATATATGCCTAGTTAATTTCCTAGACAAACAAAATTTATTTATGTGGGGGTATAATCATCTTTTTAAGTACCAGTTGAGGGGTACATGCGTCTTTTTATGTACTACTTGAGGGATACATGTGTAATTTCCTCACCAAATAGTAAAAGCAAGTTGCAAATAGTAATTGAACTACTCACCAAAAGTACTGAATAAATGACCAAACTTTTTCAATATATTTACAGAAATACCACCAGATTAACAAAAATTCGTTTATCTGACAGATAAACTTGTATATATATATATATATATATATATATATATATATATATATATATATATATATATATATATATATATATATATATATATATATATAGTTGAGCACTTAAAAGAACCTTTCTGATAAATTTTCCCAAAAATATACACTTTTAACTCCTAATTGCAAATTTATTTCCCTTAATTTGTTAATTGTGAGTAAAACACAAACACTCAAAAATACCTACAAATAAAATATATGATGGGGGAAAACCAAATAAAACTTCGAAGGGAGTTTTGTTATTTAACAAGGGAGACGGAGTCCAATCAATTAAATGTGCGGCTGTAAGAACACATTCTCCTTATAAATATATGCATTTTGCTACATTTCATATGTGTTAATCTAATGCTAACTAATCAAACCTTTCCATATACATATATCAACAAAATAATATTATGAAAATCACAAATTAATAATGATAATAATAAAAAAAAAAATTACACATTATAACAAATGTAATAAAACCCAACTTGATACATTTTTTTGTTTCAGGTTTCTTTTTATGTGTCATGCGGGAGAGTTACGTCACCAAGACTGGGTTCCCTTCGCCTGTACCTGCAAAAACGGAAGCTCTGGTTATGCGGAGTTCCACCTCCGACGTTCAAGGTAGTAAGAGTCGTAGGAGAGTAAAAAATGCGGAAAGTAAATGTAGATCTTCTCGGATTCCGAGATCAGGTGTTTTCTCTGATGTGAGGGAATTGATTGTGTTGTAATATATGAACGTGCCGCCAAATTAGGGTAAATCTCCCTATTTATAGGGTCATGAGAATCAGTGCCCCTTTCTAGGTCATCATCCTAGGTAAATTGGCTGAAGCTGCCACTGTATATGTTATACATACATACATACATACATATATATATATATACATATATATATATATACATATATATATATATATATATATATATATATATATATATATATATATATATACACACACGATTTCTGTACATATGACGTATTTTGTATATATCGTATTTTTATTTCCATAAATATGTGTGCAAAAATTTCCTTTGGGCAGAATTCGCCAAAAATTGGACCGTTTTGGTCTATTTAAACATGGTTACGTCTAGGCTTTTGATTATCTCACATTAATTTGACAATAGTGTTATTCAAAAGAAATTCATTATTCACTCTCTTTTTTAATTGTTACGATGGTGAAAACTTTTGAACAACAATTGAAACAATGGGTCACTTCTCCCTCTAGTGAGGATAAACTAGCTTTCAAAATATACCACCTTGATGCCCTTTTAAGTAATATGCAACTCAACATTAATTTTGATTTTCTTCATGCTGTCGTTAACTAGTGGGACTCAAACCATAATCTTTTTCTCTTCAAAGGGGATGAAATAGTCCCATTACCTGGCGAGTTTGAGTCTCTACTAGGCTTCCCTACAAATACTCTCTCTATGACTTATGCCCCTAACTCGTCGGATTCAAAACCTGCTTTTCAGCGATTCTTTGGCTTGAATGACAATGATATGACCACAATTGAGACGGAGAAAGGCGTGAATTTGATTCAATTCATCGAACACTTTGTTGCTCCTCGAAATAACTTAGCTAAACAACGTTTTAAAATTCGTGCTTTATGTTTTTGTCTTGTTGTCAATTGTTTATTCAGGACAGGAAAATAATATGGATATTAATTGATGGTGTCTATAGTAGAGAAAATAGAGGGATGTCATTCACCCGCTTCATTGGCCTTGGCGAAAACCGTACTCTGGTTGAACCGTCTTAGGGGAGGTCCAAACAAGAATGGTTTCACCGGAAGTCCACTCCTTTTACATGTACGTTTTTTTTTGAATTTTTTTACATACTCGTCAACTTGCATATCTCTGGAAGTTGTGCTGGTTTGACCAGCGCAATCTTCAGTGATGCATGCGGGGGCGCGCGCGCCATCTGCTGTTATAATGTCGCAAACTGTTTTTTTTTCTTCAGATTTGGCTCATGGAGCGCCTGCAAACTATCGATCAACCACAAAATCTTGAGGCTATAGAGTGAGATCGTTCCCTAGTCGTCGTATTCTTTACAAACACAAGAATGAAGAAGAATGGACGGCCTTTTTCTGTCATGGTGTTCCTAACATACGCTTTGTAATTCCTAGGTAGAACATAAGTAGTATGGTTGGGAATAGTTCCAATTGTCCCTATATTTTCCTTTTAGGCCTTTCTAGTACCACTTATATATTTCCTTGCAGAGTTATGAGACAATATGGGATGAAAAACCTTATTCCTCCACAAGATTGTGATGCTCCCAAGGATGTGAATTTTAGGGCGGAAAGAATTCCTCGCTGGATTGAATATTGGTCTAGCCTCCCTAAGTGGGTAGTACAAAATCCTATGGCAAGCATAGTTTTATATTCCTTTTACAAAGCTTGGATAAATGCGGCTGACAAGGGAGAATTAAACAAAGCTCGTCAACAAAATCAAGTGCTTTGGCTCGTAATCCACCCAAACCTTTGATGCAATCGGCCACCACTACTTCTTCTAGTTGCCAAAACAAAGGAGTGAGAAGAAAATTGGAATTCTCCACATCTCCCAAGGCTCGTCCAAGAGAACTTAAGAGAAAGGTTGCTCCTAAACTTGCGTAACAAGGAGTAAAGATTAAGGAACCACCCTCAAATCCCTGAAAAAAGACTTCTTCAAGTTCTAAAGATAAGAGAAAAAGGGGTGAAAGGGCTCCTATTCCAAAATTGAAGAATACATGAAAGTCTTGTTGTTGAAAATACAGTGATGGAAACTACTCCATCCTCCTTCGACTATTACAATTGAGGATATAGTAAAACCTTAGAGTGTAACCCAATATTTAGTAATGCTTTCTTTCGAATAAAGTGTAATCACTACTAGGATTTTTTCTTTTCATTTACTATCTAAGTTCTATGGTGTACTTTTGAACAAATTTATGTTTTGAATAAAAATTAGAGAGCTTTTTTTTTATTTTTTATTTGACCGAATAAAAGATTGCCTACATATTCGTATTACGAAATTAGGTCTTGCGTAGTTCTTTGTGTGAGTTATTTATATTTTTTTGCTTTTTTTCCCTTTAATCCTACTTGTAGAAATTAAATGAAAAAAATCGATCAAACTTTGTTTAATAGTTTAAATCAAAGTTTATTTTTTGTTTTCCAAGTACATGTAAGATTGTATACAACTTCATTTTATCACTAGTAAAAATCGTTATTAATTTTTTTCAAGAGAAAAATTTCGGGTTCGTAGTTTGTCATTGGGTGGCGTGCGCAACGTCAATGGCTGCGCGTGCCTGCTGCACGCAACTAATCTGGTTGCGCATGGCAGCCTGGCGCAACTGCGTGAGTTGTGCGTGGCATCTGTGCTACGAGTGTTTTTTTTTAATATATATTTTATTACCCCCCCAAGTGTGAGGAATTTTTCGTAGAGTCGAAAAAATATGAGCATTTGAATGGCTTGTTTCAATTGACATGTTTTATGTCTACCCCCGTCCCCCAAGTGTTGTGAATTTTACCGTGGAGTTCGGTAAAGTTCATAACACTTAGAATCTTTTGTTTGAATGCTATGAAATATGATTTGAATTTTTAGTGAACGAGTTTATCCTGGTTCTATACGTAATATTTTTTTTAGGCGATCAATGTTTATTAATTGACGAATTTCATAGCCACCAATATCCATTAATCGAATAGCCCCTTCTGATAGAATTTCAATCACGCGGTATGGTCCTATCCAATTAGGTTTGAATTTCCTTCTTGGATCAGTTGGTTGACCTCTAACCTCTTTTAATACAAAGTCACCTTCTTTAATGTTATGGGGTCGTACCCATTTGTTAAACTGTCGCGCAATGCAATTGTTGGTAGACTTGTACATGATGCAAAGCTTTCAATCGTCGTTCATCGAGGAATAAAAGCTCTTCTTGCCTAGCTCACACCCATTCAGCTTCCGGTAGCTTACTTTCGAGTACGATGCTTAAGGAGGGTATTTCTAATTCAATTAGTTGAGCTGCGTCTATGATGAAAACTAAGGAGTATGGAGTTACTCCTGTTGATGTTTGTAGGGACATTTTATAACCCAGAAGAGCAAAGTGTAGTTTGTTCGGCCAGTCTTTGTAATTTTCTGCCATTTTCTTAATGATAACTGTTATGTTTTTATTTGCCGATTATACTACTCCATTCATATGAGGTCGATATGGGGAAGAATTATGGTGCTTTACTTTATAACGAGCTAAAAGGGTCTCGACTTCTGCTTTGAATTGAGATCCCTAGTCACTAATTAGTTCGTGTGGAACTCCATATCTACAAAATATGTTTCGTTTAAGAAAATTTGCGACATGTTTAGAAGTGATGTTAACGTAAGAAGTGACCTCAATCTACTTGGTAAAGTAGTCGATGGCTACTAATACGTACTCGTGTCCTCGCTCTCTAGTTGGAGAAAGTTTACCAATTATGTCAATTCCTTAAGTCGAGAATGGCCAAGGGGAAATGAGAGTATATAGTTCGGATGGTGGAAGGTGTTGTAAGTTAGCAAACGTTTGACACTCTGGACATTTCTTGACATATTGGATGCAATCACCTTCCATTGTGGACCAAAAGTACCTTTGTCGTGAGATTATTTTAGCAAGCATTTTTCCATTCATGTGAGGTCCACATACACCTTTATGAGTATCTTCCATAAGGCGTGTGGACTCAAGTTGGTCTATACACAATAGGCTTTAACCATTGGGTCCCTTTTTAGACAAACGGTCGTTTATTATCCCATATTGGGCTGCGAGCGTTCTTAAGGCACGTTGGTCTTTTGATGAAGTATTTGCAGGATATGTGCCATGAGTGATGTATTGGAGGATATGATCATACCAAGGATTCTCTCCTTCGATTTTATATTCCTCTATTGTTTTGCAATAAGCTGGTTCAAGTCTTCTTTCAACGCATAACGACATCATATTTAAGTGATCAGGAATGTTGATCATTGAGGCTAATTTTGCTAGCACATCGGCAAATTGATTCTCATCCCTTGGGAGATACTTGAAGTCAATGTAATCAAAGTGCTCGATGAGTTGCTCTAGGTGTGCTTGATATAATATCATTGTGGTGTTTTTGATTCTCCATTTTTTGAGTATATGATTTATTATCAAACTGGAATCTCCATATACCTCTAATTTTTGCACACCTATGCTAGCTGCTGCTTCTAACCCAATAATGCATGCTTCACATTCCGCGGCATTATTAGTAACCTAAAAGTGTAGTTTGGCAGAGATTGGAGTATGTGCTCCCTCTGGACTTATGAGTAACACTCCTACACCACACCCTTTTTTATTGGATGCACCGTTGAAGTACATTACCCATTTGTCATCTTGTGTCATGAGAATCTCCTCGTCTGGAAGGTGAGTAGTTTCTGCATGACCTATTTGAATAGGATGTTGAGCCAGAAAATTGGATATTACTTTTCCTTTTATTGATTTTTTAGGAATATATTTTGATTCAAATTTGGCCAACATCACCAACCACTTGGATATTCTTCCTTGTATGGGTGGTTGTTCAAACAAATACTTTATCGGATTATGTTGAGAGATCACATGAGTGGTGGGGAAGCATATAATGTCGTAATTTTTTGGTTGCCCACACTAATGCTAAGCTCGTTTTTTCCAAAGTGCTATATTTTGTTTCGTATTGAATGAATATTTTACTTATATAATATACTGCACGTTCTATTTTATCTACCTCTTGTGCAAGCATGGCCCCTGTAACTGTGTCCGTGACAGTGATATAGAGTCTAAGAGGTAGTTTAGGTTCTAGTAGTGCTAAAACTGGTGGACTTTTGAGATAGTTTTTGACTTTCTCAAAGGTCTCTTGGCATTGGTCGTCCCATTCATGTTTTTTTTTCTTTTTTCAATTTTTTGAATATTGGCTCACAAGTCATAGTCAATTTACTAATGAATCGACTAATGTATTGCAATTTGCCAAGAAACCCCCTAAATTATTTTTTCGTTTCAGGTAAAGATGGCAGTGGGTCGGGTTAAATGGGAGACCTGCCCCATCCTCGCCCAAGTGAGGCGGGGATGGAGGGAGGTTTGGCGAGTGATGGGGAGGGGATGGGTATAAAATGTGTACCCTCCATGGGTGATAGGGCAGGTATGGATTTTAGAGTAGATCAACCCCGTACCCACCTTATACCCGCACCATATTTCTTTTAGAAGTGTTTAGAATTTATGAAACTTGATATCCCCTAAGACCCAATAAGCTTGAATAGTGAAAGTCCCAATTTTCTTCAGCTAATTTGATATAATTGTCATTAATGTGATACAATAGAGCATCATGGCAATGGATTTGGGACGATTTTGGGGCGGGTTTGAGGTGGGTATCAATATCCAAGTGGGTGATGGGGCGGGGATGGATCCTATCTTGTATCCGGTGGGGCGGGTATGGATGTGGATATTGTACCCGCCACGGGTGGTGGGACGGGGATGGGTATAAGATTTTTAGGCGGGTATGCGTATGGAGGTACCATCATCCACATCCGACCCGCCCCATTGCCATCCCTAGTTTCAGGGGAAGGCATGTCAATATATGCCTTTATTTTCGAAGGATTGATCTCAATGCCACGTGTGCTTACTACGTATCCGAGTAACTTGCCGAAAGTTACCTCGAAAGCGCATTTTTGTGGGTTTAATCTCATTTTTTATTCTTTTATTCGAGTAAAGAATTTGCGTAAAGTTTTTACATGACCCACTCTATCTTTGGATTTTACGATCATATCATCCACATATACTTCTATTTCTTTATGCTTCATATCGTTCAAGAGAGTTATAGTCATTCTTTGGTACGTAGCTTCTACATTTTTTAGACTAAATGGCATGACTGTGTAGCAATAAGTACCCCTAGGGGTAATAAAGCATGTCTTTTCTTCGTGTTCTTTTTCCATCAAAATTTGGTTGTAACCTGCGTATCAATCCATGAAGGATAACATCGCATGTTCAGTCGTATTATCTACCAATATATCAATATGTGGTAGAGCAAAATCGTCTTTGAAACTAGCTTTATTGAGGTCCCTAAAGTCGATACACATGCGAACTCGTCTATCCTTTATATGGACTAGGACGATGTTTGCTACCCATTCTAAGTAATTACATACGCGAATAAAGCCTGCGTCCAATTGCTTTTACACTTCTTCTTTTATTTTTAAGGCAACGTCAGGTTTCATTCGTCAAAATTTTTGTTTTACTGGTTTAGACATAGGGTTAAAGGGAATGGTGTGTTCCACAATTTCCATATCTATTCCAGGCATGTCCATGTATGACCAAGCAAACACGTCTTCAAATTCTTTAAGCGTCGATATGAGAATCAATTGCTCTTTCGGATTTAAAGTTCAGCTAATTCACTAGTAGAAAAAAACAAAAAGGCACCCCTTGATGGCCACCGGTTCAGTCCAAACCGGTGGCAAAAAAAGGCTAAAAAATGGGCGGGATTCTATACCAAGCGTAATGGCACTGGTTCAGTTCAAACCGGTGGCAAAAATATTTAGCCCACCGGTTTGAACTAGTGCCAATTTGAACCGGTGCCAATTTTAAAAAAAAAACTCGCCTATTCCTTCCTTCTCTTTCGTTCTCCCTTTTCATTTTTCCTTCTCTTTCGTTCTCAACTCCCTCCTTCTCCCTTCAAATTTCGCTCCCTCCTTCTCAAACTTAAACACCAACAGCCCCCTTCACCGGCCGTCGTCCTTCACCGACGTTCTTTTTCACCGGGTTCCAGGCCCGAAAGCCACAGCAGCAAGCAGCCACAAGCACGCCACCTCACAGCCCCCTCCACCGCCGCGTCTTTGCTGCCCCTCATAGCCCTTGCCGCCGCGGCTTAGCTGCCCCTCACCGCCGCTGTGTTTGCCCTCCATCTCTCCTCCTCTTCCACCTCCAATTATGGTTGTAATTTTCACCACACTTAGGGTTAGTTTCATTTTTTTTTTCGGGCATTTTTAACAATTATTTTTGTTTTGCATTTTTAACTATTGTTGGGCATGTGAACAAACTAAAGTTAGGGTTTGTGAATTTTAGGTGGTTGCATGTATTTTGAATTGTGAATTTTAGGTGGTTGAATTGTAAATTGTGAATTTAGCTAAAAAAATATAGTAACATTATTGTTAAAATAAAACGGCTGGTGGTTTTGGTGTGCGAGCTGTGAGAGAAGGTGGTTGGGCTGCTCTTGCAGTTTGTGGGTTGTGAGGGAGCAGGGAAAAGTGAACTGCTGATTTTAGTGGCGATTGAAGGCAGCAGATTGTGGCTGGTTGTTTTGGTGTTATTTGGTGGTAATTAAGGTGGCAGGTGGTTGAAGGTTCGGCAGCAGGGGAGTGAATTTGGTGGCGGATTATGGAGCAGGGGAGGCTGGAATTGAGTGGCTGGTTTGGTTGTGGGTTGTAGCAGTGATTGAGTGAGGAGCAGGGGAGTTTGTTGTTTTGGTGTGGTGGAGGATAAGGTGAATAGAGAGAGAGAGTGTGTGTGGTGTAGGATTAGAGAAGGGCAAGAGCAGCAGCATACTTTCTGAAAATTGGCATTTGACCCTAACCCGAAAGCTGGACTCACTTGACTTAGTCGAACTCACACTTACACACAAAACCGAGGAAAGGATTGGGACAAAGAAAATAAAATAAAATAAATAAAATAGAAATAAATAAAGTAAAATAGAAAATAAGTGAAATACAAATAAAACTAATAAAAATTAAACAAAACTATATAAGCAAATAAAAATCAAATAAAATAACAAAATAAACTTAAAAACTAATAAATAAACCAAATAAACTAAAACACGCCAAAATTACCAAACTAAAAAGAAACTTTATTAAATAGAAAATAAGAGAATAATGTTGATATTTTTTATATTTTATTAAATAGAAAACTAGTGAAATACCTTGTTTGTTTATTGAAAAAGAAACTTTATTAAATAGAAAACAAGTGAAATACCTTGTTTGTTTATTGAATTGATTATTTAAAATATAATGTAGTGGAATAATGTTGATATTTTTGATGAATCAAGTAATTTCTTTGTTTTTTTTATAGATTCATATGTGAAGCACGAGTTTAGCTTGAAGACTACATATTTAGCTCAAGTGGGAAGTTCATAACTGTACATCCATTGTACTTGCTATATTGGTATGAATTATAAACTTTACTAAGCTATATTTCTTTCTATTTATCCATTTAATAAAAGTTTATTCATGATATTACAACTTGTGTATTGTTTAATTGCAAATAAATACAACAATATATATAGAATTCTTGCATCATCATATGCCTAGATACCCGTTCAAGGCTTTCTCATTAGGATAAAGTCTTGAATAGTCCTCGGTTGGGACTGTTCTTGAATGTGTACTCTCACTTAGGTGGTGAATGTATGTCTTCTTTTCGATTTTAAGGAACATCTTGGCTTACCATTTCCTCACTATGTTCTCTGGGTACATATGTGGGTAATTAATTATCTACATCGTGTACTTGGAGAATAAGGGATAAATGTTGCCGGATTTTCCTTAAAAGTGGAAAGTTAACATACATTCACTAGTGAGAGTAGACATTCAAGGATGGGTTAGGTTGGAGTGATAAGGACCCTTTAGAAACATGCATTTTTTCACTATATGGATGGTATATTCACGATGTGTACTTGAATTTGATTTACATAAAATATGTAGCAATTACACATTATTCATTATATGTTGCTATATATGTTTAGAAACAACTTACTAAATGGAGAAGGATCGTGGTTGGATGTATGGTAGACGCGATACATTGGAATTTTGGAATGGGGTTCAAGAGTTTTGCGAGAGGGCTTTATCTTATCAACGCAAACTGGGTGACAAAGACCTTTATTGTCCTTGTGTTGATTGTAATAATGTGAATGTGGTCAACAGTGTTGAAATCATTAGAGATCATGTATTATGTCGTGGGTTTAGGCATAAATACCATGTGTGGATTTGGCACGGTGAAGATGGAGAGTACAGTGGGGATCTTGATCGGAATGATGTGCATGTTAGAAGCAATGAGATTCATGTGGACGAGGAGTACGAGAATGATGAATATATTGTTGATAATGGTGAGGATGGAGCCGATGATGATCAGGCGAATGAGGTTGAGGATGAAGACGTGGATGAGATGTTGCATGGTGTTGAAGGTGGCGTGTTTGAGTTATTATCGGGAGGCTTCCAAAAAGCCTTTGTATCCTGGGTGCAAAAAATACTCCAAACTATCAGCCGTGCTAACACTATTCAACATTAAGTCAAAGCATGGGTGGACGGACATTAGTTTTACTTCTTTGTTGACCGAATTAAGTGATATGTTGCCTGATGGGAATGAAATTCCTAAGTCTTACTATTATGGAAAGAAGCTCATGTGTCCCTTTGGCTTGGAGCATAAGAAGATACATGCATGTCCTAATGATTGTATTCTTTATCGAAATGAGTATGAGCAATTGCAGGAGTGTCCACGATGCAAGCTGTCGCGCTACAAGCATATGAGTTGCAATCCTGGTACGGAGGGATCTCCTGCTAAGGTGTTGTGGTATCTTCCCATTATTCCAAGGTTTAAGCGTCTATTCTCAATACCAAAAGATGCTAAAAACTTGAGGTGGCATGCAGAGGGAAGAAAGAAAAACAGAATGCTGAAGCATCCAGCTGACTCCCTGCAGTGGAAGAACATTGATTTGAAGTATGGGAAATTTGGTGATGAAGTCAGAAATTTAAGGTTTGGGTTGTGCATGAACGGGATGAATCCATTTGGCACTCTTAGTACCCAACACAGCATATGGCCGGTACTTTTAGTGATCTATAATTTTCCTCCTTGGTTGTGCATGAAACGTAAGTATGTAATTCTTTCATTGCTAATAACGGGGCCTAGAAAACCTGGAAACGACATAGATGTTTACCTTGCGCTACTTATTGACGACTTGAGAAAGATGTGGGACGAAGGGGTTTCTGCTTTCTATGCTCATAAGAACAAGATGTTCACATTGCGTGCAGCCCTTATGTGGACCATGAATGACTTCCCTGCGTATGGCAACTTGTGTGGGTACAAGGTCAAAGGAAAAAAAGCATGCCCCATATGTATTGATGACACATTAAACATATACCTTAAGAATTCTCGCAAAGATGTCTACTTGCGGACTTGAAGGTTCCTTAGGCGTGATCACCCGTATCGTAGGCAGAAAAAGGCTTTCGATGGGATAGTGGAAGAGAATAATGCGCCTAGACCATTGATTGGTGCTGAGATTTATGCTCGGGTTAAGGGTATACGAACGGTGTTTGGAAAATCAGAAAAAACTGTGGTCTTAGCTGCTCTATTTAAGAAAGAATCAATCTTTTGGAAGCTTCCGTACTAGAAAGAACATGACGTTAGGCACTATCTTGATGTGATGCATATAGAGAAGAATGTGTGTGATGCTCTTTTGGGAACACTGATAAATATTCAAGGCAAAACAAAGGACGGAAAGGGTGCACGGTTAGATTTGCAAGAGATGGGGATTCGTCCAGAATTGTGGGCTCAGGAAAAGGTTAGAAAGGGAAAGGTTAGAAAGGGAAAGGAACCGGGAAAAGAAGATGAAAATGTTTCGAAAAAAGGGAAGGAGAAGAGCAAGGGAAAGGGAAACGGAAAGGCGACGGATGCGTCAAAGAAGAAAGTTGAGGGTAAAGGGAATGATGAAAAGACTTATTTACCTCCGGCTTGCTATACATTGTCAAGGGTATAGAAACGTATGTTTTGTGCGTGTTTGTACGGCATTAAGGTTCCATCAGGGTACTCATCTAACATGAAAATATTTGTATCCTTGAATGGAGAATTGAAGCTGACAAGTATGAAATCCCATGATTGTCACATTATGATGCAAGTATTCCTACCGATTGCAATCCGTGGTATTTTACCAAATCACGTGAGGGAAGCGATTACAAGCCTTTGTTCGTTTTCCAATACAATATGCAGCAAAGTGCTTGATCCTTGTACACTAGATGCTTTGCAAGCGGATGTGGTTGTGACTTTGTGCAAATTTGAGATGTATTTCCCACCCTCATTTTTTGACATAATGGTTTATCTGATTCTTCATTTGGTGCGTGAGATTAAGTTGTGCGGTCAAATGTTCATGAGGTGGTGCTATCCTTTTGAAAGACACATGGGTACATTGCAAAATAAACTAAGGAACCGGGCTTACCCGGAAGGAAGTATGATGCAAGGGACCATGGGTGAGGAGATAGGTAACTTTGTGGCCGACTATATAGCCATTGCTCAATCTGACATGAAGGGAGACTTGATGGTCATGGCACAATTGGGTCGAAATGAATGTCACCTGACCGAGATCAGTTCGTACAAGCACAACTTTATGTGTTGCACCATGTTGCAGATGTTCACCCATATTTAGACGAGCACATGGCTAGTTTGCGTGACGAATTTCCATCGAAAGGTGAAAGGGCACTTATGCAGTTGCATAATAAGAGGTTTGTCAATTGGTTTCGTGATCGAGTAATGGGTCGATTGGATGATACTAATTTGACTGATACAGTACGGTGGCTTGCGTACGGTCATAAGGATGATAATCGTTCATTTGAGGGATATGACATCAATGGGTACACTTTTTGGACCGAGGTTCGGGATTTGAAATCTTCCTCCACCCAAAACAGTGGTGTAACGCTTGTGGCATCGTCAAGGGAGTTTGCAAGTGCTAAGGATAAATCACCTGTCGATGCAAAGTTGTCATACTATGGTTGAATTCAAGAAATATGGGAGCTTGATTATTGTAACTTCACGGTTGCTCTTTTCAAGTGTAAGTGGGTTGATAATATCAGGCGTAACGTCAAATATGATGACTTTACTCTTGTAGATCTTGGCCACTTGAATGATAGTGCAGAACCATTTATCCTTGCATCTCAAGCTAAGCAAGTGTTCTACGTAACTGACCCAGTCGATTCAAAATGGTCTATTGTGCTAGCTGGCAAAAGAAGAATCCTAGGCATTGGAGATGTTGAGGATGAGGAAGAATATGATATGTTTGATGATTCTGCACCTTTCACTGTTCTTAGACCTGTTGTGCCAAATGACATAGACGACGAAGCAGGTTATATGCGATCAGACCACAACGAAGGAATTTTAGATTGAGGTACTATGATTAAATGTTAGTAATGGTTTCATTGCAAATATAGTATAGTTATCATGTATATAGGAGCATAAGTAGGCGAAAATAACATAAATGACATAAATGAGCTTGTACTTGACCCAAATCCTTTGTTTTGTATATAAACTAACATTTAATCATTCTAACAACTCATATTCATTATATTTAACATGTTTGTAGTTTGAAATTTCATAAGAGTATTCATTTGCACTAATACTTTACTATACACTAATATCGTTTTATGTTTGTTTTGACAGGTGCTTATATCTCATGGAGGACGATCATGACCTTCATTGTGTAGAGGACATTGAGGATGATGACTATGAGGACGAGGATGAGGATGAGGATGAGCCTTATGATGTGAACAAGGAGGTTGATTTGGGTGAGCTAGAGGATCAGGCTCAATATGAGTTAGAGTGTAGGCTTAAAGAATTTGAAATTTCAGCTGAACGTGCATTGCCTATTGAAAATACAGTATGTGAAATTGTTGGTGAGAACCCGACTCCTGAAACTCTTTGCCAAGGACAAGATCAAAACAACACAGGTGGTGGAGGGGGGGTAAAGGCACCAGCTAAGAGAAAGGGTAGGGGTCCGACGACAAGTTTTAAGAAACCTACCGGTCCCATGGTCTTGGAGTATGACAACAACGACCAACCCGCGGGCAAATGGCGTCGACAATATGCTAATCAAGTTGGCATGTGTGCGCGCAAAATCCCCATTACACTTACAATGCGGCAAGTACCTCCAGGTTTGATTCAAACCTTTTGGGATGATACAAGGGTAATTGTTTTGTTGGCACATTTAGATAATTTAAGAAACTTTCACCTTACGGTTGTTTGTAAATAGAAACTAATAATCGGTTTTTATTTGTGCTTACAGAAGCTGTTTACTATTCCTAATGATGCCGAGAAGAGAAGGGTGTTTGAATCTTTATTAGCGGAAAGATTCAGAGGCTTTAAGACCACCTTAACTAATGGATGGATCTATAAGAAGAAGAAATCAAAGAAGAAGAAAGCTGTTGAGGATGACCTTCTCCCGTGGCAAAAATGGCCGAGCGTGTCAAAAGATGACTGGGAAAATTTCGTTATTCAAAGAAGTCAAAAGAAAGCAATTGTAAGTTTGGGTAAATCTGATGCCAATTGAATAATAGCTTGACTCTTTTTGAAGTAATGATACTAAAATTTGTTTTTATGTAGGAACTTCGAGAGCAAAATACAAAAAATGCATTGCAGAAGGAGTACACCCATCGTATGGGGGCTAAGACATTTGGTGAATGGAGGCTTGAGTGGATCAAAAAGGGTGTATACCCCAAATCGCTTCTAATGCCATCGAAAAAACCCTCTTGTTCC
Organism: Chenopodium album; assembly: GCF_948465745.1. Taxonomy (NCBI): domain Eukaryota; kingdom Viridiplantae; phylum Streptophyta; class Magnoliopsida; order Caryophyllales; family Amaranthaceae; genus Chenopodium; species Chenopodium album. The sequence continues at coordinate 11,870,449 of NC_137847.1, forward strand.
ATGGTCACTACTTTGGTGAGTCGTGCCGGTGATTTATTTTGTTCTCTCCATACGTTCGATAAGGAAACCGGAAAATGGGTTATCAAGGGTCCGGAAACCAAAAAAATGGCAGATAAACTTGTAAGTCACCTATAAACTGTTGAATTTTAAGAAGCTTTTGCAAAAAAATCACTATACAAACCATTAACTGTATTATTGACATCCTTTTTCCTTTTACTACAGCTTGAGTACACTGAAGAATTTGTAGAGGGCAAATTGGTCCTAAGTGTGGATAAAGACCCTTTCACCTTGGCTTTGGGAAAGCCATACCATCCAGGATGAGTAGTAGGTTCGGGAGTGTCATTGCTAGGATGGCAAAAGGTGATGGGTCCAGAATACACAAAATCGGGTCGATCTCGAGCAAGTGTTAACTTACCGGATGAGTTGGATGCCAAGGTGGCATCAATTAAGGAACAAGTATGCAACGAGTTAGTAGGTGAATTCAATGCTTGGGCGAAGCAGATGAACTTACCGAGCTTGCCGTTCCCCGCGACTACACCGGTCGACTCATGTAGTCACCCACAAGGACAAGGAGAAGGTGATAGACATGGAGGAGATGAGATACATGGAGAAGATGTGCTACATGAGGTAGTTTCAATTGTATTACAAGTTTTAAAATATTGAGTTACGTGAGATCTGAGGTGGCATGATTGATGAACTATTGCAGGTTGCTACTCCTACACATGCGGACTCGAGGGAGTTTGATAATCCAACACCGCATGAATATCCAGATTTACAGGTGATTTGTTTGGTTCTAGCGTAATGAATTTCGTTATATTATCAATGTTGTAGGAAAAGACCTCTTTTGATAACTTCATTTTTTATAAGTGTAGGAAGACACCCAGTGTGCATTTCTAGCCTCGGGGCTTGCAAATAGGGGATAATTGAATTTGGTGGCGTATGGTAGTGCACAAGCGACGACCGGTGATACGGCGAGGCCACATCATTACTCGATTGGGATCGATTCGGTGATTGCGGGGTTCGAAGACATCCCACTACCGGTACCCATAGAGGAGGTTGAGATAACAAAGCTTTGGCAAACTTAAGGTAGCTTCGTGGATTGGCCACGTGCGTGGGTGAAGTTGATCAACGAGGTAATTTATTTATTTTCATTTTTTTAGTGTTAAATAACCGTTAGGCACTATCTAACTGCACCTCTGAAAATAAAACTGCCCGGCCCCCATCTCCGATGCCTCAGCTACAGCGGCCTCAGCTGCCGCTGCCCTGGGTTGCTCTGGCCTAGGCTGCTGCTCCCTGGACTGCTTCGGCCTCGGCAGCAGTTGCCTGGGCTGCTCTGGCCTCTGCAGCGGCTGCCTAGGCAGCAGCAGCCTCGGCGGCGGCTGCCTGGGCTGCTACAGCCTCGGCGGCGGCTGCCTGGGTAAGAGCGGCCTCGGCGGCGGCTGCTTTGGTTGTTCCGACCTCGGCGGCAGCTACCTCGGCTGTTCCGGCCTCGGCGAAAGCTGCACTTTTTTTTGGGATTATTTTGGGCCATCATTTTTTTTTCTTAACTCACTCGGTCGTTGAAGTTTCAGATTTCGCATAGAAGCCAAACTTCAAAGAGGAGGGTGGAGAAGCCTAAAAGCATTGATTAACCTAACAAGAAGATGAGTGAACAACGGTCCAAGAGTGAACAAGCGTCGAAGTTGAACTCTTCGAGAGGTTCACCCATGCAACCTACTCCACTTGTTGAAGACATTGTTATTCAATCGCTCTCTGTTGATTTGACCTTTCTTCACAATCGTGCTTGTCATTTGGTCGATCCCATTAAAGTTGCACTTCCTAAGGAAATGTTCCACTATGATGAGGATGCAGTTTGCATGGATTAACAAAGAAGATGTGAAGGAATTTCTACGTGGTGCAAAGCTTAATATTTTCCTCATTCAAACATTCATGAGGTACTTCAATGCCCACATAATCTACACTTTTTTCAAGTTATTCAAATTTGTGGTGATTATCCTTCATTTGATTAATTATTCAATGTTCATGCACGTAGAGCACTACAAGAGCACTTAACTAAAATTGATTCTCCTTGTAAAGTTGGGTGGTTATGCCCCGAGCATATATCCACTCCTAGAATCTTATGCAACTCCCGTGACGTGTTATATTATGTTAAACAGAGTATCAGGGAATCAGTGTGTGCGGGAGACAAGTTCATATTCGCCCCATGTTATAAAGAGTATGTCTAACCATGTCAAATTCAATCGTTTATCCTCATTATATGTTTACTCCTAAATATTAATTTGTTTGTCTATTGTGAACTGATGTAGGGAGCATTGGAGCCTCATGGTGATTTGTAATTCCAATAACACAATCTATCACCTTGATTCAGCTCGATCATCGGAGAAGTGGCTCGTGAAGGCTATATTGCAAAAGTAAATATATATAGCTACCTAGTGATGATTATTGCTAACTAATTTAGTAGTCAGACGACTAATCAAATTTGAATGTACTTTACTACAGTATTATGAAGAAGCTAGATTGTCGTGCTCCTCAAGGTCCAACATGGAAGTCACCGATGGTAATTTACACGATATTGTGATTATCTTAAAAATCTATGTTAGTAAATATTTGCTAATCTGCTTTGCATGTTTCACCGATGTGATTTGTTCGTCATATGCTAGTGCGCACAACAAGAAAATGGACTTGATTGTGCTTTGTATGTGATGAGATTCACGCTTGACATAGTGACTCATTGTACGGACAGTCAACAGCTTGATGAGGTAAGTCCTAAAACTTAATGAAATGCTCTTTTGATATGGATTCAAGCCTTAGAAATCTAAAAGTAGATAACATTGACATGTTATGAGAAAGAAATAGTTCATTTGATAAGAAAGGTAGAAAATAGGCTAAATAGAAGTCATATAGGCTATATTTGGGCCATTTTTTGTTAATATGCTCTTTTGATGTGATTTTAAACCTTATACACCTAAAACTAGATAATATTGACATGTTATGAGAAAGAAATAGTTCATTTAATAAGAAATGTAGGAAATGGGCAACGTAGAAGTCATATAGGCCATATTTGGGCCATTTTGAGTAAAATGCATCTTAAACCTTAATAAAATTCTCTTTTGATTCAATTTTAAGCCTTAGACACCTAAAACTAGGTAACATTGACATGTTATGAGAAAGAAATAGTTCATTTGATAAAAAAGTAGAAAATGGGCTAAAAAGAAGTCATATAGGCCATATTTGGGCCATTTTTTGTTAATATGCTCTTTTGATGTGATTTCAAACCTTATATACCTAAAACTAGATAATATTGACATGTTATGAGAAATAAATAGTTCATTTGATAAGAAATGTAGGAAATGGGCTAAATAGAAGTCATGCATGTAGGCCATATTTAGGCCATTTTTTGTTAATATGCTCTTTTGATGTGATTTCAAACCTTATACACCTAAAACTAGATAATATTGACAAGTTATGAGAAAGAAATAGTTCATTTGATAAGAAATGTAGGAAATGGGCTAAATAGAAGTCATGCATGTAGGCCATATTAGGGTAATTTTTGGTAAAATGCTCTTTTGATTCAATTTTAAGCCTTAGACACCTAATACTAGGTAACATTGACATGTTATGAGAAAGAAATAGTTCATTTGATAGAAATGTAGGAAATGGGCAACGTAGAAGTCATATAGGCCATATTTGGGCCATTTTGAGTAAAATGCGTCTTAAAACTTAATAAAATGCTCTATTGATGTGATTTCAAGCCTTAAACACCTAATAATAGCCAACATTGACATGTTATAAGAAAGAAATATTTCATTTGATAAGAAATGTAGAAAATGGGCAAAGTAGAAGTCATATAGGCCATTTTTGATAAAATACATATTATTTAGCCTATTTAATTAATTCTAACATAATTTTTTTGTATTTCAAGTTTTGCAAGGTACAAAAGGATAGTCCGTTGACAATCAAGGAACTTAATGAAGTTCGAGACTTGTTGGCGTCTTTTATCACCTTTAACATGTAAATGTCACTTTTATCGTGAATTTATGTTTTGTTAACTTTTTAACTATATTATTATTCATTAATTACTTAGTATCGTTTGTATATATATATAACACTTTTTATTTATTGTATTGCATTTGAGAATATTTATATCTATATATGTATTATTGTTTTTAATATTATTTATATCTTATTATAATTATTAATAATATTATTATTATTGGTAATTATAATAATAATAATATTAATTATTTTTGTCAATATTATTGCTGGAATTACAGGCCTGAAAACAGGTTATTATTGCTGGAATTACAAGGTTTTTTTTTTTATATTATTGCAAGAAAACAGGGAAATAAAATTAATATAGCAAAATGGCACCGGTTAACCGGTGCCAAAAAGTGCCTACACCAAAAAAAAAGTGCGGAAAGATATATTTGGCACCGGTTAACCGGTGGCCAAAATTGTTAATGGCACCAGTTAACCGGTGCCAAAACCCACTTATCCCACTGGTTTTGAACCGGTGGCATACGTGGGAGGGATTGGAACCCCCCACATATTCACTGGTTCAAACCAGTGGCATATATGGGGTTTGAAGCGATGCCTTTTTCATTTATTCTACTAGTGATTTTGACTTCTTTCTTATTTTCATTTGTTCCTATATTGATCGTTTCAGTTTCTTTGGTCACATGATTTTTTCGTTTTCATTCATTCATTAATTCAATCAGTTTATTAACCTTATCATCTTTATTAGATTGATTATTACATCATTCAAAAGATTCGAGAGAAGGCATATACTCGAAAATAGAATTCATATTATAGAAATCAAAAGAAAGTACATCAAGAGGAGAATCCTTTTTGGGATCCTCGAGTAAAGACTCAGTAATGGCCATAAGGCCTAAATTTTCAACTTCCTTCACTACAAAAAGAATGAGAATAGGCAACGGACAAAATTGTAACAAAATAACAAACATTGCCTTTTGTAGTAAAATGCAACATTACCTGTTTGTTACCTTGATCTTGAAAAATTTGTACTATATGACAATACAACGGTTTAAAAAGTGTTGCTTTAGATTATATAAGACAACAATATGTAAAATGTAGCCATTTATTTTACATAAGACAACATTTATTTAAAATGTTGCCCAAAAAGATAACAACAATAAAATTGTTGCTTATGTAATAACTTTAAAAATGCCTTTTCAAGGTATCTAAGACAACGATTGTTTCATGTGTTTTCATTGTCTTACATAAGATAGGTTATTATTTAGAACATTGGTTTAAAAATAATAATAAACAGATTATTGTCAATAAGAACAAATTATTATCTATTCAACAATTTGAAAACGTTAAGATAAAGGTGTGTATGACAACAATAGTTGATGATTAGAAAAAAAATTTAGCACCAGTAATTGTGATAGATGGATTTTAGATTTCACAACAGCATTTTTTAAGCTAAATCAATGTAAAAATACAACACATGTGTAAAAGTTATTATTTTCATACGAGTAGAATTGATGTTAATTATACAGTACAAATAAATTACAAAAGGCTGGCAGTCTTTTGTAAAAAAAAAAAAAAAAAAAAAAAAAAGAGATAATGGCAACATGTAGCAGCAGCAACATAATGTAGAAGGTGGGTAGCAGTAGTACAGCAAGGTAGCAACAGGGCATAAGTAGGCACTTCTTACCTCAAGCTACTCATTAGTTTCTTGAGAATCCTCCTAAGCATAAATGTACTATGTGAGGTGTGGAATTTCACATTGAACTGGATTACCAGTAAATTTAATTTTGGTTCATTACAAAATTATATCCTATGCATACTTTGATAATGTTGTGCACTTATGCTATGTACATGTGTTCGTAGCAACAAAATGTTTTTGAAGGTTTAAACTTGTATATGTTTCAATTGAAGATTTCATTAGTCAGTAATTTTTTGAAAGTTTCTTATGACCAGACAGTTTCGAATGCTCTGAGTATTTGACATTAAGCTCAAGTCCCCACCTGTTTTACAAGCTCTTATGGCGCACTATCAACATAACCAGGCTGCTTAGAGTCCTTCGTCTCAAGACATGTAAAATCTAAAACACCATAGTGCCTAGAAAGCATCCTTGCTATTAGTCGATACCCATCTCTTTCATACAAGTTGTAGTACCCTACAGTCAGCTCCGCTGCATGACTTTTCTCATTGTACCACCAATGTATTCCAGAAACCTGTTCATAGATCAAAAGTAAAAAAACAAAAAGAAAAAAAAAATCAGTAGTCAGTTGCGAAAAAAATTCTTATCCATAAATGTTCCTATTGCTGCTATGTCACTCACTTTAGCTGCTATTTTGACTTTGCAGCCACCGAATGCTTTAGTTGCTTCTTCTAGGATCTAGTCACCATGAATCAATAACTTGTTCGAGTACCAGTCAGGAAGAATTTTCCACCATTGTTTCTGAAAAATTCTGTTGATTCTGGTCTGTCATTGTATTGTCCTTCATACTGTGGCACATCCCACTCGGGATGGCCAGCATCAGTTGCAGCTTTTTTGAAATCTTCTTTCAGATATTTGTCATAGCACTGCGAAATTAATAATTTGAAATGGGGTTAACTACTAAAGTGTTAAAGCAAGTAATAATACATCGCCTTCATTTGGTATATTTGATTATTCGAAAAAGCTAAATCTGAATGTAATAATATCACCTGAAATTCTCCAATTCCTTGGTAGCTCTCCAGCTGGGCTAAGACCTACTTCAATGTCAACTATATTGTGCCAGCATCTAGGAAATCTGACATATTTTCTCTGAAACTCTTCATGTAATCACTGTATATTTGTCAATATATTACATAACAAGAAATTAGTTCCCTTTCTTGTTTCAATTTTAGGAATGTGCAAATGTTTTCTTAGTTTTTTGATATTTTGAAAACACTTCCCTGAATGGGAGTCCACCCTCCAAGGATAGGTTCGTTGTCAATGCCAAGAGTAAGGTACTCTTTGTTCCTGGTACTGCGTCTGTTAGTATAGAAGATATCAGGGTTTGAATCTCCATCTTGAAGTACCCGTTGAGGAAGTGGGATATAAACACCGTCACCTACATTACCACCACATTGATGGAATGACATTATTGCTTGTACTTTCAGGACGCAATCATTAATGGCCTTAAATAAGCTCCTGTAAGCCTTCCAGTCATACTTCTTAGGTCCTTTTGCTTATATTATTCCCCACCAAACATCGACCATGACTCCATCGAATTCTGCTTCCTTTAGCTTGTATAATTGTCTCTTGATGTCGTCTTGGTTCTGGAAGTTGTTATCTGGCGTGACTATTCCTAACTGTTGCCACAAAACAAGTAAATAAATTAGTCATTGAACTGCTGCTTTAATTTGTTGTGTGACTTAATTAAGGAAATACTTGTGCTGAATGCTGATTAATGCAGGCTTACTGGTAACATTGCATAGACGGGCACATAGTTCAATAGCATGTTTGCCATATCGGTGTCTTTAGTTGAGACCTGAAGCAACATAGTGAATTATTTGTCTAAAAAGGGAGTGAAGAGCATGCATATCTAGTTAAAAGGTTAAGTAATGAAGAATTACTGTAATTTGAATTCATCTAAATAGGTAAGCAAATCCTAACTCTCGAGTTGAAAAAAAATACAAAAGAAAGAAAACAGTATGATTTTAAACCTGTAAGATTCTAAACTCTGAATTATTGTAATTTGAATTCATCTAAATAGGTAGCAGCAGGGCACAAGTAGGAACTTCTTACCTCAAGATACTCATGAGTTTCTTGAGAATCCTCCTAAGCATAAGTTTAGATGATACAATTTCTATAACGAGTCATTATGAATACAATGAGATCGCATTGCTAAAAGTCAAAAACTCTGAAGAGAATCTGCCAGAAAACTTTCAAGCTACTTAATCTCCTGGTCAGCACTGTGGGGATAGGAAAGCAAGATAAATTTCAGACCATAAGGTTTGAAAAATGTTGCTAGACCTTCAAAAAGTGCCTTATGGAGCTTCTTTATGGCGTGTATCAGCAAGTACACTGCAGCTCGGGGGTATACAGGTTCAAGGTAGTTACTCAAGCAATATTGCCTACTTGAGGTGTATCATCTCTACAGATCCAGAGCATCAGACTGCCTTAGAACTGTAAATTGCAGAATTTTATGAGCCCATCAGGCAAGAATATAGCTGAGCTACTCAAAGTTTGCTAACTAAAATTTGCAAGATGCTCATAATGGCTCTTATGCCCAAATTGCATACAATGTTGAGCATGGAGAGGATAGATGAAAGTGCAAAGAGCTGTCTGACAATATTCTGTGATAAAAGTTCAAAGTCAAGCTCCTCTATGCAACAAATTTCGTCAATTGAGGAGGCATTGAGCTCAGTATAGAGCATCTAACAACAGTTGCTGTAGCAGCCTAGTAAGAGGCAAGATTGCAATCACGTTAAGGAATTATCTTGAATCAAGAGCCATTTTTAGTTAAGAAATTGAATTTCAAAGAGCAAAAGGTCATTTGAAAAAGGATAATAAGATATCTAGAGAAAGAGCAACAATTCAATTTATCAACAAGTCCACAACGAAGCAAGTAAGACTTCGAGTGGAAGAAATCAGAACAAGAATCTTAAAGCTCCTCAAGGTTGCTTGAAGAATTAGCAACACTTACAAGCCTTCAGTTATCAAAGGAGAAATACTCAGAGTTCAACAAAGTGGGAAAGAGATAGAATTTTCAGTAGAAAATTCGAAATTTTTGCCTGAGCAACCAAACTCTTCAGCAAAAAAGTCAGAAACTGTCAGCGGAAAAATTTAAGGTTTTCTGTAGAAAATTCAACATCTCTACAAAATAGCAAGATTTTGAAGAAGAAAAAACAATATCCTTGCAAAATTTCAGTAGAGAAAATCAGCATTTCCAACAGAGAAAAAAGAATTTCAGCGAGTTTGTAAGCTGTCCAGAAGAATTTCATCACCTGTTTCTAGCGCATGTGAAAGGACAACAATTATAAAAACTCTTGCTATCTAGCATAAGGGATATATACCTAAGAATTCCAAAATCAGACATGGATGTTGTAAATATATCAATTAACTCACAAAATCCGCAAGATCTTTTAATATTTGTGTCTAATTTGGATATATACCATATATCTAGTGAGAATACTAATACTTACAAAGTTGCATTTATCTAATTTTAGTTACCAACATGATTTCACTCAAAGTAAATTTTGTCAAACTAATTCTTATTCTAAAGTCCTATTTAACAAATACTTTGCAATAATAAAAACCCAAGAATTCAGTATATTTTTACCTAAGTTGTTGTTGCTGCCTATAGTCTGCGACTGCACGCTGCTGGTGACTTCCTGCTGATGGCGGCTAGCTGCATCCAGTGGCTGGCGGCTTGCTGCTACCTGCTAGTGGCTGATAGTTGCTTCCTGCTGGCTGCAGGCTGCTAGCAAAAGGCTGCCAGCTGCTAACGGCTTTGACTGCCTACTGGTAGGGTCTAGTAGCTGCCTGCTGCGGCTGGCTGGCAGCTAGGAAATTCTTAATATCTCCTCCAACATTCGTAAGCTTATCAAATCACATTGATGTATTCTACAAAACTCATACATATCACAATCACAAATATATTACCAAAATAATATTAATGCAAAATAAAACTGGATAATAGATTATTAAAATAAGACTAGTTTCTTATGGTTTTTCATACTCAGTGCTTCTCTAGCAGTCCAAGCTGACTAATATGATTCACGACATTCATAAGTTAGTCTAATATTTGGGCAGTTGGCTGATTCTAATCCAAAACAAACAAATTAAGCTTCAAGAGATTATCAAATAATCGCAAAACCAAACTTTTGGTCATTAAAACAGATAATTTTGCAGTCAAACAAAACCAAAAATGTTTAAGCTAAAATCCCTATTTTTTTATTACTTCAAAGTAACTAAAAGAAGAATACTAGAAAGGACCGATCATATTTCCTAAGCTTCATGTTCACTTGCTTGCATGAAATCCCATAGAGTATCGTCCTCGATTTCATCATCAGAATCATCAATTTCTGGCTCTGCTCGCATATCCAACATGTATTCTGGAACGTCAACAGTAGTGGCAGAAAAGTCCTCTCTCAACCAACTAACATCATAATCATCATCAACGGTTGCCCTTGGGAGAACACCATCGCTAGCAAATTCATTCCAATCAGAAACTCCAACATCACCATTTGATTCTTCACTCATATCAAAGAAGTCTCCGGGGATAGTTTCCATAACGTAATGCAAATGCTTTTCTTTGGAATCTTGCACATAAAAAACTTCGTTTACTTGATTAGCCATCACAAAAGGGTCATTAGTATATCATAACCTTTTAAAATTTACACATGTTAGCCCAAACTCATCTTGCTCCACCTGAAACCATTTACAGCGAAACAATATCACTTTAAAATGACCAAAATAATCTAACTCAATGATATCCTCCACCACTCCATAATATTTTACATCCCCAAAAACAGTATTTTGATCCCTAGAACTTGCAAAAATCGACATTTGAAGATGTTACACTAACTCTACTACATTGAGTTTTCCTTTTTGACTCATGTGCAGTTGTATGAAATTTGTTACCATTAATTAGGTACCCTTTAAAACTTCTCACAGTATAGTCAGGACCTTGGGATAAAGCCTTGATTTCTTTGGAAACATTTTCTTCCCGTACACGATCCTTGAACCATGCTCCAATATCATGACTGTGCTCTTGTGCTCTCACCCACCTACTCCGCTTAACCCGTCTACCTTGACTTCTTTGACGATTCACAAAATCTTGATGTTCACTACATACATATCACAAAGCAACTTAGTTGTATTAGTCAATTTTAAACAATAAAGATTAAATATAGTTAATATGAAATAATACCTTAAAATTACTTACGGACCTTATGTAATCACTGATTTCATCACAATTAAAGAGTACATAGCGATGAGCTTTCGTCAAAGTGTCCTCATCTAAAGAAACCTTTTTGCCTTTATTTTTCTTTTTTACACCTAAAGGACGTCCAACATTAGGAAAAAGGCTTCCATCTTCATTGGATGCAGTTTCATCATCATTTCTAGGTGCTCCATTCAACTTTGAACTAAAATCATCGTGAAGATACCGAGAACAAAAAATAAGGCATTCTTCTGCCAAGTAGGCCTCTGCAATGGAACCTTCGGGCCGACTTCTATTTTTTACATATGACTTCAATTTACCTAAATACTGCTCTTTCGGATACATCCAACGACCTTGAACAGGGCCCCCAAGCCTTACCTCCTCTACAAGATGAAGTGAAAGGTGGATCATTATGTCAAAGAAACTTGGGGGGAATATCTTCTCAAGTTGGAAAAGTATCTGTATGATTTAAGATTCAAGATCATCAAGATCTTTAGGCTTTATAAATTTCCTACATAAACCCCTAAAAAAGGATCCTAGCCTAATCAAAGTCGATGCTACTTGCTTAGGCAAGACATTCTTTACCGCAACTTGGAGCAAATAATGAAGCATAAAGTGGGCATTATGGCTCTTGTAACCAGCAACCTTCCTCTCATTGGATTGGACACATCTAGAGATGTTTGATACACAACCATCAGGAAACTTAGCACCTTTTATCACACTGCAAAACAAGTCTTTTTCACTAGAAGATAAAGAAAAACAGGCTTTGGAGTATAAACGCTTCCCTCTATTATTTGTTCTCTTTGGATGGAGTTCATTTCTTATACCCATATCCTGTAAATCAAAGCGTGATGCCACATGGTCCTTAGTCTTTCCTGGGATATCAAGCAAAGTACCAAGCACACTGTCACAAATATTTTTCTCAATGTGCATTACATCAAGATTATGACGCAAGGTATTAGTTTCCCAATAAGGAAGCTCAAAGAAAATTGATTTCTTCATCCAAGGAAATTTCTTTATGCCCTTCTTTTGAGTTTTCCCAAACTTATTTTCAAACCCTTCTAAATCCTTTAATACCTCAGAACCCGAGAATCTAGTAGGAGGAGGAGGCCTTGTCTCTACATTACCATCAAAAGCTCTCTAATTACGACCCCACAGATGATTTTCTTTCAAAGATCTACGATGTCCCATGTAACACATTTTCTGCTATACTTCAGGTATTTGGACCAAGTCTTATGATTGCAATTCGGGCAGGCATATTCTCCTTTGGTGCTCCATCCGGACAACATCGCATATGTAGGGAAGTCACTGATTGTCCATAACAAGGCTGCCTTTAAAGAAAATGTTTCATCTTTCACAGCATCATATGTGTCAACTCCAACTTCCCATAACTCCTTCAATTCCTCGATTAATGGTTGCAAGTAAACTTCAATATCATAACCTGGAGAAGAAGGACCAGGTATAATCAAAGACATGATATTGTACTCGGACTTATTATATAACCACGGAGGAAAATTATAAATGGATAAAAAAACAACTATATGACACACTCATAGTTCTGAATGGGTTGAAACCATCAGTAGTAAGACCTAGCCTCACATTTCGAAAATCACTTGCAAATTGAGGATGTGCAACATTAAAATCTTTCCAAGCTTGTCCATCAGCAGGGTGCCTTAATTTGTCATCTTTCTTGCGATCAGTTTCATGCTATGTCTTGAGTTCAACCGTCTTAGAGCACATGAACAACCTTTGTAGACGAGGTTTCAGAGGAAAGTAACGCAAAACTTTTGCAGGAACTCCTTCGTCAGGCAATGCACCTTCCTCGTTTTGCTTCTCATTTAACTTCCATCGAGAAGCTTTACAAACATGGCAAGACTTGTCATTTGCACGTTGTTTCCAATACAACATACAATCATTAGGACACGGATCAATTCGTTTGTAATAAAGTCCAAGGTTCTTAACCATTTTTTTAGCATGATGAAAAGAAGTAGGAAGCTTTGCAAATGGAAAGACATCACATTGAAGCTTCATCAACTTATCAAAAGAAGAATTGCTCCGCCCGTTAAGACATTTAAGTAGATAAAGTCGCACTGTGTATGAAAGCACAGAAAAGTTCTTACAGCCTGGATATAATTCCTCCTGTGCATCCTCTAACAACTTATAAAACTTTTTAGCACTTTCATCTGGACCCTTACGAAGTTCTTCTGCTTCGGAAATCGAACCTCCTATAACATCTCTTAAAATATCATTAATCATCTCGTCAATATTGTCTAATGTATTTTGATTATCACACTGATGCCCATCTCCCCTTGAAGAAGACCATGTTGTAAATCCTTCGCCATGAAAGTTCCACACTTTATACCTCTTGTTAAATCTGTTAGCAATTAGGTGACTGAAAATCTCCTCCCTTGGGAACCAAAATCTGTTAACACACTTCATACATGGGCATAAAATTTTCAGTTCATCATCTTCCTCTATGTCCATGGTTGAATTTAGAAATGCAAAATCTAGAAAATTCTCAACCTCTTTGATATATTCTTCGGCACTTTGGGGTGCATCAATCCAATCTTTGTTGATGTTTGCCATTATAATACTCTATAACATAAGAAGTTATGTGGAGTATCAACAACAAAGGTAATAAACTAAGACATAAATATTGACATGAATTCTTGGACTGGCTAAAATAAAATAAGAAGACAAACTTTCAGCAAATAAAAATGCATATTCAATTTCAACTCTCTACAATTAAAGGTCACAAATGTCACAATACCACAATTGAGTCACACCCTAAAAGAGATACAACCAAAGAGAATGGTAACAAGAACCTAACAATCCCATATATACATATAAGATTATAGTCATTAAACATCAAATTCTATTATACTTCCAATACAGCCAAAGAGAATTGCAACAAGCACCTAATGAATAATAGAATTTAGAAATTATATTATCCATACATCACTTTATAAATCAAGAACGCAATATTATATAGAGCCATCACTTAGAGGTTGTCAACATTTAAGGATCATCTACCTATGTTATCCCACTATAAGATTGTTTGTCTTCTTTATTAATTTAGATTATCAAACCAATTAAACAATAAACATACTTATCTAATTTGAAAAACAATAATTAAAATTCCCTAACTTTTCAAACCTACTAAGACTTAGCCTGACATACTATGAAATTAAAATAACTTGTTAAGTCGAGTTGCCAAACTTACTTGTCTTTGTCTCTTCCTCAATCCACAAGCTGATATCTTCAATCTACTCCAGAAAAGATGATACCAAACAATCTACTCCAATAAATTGCAATTTGATACCAGAAAACAGTAATCAAAATCTAATTTTAGCACATAGACAATCTTTTGATTTCGTAATTGGGGTTTGTTCGATTTTTTAGGAAATATGATTAACAATTTTTTTTATTTTTAATGAAAATTTAGAACGGTGCTTGATTTTGTGGGAAGTTTGTTATGGGTTATTTGATTTTGTGTGCATGCCACCTACAAACGAATTAATTGGTTTTATTTTGTTTTTTCTTCTTTTTTTAAAATGAAATTCTCTTTTTGTTTTTATATAAGAATACTGCTATATTTGCTTTCAAAAAAAAAAAAAAGAACACTGCTATATTTTACAGTATTAAGGCCCTGTTCTGTTTATATAAGAACACTACTATATTTGCTTTTAAAAATAAGTTTAGATCAGGTTCAATTTATAACTAAAATGAGTTCTAACAAGGGCGACAAGTTCGGATAACTAAAATTAGGTGAATAAAACGCACCCTAAATCAAGAGATGCTAAATCCAAAAATTTCCTACTAATAAGCATTAATCAAACCAATCTTTCATAATAATAATAATAATAATAATAATAATAATAATAATAATAATAATAATAATAATAATAATATAGTATGAAGTATTTTGTGAGGGGAACATACAATTATTAAATCATGATTAGATTTATTGAAAGAGATAATCATGAGCTTAAACTTTATACGGAGTATGTTATTATCAATTATAATACTTCATATGTTGTGTCAAAATAATAAAAAATATACTCTGAGTGTATTTTCTAAAATAAAGTATGATTAGTGATGGTTAGATGAATGAGTATTTGACTATTAGTTATAGGTAGAGTTGTCAACTTGAAATATTGTATCAATTATGGGCTGACCATTGACGGATCGAGTCATAACGAGTCAAATTCCTCTCAAGGCGGGATGGAACTATAGCCTTAGTTGTGGTTACCATTTTGATCCACCTCATTCATCTTGGGTTAGATCTGTCAATTTTAAGTCAATATCTATTGAGTAAAGATGACATGTTTGACTTTTTTCACTATTTTGACCATCGTTTTTTTAGTAACGTATAAAAATAAAATTTTATCATGAAATATAGTCTTAAATAGGTATTACTCCGTTATACTAAAGTTTTATAATCTCTTGTTATTAATATTGTTTACCAATATAAAATCAAGTTTATCTAATTTCAAAGTAATGCATGTGTGTCAAGTTTCACTGTTGTATCGATTATATAAGCACATGATTAGTATCAACTGGTTATATAGTATCAATTCAATTACGGGTTGATAAGATCATTTAGTGATTGGATCATAATGAGTCAAAGTTACCATTTTAATTAACCTGAACCGTTTAGATTAGATAAGTCGTGTCAATTCAACTTGTTATGTTCGAAAACAAGTTGGCCTAACATCAAATCGGCAAAAAATAGTTTGGATTACATCAGATATCTGTATAGGTCGATATTGGGCCGGGTTAAGTTCATGATTGTCAAACTAGAACCAGTTGAGATTAAATTAGGTGAAATCGGCACAAGACTTATTAACATAATAAAACAATTTGACTTTAACTTTTTTATAAAAATTATTAACATAATAAACAATTTGACTTTCACATGTGTATAAAACTTAATGGTAAATCTCACTATATGATTCTTTTTATTCTATATAATAAGTTGACTTTCACATTTGTATAATTAATAATAATAGATTGTCATAACGGTTAAGGTTACCCTTTTAAACCACCTGGGTTTGGTCAGATCAATTTTGAGTTGGGCCAGTAGCTATCGGGTCCATATCAAGTTTGAGCAAAGCCATTAACTTCGTATTGATGCTCAAATTGGAGTATTAGGTTCAAAACGGGTTTGGGTGGGTCTATTTCATATCAGTTGACTTTGGATCTCCTTGATTATTACAGTTTTTCTGATTTCGATTCAATATTACATTTGTATAAAACTTCATCAAAAATTATTACAAACAAGACTTTATTGTGTTCATCTTTATTACTTATGCTTAGATAAAATTAAACATGCTTTAGAGTAACTTGAAATAGTTTAGTATGGTAACTATTTTGCTAATTTTGGATAACTTTCAATTTCTTTGGTAACTTTGAAGTCGATAAGATTTTAATGTAAATTGCCATTAAAATAAGTTTTATATGGATATTATAGTTACTTTTACTTATAAACCTTTAATTTTTATCAGTTTATAGAGAGTAAATTTATCATTAGAACACAGACAACATTTTATTTATATTGGGGGGGGGCTAATATTTGTTCATAGCAGACTAACTAATAATCATATTAGGGAAATAAAAATAGTTTGGTTTTTATTTTAATTTTTTTTATTCCAGTAATAGATTACCATCCACAAATTGGTTAAGGCCCAGGAATAACCTTTGTGTCATGCTGGCTCCGATACCATGTTAACGGACCATCTCAACCAAAAACTTAAGCTGATAATTGAGGCCCAGGAATATGTTTTATACTCTATCAGGAGTAACTTTTAGCCATTTTAATTTATTCGTCATATCACATTACAACTTTGTTTTCATTATGATATTTTTAAATTCCACCCAACTACCCAAGTAAGATCCCCTAGTTTATTCCCAAGTAAGATACAAAGAAATGAAGAATCATCTTTCAACCAAACTTTAAAAAAAAAATGTAAAAAGTGAAGAACCAGAGTCGGTCCTAAACTCATAAGTCCTAATATCCTATACTCCCTCAATCCTTCATATCTTCTCATTATTAGAGATTATAATACTCCACATTTATTTCCCAAAAAAAAAAAAAAAACCATCATCCTCAACAGCTAAACTCGTCAACTCCTCAACTCCGGTTTCTTCTCCAAACCTGCGAAATGGTGAATTGTTTTTGGCTCCAAATTTTTTTCATTATGAATCAGCAGTTACTCCACTTTTTAGTTGTTGATCTCATTATACAACACACTCATCACCTTAAAATCAACATATCCATCAATCGGTTACTCACTCCTTTCTTTCTACTCAGGTGAGAGTTCATTAAGAGTATAATGTATCTGTTTTGTAATTAACTAGTTGCATTGCTCTCTACTCACACTGCTTCCTTTGCTTTTATGATTGGCTAGTTGGATTTGATGCCGGCAAAGTTGTCGTTGTTCTCTGAATTTCATTTGTAAGTTACCATTGCCCCTTTTATCTCCCAAGTGAATTTAATCTTTTTAACTGCTTGATTTGATGTTGGATCTGATTTTTAGATGTACATATCTTCTAGGTTGTCTTAATTTTGTCGTATTTTTTATTTTTTTATTTTGTTGGTTATGTTTCTGGGTTAGCTTTATGATTGATTGAATTACTAAAAATTATTTAACTTCTGGTTGTTGCTTGTGGTGATTATGCATTTGCTAAGGAGTGGGTATATATATATAATTGCAATTAGTTGATGATACAAATAATTGTGGTGGGTTTTTTTTCTTTTGGAAAGATTTTGGATTTGGGTTTCAATCAGTTTATACAAAATACTCCGTATATGACTTCTTGTTATCAATTTAACACTAGTCGATTGCTTCGACTTGTAATTATCTCCTTGCTTAGGTCATCTCAATCCAATTGGAGAGTGTAGACTAAAGAAAAGACTTTAAATTATCTACAGCACACCTAGTCAATTGCTAAACTTAGGTGCCTGATTTGTTTATGTGTTAAATTATTGAAAAATATAGACTACTTTTTATACTCCTTGTGCAGAAAGAGGGAAAGCTAGGTGTGTGTTAATAATAGGAGTTACTGAGTTAGGGTGTGCTGAATGGTAGGCAATTTGTTATTAGTAAAAGTGCTTCCAATGTATTCAACTTTATGCTAAATTGCTTGAGACTAGTAAAGTACTTTATGAAAGAATTTTCCCTTTATGATGGCCTTTCAAAAGCAAAAAGTTATGGTTGAGATGTGTTAATTATAGCTTGAGGTCACAGCTCATCCCATTTTTTAACTGGTTGAACTATGTTAGGGGGATTCAAGCTAAGGTCTGTGTTGCTGAAATTTGCTTGTGAAGCATCAATATTTTTTTTGATGGAATCGCTGTGTGTCATTTGGTATAGACTGATATTTGAAGACCAAACTTGTAATAACAATGTAAGAAAAAATAAAGCGTGAGTATTTTTTATTAACTCTGGCAATAATGGATTACTTGACAACTTAGGTAATCAGTCTCAACGATGGGTAACTTCCAGTTAACTATCTCTTTTACAAAATACCTCACAATGCAAACATATTGACTACTACTGCCTTAATTCCTATATATACTCAAGCTTACAAGTTTATAAGTGAACCTAACATTAAAGGATTTTGTCACTATTTTATTGATGAATCAGCTCTGCAACTCCAATTTCACCTTGCTCAGCTCCCTCCTTGAGTAAAGAATTAATTACATTTGTCCTGTTGTGCTTTAATGCCCCATTGGCCCTACAGAGTGTGCTGTTTGTGCTTTTCCTCTTAGCCTTCCCTTTATATGATTACTGTTGGTGTAAACCTGTAACTATGGTCTGGATATTGGGTTTTTTACATCATTTTTCTCTCATTACCGAAACTACATTATTTCTTTAATGATTTCTTAATTGATTTTGAACTTAAATTGGAATTTGATATTCATGTTTTTTTATCCCTTTTTTTTTTTTACGTTGGTTAATATGCATATAGCTATTGTTTGGTTGTATAGTCCTTACTCTTTCTTTGTACAAGTTTTCTTTATGAGTGCTTATATATATGATTTTTTTTTCTTCTGTATAAATTGGATTCATTTTCAAAATCAATTAGCTCCAAGAATGACAAAGAAAAAATCCACTAAGCTTGGAGCTATAAGAGGTTCAGGTGATGAGAATCAAACTCATGAACCAAGAATGGCAGAATATGAGAGGCTGAGGATGGAAACGATTAAAAAAAAAATTAACAAGAATGGAAGAATTAGGTTTGAAGGAACAGGCTAAGTCACTGATGGCGCAAGTTCAAAATAATAGAGGCAATCAAAGTAAGAAAGAAAAAGGTTTCGGGAGACGATGAGCTCTATAGGCCTAACCAAGATATGGAGCATGAGCTTGATTCCATCGATGAAGAGTTACCCGTTACACAGTCTAATAGTAGAGACAAGTCCAATTCTATTCAATGGAAGGTAGTTGTTTTTCTGCTATACATTTATAAATAAGCATATCTCTGTTCTTTGCAAATGTAATTTCTGTATGCATCAAAATGTGATGTGCTGCTATATATATGTGGGTTTAAAATTGAGAATGTGGGTATTAAATTGAGAATGTGCTGCTATATTTTGTCTTATATATACAAGGATTCTGTCTAATATAGAAGAGGCTGCCTTAATTCACTTTGTCTTATCTCCAGCTACTCTGACATGCTGCTCCAAGTTTGCTGCTCCACTAGTGAGTGTTGTTCCCCATTCCTGCAGACTTCCCTCTTCCCCTGTCCTTCATTCGTTAGAAATTAATTAATTTTGTTCCCTTGTGCCGCTGTGGTTTTCCCCTTTCCTGATTTTGCAATAAAGGTTTGGGCTTGAGCTGTGGTGGCCCATCAGTTTGGTCCATCACATTTTCCTTGTATGCTCATATACCTAAAGTTCAGCTCAAATGTGGCCTCTTATGTCAATATGGTGTCTGAAACACTAAAGAACACAGTTCCCAAGGCTACATGAAGCACATGCTTAGTTAGACATTATGTTTAATTGCTTATAAATGCTCTTATGAATGTGTGGTCTATGATCATTTAATTGCTTATAAATTTAACATGAGCAATAGTGTGTAACTTTTTTTTTATTTGACGTTATGTTTTATTGTATAACGTTTGTACATACATATATTAGAGTACTGTATCTCTTTATGTTTTCCATGTTTGTTCCTAATTGCAGATTCGCAAAATGAAGGCTCTGACTCGAAAGGCAGTGACAACAACTTTGGCAAAACGTCGGCAGAATGTTGATTTGGGTTCTTCACATGGTGGCTCATCAACCCCTAATCATACATCACAAGAACCGGTTGAAATGCTCGGATTAGAAGTTGAATACTTAAATAATGACAAGAAAGATAAAGAAAATGGCAAGCTATCTTTCATTTTTGTATTTAAAAATCTTTACCTGCATGCATGATCATTCATTATTTATTTTAACTTTTGAATTTCTTTGCTTATGTTAGCTGAAGAGGATAAGCCTAGAAGAGGACCCACTATGTGCTACAAAGTCCATGCACACAGTGAAGAAGAACGCTTGGAAATTACCTTGAATGAACATGGACAACCTGTTGTTCCTGATGACAAAACATGCAATGAGTTCATTAACTTCTTAGGAACAATAGCTTGAAAAGCAAATATCCTACCATTGACTGTGAAGAATTGGTAAAGATTTAAATAATGTCATTATTGTTGTTGTTGATCTGATGCGGCTGGCAGAGTAGTTGCGAGCCAACCTGGTGTTCTGCCTAGTTGCCTACTGCGTTTTATGCTCAGTGACATGTTTTCTGAGTGGTAGAATAGGTTTCAGACTTTCAGTGAGTTATTTTCTTATGTTCTTGATTTGTGATTAGATTAATTAAGTGGCAGTGAGTTATTTAACATTGCCAATTTGATCAATTTGGTATAACCTACTCTTTTGTTTTTTTTTTAATTGTTGTAGAAACATTATATTGTCCCAATTGAGGCCAAAAAATGGGTTTTGCAAACCATTGGCGCTGCTTGGAGAAAGTACAAATGTTATTTGAAAAGAGTACACTTTCATAAATATGACAATGATAAAATAAGGATGATCAAACGACCAAAACGAGTCCTAAAAAAAATGTTCCAGGACTTGTTAAAGATTTGGAATGACGACAAATATGAGGTATTTACATTTATACAAGTTTTATATTTCTCCCCCTTTATAACGGAATGTATATTTCTTGTATAAAGAAAAAGCTAGGTTATTTTATTTAGTTCACCATCTTTATTTATCAGGAACGATGTATGCAAAATAAAGCAAATCGGTTAGTTGGAAAGGAAAGGAACATTATGCATACTTCAGGATCAAAGAGTTTTGCTAGGGTTCGATATAAGTGGGTGAGTTTGTTTATTGTGTGTTTGTTTGTTTTCTTTTCTCATTGGTTTTATTTTCTTCATTAAAATGATTAACACTCATCACTCTTGTATAGAAAAAGGATAATAAGACAACACAAAATCCTAGTGTAGCTCAAATGTTCATAGCAACACGCAAGGAAAAGCTAACAAAGCGAAAGCCTGGTGACCTAAGGGACAAATTAATGGTAAAATTCATTCTCATTTTATATTAATGTTTTTAGCATTAAATTTTGTCAATATTAATTTTTTTTCTTTATCTTTTAAAATCTAGAATGAACTTGAGAAATTAGATTCAGAAAAGGAGGTTGAGAGTGTGATTTCAACTATTATTGGTTCTGATAACAAGAAAAAGTCTCGATTAAATTTTCATGGAAGAGGTGTTTCATCAACTTAATTAAAGCAGAAGGCTTTGATGAAGGATGTTGAAGAGAAGCATGCTCTAGAGGTTCAAGCTCTACAAAAAGATTATGAGGACAAAAGGCAACAAGATAGAAGGGAGATAGCAAATGGTCTTAGCTCCATCATTTCTCAACTTCAACAACAAAATCCTCAAATGTCTTTTGATCTAAGCATGTTTGGCTCTTTATTTCTTGATAGTCAATGTGATAAGGATGATAATATTGCAGAAATGCTTCGACTTCATTCTTCGACTTATCCAAGGTAAAAAACCTCTTAATTTCTATACTACGCAAGTAGAGGTAGATAAGTGGCTAAGGTTTTCATTTTTTTTGTTGCATTTGTGCGACATTATTAAGTTAGAAAATTTTACAAGGCTTTTGTTTTTTTTTTAAAAAAAAAAATTTGTTTTTACAGGGAGTGAATAGTATGGAGGATGAACAAGAAGAAGATGAAGAAGGAAACGAGTAAGAAGAAGAAGAATGTGACGTCATAGTTCAATTTGAAGTTGCTCTAAACTTTTTATTGTTATTTCTCGCTCTGACATAATTAATTTCTTTTATTTAATAGCTAGAGTAATATTATGAAACAGTAGTTTATTTAGATAGGATTTGATGTTGTAAACATTTAGATACTCCTTTTGCTATTTTTTTTACTGATTAATTTTATAAGTTTAGGATTTCCTAATTAAATGCTTATTACATGTTTTAATGTTCAACATTTTTCTAATATAACTAATTCACAAGAATATGATGCATTTCCATTCTTTCAACATAATGTAGTAATATATTATAATAATAAAAAAAAATAGCCGATTCATTTTAGTCATTCATTATATAACAGTTTTCTAAATGTTGTCTTTAAAATATTTTACAACGCTTTTGTATTATTACTAGCAAATACAACAAGTGAACATATTGTTGCATATCAAAACATAACGTGATAATTTTAAATTGTCTCCTAAGATGGCAACAATTTTCTTTTGTTGCCTTTGTAAAATTATTGCCTTAGGTATCATTTTACCTTGACTTTTAAAACTGTTGTCTTTGTACTAAAATGTGTTGCCTTAGGAATAGACAACGGGGGCATAAAATACGCCTCATATGTGTTGCCTTAGGTACAAGGCAACACTTTTTTAATAATAGGCAATGGTTTTTCACTGTTACCTTTGCTTTATTTTGTTGTAGTGCTTAAAATATAAACTAGACTCATCGTCAGATTCTTCGAACATTTGTCCCTCGCCTGTGGTGATTTCCATCTTGTCACCTTTGTGGTTAGTCCACTAGAAAGTCTTCCTCCATCCATGCTTGAAAGTGTCATTGGAAAGGGTGATCATTGAGATTGGGTCAAAAGCTTCATCTTGGATGGCATTTTGATTAGTTATTGCAGCAACATGATTTCGCTCTAGTCCAAATAGCAAGTTAAAGGCTTGCCTATCATAGCACCCTGGGGTTGGGTGTTTTGATTGAACGACATTTAAGTCGTCATTCAAGAAGTAGCAATCGTGAAAGATCTTGAATCCAGGCTTCTTGATACCTTCTAAAACTAGTGGTTCTGGAAAGTCAAGCATGGGTAATTTTCTCCTTCCCTAATGAATTATCTATTAAGAGTTTGATTGTAAGATGGAAGTAAGAAAACTATCCTTATTTTTGTTATCATTCTTACGTGCTTTAATTTTAGCATCGTGAGCTTTTAGTTCTTCTTTGGTTGGTTTATGTCCGAAGCAAAGGAGAAACTTATCTTTGGGATAGGAAGTAAGAAAGACTCCTTCATTCCGATTCCTAAAGGCATCCCAGGAAAGTAACTACTCTTAAACAAGATGTTTTTTACTATTACGGTGGACTATGGATCAAGCTTGAATGGTTCTTCAAGACTTTCATCCATTTCTAGTGTGCAGCTAGCCTCTACGGAAAATCCCCACATGTCTTCTTCATCATTGTCATGATTTATCTCTAGAAGAGATTGATCGTTTATTGTGACTTTGAGAGGGGAAGCATGTATAGTCATAGGAAGACCTTGATAGTTCAACCTAATCATTTTATGGAGCAAGGATGGTATTGCTCCAAGCTCATGTATCCAAGGACCTCCAAGAAGAAGGTTAAATGTAGGTTTAATGTCCATGACATAGAATTCAACCATCTTTTTTATTGGGCATGTGGTAATTGGTAGCTTAACAGTTCCACACACCGATCTCCTTGAATTATCAAAGGTCCTAATGCTTTGTGTTGTCGCATGAAAATATTTTTCTGGGTTTAGGCCTAAATATTTCGCAGTTTGTAATAGGCACACATTCACGGTGGACCCATTGTCAACTAAAGTAAGAGGGATGTTGTAACCCTTGCACCCCACAGTTAGATATAATGCGTTATTGTGAGTAGTGTCTTTTGATGGCAAATCATCACTGGTAAAGGTGATTGATTTATCAGATTTCATGCTAGTAAGCAAGCTAACGAGATCCTGGGGATTATATCCGTACTTATAGACAAAGCAGTTAGAGCAAATATTAGGGAATTCCTTTGTTCCTTAGAAGCACTTAGGAGTTCCCAAATGCTAACATTCGCCTTAGATTGGCAAAGTTGTTAGACCAATGGATCTTCTACCTCAGGTGAAGGTGGTATTGGATTTTGAGTTGATTTTGATTAGTTGAAGGTTCATTTATTTGGTTGTGATTGATAAACTCGCCCTGAACGAGTTAGATGATAAACTTCGCTTGGATTAGTTGTAGTATTCATGAACCAATTTTCTTCTAGAGGTTTTAAATGTGCCTCTATTTCCAGATGTTCCATGAGTTATGCTTATGCCATTGTTCATCTAAGGAGATATTTGATAAATCTTTTGAATTCCCCAAAAAATGAACCCAATCAAGCGCTCTACTTGTTTCAACTTGGAGACAAGGTGGAGGTGGGACGGCGGCATACTTATAGACATATAAGTCTTTGAAGTCGTCGTCCCATAACCCACACACTTCATTAGTTACCTCTATGTGTGTTGTGGTTAGAGGTTTTCCTATGGAAGTGATGTAATCCAAGAGATCGAGCGCATCACTCCTCATATGGTCCTCATTAATATGAAATATTCCCAGTGGGGAAACATTATTATTGGGTTTAGGCGTGGGAATTTTCCCATCGTCTACTAAATCTTGAACCTTGTTTTTCAGAACATAACAACATTTAGTATCATGCCCAACACCCCTATGATAAGCACAATAGGCATTACCGTCCATTGAGGATGTCTTTTTTCTAGGGAAGGAGTTGGAGTTGGTCCGGTTGGTGAGAGTAACCCCTTTTCATTTAGTTTTTCAAATAATTCTTTATAACTCGCAGGGAATCGCGTAAATTTTGTTTATTTTGTCCATTTTCTTCAAGGACCATTACTATTATATTGCATCGTGTTATTGTATTGCGTGGAGGTCGCAAAAACATCAATATAGGATGAAATGTTATCATTCCCCCTTTTGTAGTTATTCTTAGGTTGATAATGATGATGAGGCTTGTTTGCCTTTTCTTTAGCAAGATCATCTTCAATCCTAGTGGCCATGGAATAGATCTTTTGAAAAGTGTCAAGACCAAGGTAGCGTAGATGTTTGTTGTACTTTTCATGACAATTGTCAATGACTTTTTGTACTGATTTGAGTTCTGGTAGCCTTTGGGCAAGGTGAGCCACCTTTTCTCGCCATCTACCATAGAAAGCAAGGAAACCTTCGTCATCACCTTGCTTAAGCATTTTAAGTTCACATAAAGTTGATTTGAACTCCACATTACTCTCATATTGGGTGATGAAAGCTGAACTACCTCTTCCCATGTACTCTTGAATTTGGCATCTAGCCCATAGTACCACTCTCTTGCGGCTGGGTCTAGAGATAAAGTAAATGTCAAAACATAGAGCTTAGGATCAACTCCCTTTAAAGCCATGGTGCTAGTAAAACTCATTAAATGATTTTTTGGGTTATTGGTCACCTTAAACATTGGTAAGTCCATAGCTACGAACTTTTCAGGTAAAGTAAGTCTTATAGGAGGAGAAAACTTTTCTGCGTTAAAGTATTTGTTCCCCATTGTACAATGAAGAACAAGATTCTTCAACGTCTTTTCTCGTATGGCTAAAGCATCCATTTTTTGTTTCAAAGCTAAAGCCTCGGCCTTTTCGAGTTTCTTAATTCTTCTCTCCTCAGCTTCTTGAGCCTTTTCCTCTCTCATGCGGACAATCTTCTTGGAGTTGTTGTATGGTTGACATTTTTTGACTAGAATGAGTTGACAAAGGAGATGGTTTGAAGGGGTGAATTGTTTGACGGTAAGCGTAGAATGCGAGTGCCTGGGTGTCTTCATTCCCGAGCTTGGTAACCAACCCTAAAAGAAGTACGAAAAGTTAAGAAAACCGATACACTTGTTTTTTAAAAAAGAAAAGAAAGAAAAGATGCAAATGACATTCAAAAGGATAACATCACCTTTTATCAATTCATTAATAATGATATTGTTTGCATGAGCCAATTGTTCTCGAGGAATCAAAATGGTCTCGCAGCAGGATTTTTTTTTGTCGAACGATTTTTTTTGATTTTTTTTCTTTTTGACGATCTGTTTTTGCTATTATATTTTTTATGATATCCTTCGAATGTAACTCAAAATCACGAAGGGACAACTTCATAATTAGGAACCTAAGTTAAGAATAAAAGGTTATCCTAAACACATCACAAATAATCATGTAATCATGTAAGCATACAATAGAGCAATTAAACCACATAATGTCATGCTAAGGTCAAGGCTTGGGTGTCCAAAGGTACCATATCTTAAGAAATGATGCACAAATAAATCACTCAATGTGTTGACCCATGACATAGCTCTCTCAACATTTTGTCGACGATATGGGTGGGATAATTCTTATTAATTTCGAGATAGAAGCCTAATGTTGGCGACCCCTAGTCAATGAGCCAATACCCAATCGTTAAAGTGTGATATGATTATAAATTCAAACAGTTGGTTGTTTCTCTTTTGCTCAATGATATGTCGAGCAACACGGTAAGTCTTCGTACTGCTATCCAGCTCTGTATACTGGATGGGATTCCTCTTTCCCTTGTCTGGGAAGTGGAACTCTGACCAATCGATCAAAGGCCGGCCCCCCTCCTTTGTTTTAGGATGCGGAGTAAGTTATCTGTCTTTGACCGACTTAGCCTTCTCAGAGTGAGAGGGCTTTTTTACCGACTGACCCCCCTTGCTGGGACCGGCCATCTTCTTTGTGATTAGGTCCTTTATCTCTCCCTTGAAACTCGTCATGAGTTTCATTAACTCGTCTTGGGTGATGTGAGCAGTCTGTCCGGTTAACTTGCTTGGACCCGCCTGATCATCGCCCCGCTCCTTATTATCCTTGGAACGGATACATCTAATTTTAAGGGATCCATCTTCGGCTGTGTATACTTCGACCTCTGGATCAGAGGCTGTATCGTGGTCCGAATGGACCTCAGTCATAAGCTGTATTTCCTTAGCAAGCGGTACAGTCTCTTGGGAAACAATTTTAGAGGTATTCTCCTCAAAGACGGCGCCAAATGTTTTAAGGGTTTTTTTTATGTGTCCTGCAGAAAAGTTACGTCACCAAGACTGGGTTCCCTTCGCCTGTACTTGCATACAAACGGACGCTCCGGTTGTGCGGAGTTTTGCCTCCGACGATCAAGTTAGTAAGAGTCGTAGGAGAGTAAAAAGTACATAAAGTAAATGTAGATCTTCTCAGATTCCGAGATCGAGTGTTTTCTCTGATGTGAGAGAATTGATTGTGTTGTAATAAATGAACGTGACCCCAAATTGGGGTAAATATCCTTATTTATAGGGTCATGAGAATCAGTGCCCCTTTTATAGGTCATCATCCTATGTAAATTGGTTGTTCCGTTTTAATGGCATTCTCAGGATTTAGGCCTTGAAAGTCGCCTTTTTCCCTACTGATTAGGGTGCCACGTGTTAGCTGGTGATTGGTCCTTTTTAAACCTCTCTTGGTGTGACACGTGTCCCATTCTAATTTGGCCACGTGGCTTGGGTATTTTTACCCAAATCATTTTTCATAAATTATCGTACATATAAAGTCAAAGTTGAATCAAATTAAATAATCAGATTATACCAGATTAGATCAGATCAGACTAGATTAGATCAGAACAAACCAGATTACATAACTTTATATCAGATCAAATATGCAAAACTAAAGTGAATAGAGCCCTTAGTTTATGGTAAATGGTATAATTGTTTTAAAATATATAGTATTCGATTAACCCGTGGTTATATTATGCGCATGATACATACAATTAAAAAAAAACCAGAAAAGAATATGGACATTGCTACCTTTCAAAAAGTATGAGTTAACTCTTATGAATAGTGTTTAGACAATTATACCCTCTCAAATGTTTATTTACTTATTTGCCCTCATTAATATTGATTGCTATTTTTTACTCATAAGTATAGTCTGCAGACATTTATAACCTTAAAAATATTTGTTTAAGTAATTTTCTTCATTAATTTTACCAACAATTAAAGTCGTGACATAAGACTAAATTGAAAGATATATTAAGCCATGGCTAGATATAGAGCGCGCGTTAACCACCCTAGTATATTGAAAAGAACCGGTCATTATTTTTTTTAAAAGCCCGTATTTTATTGATCATCAGTTGTTAATTATGGTACAAAAACTATTTACAAAAGATTTAAGAAAAAATATTAATAACCACCCCTCAAAACACCAAAATTTGGTTTTACCACCTTTTTTTTTTGTATATTTTAAATAACCACCGCCATGATCAAATAAAGCTAAATTTCAGCACCTTTTAACTAATTAAATATTATTGATTTTTGTATCGAAACTTGGTTTATTAAGGTTTTGGGGATCATTTAGCACTTTTGGGTCCGATTTGAGGTCAAATTTTCCAAAAAAAAATAAAAAATGCCTCATTTTGAAAGTTTCACGCAAATCGAGGTGATTTTCAACTTAAAAAAATGTCTCATTTTGCCTTAAATTGATTTTTTTTTTCAATTCTGACTTCTAATTGAGGTCAAAGTGCCAAAATGACCCCGAAAACCTCAAAAGACCAAATTTTAGAACAAAAATCGATGTTTTTATTTAAAAAATGGGAACTACATGTTTAGATGTGGTGAAAACTAACCTTTTGCATTTTGTGGGTGGTTATTTAAAAAAAAAAAAAAGAACTAGTGTTAAAATCAAATTGTGTTTTGAGAGTGTAATCCCCCATATTTTTCAACTTATTATTATATAATTATTTATTATTAATACAAATATTTTTATGTCGATTTCATTGAATAAATTATTTTATGAAAAGATTAAGTAAACTAATAAGTTTTTGACTAATTAAAAAATAAACTTTAACTTAGTACCCCAAACCACAAGTTTACTCCTAATCAAATTAGGAAACCAAGGCCCAAATAAAACCCCAAAAACCCTCACACCCTTTCTCCCTTCTCACGTAAAATTCACTTCCTCACCTCCTTCCTCCTCTTTCATGAAAACAGTAGGGAAAAAAAACAACAAAGCTGCTACCTTGCTGATGCTACTGCTCAACCGCCGCCACACCACCACCCGAGCCACCTACTATGCCGCCCCCCTACTGTGAACCACAGGTCCCTCCATCTTTCTCCCTATTCTATCTTTCAATCTTTTCTTATTTAAATTCTCTTAAAGTTTCAATCTTTATATATTTTTTCAATGATTATTAATTATTATGGTTTGATTATGTATTAGGGATATAAAAGATTATGAATTTATGTAGAATAATATGTTTTATTTATAATACAAAATTTCAGATTTATGTATGTATAAAATTTAGGGTTTAAATGTGGATTTTTCATGGTTTTAGGGTTTTAAACATGTTAACTAAGTTATCTAATTGTGCTATGACTAAATTATGTTAAAGCATAATTATTTTGATTATATATAAAATTTCAGATTATTAAAATTTTAATTTTTATGTTCAAATTGTGTTTAGTTTCATATTTTTATGCTTCTAACCTCACAAAACAATGGTTGTGGGTATTTTATGAGTATAAAACTTTGAAATTTAAAATCTAATCTCAAGAATGAATTTTCAGATTTTATAATTATTATTTTAAAGCCTTTAACTACATTGAATTGGTGTATTTTTGGGTTTTAAACATACTAACCTACTATATAATGATT
The DNA here is from genome assembly GCF_948465745.1 of Chenopodium album. Classification (NCBI taxonomy): domain Eukaryota; kingdom Viridiplantae; phylum Streptophyta; class Magnoliopsida; order Caryophyllales; family Amaranthaceae; genus Chenopodium; species Chenopodium album. Next base: position 11,900,271 of record NC_137847.1, read on the forward strand.
ATTTCAAGTGTACATGTTTATGAGGTTGTTTTATAATTTTAAACTAAATTTTCAGATTATATTCTACACTTTAAAGTTGCTGGAATTTTATGTTATAAGCCATAATTTCATGATTATAACATATAAACTTATAGTTGAATTATTATATTATTAACTTTGACTAATGGGAACAATTTAAAGGCATTATTTTAATGGTTTAAGAGGTTTTAAAATATTTTGGTATTGCTGTAAATTTATTTGCTTGGGTGTTGATTTAGTTATTATTGTTTGGTTTAGGAGAGGACTTCATAGAAGGCAACTTCTAGTTTCTAAAGTGGCCAATCAACTCGTTTATTCAAGGTACGTACAAGTTACGAAACCTTGCCTTTAGAAGCATGTTTAGGGATGTATCGAGAACTTAGTATCATGTATAGAGAAGACTAGGCTCAATTGTTTGGTTATACATTGTGATTTCCGTATATTGTGTATTAATTTACCTTGTATGTATTGTTTATGTGTTATTTTGCAAGATGCGCTTAGAGGCAAAGGTATGTGAGTATGTGGAATGAATTATTTTATTACTCGTTCATGATTATTGAAATGGAATGAGTAAAGGAAGAATTAAAGTCTTAAAAGACGAGGTTAAGGTTTGGGGTGCTTTATGCACTTAAGGTGTTTATGCACCGAGGTAGTTAAAGGAATCAATAATAAATATTGCTTCTCACTAATAAATCAAGAATTGAATTGGAAACTTGGATTGCTTGGATGATGTGATATTTGATTGATTGTATTGTTCTGCATATGAGTCATCACCAATTCTAAACTTCTAAATCACGTAAAGTGCAAGATGGATGAGCAATAAAACTCTGGATTTGTGCACATCTAGAGTATGGACAATCAGGGGTTGGGGTTCACGGGGTATTAGCCGTGTGCTTTTTAGAGGCTGTCTGATCTACAAGTCTCTTGTTTTCAAATGCTTTTAAAAATTATAAGGAGTTAGATACTAGCTAGTAGATATGGTCACGGAGTCGCACCTGTGGCTATTGGATGTTTATTGATGTTTCCGAAAGGAGGCATGGGGTTTTTCTTTTATTGATGTTCCAAATGGAGCATGAGAGGACAACCTTGTCTATTGCTTAATCCAATGATTATAATGAAATTAATAAATTATCATTAAATAGAGGAGTCTCAGTAGTGTTTGAGTCGTTGACTAAATTGTATGTCATGAATGATTGTTAGTAGCATGCCAAGAATACTTTCTTTTCATATTCCGTAGCTTGTATGTACTTAGCGTTGTTGATTGCATGGTTTTGTGTGTCTTTCTTTGGTCATGGCCTTCGCCTTTCAATGACCCTGTTATGATCCAATTTTTACACTTGTAATATTGGGGAGCAGATTAATCATAAGTATTTACATAAAGTGGGATTTGCATCAAGTGATGGGTAATTGAGTGGAGAGTTTGTTCTACTTATGATTTATTTCTCGCATAAACATTAAACTTTCTCAAACTATGCCTTGATTTATATACTAATTTGTTAATTGGGTTTGAATAAGGGCCTTAATGGTTCCAACTTGTAAATTTAATTTGGTTTTTAATTATTGGTTTGAAACTTTAATTTAATTGAACTAGTTTTCTGCTGCTAATTTCTGATATAGCCTTAACGTTTGAACACGTGACGGTAGCACGTCAGTAATTCTCTTGGATTTTATTCAGGGTACTCACAGGTTTAAAGAGAGAATTATTGGGGTGTTACAGAGAAGTGGTTATTTACAATTTTTCTAAAGAATTTTTTACCCCGCATTTGCTTAATCATTTGAAAAGAAAAACAATTTCCCATGATATTATCCTCTCTAAAATTATTTTCTCCAAAAAATAATTCAAAATTTCATTTCAAAGATATTTTATTTTCTTCACATTTTCACCAATTTTACAAAATATATTTATTTATAATATATTTATAAATAATTATTATGTGTATTTCTTGTGATGTTGTTTTTTTTCTACTAATACATGATTTAATAATATTCTTTATTAGAAAATATGATGTACTTTATGTGGGGAGGGTGTGCCCATCGTAGGGGATCCTTCTCCTCTATGCCCATGACCCTTTAAAAGCCTAGGACTTTACACTTTTTAGGGTGTTTTAGGATTTGAATTCCTGGCAGTTTGGGGGACCTTGAATTAGAGTTCACCCTATCATTACGCTTATTTGTAATAAACTAATAAGGAGTCGCCAATGAGTTTTAGAAACACTCAAAAACCTCGTTCATGTCTTTCTCCCAAGTAGAGTTCAAGGGATATTTAATATGAATCATAAGTTTACCCATGCCCAAATTGGTCTACTTGTACCAAAAATGAGTTCGGGAGCAAGGGTACCAAAATAACGTTCATTTTAGGGAGGAATCGTTATTCTAGCCCAAGTGCGGCCTCTACTAGCTCTTCCTTTTCCACAATTTCATTACCAAACAATATATGAAACGTGATACCTAAAACTAAGTTAGTTGATTTTATTTACATGCATTTATGATGAGTGTCATTTATGGCAGTCATTTGGTTTGATTTGGGATGTCTTTTAGTCACTTTTATAGGGATGTCAACGGGGTGGGGCGGGGCGGCTTTTGGCATTCCCATCCCCATCCCCGCCTCCCATTATCATCCCCGTCCCCACCCCAATCCCCACAGCGGGTATGGAATTTGTCCCCATCCCCGCCCCGGCGGGTCTAACTTCAAAACCACCCCCGCCCCATCCCCATATGGATATCCATCCCTGTCTCAGCCCCACATAATCCCCGCCCCATCCCCACCAAATCCCCACCTAAAATCCAACACAAATAATATATTTAAATCTATTCCAAAAAAAAAAAAAAATATGTACTACAGCTCAAATAAAAAGAAAGTAATACATACTTAACATATTGAAGAAAAAAAAATCAGTAACTCCAAATTGTCCAAAGTCCAAATATTAAAAATACACTACAAGTCTACAAATATTAAAATACATTATAAGAAATCCATTAGGCCTTAAATTATTCGGTGCAAACTCTACTTGTTCCGGAATCGATATCCCATGTTTCAAATTCTTCCTCTAATTCTCCCACTAATTTAGCATATTCATCATCCTTGAATTCTCCACAATCTTCAAATACAATGTGACTTAATTAAAATAAATAAATAAATAATAATAATAATAATAATTAAATAAAATGTTATTTTAGCTATATACCATTAAGAGTAGCCCATATCAAATTTTGAGAACACATCAAAGCTTCGATTGCTTCCGGTAAAAGCCGATTACGATAAGTATTAAGAACCCGACCACTTGTGCTAAATGCGGACTCCGATGCAACAGTAGAAACAGGAATGCTCAATATATCTCGTGCTATTTTCTGAAGAATGGGATATGTGCCTCCATTTGTTTTCCACCAATTAAGAATATCAAAATCTTGGACTAGAGGCACATTAGCAGCATCTAAATACTTATCCAATTCAGAAATTTCATGACTTGGGTCCTTATCTTGTTGCAAAAATTCTGCAAATTCTTGCATAAAGGCCTCTTCATTGGCATTGCTACTACTACCCAAATCAAAAGGTTGTTGGCTACTACTACCTTGAGTTTTACCAATTTTAAACCCATATTCTTCAACCAATCTTCATAGAAGATCACTAATTCTACCAACCTCAATTTCAAAGTCATGCTCATCAAAAATTTTTGCAAAATAAAACCTAATAAGAGCCATTTTGTATCTAGGATCTAGTATTGTTGCCACTCCCATTAAACCATTCACATTAGCCCAATATTTGTTATATTTTTGTAACATAATGTCAGCCATTTTCCTTACATAATCATGGGGAGATAAAAGCCAGCCAGAAATAGCAATTCTCAAAGCACAAATTTTAGGAAAATAAAGATTGGTAGTAGGGTAATTTGTTCCTGAAAAGTTAAGGGTAGTTTTACTAAACACTTCTATATGCTCACATATTTTCTCAACTTTTTCCCAATCTTCAGGGGTTGGTGGATTCTTATATAAATTATTTCGAGCACTTAAAACAACAAACACTTCTTTATAACAAATAGCAATAGAAAGCATTTCATAAGTAGAATTCCACTGAGTTTTTCAATCAAGTGCTAACTTTCTAGTACACTCAGGAGCTATTTGCTTAGCCACTTGTTCAAACTTTTGTACTCTCTTATCAAAAGCAGTCCAAAACACAACACTATCCCTAATTCTTTGAACACCATTTGATACCACAACACTTAAACCATCTTGAACAATCAAATTTAATGTGAGCACAACAACGCATATGAAAAAAATCACCTCGTAATAAAAGTGAGCTATATGGAAACACTCCTTTCAAAATTTCCATCGTTGCATCATTAGTCGAACAATTATCCACAGTTATAGAAGACAACCTAAGATCTAGATTCCATGATTGAATGCTTTCTTTCAATGCATCAGCAAGAACCTCGGTAGTATGAGGGGCAGGGACATATAAAAACCTATCAAAACCAATGAAATTGACATATAAAATTCTATCATCATCACTTATATTTACTATGATATTTTCCAGGTATCAACAATATAAAGGTATGTTATTTTTTTTTAAATCTCACACAAAAAAACTATAACAATACTAAGGAAACCAAAAAATTAAACAAGATTTAAGTAACTAGAAAACGATACCTTATGATCCGACTTTGCAACTTCCATGTATTATCAATAAAATGTGAGGTTACCACCATATAACCTTTTCTCTGGTTGTCAACAGTCCACATGTCAGTAGTTAAGGCAATCTTACCCTTTGTTTTCCTCAACAAGGTTGCAACATTCTCCTTCTCAAGCTCGTATCTTATCATAATATCTTTTCTAGTTGTGTTGCGAGATGGCACTTTAAATCCAGGTTGGAGTGTCTTGCTATATTTTCTAAAACCCATATGCTCAACCATGCTAATTGGATACTCATGCAAAATAATCATCTCCGCTAAGTCTCTTCTTCCATCTTCTTGGTGGAATTCATAAGGAGCCAATGTCATCGTGTCATTCTTATCATTTAAGTTTTTTTTTTGTACTGAACAATCTTGTTTGTTGAATATCTTGACATACTCTCTTTGGACATATTTTTAAATGATCTTTCAAATAAGTAGTACCTGCTTTTGACCCACCAGCAAGTAGCTTGGAGCAATGGTTGCACTCAACTTTTACCGCATCACCAACCCTCTTTCTCTTAAAGTCAGACCACACTGCTGAAGTAGCATTATTGTCATTCTTTGATGCCATTCTCCCCTAAAAAAATTGTAGTAATGTATTGGTCAATTCATGAACAAACTACTACTTTCAACAAGTCATCACATAATCCTTTAGTGTACTACACATTACTTAATTACTTTAGTAGTTTAGTATTACTAGCTAAAGTGATAACCTATCATTTTTTTTAAGGACGTTCCCAGAGGAACAACTACACATTACTTAACAAAACATTCTACCAGCAAGGTTAAAAATAAAATCACTAAATCAGGAAAGTAGTTAGTCTAAACTTTTCTATCTAATTCCCCAATAGGCCATACACTCCTCAAGTAATGAAATATAACGAATACAAATACAAATTATTGCATTATTCGACCCTTGATTCCTTGAACCTCCCAATTTTGGAATTTCCCATACACTCCTCAAGTTAACAGTAGACAGAATAGAACAAATACAAATTATCAAATATATCATGAAACTTATTTAACATCAAATTATCAATTATATCATGCAACTCAAATAAACAAGTAAACAAATACAAATTACCAATTATATCATGCAACTCAAATAAACAAGTAATTAAACATCATAGCAAATTATTCAATTAATTAGTCAAATTATTTTTCATCAAAAAAAACAAGTAAACTCATATAAAATCAAACTTGTAGTTATATTCAAAATCTAAATGGCTTCTTAATTTCTTAGTTGATTAGTCAACTTATTTTTCATCAAAATAATTAGGGGAAAAAACATAGAGAGAGAGAGTTAGAGAGACTGAGAGAGTACCGAATAGGAAGAAGTGGCCGGGGAGTTGATCAGATTTTTGGTCGGAGAGTTGACCGGCGCACAACTCAATGGCGAGATTCAAAGGTGGTGATTGATTAGATCTTGAGAGGAAGTAAGGTGAGAGGAGAGAGTAGTGTCGGCTAGGGCTTGAGAGTTGAGAATAACTGAATAAGTGTGGGTTTTTTTTTCTCTCAGGAGGTTTAGAAACTTCATTAGTTTAGTCAGTAACTTTTTTTTATACATATATATATACAAAGTATGTTATTATACATATAGGTCAGGTATAATGCGGGTATGGGGTGGGTCAGGCGGGGCGGGTACAGGGCGGGTCAGGCGGGGCGGGTATTACTTAAAATCCATCCCCGCACCATCACCCATGGAGGGTATGGATTTTAGACCCATCCCCGCCCCGCAACCCACCAAAGCTAGACCCATGCCCGCCCCATCGAGGCAGGGATAGGGCGGGTCTCCTACTAGACCCACCCTACTGACATCCCTACGCTTTTATAGTTCATTTTATCTTTTTTCCTCTAGTTTTAACCTTTATTTCCCTAGTTTGTGCATTCTTAGTTGTTTTCTCGTTTTCTTGCATTTTTCTTAGTTTATTTTGCCTTTTATTTTTTATTTGTTTGCTTTTCTTTGTTTATAGGAGAACAGTGGTGTCCAAGGCTATCTGTGGCTCTTCCTCGGGTCTTATGAAGCTCAAGATGCAAGCTTATCACTCCCTTCATAGCTCAAAAGTCAAGGTGTGCAAGCTCCAAGTCTTCAAGGCCACGCTCTCATGCTGCACTAGCATCAAGAAGTGGTGTTGAACCCACAGTGAGGGTATTTAGAGACTGCCACCCCCAATGTTCATCAAGTGGAGCGCACGGGTTGCATCGACGAGCGTACGAGGAGGATCCCTGCCTCCATGGCGCGGGCGCGCACGATAGGGGAGCGGGTGCGCAACCTCTGTTCCCCGTTCTGTACCCTTTTCTTCGCGGCCGCGCTATCCGAAGCAAGGGCGCGTCTGTACGGGTTCTTCTTGGACGTCTAACTAACTTCTCCTTAGTTAGTTTTACTATATATAAATTTTCATCCTATTTTTAAAGAGATAATTGTATTAGAATAGAATAGAGAGTTAGATTTTTAGAGAGAGAAGTTCAATTTGGGGAAACTTTAGCTCTTATATTCTAGAGAGAGAAAGTCTTGGATTTGATTTGTTCTTCAACAATTGCTATAATTTGGTGTGGATTTTCCTTCAATCAATGATAATTAGTGAGAATTTCTTCCTTTAATTCATTTCTATTACTTGTTTGCTTTAGATTCATGCTAGATTATTTTATTTGCTTGAAATTAAGTTTGATTGTGTAATTGTTTGGAATTTCTATTTGATTTAGATTGAAGATGATAATCATTGTGATTTCTTGTACTTTGTTCTTCATTTCTTCAATGTGTAGTGAGTAGTTCATTGCTAGGGATGTGGTGAAGCATGCACAAATGATAGATTATAGCTAATTGGTGGATTTTGATTGATTTGATGTTGTGATTAAATTTGGTTGATAGAATTGTGCATGTGCTTGATTTGTAAGGAGTGATCAACCTTGTTCTTCATGTTAGAGTGCATTGTGATTCTCCAATGACACAACACATTGATTTGGAGGTCACATTTATCGATTGTTGCTTGATTTGTTATGTTCCTAGCTAATCATTCGTAGGGACCACTAGTTTGCATTGCAATTACTATTTTCCTTTGCAATGTTTGATTAATCAATCTCCTATCCAATTAGCATGTCTATTGAGTGTGTATGTGGATCCTAATTCCCTAGTGCTTGTGATATTGATATTTGTTTTAGATTTCTCGTGTTGGTTGATTCTAGTTTAGACCAAACCATTTCACCCCTTTTCGAAGTAGCTTGACATAAGACTATAACATTTACCTCCATTCCTAATTGTTTAGGGTAAAAATACCCTAGACTCATGGACCAGTGAAAGAGCTCTACGTATCAAGGGCTGGCAGGTCATCAAAGACCACTCACCAGCTGACATGTGGAAATCTCAAGTCTTCATTAGAATTGCGGCTTTCAAGGGCCCAATTCCCAAGAATCCGCACTTTGCGGCGCAGCCCACCAGTCCTAGGTCAGAGTGACCTAGGGAGGTGCACATTTCCCAACGACCCTATAAATAGGGAGATATTCCCCCATTTTGGGGACATCTACAATCATTTATTACACACACATTCTCTCTCATCAGAGAACACCTGAGCTTGGAATCCAAGCAGATACCCACCTAAATTTACGCACTTTTTATTTCTTTTCAAGTTACTAACTTGACCGTCGGAGGCGGAGCTCTAACAACCGGAGTCTCCGTGTTTTTACAGGTGCAACTCGAGCCGGACCAGACTTTATAACGTAACTCTCCCAAGGGACAAAAAACACCCAAAACATTTGGCGCCGTCTGTGGGGAGAGTACCTCAAAGATAGTTCAAGAGTCTGTACCACTTCCTGATCCCAACAATCTACAACCGGTTATTCAGCCGGAAAACACAAGTATTCCTCAACCGGTGGTCTATACAGACCAGGAGGATGATGATGATGAAGTGGAGACCCATATGGCTGAGGATGGGTCATTCATCTCCAAGTATGTTCGTTCCAGAGATCGACTGGAACGACACACTAACCAGGCGGGTCCAAGCAGGCCCTCTACGAGGCCGGAAGGGGAAACCCAGACGGCTAGAGGATCAGCCCCAGTCACCCGGGATGAGCTGATGAAATTCATGAACTCCTTCAAGGGTGAAATCAAAGATATGATCAACAAAAACAAGGCTGGCTCTAGCAAGGGTCAGCCGGCTAAAAAGACTCCTCCACCTGAGAGGAAGAAGCCGGTAAAGGACAGGCGGCCAACTCCTCATCCCAAGGAGAAGGAGAGGGCGGCCGCAAGACTTGACTGGTCTAAGATCCTTTTATCAAAGGGTCCTCTGCGGCACACCCGACATAATCAGCCGGAAGCCAGCAAGAAATCTGTCTCTGATGCTCGGCACATCATTGAGCGGAGGAGACACCGGCAGCTGTCTGAGTCAGCCTCGACCTCGAGCTTTCCAGACAGTTTCAAAGGAACTTCTGTAAGGAACTCACAGTCCTTACATGAGAGTCGGACATGCGGCAAGTCCGTCTATACCGACCCTTAGATGATGTTTGGGTCTGCCCCGTGTGCACCCCAGGCGCAATACGGGCTGTGTGACCTTAAATTTATGCAGCCGCCTCCCTTCGGAGGTCAGGTGGAATATAACAGCATCCAGCCATTGGACTGGCAGCTCCGTCTGCTTAAACTTGGTTAACAACCTTCTACGTTCACCAAGAATATAACCGAGGCTGCCCAGCCGACCAAGGTTAAGAATGTGTTGTTGGGTACCTTTGATGGTACCTCCAACCCAGAAGACCACCTAATGGCATACACTAACCTCATGTGTTTACAGGGTTGGGACGATGCCACTTGGTGTCGATGTTTCCCGGCTACATTAAAGGGCATTGCCCAACAGTGGTTTGATAACTTGCCAGCCGGCTCTATTGATTGCTTCAAGAAGCTAGCCTTCTTGTTTGCCACCAACTTCTCAATGAACATCCCTGCTAAGAAAACAAGTCTTGACTTGAGCGCCAATAAGCAAGGTGAGAGAGAAAGGCTACGCTATTATGTCAGGCGGTTCAACCTGGTCAGAATCCAGATCCAGGGACTGTCTGACGAGGTAGCATTCATAGACTTCTTTAAGGGTCTGAGAGACGGGTCGAACTTTAAGTTTTATCTCGTCAGAAAAGGGGCATTTACGCTGCAGGCGGCCCTGAGAAAGGCGGAAAGCTATATTCAAGCAACCGACCTCTGTACGCCTAGTAGCCAATCGGACTCCGAGAAGTCTGACAAACAAAAAGAAAGTCGGTTTGCTCGGCTGGCGAAGAAGAAAGAAGAGAGAAAGAAGAGAAAAGAAGTTTGGGCGGTTAGTGATTCTGACGTCCTAGAAGAAAAAGAAAGAATTTAAACCATACGTCCCTAGGTACTAGTTTAACAAGGACTGCAACTCCATCCTCATGGAGATAAAGGACCGGCTATCTCTTGAGAAGCCGAACCCAATGAAGAGTTCCGTCCAGTCACGGAACAAGAACAAATTCTGCCAATACCATGAGGAAGTTGGCCACGACACCAACGACTACTTCAACCTTCAACGGGCGTTGGACCGTCTAGCTGGCAAAGGGATGTTAAAGTCCTACATTTCTAAGTCCCCGTGAGGGACTAAAAAGAAGAATAAAGGGCAGTCGTCCAAGACTCCCCAGCCTCCTAGTAGTTCGGACACCGATAAGGAGTCGGTCTACACTATAGCAGGCGGGTTCTCATGTGGTGGCCCTACCATCCGGGGCACAAAAAGCCATCTTCGAAAGATGGACAAGGATGATGATGAGCAGGCGTCTGCTAGTTGGGCGGATCCTGATCACTAAGAAGGACAGGGGCAGCGTCCGCCGTCCGCATGACGACCCGGTCGTCATTGAATGTAAGGTCGCCAATCAGCTGGTTGGGCGGATCCTTATAGACACCGGCAGCTCGTCGGACATCATCAGCCTCCGGTGCTTGCAAAATCTGAAATACAAGCCCAGCAGCATGCATCCGGTAACCCACCCCTTGGTAGGTTTTAGGGGTGGGATGGTTTACCTAATCGGTAGGATCAACTTACCCATCCGGCTGGGAGAGAAAGGATAAGGACAACATCTTGTCGTCAAATTCTTGGTCGTTGAGGAATTAACCGCCTATAACATCATCTTAGGTCGTCCCACCCTCAATGAAGCCAAGGCTGTAATCATCCCTTCCCTCATGCTCATCAAGTATGAGAGGGATGATGGCTCTGTTGGTTCCTTGAACAGGGATCAGAAGACGGCCCGAGAGTGTTACCTCTCAGCCGTCAAAGATACTGTGGCCCCAGACGACCAAGGGCAGGAACCAATAGATCTTGACAATGTCAAGGATGCCAACCTAGCCCCACCAGCAGCTGGAAAGAAAAGAAAAGATGCTCAGCTGGTGGAGGTGAAGAAAGAGAAAAAATAGCAATCACTGACCGGAGAGCGATTAGATGAGCTCCGCCCCCAACCGGCTGTGAAAACATTGACCTCGCTTTGGATAACAGCCGTCCAGAGCATACTTTAAAGGTTGGGACGGTTGCTCATGCTACCTTAGGTGCAAATTTTTACCTTCTGCAGAAGGAATTCAAAGACATTTTTGCCTTTGAAGTGGAAGAGATGCCAGGCGTCAGCCCGGATCTCGCTGTCCACAAACTCGCCGTGAATCCAAAAAAGAAGCCCATCCGGCAAAAGAAGAGAAATCACGGCGAGGAAAGAAGTCAGGCGGTAGCTGCCGAAGTCAAAAAGCTGTTGGATGTTGGGTTCATTCGGCCATGTAATTTCCCCGACTAGGTGGCGAATGTTGTGCTTATAAAGAAGCCGAATGGTACCTGGCATATGTGTGTTGATTACACAGACCTCAACAAGGCATGTCCGAAGCAGCAGGCGGATCACCTTGCTGACCTCCGAGAAACTTTCACCAGACTCAGGCGGCATAAGGTTATGTTAAATCCCAACAAAATGCGTCTTTGGTGTTGAGTTTGGGAAGTTTCTCGGATTCCTGATTAATCAAAGGGGGATAGAGGCTAACCTTGAGAAGATACAGGCGGTGATTGGCATGAAGTCACTCCGCACTATTAAGGAAGTACAGAGACTAACTGGTTACCTGGCGGCATTGGGGAGGTTCCTCAGCCGGTCAGGTGACAAATGCCTTTACTTTTTCCAAGCAATCAGGAAGAAGACTAGATTTGAATAAGGGGATGATTCTGAGACGGCCTTTCAGAAACTGAAAGAACATCTGCACTCTTTGCCAAGGCTTGTTAGCCCCTTGCCCAAGGAGACGTTATACATGTACCTAGCCGTCTTAAACCATGCCCTCAGTGCTGTTCTCCTTGCTGAGAGAGACGGCATCCAGCTCCCGGTCTATTTCATTAGCCATGTGCTAAAAAATGCTGAACTTCGGTACCCCATGGTTGAAAAATTTGGCCTTGCTCTGTATATGGCATTCAAGAAGCTGAAGCCTTATTTTCTTGCACATGCGGTTGTAATCTACACCGATCAGCCCCTCAAGCGGCCAATGTCTACCTTGGAGTCATCCGGCAGAATGTTGAAATAGGCTATTGAAATGCAAAGTCTTGAAATCTTCTACGAACCAAGAAAGGCAGTGAAAGTTCAGGCATTTGTCGACTTCATTGTTGAGATGGCTCATCCGATTTCTCCGAATAATCTTGATCAGGTTTGGAAGGTGTATGTAGATGAGAGCTCTACGAAGAACTGTTGTGGTGCAGGCATTATCTATGAGTCCCCTGAAGGAGACAAATTTGAATATGCACTACGGTTCAAGTTTCAGGCCTTAATCAATGAGGCAGAGTATGAAGCCCTGCTAGCCGGAATCCGCATGTGTAAGGCAGCAGGGGCAACAAAGATTGACGCCTTTTCTGATTCACAATTGGTCGTTAGTCAGTATGAGGGTAGATATGAATCAACTAATCCGGCTATGATCAAATATCTTCAGGCAGTCAAAGAAGAGGCTGGGGCACTTGAAGAATTCCGTTTGAGTCAGGTGCCCAGGTCAGACAACAACCAGGCAGATGCATTGTCCAAACTGGCATCTTCCGCCTGTTGTGATACGCCTCGGTCAGTTTTTAGGGAAATTCTGGAAAAAAGAAGTATACATGAAGAACCCATTGGAATTTTGGACCAAAGCTCTACCTGGATGGATGGCATCCGAGCATATTTAACAGACAGCACGCTCCTTAATTCACCGCAGGAAGCAGCCGTCATGAAGAAACGAGCAGCAAACTTCGAGATGAGAAACGGGGAGCTCTTCAAGGCTGGTTTCCTTAAACCTTTATTGAAGTGTGTTACCCCAGAAAAAGGGAAGAAAGTTCTCGAAGAGTTGCATGCGGGATACTGTGCCTCCCATATAGGCGGCAGGTCCCTAGCCGTCAGAGCCAGGCGGCATTATTTTTGGCCTACTCTTGAGGCAGATGCCAAAGAGCTGGTGAAGAAATGTGACAAATGTCAGAAGTTTGGCAAGCTTATTCACCGCCCAGCTACTGATCTGACGGCAATCCACAGCCCAGTCCCATTTGCTAAGTGGGGCATGGACATTCTAGGTCCTTATACGCCTGTACCAGGCGGAAAGCGTTATATTCTGGTGGATGTGGATTATTTTACCAAGTGGGTGGAGGCGGAGGCGGTCAAGAACATCAAGACAACGGATGTCATCTCTTTCATTTGGAAGAACATCATCACCCGGTTTGGGGTACTGTCTATGGTGTTTGATAATGGCCCTCAGTTTGAAATGCCTCAGCTCAAGACTTGGTTCGGAGATCAAGGGATCTCAAACTGTTTTGCATCAGTCGACCGACCCCAAGAAAATGACCAAGTTGAAGCCTTCAACAAACTCATCTCCAAAAAGAAAATTGAAAGAGCCGGTGGATTATGGGCAGAAGAATTAATTCATGTCCTATGGGCCATCCGGACAACTGCCAAAGGGGCAACTGGTGAAACCCCATTTCTCATGGTATACGGTGTTGAAGCCATCTTGCCCATTGAACATTACGAGCCAACTCTTAGAGTCATGCTTTATGATGAAAAGGCAAATTAGGAGGCTATGCGGCTGGCATTGGACTCCCTCCCGGAACGCAGGGGCAATGCTGCCCTGCGTCATGAGTTATACTGTCTGAGAATGGCGAGAGCCTACAACAAGAAAGTGCACAAGCGCCCTTTGAAAGTTGGCGACTTCATGTTACGAAAAATGGAGGCAACCGGTAGAGCCAATGAGCTTGGAAAGCTAACTCCCAATTGGGAAGGCCCCTACCGGATCTATGAAGAAGTAAGGGATGGCACCAACCGCTTGGAAACCCCAAACGCCAAACGCCTGCCTAGAACTTGGAATGTAGACAACTTTAAAAAGTACTACTTCTGAGAGTTGTAAATTTTTTGAAAACAAAAGAGTCCATTAATGAAAAGTTTCTTTTTGTTTTCAATTGTGTAATTGTTTTTTTATAATTTCCATTCCGTCTGGGCAATGCACAGACGGGTCAGTTGCTAAACCAACTAATTTTGAAACTTAGTAGCAAATTTAATGTCCAAGTGACATGCGGCCAATGGCCGGATAACTAAACTAGGCACAAAAACGCTTAGTGGCTATACAGCCGGTCTCAACCTAAACTAGAGGCCAGTGGCCGGATTGTTGCTTTTTTTAATAAAATTGCCTGTCCCAGCATGGATAACGGCGTCCGGCGACACCCCTCCGGGTGGAATCGTCGCAGAGAGCAGCCTATCTGTTTGCTCTACGTACCTATGCAGACGGCAAAGATTGAACGACTAAACTGGTCAACTCATAGCCGTCTGACCAAAATAGTCTATTGAACGATTAAGTTTTCGAAATACCGGATGTCCTAAGACATCAGCCGGTTTTCGACCGAAGTTCTTACTTAGGCTTTTCATTCCAAAATTGAACAGACTCTCCCATGGGGGCAAAAAGAGTTGTGTAATGGCTAGAAACCTTCTTAGATGGTCATTTATCGTCTGGGTAGATGGCTAGAACGCCTGTTGATTCGACGGTTGTGCACTTGGGTTAGGGCAATCACTACTGTGATTGATTGGCCTACAAATATATCATGCTCTTTAAATCATCAGACATTTCTAAGCCAATCAATCAATTTAAGTTAAAACCAACCACACAGCCGCCCAGGGGCAAGAACAGCCGGGTTTACCGTTTGCTGCATGCTTTCGATAAGCTAGGTAAAAACAGCAAGTATACACGCAAAACTGAAAATTCAAAATCAAACGCAAATATAAAAAACCGACTGAATCGGAATACTTCATAAAATTAAAACTGGCATAAAGGCCAAAAAGATTGTTAGCCAAAATCACATCCGGTGTAGAAACAAAAACTAATGTTACCTGACTCCATAGTCGGTAAAGGTACAACAATACTCGGCCTACAAGCCGGAAAGGAAAATAAATGGCCTACTGCCGCAGAAGTTGGAGTGGCTAACTCAGGGATGCTGAGGTTGTTGTTGCTCCGGTTGGTCATGGCCGGCAGGGAGGGTTCCTGACTAATCTCCAGCCGCTTGAGGCTGGCTGTCTTGGTTTCCCTGGCCCTCTGCCAGCTCCTCCTCATCATCATCGGAGACTTCGTACCCCAGCTCAGCAGCCCAGGCCTTGAAACGAGGCGGAGCTGCCTCCCCCAGAACTTGGGCATCATACACCGCAGTGGCGTAATCAAACTGAAGTTTGTAGGCATCATAGTCTATTTCCGGGTAGAGGAGCCCCCAGGCTATATTTAGGCGGGCCTCATTGTCCCGCTCATTCTCCTCCACCAGCCGGTGCTGCTCCTTAGCAATGGCATCGCTTTACTGGTTCCTCGGTGTGACCAGCTCGATCCCCAACCAGGTGACATCTGCTCGGAGCTTGGCGTTCTCCTGGTCAGCCCCCTCCAATGCCTTGAGGTCAGATTGAGCATTCTTCAGTTGTTGCTCAAGGTCATTGGCCCGGTTGGTAGTAGCATCGTTAGCAGCCGTCAAATTCCGAATCAGCTCCTCCTGTTGCAACTCTACCACTTTAATCTTTAATTCAGACATATAATTAGCATATTCAGCAGAGTTGAGGTTTTGAGTGGCCCTCCGTTTGGCGTCATTACCTCGTCTTGTTTCCGCCTGAAGGGGCCCCGGAGCCCGTCCACTCTCAGTATAACCTAGAAAGGATCAGCCGAAAAGTTTATACTTAATAAATAAAAAATAAAAAAACACAAGTGCTGAGTTGGAGAACAACTTAACTCCGCCAGCTGGCCCATTATCCGGTCAAAATCCACCACCTGCAGATCAGGCAATGAATTCTTCTCAGACCGGATGAGAGTCCTCACCATTCTCTTGGCAAATGCCGGGAGGTCTAGTGGCTCGGAAGAAGCATCTGCACCATAAGAAGTACTTGGTGAGAGAGATGCAACATAGCTGGCATTCATCCGTTGCCGACTGCTTACCGATCCTCCGGAAGGGTCGACCATAGTCTTGACTCTCATGAAGTCAAGCGGCCAAGGAATTTCAATACGGTTCTTACCTTGGGCTTGGGGCAGTGGGGTTTCCCCCTCCCCGGTCGTTGCAGCACCGCCTGCAGCATTGAGTGGCTCGCCACTCTTCGATGCCTCAGAGGCACCCGTCGCTTTCTTCTCCGAGCGCCCTGAGCTCTCACTCAAAGCCCTCAGAGCAGAGGGTGATTTGCCGCCGCTCGTAGGACGATCCGGCTTGGCCGAGGAGGTTGATTGAGAAGGGTTCTTTTTTGCGGCCTTAGCAGCCGGAGATTTGTTCAGCTCGTCTCCAGATCTTTTGATAAGCTTGGAGATGGAGCGAGGAATGCTTTTGACGATGCCCTGCAAAGGAAAGATTAAAAAGTTAACAACCGACAAAAATCCCTAAAAAGGAAATTGAAAGAAAGGTCAGGCGGCCTTACCCCGCCTTTCTTGGCCTCAACGGCTGCTTTTTTAGCAAGCAGCTGCTTCTTGCGCAGTTGCACAGCAGATTTCGCCGGGGTCTTCTCCGGGTCCACCATTCTCAAGGCGTCGGCTGCAAGGGGCAAACGGAAAGTTAGTCAAAGTAATAAAAGTTAAAGTACAAAAACAAAGATGGAAAAATTGACGGATGTAAAGTGGATCTACCCTTGGGAACACATGGTGCTTAACCCGCAGGTGGACAAAAAGGCTTCGTCCTTAAAGAAGTCCGGATGGGGGATCCAGTTCTTTGGCACAATAATCTAAGTCCCATCCCCCAAGGGCTCAGTTGTGGTTTCGAAGAAACCCGAGTCCATCATCTGCTCCCGGGCTCTAGAGGAGAGTACCGGGAGGGCGCATTTTCTGCCCAGGAGAGCCGGTTCTTTATTATACATGCGCAAGGTCCGATTGTGTCTCAGTGTGGGGGAGGAGATCAATAAAACTTCTCCTTCCACCGGACCATTTGGACACCTTGTCCAAAGTTATTTGGTATTGGGGCAAGGTGGTAAGAGTATACCATGCCCCATGACCGCCTGGGGCCTTTCTCAGGTAGTGTATATGAGCGAAGGCGGAGAAGCTGGGGTCTATATCTTGGAACTCACAGGCGGCAATATAACTCAGTATATTCATCCACGAGTTGGGAGTGAGTTGCCATACGCCCAGATCATATCCTTTGAGGATTTTCCTTATCCCCGTATGGAGGGGGAACCAGAGGCCTGCTTTTATCACCGCCTCGAAGCAGACGAAGTAGTTGTCTGCATTTTCAATGTCGTCCCCCTAGGCCATAACTGCGTCCCCAAGCGGAACAAATATATCCCACCCCTTTCCAAAGGGGTAATTCTCTTTGAAGGCTTTGAAGCCACTCTCCAGCAGGGCTATATCACCCGGAAGCATCCTTGTCTTCTTCGGGTCAGGGTTAACAGAGGTCTTGGCCGGTTGCTGGTAGTCAGCCGCGAAATTATCTTCCCCAGAGCCAGAAGCCTTTGACCCTGATCTCTCAGCGGCGTCCTCGCTGCCTGTCTCCTCTTCCGCCTCTTGAGAGGAGACGACTTCCTCACCGTCTGCCTCCCTCACGTTACTTTGGGAAGAGGGGGCACCATCTGATGAACTTTCTTGCTCATCCGGACCATCATAGTCCTCGTCACGAATTACCTCATCTGCGGGCACTTCCCTAGCGCGTCGCCGTTTGGGCTTAACAGACACAGAGAGGGAGGAATTCGGGAATGAGCAAAGCAGTTCCGACTGATCAGAAAAGGCACCCGCGGTTCTAGATTCAACCGTACCAGGAGACCAGCTGAATGTCCTAGGCAGTGCCGAGTGTGTGGATGGAGAGTCCATTTTTATTTTCGAAGAGCGTATACAGACGAAAAAAAGAATGTATACAGGCGGAAAGGAAGAAAAGCTGAAAGAGGGTACAAGTAGTTACCTTACTTTAGCTCTGAAAAACTCTGAAAACTGCTACAGACGGGTGACCGGGTGTTGTCAAAGAACGCACACAAAAATCTTGAAAAACTGACGCAGACGGAATTAGAGTATCTCTCTCTAAAAATCTCTCTTTCTCTCTCTAGAAAGTCAATGAAATGGAAATAGTGAGGGGAGGAGGGGGGGTAAAATCCTATTTATAGAGGGGTGAAACGGGGGCATCCCCATCACACCCCGAATTTATTACTAACCGTTTTTATTGTTCACCTCTCATGGGGGAACACGTGTCACAGGCACCACGTGGCCTGCCACGTCACCCCTGCGAGGGGCAAATGTTTAGGGTAAAAATACCCTAAACACATGGACCAATGAGAGAGCTCCACGTGTCAAGGGCTGGCAGGTCATCAAAGACCACTCACCAGCAGCTGACACGTGGAAATCTCAGGTCTTCATCAAAATTGCGGCTTTCAAGGGCCCAATTCCCAAGAATCCGCACTTTGCGGCGCAGCCCACTAGTCCTAGGTTAGCGTGACCTAGGGAAGGGTACATTTCCCAATGACCCTATAAATAGGGAGATATTCCCCCATTTTGGGGACATCTATAATCATTTATTACACACACATTCTCTCTCATCAAAGAACACTTGAGCTTGGAATCCAAGCAGATGCCCACCTAAATTTCCGCACTCTTTATTCCTTTTCAAGTTACTAACTTGACCGTCGGAGGCGGAGCTCCAACAATCGGAGTCTCCGTGTTTTTGCAGGTGCAGCTCGAGCCAGACCAGACTTTGTGACGTAACTCTCCCAAGGGATAAAAAACACCCAAAACACTAATGGTTTGACCCTTGACTTACCTCTATACTTGTATTTAGGTTTGTTAAGTGAATACAAATTTTGTTTGGCTATTGATAACTTGTTATTTGGTATGATTTTAGGGTACTTTTGAAGCTTGTTTTCATTCTTATTCGACATCAAAGTTCATTATTTATCCTATTTTTATGCAAATTTTGTACCATTCATGCTTCACGGGTTGTTTGTGTTTTTGATGTAATGTAGCTATTTTTAGAACTATGGATGTGATCAAGCATGAGTGAGAAAGGAGAAGGGAAAGATTGGTTGATGGAGCAATAGAGGAAGAAGAATGAGTGCCTTAAAGACAAATGAAAAGCTTTTGGAAAGCCTTGAAGGGTTGTTTGCACAAGGGTCAATTTCAACTGACCATAACATTTGTTCTACTCAACTTTTTGAAGTCATTAAATTGGAGATTAAAGTTCGTCTCAAGAGCTTTCCAACGACTGGTCACAAGTCCATTTCCGGTAAGAAACGAAAAAGTTACAGCCTCTCGAAGTCAAGATGTTCATGCAGGGGTTTCTGCACGGACGTGCAACAAAATGGTACGTCCGTGCAAGCCTGCACGCCCGTGCCAAAATCTAGACGTCCGTGCAGACCTGGGCAATAGGTTCTGCATCTCCGTGCCAACTTAGACACGTCCTTGAGAGCTTATTTTCAGGCTTTTCTCGTTTTCTCCATCCGTTTTATTTGGGGTAATATAAACACCTTCTTAGCTCCGATTGTAGGGGGGAGACCTACTTAGTGTAGTTTTAGCTTAGGTTAGGGTTTTAGAGAGAGAAACTCTCATTTTCTAGAGAGAGAAAGTGTGAAAAACTTGTTAAAAGCTTGGAATATGAAGAATTGAAGGAAGGAGACTTGAAGATTTGATTATTTCTTGCAATATCAATGAGAATTTCTTACTCTCTCTCTTATTTTATTGCTTTAATTTCTTATTTTTGTATCTTTTCTAGTTTAATTACTTGTTTATGTTAAATTAATGTTTGATTTCATGTTCTTAGTTGTTAATTATTCCTTTAGTTTTGCAATTTATTATGATTTGTGAGTAGTTCTTTTACTTGAGATGGTTGAAACCATTGATGAATTCACAAATACTTGTTTGCATGTGTTGATTTAGCTAATGTGGGATGTTAATTAGTTGAGCTTAAGTGGTTTCATTGTTAGTTCTTGTAAGTGGTCATTGCTAGAACTATTTATCTAAGCTTTCTCAACGAAGGAACGAGAGATGAACTTGAGCTAGCTCCCTAATTCTTAATTGACTTGAAATGCCATGAGAATAGGAATTTCCAGTCAAGGTAATGTTTATGTCATCGTGATTATGCTTTAACACTTGTTTTATGCTTTGTAACCACAAGAGTAGGTTGTATTCATGACTCGAGTAATCCCTCTAGCTTGAGAGAGTGGTTAGGTGCCTTAGATGACTTCCCCTAATTTATCCCCAAATTGCTATGTTTTGTATGTTAAATTGTAGTTTGTGAATGGATACCTTCCCAAGATCCTTTTTATTATTTGTTTGTAGTTTTTCTTTATAACTCAAAACCCAAAAAGACTTGAAAAGGTGGGATCAACCCTTACTTGCCCTTTCTACCCATTAGAGAGACCAAGTTAGGTTTTTATCTTTGGTAGGCTCGACGACGGCCTATCAACTATAGGAAGATTAGTCATCACAACGACCTAGTCTTTCCCGTCGTCAATTTAATCATGTAGGAATTACATTGTAAAAGTCATTATTCTTTATTTATTCAAATTCGTGAAAGAACAAGAATAAACAAGATTCGCCTTGGCTTAGGTGATAAAACAATCAATTAATTATTTGAATTCTAGTCTTGATTAACGAAAGAACACTATGTGAATTAATTAATTAATTAAAATTTCATTTTAAGTGATCAAACAACACTAATTAATTAATTTAAAATTGTTTAGACAAGAAAAGAAAAGGTGATTGATCTAAGTGCTCAGGTATTAACCACTTTTCCTTGCTAGATCTTCGTTTAGGACACTTATGGACTCCTTCTTGTTCGGGAACTTCCATTGTAAGAACAAACAATAAAAGGGATGAGTGTTTAGGACAAGAGGGATGATTAGAGGATAATTTCACAAAGTTTCTGCTAGCTTTCGGGATAATTTCTGTCTTTTCAAAGATTTGTATATGTATTGAACCCTTATTTATAAGGAATGGATGCATTTAGGGTTTTGAACATTCTGCCGCAGCAGGTGGCACGAGCATCTCAAAACGTCGAGCGCGCCTGCTGCGCACAAGTGATTAAGATGCGCCGCTGATGGCAGCGCAACTGATTTTCTTGCACATGGATTTATGGTAAGATTTGATTCAGTATTTTAAGAAACTCTGAATCTTCCGTGAGCGCAGCACTAGAGATTGCGCTGGGTGTAGACACCTAAAAATGTCTCCCCAACACCAAACCCAATGATGAACAATCTTTCACCACCGTTATTGGTTGGGTTGAGTATTTAATTTTGAGTGCTTAAATCCATGTTTCCATTGAATAAATTTCATAAACCAACCTAATTTTTAGCCCATTTCCCCAACCATAACTCACTTTCCAATTTTCGTATCCATATCACAAAACTGAGAAAAACTGATTTTGTGGCCCTATAATTTTGATCAAATTATTATTTTATTGGATAGGCCTTGAAGTAATCTTTCCAAATATATATCAAAAGCCCAATTCCGATTTAAAACGAAGAAGATATGAGCAAAGTACTAAACTCGGCCCAAAACCGACACCCTTTCACTAAAACGGCCATATCTTAAAATGTACAAATTATTTTAACCTAATTCTAATTAGGTTGGAAAGTAGACTTGATAAGATTTCCAACTATATATTATATGCCTTATTCTGAGTTACGGATCAAAAGTTATCATAGTTTTAAAAACTCGTAAAAAACTGGAATTACCGCGCATTAGCTAAATTGCCGGGTCACGGGGGATGCTGACGTGGCACGGGGCCTGATGCTGTGACACGGTATTCTTCACCGTGTCACGGTGCTTTCCCATGTTTTTTCCGCGTTTTTTCTCACTCGTTTATGAATCTAGACGCTATTTTGGGTAGGGTGTACACCGTGACACGGTGCCACGTGCCGCGCCACGGTGGACATTGCCGCATAGCGGTGTCCTTTGTCGTGTCACGGTACACATACCGTGACACGGGGTTTTTCTGCGTACTTTCCGCGTACATATCTTCACGCGCTTTATCAGTTTATACGTATTTAGGGCAAAATTGCGCACCGCAATACAGTAATCTGTACCGTGTCACGGTACCCATTGCCGTGTCGCGGTGCCCAAATTAGGGTTTTTAATCCTTTCTAGGGTTTTTTGTGATCCCCCTGATCATTTCCTCTATAAATACATACCTGATTTCTGCAGTTTCGGGGTACCAAATCATTCTTTCTTCCTCTCTTCTACGCCAAAAATCATTCTCTTCTCTCTTTCTCATACTCCAAGCCTTAAACCTATATTCCTAATTACACCATTCCTTCCTTAATCACTCCCAGGAGTCCACACAACACCTGAGGTTCCGTCCTTAAACTAGGGCGTGAAAGGTAGAATTAACTAAGGGTTTGGACCAAATCAACTCTACTTTTAATTTAATTTAATCTCCATTTGATTTATATTTTTATTACTAACAATTTATTCATGATGTAGCAATTTAAAGGAACGCGCGTAAGGTGAGTAATCAATTAATTTAATTACTTATTTTATTTTATATTGCTAGTATCATGATTAGGTTTATTTATATTTGAATTGACTAATGATATTATTATTGAATTGCTTCCAATATTATTGTTTATTCTATTGTTATTATGATCACCATATTAAAGGGAATATGTAATTGAAATATCACGCCTAATAAGATAATTTGGACGACCGGCTTAGGTTCCTTTTTAATCTTGTTATTTAATTAAGTGATCACAAATATTTAGAATTATATGTTGCATTAATATTCAACCAATTTAGCATAATAATAGTTTGGAGCAAATTGAATTTTTGCTTGTATGCCTTTGAGATCGCACGAATCACTTTTCACTATAAGAATCGAGTAGAGGCCAATACGAGCAAATGTGACTCCATGACTCACTTCAAACCATCATCCCCGATCCTCCTTTCGTGGTTCTGAACCATATGGAGTTAGTAATCTCATGGACTATGAATGGGGTGTAACCTTCATGGGTCAATCGTTGTTTCCTATCGTTGTCCCTTTATTCGTGGTTGCCTTTTATGATCCGTGAACGGTTTACAAGTTTCTTAAAAACTTGTTGGCGGCTCCCTACTTTCCTTGTCCCTAATCGTATATGTCAATTCCCACTTCCTAAGAGTGCCAAGCATATTCACACATGCTTAACGTAGGCACACTACAAACGATGCCTACACTGGGTTGCGTGCGGTTTTTCCTGCGGTAGCCTCGAATTTTAACCTAGGCATCTCTAAATCCAACAAAATTAGGTTTAATCTCAGGATTAGGCCTGATTATTGATCGTGCTTAGTTTTAATTAGCTTTGGTTCATTTCGCATTAGGTCGAGCCAGTCGTTTTATGTGTTTAAGTCTTAATCAGCAATCCATAAGTATCCTTCATGTTGATCCAGCACAAAGATGGTTTTTTTTATCGTTATAGCACTTCCGGTCGGGATAGGAAACCAAAAGTAGATGTATACACTTTATTTTTGTTGGTAATATACAATTAATTGTTAACACTATGTTCTTTTCATTTGTCCATTATTATACCATATAATGATGTTTATAAAATCTCTTAATAAACTATAGTAAATGTCCATGTTCTTTAATAACAAATCTTGTATATTAAGGACATGTTTGACTTAGGCCATATTATCTTCATCTGAATTAATTTTTCTGAAATTGAAATTTTTTTTTAATGAACTAAAATTATATATTTTTACTGAACTTCAACATTTTTACTGAATTGAAATTAATTATACTTACTATCTTTTTTCATATTATTTGCAACAATTTGACATAAAGTGTGAGTGAAAATTGTCTAATCATTGCAAATAATATGAAACAGAGGTAGTAAATGAAATTATTTTTACAAATTTCCTATTATATTCTTTTTTAAAGTTACTTCACGGCAAAAAAATAGTTGCACACAAATTGATATATTTTTTATCACAAATCTAGGCACTTACATTAATTTTTTTCAAATTCGAGCTCAATTCGGACCCTTAATTAAGAGCTAAAATGACCCTAAAACCTTTATTGAACATTTTTTAGCATGCAAATTAATGTAAAAAATGAATTGGGGGTCAATTACAATTTATCAGTACCATTGGGCTGCAATTTGCAAAACTTTTTTAAATGGCTACAATTTGTAAAATACAAACGTTAAATGGCTGCAATTGACAAATTTTCCTTAAATTTAAGGTGATACTATAACGAGCTCAATCCGAGCCACCTCTCAATCATGGCAAGCGATTCTTGAGGCTTATACTCTGGCGCAGTGTGGCCTCCTCCCTGCACAAAACTAAAAATGTTACACCAACTTTTATATATGGCTGGCCACATACACCGTGTAACAAGTCATCATGGGGTTACTTCGTTAGTGTTATAGGAGTTACTCGGTTAGTGTTACAAGGGTTATTATGTCAGTGTAATAGAGGTTACTCGGTAAGTATTACATGGGTTACTTGATCAGTATTATAGGGACTACTTTGTTCTTTTACAAGCGGACACATGGTGTGCCAGCCACACTCAAACACGCTGATTTTGTAATTGTAAACAACTTAATTACTTTATATATTACTAACAGACACACATAAGGTAAAATTTTACACAAAAAGCAATTAGTACTGCATAAACTTGATAAATGGGTTGTTACGGTTAGGTCATTTCGGATTAGGCTGATTTTGGGTCAACAAATTATATTCAGATCGGGTACATGTCGAGTCAATTTGGGTCAACAGATAATCGGGTCGGGTTGGTTATCTGGTCAACATTTTTTGTTGAAATCTGATTAGGTCAAGTTCGGATCACTTCGGATCGGATCATGTTTCAAATTCAGTTGTCGGTTCAATTCAGGTTAGGTCAATAGTGTGATGCTCGATCACAATATGGTACTACCTACAATTATTCATTGGAACCTCAATTTACATCTTAATTTATAAGTTCAAACATCTACTTACACTTAAGATTTTTTTTTTAAAAAAAATAAAATAAAATAAAATAAAACCTACCCTCTTAAGTTTAAGTTAGTCTTTTCTAAATCTATGGTCACAACTCTAGTATATTATGAGATCTGTTGTAAGTTTGTTAATTTTCAATCTTTCGCCAATAACTTATAACTCAAATGGCCTGGGAAAACATGCACATTATACAATTTATTTCAAGTAAAAGGTAAGGAAAAAAAATTGATTTGGTTTAGATTATTTTCGATGAAGGAAAAATTGTCCGAAATAATCCAATATTTGCCTCATCCATCCAAGATAATCCCACCTTTTGATTATTTTTTAATAATCCGACCCTTAATGTCAATCCATTCAAATGGTCCCAAGTGACCTGTGACCGATTGAGCAGGTAATTTTTTTTTTTTTAATCTTTAAATTTTAACTTACACTTACCAAAATGTGATTGGTAGAAAAAACTTTTAATTTTAATTTTAATTTTAATTTTTTTAAGGAAATGATTACTACTCTCTAAATCCTAATTAACAACTAACATTCATTAACATTATAATTAAAACTACCACCCGCCCCAGCCACCTCCCTGCCCTACCATCAACCTAGATCGGTCGCCAGCCCTGTGATGCCCAAACCAAACTCCCCTGCACCGGTCTCCGTGCCCTCCCCTGCCTTCTTCCATTGCCTTTAAACCACCAATACCATAAGTTTATTACTGAAATCAAGGCGTGGGAAGGGGAGGGGGCCAAAATCAGGGCGAGAGGAAGGGAAGGGGCCGGAAAAGGGACAGGGGAAGAGGAGGGGGCCGGTCGACCGGAATGTGGCAGGGGAAGGAGGGGAGTTCGAGATCGGACAGGGAAGGGTTTGGAGGGTGGTTGGTTGTTCAGGGGAGGTGAGTCGGTGGTTCAAGGAGGAGCTGGGAGAGCGGTCGGCGCGGCATACCGCTCCGGCGCAGGGGGGTCACGTAGGGGATGGGCTGGTAGGAGTGTGCGGCCGTCATCGGTGGTTGGGCTGTTAGGGGTGGTTTTTTTAATGTTTTTTTTTATCAATTAAGCAATAATTGTTTTTATTTTTTCTTAAAAAAATGTACAATTTATTTAAAATTTTTTCTTAATAAAATTAAAAAACAAATAATAAAGTTATTTATATTTTTTAGACAAACCAGATGCAGCACGTGTCAAGTAACTAGCTATAAGGTTTCAAAAAAAAAAAAAAAAAAAAAAAGTAACTAGCTATAACAAGTTATTAAATGACCGGTTGAGATCATTTAAAGTGGATTGACATCAAAGGTCGGATTATTAAAAAAGAATTAAAAGGTGGGATTATTTTTAGGCAATTGAGGCAAAGGTCAGATTATTCTAATCCGGGTAATTTTTCCATTGATAAATATATGTTCGGGTCAAATACCTAAGCCCTAAATCAACTATATTATTTTTGGTATCAATTATTTTTGGTTCGAGTCATTTCGAGTATAATAATAATAAGGTAATTATTGTTCAGGCGACTTCGGATAACAAATTTTTTTAGGTCAGTTAAATCAGGTTTGAATTGGGTCTGGTCTGTTTGGGTTTTGGATCAAATTCAGGTCGGGTCACTTTGAATATTAGGTCAATTTCGAGTCGGATATAGTCGGGTTAGGTCACTTCTGGTTTCGGGTCACATTTAGGTCAACTCCACTTTGGATTGTGTAAGTTCAGGTTGAGGTCATTTTTGGGTCAATCTATGAGTCAGGTCATTCGGTCGGGTCGGGATTGACAAGTCTAGTTCTACATATAGTATATAGGTTATAAAAGTACTAGTAACATAAATACAATTACCTTAATTGTAGCAAACGTTAAGCGATAAGGAAAGCGTAAATATTCCGTAACATATCTGCAAAATGATTTAAAGATAATTAGTTTTGATAATAAAGGATGGTCATGTAAACGTAACTATGAGTTATGCACTTATGCCTAGGGATGTCAATGGGGCGGGTTAAGGCGGGGCGGATATTGGCCTTCCCGTCCCCATCCCCATCCCCACCCAAAATTTTCATCCCCATCCCTAGGGCGGATCACCCTCATCCCCGCCCCAGCGGATACAATTCCAAAATCATCTCCGGCTCTCCCCCCACTTGGATATCCATCCCCACTTAATCCCCACCTTAGACCCGCCTAATCTCCACCTCCCAATACACAATCCAACATAATTAATATAGATTACAAGAAGAAAAAAAAATTATTGTTAATATTACACACTCTTCTAGTTAGTGTATTGCAATTATTATATCTACTATTTTATTTTACATAATTTTTTTTATATAAAATAGTATAAAAATATATAATTTTATTTTTAAAAATATATAGATGTGGGTGTGAGGTGGGGATGAGGTGGGTATGAAGTGGGGCGGGTGGGGTGGGCGAGGATGGGGCAGGAACAATGTAAAATCCACCCTCGCCCCATCACCCATATGATTTTTATCCCCATCCCCGCCCCCACCACCCGCAAACCAAGACCCATGCCCACCCGACTAGGGCGGGGATGGGGCGAGTCTCCTACTTGACCCGCCCCACTAACATCCCTACTTATGGCCCCATACCATTTTTAAAATTAAAACTCATCAAGAGTTTCGTTAATGTTGGCATAAATTCCCAATGTGAATTATTATTTCATACTAATATTACACTTTATAAAATACAATTAATTTCGCAAAATACATTATATGGCGTACATTTGTCGTACTACACTACTACTTAAAGGTGGGCATAGGCCGTGCCGGTACGTGGGCGGCACGGGCCCGGCACGGCATGGCGGCCCACTTGTGGGCCGTGGACCGTACCGTGAACAAAAAAATTGTAATCCGACACGAGCACAGCGAGTGGCACGGTCATCGGCCCGTGGGTCAGCATGCCGGCACGGCCCACCAGCCCGGCACGTGGCACGGCCCATGTCCACCTTCATTTAATTATATAAACTTATTTAATTAAGTTTATTTATATAAACTTATTTAATTAAATAAACTTATTTAATAAATAAATGAATAAGTTTATACAAATAATTTATGTTTAAGTTTATATAATTATATAAACTTAATTAAATTAAAGTTGTTCAAAAAAAAAATATATTAACATTAACATAAATATAAATTAATAACATTATTTATATAAACTTAAGTTGTTCAAAAAAAATATATATATATCGATTTTTTTTATATACATATATATTTAAAAAATAAAAAATAAAAAAAAAATAAAAACGGGTAGGCCCGCTGCCCGACACTGCACAGCCTGCCAGGCACGTGGGTCGTGCCGTGCCGTGGGCTGGGGTGTGCCAAAATTTGGCACTACCCGCCGCGAAGCCGGCATGGCACGGCCCGGCACAAGCCCCACCCAGGAACGGCCCGCGACGGCCCGGCACGGCACGATGCCCATGTTTACTACTACCCTAATTAAAATATTTAATATAAATTATTATCTTCGTGACATACTATTTGTAATGGTTTAACATAAAATGTATGTGAAAAATCTGTAATCGTTGCAAATAATATGAAATAGAAGTAATATATGGAGTATATAAAGTATTCCGTAGTCTACAATTTGGAGAGTAGGAGATTCAAAGATGAAGAAACTCACCCTGCTACTTGTCCATGAACGAACCATGGTCTCCAATGCATGTCCGTTGAGAGATCTAATTGCTTGATCCAATCTTGTGAGTCCACATATGATATTGATTTATCTTGGTCTCCACTATAATGCACACAAGAAATTCATATCCAAAACCAAAAATAAAATTAAAAAGTTGTTTGGAAAATTCTCAAGTTTCATCCATTTTCTTTTACTCCGTATTCCTTTTTGTTCAATTCAATATAATTATAGGATATCTTCCAAATCGGTCTTTCCAAGTAGATTATAACAAGTAATTCGTATCTATTTCAAAAGGCTTTTATATTATTTTGGTTTTTTTAAGAAATTTAATTTTAGTGGATAAATAGATTGTACCGAAAGTTAAAATAGTATAAATGATTTCAATTCAATAATAATTAACTTTAATTTTGTAAAATTAAGTTATTCTCATAATCTGTCCTTTTAGCTCCGTAAACACTGCACAAAAAAAAAAGCATTAAAAGAGGCACAAACCTGTATATCAGTGCTCGAAGAAAGTATTTTGCGAAACTTTTATGATAGCTTATACTGCTTTGAACACTTTTCGTATACATGGATAAGCTGCGATTACATCTAACCCAATAATCAACCATTCCCTGCTTAATATAAAATAGTTAGGTTATACAGCTTATAGGTAATTCAAAAATCTATGGAGCATTATACAATTTAAAATTCAAAATCAAAATCAAAATGAATTGAAATAAAGAAACTATACCCTATTCTCTTATTTAACTATTTTTGTTGAATTTAAATTATTTTAACCGATTAAAACTTTTTTCTTCTAATTCTATTATATTTGTTCATTATTTTTGACGAGCTTAACTTTATTTGTTGAACTTTTTTTTACTGAACTAAATTTTTTTTTATTAAACTAATATTATATTTAATAAAATAAAATTATTTTTAAATAATATTATTAATGCGAAGAGAATCGTATCTTACTCTTGCACTAAAAAAATGATTGGCTGTACTTGTCATTTGTACATTGCGATCAAAACTTTCTATTGTTTTATTTTAAAATAATTATTCTAGCATAGATTACAAAATATACATTATAGTTTTCTCCGAATATTAAAAAATCCCAAAATCAATACTTACAATTATATTGTTGAACGTAAGTGTCTCACATTGTTAAAATTAAAAGAGATAATTAATCACCTAAAAAGGCTATGATCTAGAATTTTTTTCTTTAATGAAATAACAGAGAGTTAATAGTTTATAAACCTTTGGTTATTTCCAAATGATTTGTGTTAGAAAAACAATGAAAATTGATGTACAAAGAGACCGGATAAATTCTTCAAGGCACGTGATAAACGCTTTCCAAATAGTTATTTATCGACTCTGTTTGGAACAATCGAGTTACACGATAAAATGTTAGGTATATTAGGAAATATTATCATATCATATCATTGTTATTATTATCATATATTCAGTTTCCTAGTTTATAAGCTCAAGATAATATGAATATCTTTCTGATATGCTTTAGGGAACTATGTACTCTATATATATGATTGAATGAATGAATGAGGGTAAGCTGGAAGCCCTACTTTGACATAAAACTATTGGGATATACAATGAAAAACCAAATATTTTGCTTGTTCTTGCAAAACTAATTCAACAAAGTTTGTGTAGAAATGTGTTTGTTTTCACTCTAAGAAAACTATTGCAGATTTTCTCTCAAAGTAAGCAAGAATGATGCTGTAATACTTCTCTCATCCATCATACATGTCTTATAAACTCCTATTTATAGTGTTTATATGAAGAGCAATTTGATTCCAACAGATGTGTCCGTTCACAAAGCAAGCCGTTCAAAAACTATAAAAAATTGTTAGTTTTGCACTTCGTTCAGTCAGACCAGCTCAGGCGTGCAAAGCACTTTTGGAAAACATGTAAAAATTGATAAACCCCCCTTTGCCCTAGCAGACCAGACATGGGCGCTCGATCGGGCGCGGGCAACATCTAAATGAAATTGAGCTAATTGACTATCTTTATTCGTTTTTGCCCTACAAGACGCCCTTGCCCTGTCAGCCAGGGCGAAGCACAAATTAGTCAAGTTTGCCTTGTATTTTCACTTTTATACATCTTGCTTTCCCATACCTCTAAGTATAATCATAATACTAATCCTCCTCAACTCCTAACATAATATAAACTTCATATATATGATTCATAAGCTCCATTTATTCCATAAATATTCCAACAATTTTGCAATAACTCCTAATTGTTTCAAAGATTGCAACACCTCCTCCTAATTGTTTCGGATGATTAGTCTTTGTTTTTCCTATACCATACTACAATATTTTTATATCTAAGATCGATCGTAACATACCAATTAACACCAATAAGGCAATAATTTGATGTGTTTGTGTTTTTAATGATGCTAAGGGTTGTTATATGATAGAGAACTTGTAAATATTCATATCAAACGTTGAAAGTTGAAAGCATACCTCTTGAATGTGAAGTGCCTCTTGAACTTGTATATCATTTGCCCATGTGTAGGAGAGCAAGTAATGGGTATTCTATTATTCATAAAACAGGGTAAAAAGAAAAGGTTGATACATTAAAGCTAGCATAATCAAGGAAAAGTGTAAACCATCATAGCTAAACCAAACTACAAACAGAATACTACTCCGTTCCATACAATTTTATTTTATTTTTTTTAATTGCAAAAGTTCAATTCACATGTTGAGATGGTCCTTCAACATGGTATCAAGAATTAGCGTGATACAAAGGTCACGAATTCAAAAAAATTCTCATCCACCCCCGTTTTCAAGTGGAACATTTTGCGTTATGTAAGTAAGACTAGCTTTTTGTTTTTGGCGGAAAAGCCATTTACCAAACATATATTTTGGCTGTTTGACCAAAAGAAAAAGCCAAAAGCCAATGAAAAAGCCAGCTAAAAACCATTTACCAAATAAGGCCTATATAAATCGATAATAGATTTCAACCATCATCCTAACCTTTTGATTGAATTGATTTTCTAACACTTTCCATTTTAGTTAGCTTGTAACAATTTGATTCATGCTATCTTTGGCAAACACCTTTTATTCTACGCACAACAATATCCACTTTCTTTTACTATATAATTTTTTTTTTTTTCCTTACACTCGTCCAATTTTTTACACACTTTCAATTATATCAATCAACACTCACTATTATATCTTATTCTTAATATTTGTGCAAATAGTAAACATTAAGATTAAACGCAAACAAAAGTAGTATACAATTATAAGATACAAAGAATGGTAAGAATAATCAAATACCCGACATTTCTGTTTGCCTCGGAGAGAATTTTGAGGATCATCGTTTGAATAATTTGGTGTTGTAACCTGTTTTTTGGGCTTAGGAGATACATACATACACTTGTGTTCTAAGATATGCGGTGAGCAAATGAGATCGCTTTCCTGCATATATACGTATTAGTACGTACTAATCATCAGCTAAAATTATAAGAAAATATGAAGCAAGTAATAAGGAATTAAAGGGTGCGTGATTTGTATAATTATTTAAAGATTAAAGGTTGTTTAAAACATAATTAAGATTTTTATGACTTACTTCTGATATAGCTTGAACTGACTCCAAGCACTTTGTATTGTTAGCATCTATATTTGCAAATTCACTGTTGCAATTTGTTTTGGCAGACTATAGAATTGAATAAATCGACAAAAGTACACAAATTAGTAAATACGACAATATGTAATACTTAGTCTTCTTCCAAAGAAATTTCAAACAAGAACAAACTTTAGAGATGAGAGATGAGATTACTGATGTGGTATCTGATATTACCATTAACTAGCCTTCTGGCCCGTGCAATGCACGGTTTATTTATAGGTATAATATATAAATAATTATTTTTTAATACATTTATATTGTCAAATGAATAGTTTATAAAGGAGAAGAAGAGGTAAAAATTGAATGCAATTGTAATTGAAATTAATCTGGAGGAAAGTGAACCAAACAACATTAAATAATTTATACATGTATTGAATTAAAGTTTTTTTTTTTTTTTTCATATGAAAAAGGGATTAAAAAAAGAAAGATTAAATGAAGTGACATGTGGCATTGTAGAGAAAAAAATGAAATGTACATGTGGCATTATAGGGATGATGGTTTTTGTTTTTAAATACTAAGTATAGATATAGATACGTACTCCAATGATACCAAATACTTCGTATGTCAAATATTACCATTGAAATTTAAAGTTTTACACAAAATGACCAAAATACCCCGTGTTGTATGATGCTATATAGCATGGGTATGTATCAAAAATCCTTACTAACACTTATCAGAAAATTAAAATTGATGTTAAAAAATAAAAATTAAAAATAAAAATTACCTCATAAAGCTCATCAGAAAGTAGTGATACACGATGCATGTACTTAGGTCCTGCATTTTTACTTGCGTGATTATCCGTTACTGGGTTTCCAAGTATGTATCCCTAAGTCCAATAAATATTAGGAAAAATTAGATTTATAAATCCCAATTTTGGGAGATTTATTTTTAAAATTCCCAACTTCGCGTTATACTAGAAAAATCCCAACTTTCATACCCATTTACTTTTAATAATGCATGATCTGTACACCCGGGTGTACCATGAGCATGGTAAACCCGGGCAAAAACGACTCAGCCCACAACATAAAACGCAGACATCAAACAAATTAAAAAATGTGGATAGAACATATTGTTTTGGAGCAAGAACATATAACCAAAATGAACATGTAGCTGTAAAACAAAGAACGCGGGAAATTTTTGGTATATTCATTAAATTTTGGAAACAAATCACCATGTCCCACGTTAATTGATACTATTTTTCCAAAACATTTCATTTTCTGGAATATTTGTCTCTTTCTAAAATTATTTTCTCCAAAAATAGTTCGAAATTTCATTTTCAAAATCTAAAAATTCAAAATCAAAACTTCATTTTCATTTTTAAAATTTCAGTTATCAAAATATTTTTATTTCAGTTTCTTTATTTTTAAAATAATCCCTACTAAAATCATTCATATACTTCCACCATTTCTTTTTTCTATGTATTTAATTATTATGGATCTTAAATATATGGCCATGTGTAATTTTTGTGTTCTTTATTTATTCTAATAATGTTCTTTACTAGAAAACATGATGTTCATTTATATTTGTTTGTAATGTACAATTAATTATTAATACGAAGTACTATTTTTCTTCCATATATCCACTTTTATATCATATAATGATCTTTATTAGATCTTTTGATAATATATTTTAAACGTCCATGTTCATTGATTGTAATAATAATGTACTTTCATTGTCATATAATGTTCATTTCTTATTGTGAAAATGTTTGTTAAATTTAGTCTTTAGACCGTGATGGTTATTAAATTTAAATAATGTTTATTATAATATCATGATGTTCTTTATTAATATTATGGATGTTCTTTGGATTTAAAAATCAATCATCAATAGACTATGTACAAAAAAAATTGAATCGTCAACAACCTTCATGGTCTTGAATTTCAAGAAAAAAAACAATTATTATATGTTAATTAATATCAAAGAATATAGAATATATAAATATAATTCAAGATGAATTTTAAAATGATATGTGCTATAAACAAAAATGTGTACATCACTCAATACCTCAAAGAACATAAGAACAAAATCAAAGAACATTGTGGATAAAAAAAAAAAGAACATAGAACATATTATTCAAGTAAAAAGAACATATTTCATATCATTGAAGCCCAAAGAACATTATACCGTAAAGAACATAATTTGTAATGCAAAGAACATATAATTTAGATAAAAAGAACATATTAATCAGACTTAAAGAGCATAATCCATTACAATTAACAAAATTAATATGAATCAAATAAGTGATAAAAGAACATTCATCATAATTAGAAGAACATCATCTTCAACCTCAGAAAATTATGAAATCTCTGAAATCTATAAATTATGAAATTTAATAAAAAGAAATTATCTCCTTTAATTACAAAGCCTACAAATTATGAAATTTAATAATTTAAAATAACATTATCATCATCATCAACATCAACATTATAGCTATAATTATGAAATTTAAATACGACCGGAAATAAAAAATAAAAAAATAAAAAAAAACACTAAGAGGTACCTTTTCATTTTATTACAAAATCCTCAAATTCACCGTCATCATTATCAAAATCTTCATTCTCATATTGTATTACCAACGGATATACAATTGGAATCTTATCGAAATTTATACTACACTGCCATTAATTCTTCCTGCTAAAATAATTCTTTCTTAAATTTCTCTCTCTAAAAATTCTCTTTCTGTATTTCGAAATTGTATTTAGATCTCTCCAAAGATTTCAAATCTAATTTTGTTAACTATTAATATGGAAAATAACAAATCCCTTAAATTAAGGATGGAATCATTTTGATTATTTTTTTTATTATTTATTTTATAAATAGCCATCTAAGAATGCCCTGTTATTTTTAGCAAGGTGTACCATGAGCATGGTACACCTTGGTGTACCATCTAAATTTCATAATCTTTTAAAGGTCCCAACAGGTCACCAAACCTGCTAATACAGGTTATAATCCACGTGTCAACATTCTATTTGTCCAAAAAACATAAAAAAAAAAGCAGAAAAATAAAAAAAAAACAAAAAAAATATATCCAGCAGCCCCCCACCCCATCCCTTGCCGAAAAACTTTCCCCACCCCCGAAACCCCCTCCTCGTGCCGGAAAGACGCCGGCCAGGCCCCCTGTAATACCCGAATATTTTACGATTTTATACAATATATTTTATGAAAAAAAAATTATAGTTTATTTTTATTTATTAAATAACTTTCCTAATCTCATTTTTTTTTTAATTCAGAGTTCGGAAAGTTTTAAACCCTATTTTGTTTAAATAGGACTCTATAATTTAAAGCGTACATGAAATATGTTAAACCCTAATATTCTCTTTAGTTATTCTAATATTATGATTATTAAATAAAAAAGTAAATTAAAGTAGCGGAAGCCGGCGTTTTCTTGTTCTTGGATGCGTGGGATTTATCAACCAAATCCCAAAATTATTTCATGAGTTTTGTACTTTTGTTTCATTGACCAATCTCCATCAATTCTTCTATAAACATTCATCTCAAAGAGGTAATCACACGATTATTCCCTGCAATTTGGAGTTAATCATTTTTTTTTTATATGTGTAATCAAACAATTTCTAAACTGTTGCAGTTGATTGATATATATATTCTTGTGTTTTATTCTATTTGGAGTTGAAGTGTTTACCGTGTAATCAACTATGACTAAGATGATAATATTCATTATTTTATAATTTTATGCGTAATATAGAATTCGTTTGTTTCTATTGATTTCACATGTTATTTTGGCGATTATGTGCTGCTCCTATACTATTGATGATATGGATGATTCTAAATTTGTTATCAAACGAAACTTTTTGGAGATGTTTGTGATATTCTTTTGTATAATTATGTGCAAATATTATAATTTGTTGTTATTCTATGATGATCAAGTTTTGTGTATATATTGGTTAATATGTCTTGATATATAAGTTAATTGTTGTATTATTTTGTTGTATGATTGATTATTATTTTTAGGGTTTTTAATGTTGTTGCTCTAGAGAGTATTGTTTTATTGAGGTTTTAGGGTTATTAATGTAGAGTATTATTTTTGGGTTGAGATATGATTATATTTGGGTTATTAGTATGTGTTTTAAGAGTTGAGATATTATGAACCGAATTGTTATGTTATTTATTTGGGAACATGTGCCATTGTTGAGATTGTTTATGAATAATTATTTGATCGATGTGTGAGATCAAAAGGTTGAGAATTATTATATTTTACTCTTGGTTTGAGGCTCGGCGTTATAGACCTAGTCCTTGGTATGTTGGTAATGAGATAATGATCATGAGTTAAGAATGAGGTACAATCTTTATTATTTATTTTTCTATGGTCTCCTACAGTGGGAATTGGCCCGTATGTGGTCTGGTTCAAGGTATTTTCTGGTTATTGAGAGTATTCAAGTTTTTATACTTGTTGGTTTGTTATTCGAATTACCCATGTCCAAGGCTAGGTATAAAGCAAAGAGCGTGGCACACTTATTGGTTATGAGTTAATTGAGTGAAGGGTTGTATTATATTATTCGAGGTTGAGTTGATAAAGGTTATTTTTTTTCAGAGTACAATGTGTAATGTAGTTTCGAACTACATTATTTAATTGAGCTAGTAATATAGATTATTCAATTATTCTTTGTATTCTGATATGTGGTGATTACTCAGCTTTTTGCTGACGTGTGTGTGTTGTTTTGTTGTGCTACTTGTGTTTGCGGCCATGTCTTTTTCTTATGGTGGCCCTGCGACGATCTATTTTGGAATTTGTCCTTAATGGTGAGCAGAAAAGATTGGTTAAACAGGTTGATGAAGTGATCGTAGCTAAAGGAGCTCAAGTGTTTCGATTAGTATGCTATAACGACTTTATAAAGTTGTATAAATAGCTCACTTAGATTTATTGGGTTGTAATTATTGGGATTTTTGTAAGCCTTAACACTCGACAGGTTGTGAGTGTGGCGGTAATACCTCCGATTTAGGTGTATGCTTCCGCAATTTTATTTAAAGGTCGTTTATTTTCCTTTAAATTCTTGTTTATTATCAGCTAGTAAATCGGGGGTGTTACACCCCCCCTCGAAATCCCCCCATTTCCCTTCCCCACCCTCGAAAACCTCCCAAAAACCCAAAACCCTCCCGTTAAAAATCCCCCACCCACAATTAAACCCTTAAAATCGAACCCCCTCCCTTCCCCAACGCCAAAACCGTCCAGGGGTGCGGTTTCGTCGGTGTGGGGAGGGAGGGGGTGTGGTTTTAAGGGTTTAATTGTGAGTGGGGGGTTTTTAACGGGAGGGTTTTGGGTTTTAGGGAGGTTTTCGAGGGTGGGGAAGGGAAAGGAGGGGATTTCGACCGGGGGGTGGAGACTAGCAGGCGTCTTTTCGGCGCAGGGGAGGGTATTTTGAGGGTGGGGGAAATTTTCCGGCGAGGGATAGGGTGGGGGGGCCTGCTGGATTTTATTATTTTTTTGTTTTTTTTTAATCAGATTTTAAAAAAAACAATTAATTTTTTTGGACCAGTTAAAAAGTGACAAGTGGCATTTTTTTTTTAAAGAGTTAACCTATTTTTCAGGTCAGCAGTCATTTGGAACCTTTAAAAGTAAATGGGTCAGAAAGTTGGGATTTTTCTAGAATAACGCAAAGTTGGGACTTTTAAAAATAAATTGCCCAAAGTTAGGATTTATAGATCTAATTTTTCCTAAATATTATATGGACGGAAAAATTTAATTAATAAACGTGTAGCCTTCGAATTACCCCAATCCCTAGCTAAAGCCCCCGCTTTCCAAAAGCAAAGCTATGAAATAATAACAAAAACCCGAATGACTTGAAAAAAAAAAATCTTTTCGGTATCGATAATTTGATTACTAAATCTAAACCTATTAAATTATCATTTCACGATTGAATCTAACAATATCTTGATATATAATAGTTCAAAACATGTCTATTATGGAGTATTTCAGTACCTATCAATCAATAAGGAAATTATTTTTATACATTAGAATATATAATCTAAGGTATGGGAAAACAAAAGTTTCAACAAATAATTAAAATTAAAAAAAATTTCAACGGTACAAAAAAATATATAAAATAATATCATAATTTTTGAAAACTACAATTTTAATTTTATGTTCATAAATTAAATTAATCTTATTTTGTCAAGAATAATCACACTATTAAATTTGCGCACAATTTTGACACAATCAACTATTATTGTTATGAAGAAATGTGAGACTTATCATGTGCCAATTGATTTTTAATCAAAATAAACTTTGAATTAGTTATAAAAAAAAATATCTTGGTATTATTATATATTTATGCATACACTAGATCTAAGCTAGCTGGTTTTAAAAAAATAATAGAAATTTCCTTCAGCATGTAAAGTATTAACTTGATTCTTGGTTTTTTTTTTTTTTTTTTTTTTTTTTTTTTTTTTTTTTGACAAAACTTGATTCTTGAATCATTTGACTAAATATTGCAAAAATGGGAAAATAAAATCTTGAAAGTTATTTTTTACATGTCCAAAACATGCATGACATGCATCATCAGTTTAGAGAACTTACATTCATATTCATTTTCGGTATGAGTCTGTTTTTGTTCCCTACAAAATAAAGCATGGAGATAGATATAATTCGGGATTCAGGATTTTCTTCATCACAAACCAGTAGTACGTATGTAAAAACAAGAACTAGAAGAATGCATGAGTGCATGACAAACAAATTCAATTCAGAGTTCAGATTGTTAGATAAATACGCAGTAGTTCTTAATTAATTGTATCTTTGTATTTATTATAAAAATGGAAAATATTGTATATAGTCTTTAGGGCTTCATTAAACAAAATAAACAAACATCAATTACAATGATCAATGCATGTAAACATTGGTACCACCTCTCTTTCTCTCTTCTCTCTAAAAATGCATGTAAACATTAACATGCATATATTCTTAAAATGATTGTTAAATTTTAAGATAATATTAAGGGTCTATTCTCTTCAAATTATTTTCAGTTCAGTTTAGTTCAATTCAGTTCCAATAACTTCGGTTCAGTTCCAATAAGTTTAGTTCTTAATTTCCTTCTCTCATAAAATATTCAGTTCAGTTCAGTTCAGCTCTAATAAGTTCAGTTCAATTCAGCTCAGTTCAGCTCACTTCAGTCAATCAGAACAGGCCCTAAATGGGCTTAGGCAACCCAAAAAAATGAGGAGATCTAGTTCGGTCCACTTATAAACACATCTTTCTCCTTCTCTAGCTAGAAGGAAAATATTTACTCTCTCTGTCCTTATTTTTTTGCTCCATTGGCTTTACACGGTATTCAAGGCATGTTTTGTAATGTTTATAACTTTATTTCTATAAGAGAAAAAAATTATAAAAGCTTGATATTAATAAAATACACAATAAGAGGAATCCAACAAGACCTCACATTACTATATCACGAGTAGCTCATATTAATTAATGAGAATTTATGGTCAAAGTTTTGAGGTTTGAGTGTTTGACCCAATTATTTGCGATGAGGCAAAAAAATTGGGACGGGGAGTATATAATAGCAGTAATTACAGACCCGATTCAAAAGAGTTCGTCAAGCTCATCTCTTATACCATGTTATCATATATATTGATATAAAATAGGTTTGAGCAACCAAAGAAGAGAGTTCAGTCCACATCCACTTAGCTCATATGTAGGCCAAATTAAGGAGGTTCAATTTCATACTAAAATAAATTGACGATAGTTTATTGATATGTTGTTGAATTCGTCTTGATTTATTATAATAATAATAATAATAATAATAATAATAATAATAATAATAATAATAATAATAATAATAATAATAATAATTATTATTATTATTATTATTATTATTATTATTATTATTATTATTATTATTATTATTATTATTATTATTATAATAGCATGATTCCAAAAGAGAATTTTTTTATTTTTTTATTTATTTTTTTTTTGGTTGAAAGCAATTCCAAAAGAGAATATATATTGATAATAATAACTGAAATGACCTGAACTGAATTAAACTAAACACACGTTACCATTTAGAATCTCGTTGACAACAATAGGAACAATCTTGCCTGAATATGAGTCTCCTGATATATACAAAGAATTTGTTTTGAATTTATAATGTTCCAAAAGCCACTGCATTCGTGTAAATAAGCTACTTTAGGGAAAACAATCCACATCTTTATATTACACATGTTTTTATATCAAGTACTAAGTATTATTTTGATGCATGGATTGTAAAATGTAAAACTAAAAAGAGCATTTCTAAATTATACAAGTACATAATAGGAACAATCCTGTATTTGATAATCTTATAGAAAACACCAAAAATTATAACTACAATGATTATTAATATAATTAAAATACACTAACCTTTCTCAAAAATTCATATACATGTTTTGATTGTAATATGTCATCACTGTAGTATGCGTCTGAGGTTGTTCCATATGAGAACCCAGTGCCAACTGGAGAATCTAGAAATATAATGCTAGCTACCTAAACAATGCCGCAATAAGCAATGGTCAGAATTATGCGTTAGCAAGTGTAAATGCTAATAAATTGCGTAATTTAAACTGTATAAATTAAATAAGTAGAGCAATCAATGTAGTATTTAAGAATTATTTAATCCCAAAAAATGTAATGAAAAATATAGTATTTTATGTAAAATAATGATACTCCTCCATTATTTTAAAATTGTTCCATATTGATTTTCTTACACTATTTATTGGCCTTAATTTAACTATGTATTTCGATTAATATTTTAAATAAAAATTTATTATGTAATACTATCTTTTTAAATTATTAGGTTTTTAAAAGTTTTACCTCAAGCTAAATAATAAGATGTAATGGTCCATACCTTTAAAAATTGTGAAAGCTAAGGCAATGTGTAACAAACAAATTAAAATAAGGAAATACCACAAACATTATTTTATTTTTTATTTTTTTGGGTAAGAAGGACTCTATTATGTTGAACCAAAATCTCTCACAGGAGAAATTCTCTTACTCCTATTACAATTGGTTGGACTCGAAGTTATGATCCCAATATCACATGTAGAGTTCCCCACTAATATGTAGTTGGTTTGGCGGGATATGCATTACAAATTAAAACATGTCTTCTTTATACAGCAACAACACTAGTCTTATTTAGATAAATCCTTAAACGCTAGGAATAAATAACTTGCGTACCTTTGTCCATGAATATGGATTTAACTGAAATTGTGGTATGCTGGCTGAATTAGAAGCACTGTAATTGAATGCTAGTGGACCTGTCGAGTAGTTTAATTGTTTTGAACAACTGAAAGTATCAAATCATTACGAAAGGGGGCTGTAAAAGAGAGATAAAACTCCATTTTCATGCATACGAGCAACTCTAATAGTTGTTTTTGGGGACTTGTTTGAAACTTCTATAATTTTCAAGCTAATAGCGAAACTGTTGGAGGATAATTCACTAATTAGCTTAGAAATTATTTTTTCTAATAAAATATTAATTAATTGAAAAATAAAGTTGAAAAAAATAAATGACAACTAGCTTGCCATGCATTGAAGGAAAATTTAGCTAGAGAAATTATAACTAAAAAGATGATGTGACAATTTAAACTAGAAGATAAAACAGGTTGCTATTAAGTTGCTCTAACTAATTTATCACCATACAAAAGCTACTAAATCTAAGCTAATACTCCAAATGTTAAATGGCGTTTTTAAGATAGTTTATTTGTCATAATATTGTACTATCCCACTCAAGCAAAAGCTTGAGTTTTTTGTAAAAAGAAAAATACCCAAATGTAGTCACAAATTATAAAATATATATATATATATATATATATATATATATATATATATATATATATATATATATATATATATATATATATATATATATATATATATATAGGAGTTAAGCATAAGAGAAGGATTTCACTTTTTGATTTTTTCATCTTTAAGGACCTCCCACTTTTTTTTCACCTTTGAGGACTTGTGGTTAACTTTTCAACAATTTAACTCAACTTTAACTTACAGGAGCAAATAAAATAAAATAAAAAATAAAAACTTAGGTCCTTAATTTATGTCAACATTATTTTATCAATTCTTTTTTTTTTTCTTTTCTTTTGAATGGATTTTATCAATTCTTTATACATCATGAAGTGCAAACATATATCACAATTAATTCATTATCATACATAAATG
Organism: Chenopodium album; assembly: GCF_948465745.1. Lineage (NCBI taxonomy): Eukaryota > Viridiplantae > Streptophyta > Magnoliopsida > Caryophyllales > Amaranthaceae > Chenopodium > Chenopodium album. The sequence continues at coordinate 11,942,682 of NC_137847.1, forward strand.
TTAATTCCTCAATCAGAAGTATTTCTTTCTCATTCTCTTAGGCAGTTGCTCCCCCAACAGATAATTGAATTTTTTTACTTTTACTAATTTTTTGGTTGATCGGTTTTTTATGGTGTATTATTTGATAAGGTTGATGATAGTTTTGTTTTTTATGGGTTGGATTTGATTGTTTTTGGATTTATGTGGTTTCATATTTAATGAAAGTTTTATTTTACTACTTCCATTCCTTATTATTTGTAATAAAGGGTTATTATGTTTGAAAGTTGAGATATGTATAAATAATTCATTTTTGTAAATAATAAAAAACTGAAGTAATATTTTTTTTTCAATTTTTTTCTCATTTTATTTTTGGACAAAGAGACTTGATGAAAGTTGGTAATTTGTGACATCTGTTTCGGGTTAGTACTGGATTTTGATTTGATGAATCTAGTTCAAAGTTGATTAAATTAAATGATATGTTGTTTATTATTAAATTGGTAAATTAATAGGAATTGTTACAATGGAGGAAGAGAGATTGTTCACACTTAAACTACTTAATTAAAAATGAAAAAAAAATAATAAAAAAAAATAAGAGGTCCTTAAAGGTGAAAAAAAAAAAAAAAAAAAGAATGTTAGGTCCTAGAGTTTTGTTAACTTACTTATTAGTGATGTCAGAACTTTATGCTTAACTCACCTTGAGTTAACTTAACTCCATTTTAGCTTAGGTCCTCAAAGGTGGAAAAAAAAAAAAAAAAAAAAAAAAAAAAAAAAAAAAAAAAAAAAAAAGTGGGAGGTCCTAAAGAAATTTTTGAAGTAGTAAAAGTCAGAATTTTACTACTAATTGTCTAGTCTAATATATTGCCTGAACTTATCTAATCTTATCCGAGTTTATTTGAACTTAGTAGATCGATCTTAATTTGAATAACTCATATTAACTCTTGTCATAAGTGTTTGAATTTATTTTTTTGAAACTAAGTGTTTGAATTTATTAGTCTTGTCATCAGTTTGAATTTATTTTCAAAATTATTAACTTATCAAAAATTATTTTTTCTCGACTATACTCAAGTAAGGTGAATAAAACAACTCTTACGATTGCTTGTGTATTAGTTTATGCATTGCATAGATTCAAACCTATTAAAAAAAATAGGAGCAAGAAGAAAAAACGACACAACTATATATTATGAATAATATTTGTTATTTTTGTTATCATTTTTTTAAGTGAAAGATACAGATACCTACCGATTTCATAAACAAGACCAGAGAAAGCAGAGCAACCAGGACCTCCAGTGAGCCAAAGCAGAAGAGGGTCTTCTTCTACATTTCTTTCTGATTCAATGAAGTAATAGAATAACTGCACTTCCTCTGATTTTCCAACCCCTATATATCTGCCTCATAATAGATAACCAACCAAAAAAATATATAAATTTTTTTCAATCTGTTATTAGCATACTTTGTCTGATCGTTCCGTAACAGTGTTTCTAGGAAGAACTGTTAGAGACGGAGGGAACATAAAATAAACAAATGAATATCGTACGATGATATATCTTACCCGGTTTCGAGGGTGAAAGGTAGATTGCCAGGATAACCAGGTAGAGACTTGATAATCTTGGGTTGTGATTTAGAAAAAGAGATTAAAGTTGAGATAAAGATTAGCTGCAAAATTTGAATTTTGTGTAAGTTTATCATGTTTGTTTTTGGTTAATACCAGAGAAACAATAGAAACTTTTAATGAATAAATAAAAGTGTGGGTAGATTGTTTGATAAATCTTCCTACTGAATATTAAATTCTGATTAAATGCATAATCACATGTTTCATGTTCATATGTAATATGTTGAGTTGTTGACTACTCTATTTGGCTATTAATTTATTTAGCAATATTTATAGTAATATTACTTTGATTGGAGAAAGAAATTACAGCAAGCCTGTGAAGTATTAACATATTTACTGATTGTTGTCTGACTTCACTGTTAAATTAGTTGATATTTTAAAGGGATTTTCTAAATGGTACTGTACGTCTGTACCATTTAATTATTGGCTTTTTCAAGTAGTACCTTTATTTTAATTTTCTTCCGATTGGTAACACTCAACTTTTATAATAATCAAAACAGTAAACTTGCTGTTATTAAAAAGTTGAGTATAGGTTAATTTGCTAATATTATTACCCTAATACCCCTTGTCTTCCTTCTATGGAGGCTTCTCCTTTAAATTTAACTCCTCTGCATCTGGCAATCTCCATATTATTGTTTTTTAATCATTGCAAATTCACTATAGGTCTATAGCTAATTAGATACTTCGTATAATATTGCCTCCAACCCTCCATTACTTATTTGCTCCCTCTTTCTACACAACAATCTCAATTGCCGCCATTGTAGCTTTTAATATAAATAGCGCTGGTTCCGAAAGCTATGGCGGTGGTTCCATTGGTGGTTTTGAAATTTTATTTATTATTATACTAGATTAATCTCGTGCGATGCATGATATTAGAAATTTCTTTGAAACATGGAGTATATATTGTATGTATTCATATTACTTAATTACCTCATATAAGAAACATAGAGTATGCATTGGATACAAATAGAAAATTAAATAAATTAAAGAGTATAGATAAATTGAGAGGAGGTGAAATTAAATTTTTAAATATAATAACATCATATTTTATTTAGGTGGGAAAATTTTTCTTGTAAAGCTGTCATATGGACTATATAATGTCAGCAGTTGCTACTTTAGATATATATATTTATAGATATATTCTTATGATTTTGCAACTGTGGTTATGAACGGAGATTCTTTACCAAAGTTTTTATCCGTCAAATGTTTAATTAATTTTAATGATCAGGCTCACTTGGTAACATTAATTGCTTTTGTAATCATTAGCAAAGAGCACAAGACCAAGGTAAACAAGAAAATAGATTGGAAATGTTCAATTGATCATCTCATAAAACTTGTTCTATTTGTTTTGCCCAAGAATTTGCTCACAATTCATCAATGTGATCTTGATAGAGAACAAAACATCATCCTAGTAAAAAAAAAAAAGGAAAAAAGAAAAAGAAAAAGAAAAGAAAAGAATTTATTACACTGCAAAAATAATAAGATGGTGGAAATTCAACTTGCAAATGGAAATAGAAAACGAATCTAAGGGGGAAAGGGTGGAAATGGAAGAAAAGGTTAGAAAATGGGAGGAATAAGAACTAAAAAAATGGAGGGAAGTGGAAGATAAGGGGTATTAAGGTAATTATATTAGCAAACTAACCTATACTTAACATTTTAATAACAGCAAGTTTACTATACTACCTCCGTTTCTTTTTAGTTGACACATATTCCTTTTTAGCAAGTTTTTTTATTTGACACGTTTTTTATTGGGGTAAATTTTTTACCTTGCATTTACAAGCTACCCCACTCTCTCTCCTCTCCTTAATATATGTGCTTAAATCAAACGCGTCAACTAAATAGATTCGGAGAAAGTATTGATTAGTATAAAAATTGGATGACTTCAACTAGAAGAAAGATAAAATAAGGGTACCACTTGAAAAAAGTCAATACTTCAATGGTACCATGAGGCGGCCCCCATTCATCTATAAGATAAACAATTTTTGTTTATCTTGTGGCATTATGGTAAATAAAATGAACAGTAGCCATTCCACGTAGGCTGTTGCAATTCCAAGTTGAACTATGCTGGATTGCTGGACGCATGTGCTGGAATGTGGCTAACGGAGTGTTATGAGATGAATTTGTTGGCGTTATCGTTAAATTTATTGCTCCGTATCCATTAACACTTTACCCCATGTACTACTGTCTACTGGTGTCTGGTGGTAGGTGACCATTTGTTTGGAAGAAGGTCACAACTTTAATTGAAAAGAATTCCATTCAAGATCTTGATTTCCAGTATGCGGCTAGGATTTCAAGATAAATTGATTTCAATTATTAGATGTAAAATTTAACCATTTGAGTTTTTTTTTTTTTTTTTTTTTTATTTTTTTTTTAAATTCTGATTTCAATTAGATACAAATTTCATGATGTTTATAACAGTTTTGGTTTGAAACCGGTTCAATAGCCAACGGATTAATATTAGTTTGATTTAGTTTCGGTTTTATTATACGGTTAAGATAGTAAATGATTTGGTTTATAGTCAGGTTGGTTTAATATGGGTCAAATTGGGAGCGGGTTCAAATGGGTTTGAGTTCATATCAATTCAGATCGTAAATAGTTTGGATGATAAACAATTCGCACCATAATCGGATTGGTTTGAAACGGGTAGATTGAGAGCGGGTTTACCCAAGTTAATGTGGGTTTGTGTTCAAATCGGTTTGGGTTGTAAACAGTTCACGATAGAATCAGGTTGGTTTGTGAATGAGTTAACTTCGGTTCATATCGGTTCCGCTAGCCGGGTCAGTGAAATAAATTAATGGGCTGGTTTGGTTCGAATTCTTTTGGGTTACGTTGAAATTGGGCTCTAAGCTTATAATTTATACACCTCGGTTTTTTAATAAGTATCACACTTATCAAATGCGGTCGTATTTTAATAAGTGTCACAATTCATATTTTGTCAAAAAGTTACTCGTATATGTTAATACTAGGTAGAAGCCCGTGCGATGCACGGGTCTTATTAATAATCAAATTAACATTGAATATTTTATAATTATTATTTGTAATAATTAATTATCATAATACTCTATGTATTATCTTATACTTTTTTGTTTTCAAGAATAGTTATCTTATAATAAGATAATGTTAATATATCACTCAAAATATATCTTATAAATTAATGCAGATAGATCACTGAAAATTTGCTATGTTATTTTATGAATTATTGTTGATATATTTTTTTTGAAAGATATTATTGTTGATATATCATTCAAAACATATGGTTAAAACCTTATTAATATACTCGTATTATTTTGCAGGAGTTATTCATCAAAATTTGCTATGTTATTTTATAAATTATTGTTTATATATATATATATATATATATATATATATATTGTTTTTGGAAAGATATTATTGTTGATATATCATTCAAAGCATATGGTTAAAACCTTATTAATATACTCGTATTATTTTGCAGGAGTTATTCATATAAACTCATAATTTATCTTTCTTGGTACCTTAATATCAAAACTTTCTTATGGTAAGAAAAAAAATTGATTATTATTCATTATTTTCTAAGATATATGTTTTGTTTTATTTACCTAATCTAAATATAATATAATTTTATTTTCAAACTAAGCTGTTAACCATTAATAATAATCATTAAATATACAAATTCTAAATCTAATGTATACACATTTAGGAGAATAGGAGAGAAGGATATGAAAATTTTGTTAAAATAAGCACTGCATATGAAATACGACTATATTGAGTGTTTTAATTTAGGTTAAGATTTAGCAACATCCAATCACAATATAAACCAAATGACCCCCCTAAAAAAAATGATTATCAATATCATATATACGATTAAAGAACAAAACTTTTTGATTTGTTTAATACGTGTTATTTCTTTGTAGTAGTAATTTTTATATCTTTATTTTTATTTTTTTTTATGATTCTCTTTTTGTTTGTTGATTAGATAATCTTGAAAATTGAATGTATAGTAAAAAAAAATTATAATATGATAGATATTAGAATAAAATATTTAATATAATGTTAAAAGATATTTTTATAATAAAATTTAAATTGTAATAACTATTCGTAGTTTTTTAGTTTTTTTGTCTGACATGATTTTATAAATTTTTAAATAGTTAAATGAAAAATTTATTGCATTACTGAAATTAATCGAATTGAATAAAATTAAATCCTTATAATGAAATTTCATTTTCATAAGTCTTGAACAATATAGGTATACCCTACTAAAATGATTTTTAAAATAATAATACATATATTCTACCAAAAACTATAATATATTACAAACTTTAATTTTTTTTTTCCTTCTATTGTAACATTATAGTTGTAGACTTACTTTTCCAATCCACACATTTCTCTTTTGGATTTATAAGTGCTTGACGAAATTTCCTTCAATTGGCGCAAGGAGATAATCCCGTCAAACTCAGAATAAATAATACTACGTATAAAATTATAATTAAGCTGTAGTTTAACAAAATTTAATACGATAAGTAACACAACTAGATCAGGTAAAATAAAACAAAATATACATCTTAGAAAATAATGAATAACAATACCTTGATATACTTACATTTTTTTCCAATATTTTTTGTTAATCAACGAATTAGACCTAAAAAAAAATAAATAAATAAATCACAGCATGAAAAAAGAGTAGATAAATATTATTCACATGTTTGTATTTTGGTATTATATAGTTTTAATGAATTGAAGCTCCAATATAGTGTAGTGGAATAGTTGTGCGTGTGTAGTATTTACAATAGAAAAAAAAAACTATATTTTTGAGAAGACGACGTATACAAATCTTTAATATCATCCTATCTTTTATATAAATACATGTGGAGTAGCAAATAAATCTCTTATAAATTTGTTAATCTAATCATGATATGGGTTGATAGATAAGATAAAAATTGAACATTATTTGGTTTTTTTTTTTGAAGAATATTGATATGAATTCAACGTTATTATTCAATTTTTTTTAAAAAAAAAAAAATTGAACGTTATTGTTGTCTTCAAAAAAAATTGAATGTTATTTTTTTTTTTTTGAAGAATATTGGTTAATTATTAATAATTTTATTTTTTTTTAATATGTTTTTTTTAAACAAAGGAATTTCGATTGAACGTTTACTTACAAAAATAAATAAATTGAACATATTTTTTCTTTTTTCAAATATTTTTTTAAACTGTTTGTATATAATACTTGTATAATTTATAGTTTTTTTTATTATTTAAATCCTAATATCAAAAGATCATCTTTAAAAAAAAGATAATTTTTTATTTTAAAGTATTTAAATCTTAAAAAATCACTATTCATTGTTTTTACCTACTTAGCAAAAATTTTAAATCTCATTCGTCACTTTTGCTTATGTGGCGAGTGAATTTTTTAATTCTAACCTAAAATATAAATCTAATTTTTAATTGGTCTAAATAATACCTTTGCTTACATGGCGCTTCAATACATAAATAAAAAATATTCTGTATATTCTTAATTAGACTATAAAATAAAAACATTTAATATCTCATTACAAATTAATTAATAAAAAAATATCTTTTTTGATATTTATCTTTTCCAATATTTTTTTTGAATTTGTTATACTGGTAATAATGATTTAATAAATTTATCTTTTCTTATATTTTTTTTCTTTATTTTTTTACCATCAATTTATAAAATAATTTTATTTGTGTTGTTTAATTTATGTGGCATTAAAATTTTAAAATAAAATACAATAAGTTTTTTCATATACATTTAATTTTAATAAAAATTATGAAATTAGAGTGGTGATAAATTTTTGTCAATGAATATGATAAACTTTGTAATATGATACTTAATATTTTTAGTAAAATAAATAATAAATGAGCCGATATTTTTTGTGCGAGATAATAAGAAGGATATTTCTTTTATGATAAATATTTTTATATTATATTTTTATCTAATCCTAAATTGAATTATTTTTTATTTTTAATTATTGTACATTGTTTTTTATCAGGTTTTGTAATTTCATATTTCATTATTATTATTTTTCTAATCTTGAAAATGTTTTTTTTTAACATGGTTTAATTGAACGTAATTTTTATTTTGTAATTTTAATATTTATTTTATTTTATTTTTAATATATGTATTTCATTATAACCCTTTACATATGTTATTATCTCATTATGAGTTTTCTAAGATTGATAGAGTTTTTAAAATTTGAATTTTATACGATTAATTTTAGTCAAGTTAATATTTTAAAATGATAATTGTCAAAGGCTAAAACTTTTAGAAAAATATAGACAACATACATATTATTTTTAAGAAAAAGTGAGATTATGATCGTTCCATCGACCTGTTCTTTCAATTCATAAACTATAACTCGTACTTTGATTATCTAATCATTTTCCTCATATTTAACTCTGATTAAATTAGATCTGCATGTAAAAACAAAACAAAATTGAGTAAACAAAACATAAACATATATCTCAAATAAACACAATGTAAGCAATAAGTAAACAAAACATAAACATATATCCCAAATAAACCCAATGTGAGCAATAATTACAAATATACTTTTAAACACAAATTACACAAATTTTAAAATTAAGCTAAGATCTATGCATAATTTAAAAATACCCAGCCATTGACACAAAATTACTAACACAAAATTCGCTTTAATTAGTTTTGTATTGATACGAAATTTTTTTGGTGTCGTATAATGCGTCAATTTATGAGGGTAGTTATCATAAATTTTAATTTAATTATAATTAAGAAATTTTTTTTATTTCTTATCATAATTACTATCAAAATTTATCTTATAATAGTAGGTATCAAATTTTATTGTAGACGTTTATCATTTAAATATAATATTATTTCAGATATGATTTTCATTAATTAATTAATCTTTCTTGAGATTTATCTTTTTCATATATTTTGTTTGGACTTGTCATATTAGTATTATTGATCTAATAAATTTCTATTTTTCTATATATATTTTTTATTTTTATACCATTAATTTATAAAATAATTTTACTCGTGGGTATTAATCTACGTGGCATTAAAATTTTAGATTTATCAAATCTAATTCGTTACTTTTATCTAAGTGGTGATATAATTTTTTAATTCAAAAATAAAATACAATTCTTTTTTGTTATTGGTCTAAATAATTGTATTTCTTACGTGGCACTCCAAATGCTATCCAAAAATACCTACTTTATTTATATATATTAGATTAGATTATATCTTTCTCCTTTCATGATCCCCACCCAAAACCATTACTACCTTTTATTATTATTATTATTATTATTATTATTATTATTATTATTATTATTATTATTATTATTATTATTATTATATCTTTTCTATCTCATTCATTAATTTTTAATAAACTATTAACCCAGGTGTTTTTCCTTTACAATTTTTTTAATACTCCACCTATACACCACTTACCTCTTTTTTTTGTGGTGTTCTAACCCGGTTCACTCTTTGGGCTAATCCGAATCCGAAATCCAGTTTTGGGTGGTTAGGTTCCAGTCCCTTTTCAATTATTGTTGCGGAGGATCGAATACGGTTCTTCCTACCAAGTTCATCCCCAATCACCACTGCACCAACAACCAATTAGTACCTCTTATTTTATTTAAGTCAATTAAATTACTTAAAATTAATTATGTGATAGTCAAAGTGTAACACTTATAAAAGCATGGAGGGAGTATTCGTTTTCAATTGTTAGATAAGTGATTTTTCTATGTGGCTGGCCACACCGTGTGACCAAGGTTACTTAAAGGGTTGGGTTACTTATTTAGGGGTTACTACTTATACGAGTTACTTATTTAGGGGTTACTCAGTCGGTTAACGATTACTTATTTTGGGGTTACTCGGTCGTCGATCAATGGTTACTTATTATGGGGTTACACTGTTGGTCAAGGGTTACTTATTTCAGGGTTATTTACGAAAGGATTACTCAGTCGGTCAAGGGTTACTAAAGGCCTGTTCTCTTCAGCTTATTTTCAGTTTTGTTTAGTTCAGTTCCTAATTTCCTTCTCTCATAAAATATTCAGTTCAGTTCAGTTCAAATCAGTTCAGTCTATGAGAACAGACCCTAATTCTAAATTTACTCAGTTGGTTAACGCATTTTTTGTGTGAGTGAGAGTAACCCCTGACCGACCGAATAACCCTTGAATAAGTAACCCCTACCAAACGAGTAACCCTTGATAAATAACCCTAGAATAAGTAACTCACACAAGTAACTCCGGTCACACAGTATGGCCAACCATATATAAAAATTTGTGTTTTTAGATTATATATGTCTTATTATTGTACAAAATTTAAAGGTAGTTTGTATTATTGAATCATTATCATATCATTATCGGATACCTTATTTTATCATCTTATAAATCGTGTTACAACAATAATTTAGTTGTCAGCTTATATATGAATAATAATTGATTTCATGTCATGCTAATTGATAATTACGAATATATACCTTATGGTGAGTCTACTAGTTGATAAATATGATAAAGTATGAAATGTTAATCATTTACTTTGTATAAGATTATTAAATAACTAGTTTTGTGCCCGGGTGATGCCCGAATTGTTGATAAAATTTTTTGATAAACTTTTTGACTTTTGATAATTAATGATATTTAGATTAAACATAAGATATCCTATCGCTTATTTATAAAACAAAACTTTTGTATACAGCATAAATACTTTTATTTATATCAGGCTAACTTAAGGGTAACTTTTTGATCATTTTAATATTACTTTATAACGGATGTATAATATTTTATTATACATCCGATTTTTTTAATGTTTGTTTTAATAGAATAGTGTATTCTTTTTAGTTTTGTTTGTAAATAGATATGTATATTATTATTGACTTGAAATTATTGTTATTGAACTTAAATTATTTTTACTGAAATGAAATTATTTTTACAAAACCAAAATTATTTTTACTGATTCTCTATTATTTTTTGAACTAAATTAAATATATTATAAATGGATCTCATTTTAAAGAACTTTTAAAACGAATTTTATGGTAGAAATTAAACCGAGTCATATGATATTTATTAAAATTTATGATTAATATTGTACCTATAAAATATTAGAAGTATAGTGATAATAAAACTCTAATCAACATTTTTATCTTATAAAATCTAATTCAAAACCGCTAACTTTATCATCATATGTTTCACAACAATACCTATTTGTCGCCTACATGGCGCGACACTTGGCGAAAAATTGGAATGCCAAGTTGATGTATTGTGGCCTGACTGTGAGACCAGCTTTATATATTAGTGATGATATGATATATATGATATGATATTAAGTGTTACTTATGTGTCGTGATACTTGGCGAAAAGTTGAAATGTCAAGTGTTACTTTCTCGTGACTTCACTAAAAGTTTAGCTTTATATGTTAGTTATATGATTTATTAGTTAGATTTATATAATTATAGGTTTATATTGTATGATTATCTAAACTTACAAGAATACAACTTATATCATTTGAATGTCTACAACTAATTAACTGAACTTACAAAAATAATACTCGTGTATACTTACCTTCGTTTTTTTTTTCACATACTTCTTTTTAGGAAGTTTATTTTTAGTTGACATGTTTCTATTTGGATAAGTTTTATACCTTTTATTTACTAATGTACTCCACTTGTTTTATCTTTCTCTCTCATCTCCTTTATATGTACATGTGACTTTTGGCATAATAATAGCATAATGGGTGTTAATCTTACTGACATTGTGACTCAATCAAAGCCTTTCATTATAATAAGAATAAAAATATAACCAGTACAAATGTGATGATCACCGAAAGTCACTGTGGAGTGAACGAACGGATCGTGTGTATATATATATATATATATATATATATATATATATATATATATATATATATATATACCTTTTTTATTTTTTTGCTGGGAAGAAACAACATACAAGAATGATTGCATTTATGTGGGTTGTTGGGCAATAAATGGACTACTTGCCGTTGTTTTCTCAAAAAAAAAAAAAAAAAAAAAATGTGTTAGGTACCGTTACAGCAACTAGGGAGACAAAGTCAGTCCAGACCAGCAAAAGAAAAGAGCATCATTCCCAAATTTAAGAGTTAAATATGTAGTATAGATTTGTTGTATGGTCAAAGGAGATAATTATCTTCTTAAATTATAGACTATAGTTCCTTAGTATGTTGCCATATATATTACAGTCAAAGGAAATAATTAGCTTGATAAAAATGATAATTATCTATTTATAGTTAGTTGAACCCGAATATGACCCAACTTGGAAATGACCCGACCTGATTGTAACCCGCAAGTTATTGACTTGAACATAACCCGACTTGAACCCAAGAATGACCCGACTTGGAAATGACCCAACTTGATTATAACCCGCAAATTATTGACTTGAACCAAATCCGACTTGAACTCGAGAATGACCCGACTTGAAAATTACCCGACCTGATTATAATCCGCAAATTATTGACTTGAACCGAACCCGACTCAAACCCGAGAATGACCCGACTTGATTCTAACCCGCAAATTATTGACTTGAACCGAACCCGACTCGAACACGAGAATTACCCTAACCCGTTTTAACCGGTGAAAACCCGAATTAAACCCGACCTATTGTTCACCCGACCCAAATGTAACCCGACCTAAAACCGACCCAAACCCGATAAGATGTATGACCTGACGTGACCCGACTCAAGCATGACACAACCCGAACCCAACCCGCATAGGTTATGGCATTAAGCCGAATTGACCCGACCCGAGTTAACCCGACCCACTCTTACCCGACCCAAACCCGACCTGTTTACCCGAATTGACAGCTCTACCCTATACCCATAATAAATGATTGAAAAGACTGTTGTACCCCCATGATTAACAAACAAAAGATATCTTGTAGATGAACTTGTATTTTCTCCAAATCCCTATACCATAATAAATGTTTGAAAAGACTGTTGTACCCCCATGATTAATAAACAAAAGATATCTTGTAGATGAACTTGTATTTTCTCCAAATCCCTATTTTAAATTTAAATACGAGTATATATACAAGCTTTTCTTTTCAATTTTCACTAGAGGGGGTTTTAGCTTTTGAAATAGAAGTAAATATAGTAAATCGCTAAATAACGCCCTAAATTACTTGATTTTGCCTACATTTTGCAGTGAATTGACATCATTGCCTTTCCACCCTTTCTCTCTCACACTCCTACCACCACCACCACAACAATCAACGCCACCAAAAACACACCAAAAATCCACTGACCCCACCACCACCCATTAGTAGAAAAAACGTAATGGCAAGCAGTTTAAACCCCCTAATGGGAAGCGGTTTAAACCGCATGCCCTTGGGGGACTTGCCATTGGTCTTTAAATTGGCAAGCGGTTCAGAACCGCTTGCCAATTGTAGTGAAAGGGTAGCGGTTTTGGCGCCAAACCGCTGCCCATTAGGGGTATTAAAAATAATATTTTTTTTTTTTTGGTTTTTTTCACTTAAATTGATACACATTCAAAACATATGTAAAAACATTAATATTTTTATTAATTAATTGTTGTAATATTACAATTTCTGATTTTCAACAAAAAAAATGATAATAAACAAAAACACACCAACAGCCACCACCCCACACCACCGGCCACTACTAGAAAATCCGTGTTTTTAGGACGCTTTTATAGCTTTTTTTCGACGCCAAAAAGCGTCGAAAATTTCTTTCTCGACACTTCAAAAAAGCATCGAAAAATAGTGAGTCGAGAAAATTCGGTGTTATTAAGAAGCGTCGCAAATCTCGACGCTTTTTTGTGTCCAAATTTTTATACGGAGCGTCGAAATTTGCAATAGTTGGCGCACTTTCTCAACTTTAGCGACGCTTTTTTGTGTCTACAATCTTTAATCTGGCGATGCTTTTTAGTGTCCAGAGCTTTAAATATTTGATGTTTTTCTATATTTTTTGCAATGCTTTCTCTTGTCTATATTTTAAAAAATATCTAGAATATATTTACCAAAAAAAAAAAAAAAAATTCACACTGAAAATTAGGCCAATTTTTTTTATTGCATATAAATATATTATAATATACGTACAATATCTCATAGTAATAGTGTTATTACAACAAATATAATTCCAACTTATACTTCATTTGTAACTAGTTGTAGACTTGTAGTGGAACAAATTTTGAGACATCGATAGTAAATCTTTACATAGCTAAAAAATATCCTTCTTCTGTTTTTGTAATCTTACACTGTTAGATGTCAGCTCTTTTATATTGCTTCTCAGTATTCATACATGGATGTCCACATAATCTGTTAACCCTGCACAACAGTTCAGCATTTTCATCAAGACATCACCAAAATAATCTAAATACAATAATAGACCAAAATTAGTAACCCCAGGGCGCCATAGAGAATACATTCTCCGAAAACCATTTTCCACCTAATCAATCAAAATCACAGTCTAACTTTCAAAACCAATTACAGAGTAGAAAACTTTCCAAAAGTATCACGACATCCATATACTCAGAAGACAAACTAAGACATCATTTGCAAAATAAAACACTCAAACCAGCAATAAGCATGAAATAAGGATAATATGCATCAAAACATGGACTTACAAACCAAAACCTGAACCAAGCATCAGATTGGCTCTTGACATTAGGTTTGCCCTTCTGGGAATACCAAAATGCTACAAATCAACTCAGATAAGTAATAATTAATAACAGAAGCAACAATAGATCAGGTAGGTTGCAACACCCAACCTTTTGCCTAGTCACCTGCCATGAGGTTGCCAGTGTGGCTGCTATGTCAGCAAGACAAGAGAGTAGGGAGATCAAGTAAGCTGTAGGCACCAATTTAGCACAAAAGCAGTAAGTGGAGAAAAAACTTCTTCAAACCCTCTTAATCACAGTCCGTAATACATCTTGAAAAATGAAATTAGTTTGCAAAATTAATTCCTTGATTAAGATGCAAATGAGAATTCAAATGAAATCAAAAAATAAAAAATTTAACTCTCCCTAATTTATCTCTAACAAACATGAAAGATCTCTTTGATTACACAAAGGTGTGTCATATTGCAAAGAGCCAGGGATTAAGACCCAATTAAGGTTTTGGTTCTTAGACTAGAATTTCCAATTACTATCTAAATAAATATCAACTCGTGAACAAAAAAATTTAACCCACTAAATTATCGTCACTAGCTAACAATAAAAGTTTGTGAGGATAACAAAAAGGGGTGGCATATTGAATAAGCAAAGAATAAATTAATAGCATTCAGAACAAATTGGAAAAGGCTTTGAAGTTTGAACTATCATAACAATGCCTACTTCTGTGGAAAATAAAAAAGGACAAGTTTGAAACTGATTTGAAGCATGTTCCTTTAAGACAAGTAAACAAAATCTAAAAGCATACATGAATGATCTATCCCTCCTAAATAGTATCATATTGAAAGAAGTATTTGTACATAGTTACATACATACAACAAAAAGCTAGATGGAACTAGGCTATAACAAACAGAGACAGTAAGAGCAACAACACTACAATATCAATTTTGAGAATAGTTAGAACTAGCTAGTAAGAGTAAAATCCATCAGATGGTAATTGAACCAATACATGAAAAAACAGAAAGCACATAGCAATTTGATGTGAGTAGAGCTCAGATGCATGTGAGAAAATTCTTTAGAGTTTAGGTCCTTACAAGGCAAGATATTTTCCATCTTGGCTGGTGGTTAACACCGAAGCAGGCTTTACAAGCAGTACCTTATAACCAATTCTATTCCAAGTACTCATGTCCCAAACAACAGTCATCGGTTTAGTCTTAGCCTTAGCTGTATTTAGACGAATATAATTTTAGTTTACAACTCTAGATAATTTAAGAAAAAATTTCCCAAAAACGTAAATAACTCTGCATCACCTAGAAGCTTATTTACCTCTTTGAACAGTACAAAATAGAAAAGGTTTAGTTCCATCCTTTAAGAAGCAACATAATTCAATCTTTTCGTTTTGCACAAGAAACTTACATATCATCAGCCCAAGTTATCAAAAGTCAGCACATATGAATAATTAAGACTAAACCAAAGATGAATTAAATTTAATTAGAACTAATTAAAAAATTAACAAAAAATCAATCAAACCATCAATTAAATACATTCAAAAGGAAGATGTCATTTTAATAATTAATAATGGTTCTTTTTGCTTCATTTCTTACTGCTTCACAACTTCTCTTTAGAATTTACTTTTCAATTTCCAATTCAATTGATGGACTCGAAAGTTCTTGTAAATTCACACATGAAATCTGGCTATGGTATTTCTTATAACCATAAATATACCCAAATTCAAAAAATGCTCATTAATTCGAATATATATAGCTATGCATGTCTATATCCTTAGTTGGTTTTCCCCATTACAAGAACTTTCCTAAAACATAGAAATGCCTCAAAGTTTGACACAACAACAAGAACACTCTAGATATATTACATATATTTGTTGTGCATCCTAAAACATTATTCATAAGAAAACAAACAAGATTGTAGTATCATGCATTTTAATTAATATCTAATCACACCAAAGGAACTTTTAAATAAGATTAAGTATGCCAAATTGCCAAAGAGAGATTGATATTTATCTTGTTGTAATTGGTCTTAAAATTTTTGAGGAACAAACCTTGTATAAACGTATATAATGGTGTGTCTTTAAAGTGATGATTTAACTCTCTCTAACAAAATTTTTACAACAAAATACCAAAAACAAAAAAAAAAGAAATTCACGAAGATAAAATGAGTATATCAAAGTTTAAAAAATAAAACCTTCGTGTACTCAAAAAATTTTAACAAGGTTCAACAATAGTTATCTGATTAGTGATTAGGATGGGGTTATTGAATTATAATACAAGCTAAGATACAAAGACCCTATAATGAAATACAAATATTAAGAACTAATAAGAAACCTGGATTTAAACATAAAAGAAATATAAAAGAAAATAAGATGAAAACAAGAAATTACATTGCTCTTCAAAGAACCTGATTCATTTTCTTATAAAAAAATCCACTCATTGTACTAATCACTTATCAAATTACAAGGGTGTCAAGCTGTTGATTATACAATGCAAGGAAAATGTCAAACAAATATCACACTTATAGCCCAAATTCCTAAAACTATTGAAAATTATGTGCTCAATTACAACAAAGTATTCTTGACGGAGAGGTTTAATCTTTTACCACTGACAATCATGTTAAAAGAGAATTCGTGGGTCATATTTTTCAGTATATGATTCAAAAGGATGATACATATAATAAACTAGCTAAGACATACTATGAAAATCTTACTGTTAACTACATTCCCACAAATAATTTGATAAGAGATATCAGTTGCTCTTAACTTAGCTTGCTCAATTCATCCTAAAGATCCATTAATTTCATTCAAGAATACAATCAAACTCATAGGAACGAAAATCATAGAAATATTAAAAGAAAAACCAATATTTTGATTAATTTAAAAAAAAAAAAAAAGGTGGTAGAAAATCAATTAACAAATGAACTAGAAAGGGAGACGATACCTTGGCATAAATCCCCAAAACCCCTGAAAAAAATGAATTATTTGAAATATTTCAGCAATAACATATTTGAAAACGAAATTAAACAAATGGAAACCCTTAATTACCAATCAAAACATATGATAGATGGGCAAAAAAAACCCCAAAAAATCGATACTCTACATTCTACAGAATGAGAAGAATATAACCTTAATTTCGTCAAACTTGTTACCTCAATTTGTATTAGATCTGGAAGTGATGCAAGAGAGATGGGGTTGGAGGTCGAAATCAAAGAAAATTCATATCAGAACAAGGAAATTAAAAAAAATGATTTGATAGAGGAATTCGAATGAGATATTAGAAAAATAACGAACAAATTTATAAATATCAAGAAGATTACTAGAAATTGATGAGCAACAAATGAAATTTCCACCATTTTAAGCCTAATTCGCTGAACTTTTGCAGTTTTGGGAAGCAAATCAAACTGAATTGAAGAAGTTTTGATGGAATTTGACGAAGAGGTATTCGGTAATTAGGTTTAGGTTGATGGAGGAAGTTCTAGCGTTGAGTGAGTAATGTACAGTGGGCGAATTATTTTCATCCAAGTAGCTTCAAATTGAAGCCACGTGCAAGGCATATGACTTTCTAGACGCTTTTTAATGTCAAGACATTATGAAGACCCCAAACAGCGTCAAAAAGACACGCATTGACGCCTTAGGCACAACGTCAACCCAAAAGCGTCGAAAAAGCAAGGGAATTGTAGTAGTGAGCCACCACCAACATACCCGTACCCAGCCACCAGAACCCCTAACCCTGACCCACCCACCCGTACCCACCCACCACCCCACACATCCAGCCTCCCTAACCCACCCACCACCCCACACCTCCACCCTCCGTAACCCACAACCCACTAAACCAGATCTCCGCATCTCCCCACACCTCAAACCTCCACCCTCCGTAACCCACAACTCACCCAAACAAAACCCACATCTCCACCCAAACCGTAACCCACCCCACAACCCACCCAAACAAAACCCACATCTCAACCCAACCAGATCCGCGGCCATGAAAACACCAATTTTGGCTTGAAATTATGGTTTTAAAGGTCAAATTCGACCATGAAAACTCTAGATCTAGAGTTTTCATGGTCGAATTTGACTTAAAAAACTTGAAAACCCACACAGTTTGCACGAATTTGCTCAAAATTTGCTCGAAATTTTACTCGAAAGTTGCTCGAAATTGTAGTCGAAATTTGCTTGAAATTATACGGTTTTTGGTTCGAATTTGCTCGAAATTTTTGCGGGTTTTGGTCGAGGAGAGTGAGAAATTGAGAAATGGAGGAAGTGAGAAAGAGATCGAGAGAGGAGTGTGAAATGAAGGGAGTGAGAAATGGAGGGAGGAGTGAGAACGAAAGAGATCAAGAGAGGAGAGTGAGAACTGAGAAAGAGAGGAGCGAGAACAGGTGGAGTGAGAATGGAGAAAAGAGGCGTGAGAATGGGTTATAAAATGGGTAGGGTTTTTTTTTAAAGGCAAGCGGTTTACGGTACGAACCGCTTGCCATTTGGGGTTTTGGCAAGCGGTTCACACAAAACCGCTTGCCATTTACAATTATGCAAGTGGTTCACCCAAAACCGCTTGCCATTTACAATTTTGGAAGCGAAATTGCATAACCGCTTGCCATTTGGGGCTTTCCATTAACTATTTTCTACTAGTGACCACTACCACCGTGCGCCAGAGCACACCGCCACCGTTGTCGCCATCACTACCTACTGAAAGTAAAATAAAAAAAAATTAAAAAAAAAGGAAATAGTTTGACTATAATCGAAGTGTTTTGGCCAACAGGATAAATATAGACAAACCGACCAATCCCACCAGTTTTTCTAGGCAAGGACGACTAGGTTATACCAGCTTGTCTTACTAGTTAACTAGGTCACACTGATTTTGATCAAATCGGGTTAGTTGACTGATGGTCAACCCGTACACAAAACCAGTTGACACATCGGGAATTCGGTTTGAAAAACTAGTTTAACTCACAATTGCATTCCAAACCATATTAATTGTTAATAAACTGAGAGAGACCTCTTGGTGCAGTGGCTGCAAGGTGCGAGGTTCAATCCTCATCATCAGCAACAAATCTCACCTGACCTCTACCCCTCTAGAGCATTACCAGCTAGGTATTTCTATGATAGGAGCATTTGGCAAGGGCCTAATTGACCTTACCATGTAAAAAACAATAAAATTTTGTTGGTAAACCAAATTTATTGAATTTAAAAAAGAGATGACATGGGTAAATATAAACAAATTGAACATCTTATTTTGAGATGTATGTTACTCAAAGTAACATTTGAGCTTAAAACTATCTTTTTATAGCCATAAATATTATGTAAGTTGCAAGGACGGATACAGGGGTGGTTAGGATAATACAATTGAGTTGCACCCATATTATATAATAAAGATAATTTTGGTTGAGTTGGTAGCACAATTGCTATTTTATTTTTTGGGTTTAGAGATCAAAACATGTAGCGCACAATTTTCTATTTTTTTATTAATTTTTTTTTATTTTTTATTTTATTTTTTTTTATATATATATTGTTATTTCCATTTATTGCTCAATGCATCTTTTTTCTTTTAGTAATTTTTATATATCCTTTTTATTGGCCTTAGGAGTTATGAATATGTACTTTTTATAATCCTTCTTATTCTTTGTTGTAGCAATTCAACTTATGAATATACTTTAGAAGCTGGCCTGGTCCATATAAAATTCCTAGATTCGTCCGCTTGCCAAATAATTCTAAACGTTTGAGGTTCTTACATTTCCAAGATCTTATTATTAAATGTGCCTAAAATATGTTGTTGAACATTAGGAATAATGCAATATCTTTCACAATCAATTTTTTAACTAGAATCGTGAAACTACTAACTGTAGGGAATATTTCAAGCATCCCACACTTGAGCCCCACTGTGATCATACACTTAAACATGGTGGCGTCCAAAGGGAAGGAAGCTAGAGCAAAAGAGTCACCAACAAGTTTTAAGAACTTGTAAACCTTCACAGGGTGAAGGTTACACCCTTCACGATTCATGAGATCGCTAACTCCATAGTGGTTCTGTACCATGGCTGGATATTCAGGGATAAAGGTACAAATCCAACCTAAAAGAGATTGAACCTTCCCTAAATAGGCCTCTACTTTATTCTTCTCATATTCATGTGCGCTTTCTGACTAACATACAATCAACATATTAACCCTAAACCTGTTTAATCTATGTTGGTTGAATGTTAATGCACAAACAAATCTATTATTAGTGATCACTTGAATTAAAATCACATTAACCTAAATAAAATTATTAATTATCTTAATAAGCATGATTACAAGTACAAATTCCCTTTAAACCTGCAAGAAAGGGCGTGATAAAGCAATAACAACAATATATATCAAGGAACATAATAACAACAATCATCATCACCATAATCTCATCAAAGCATAATATTGTTCGCAAGATTCTAGGCATGATACTAACAAGATTAGTAACAAATCTTAGTATGTCACAAACAATAAAGATCAAAGCTTTACCCCTAACATGATACTAACATGATAGAAGAATTAGGAAGCAACCTAAAGATGATACTAGAAAGTAATAAAAGACATCCTAACATGATACTAGGAATTAAAATAATCATCTAAGCATGCTTTCTAAAGAAATATAACAATAAAACAACTTACTTTGTTGCCTCGTATCTCTTTCTATCAAAACAATACACACATTAGTAACTTCAAGGAAAATATTAAATCAAACAATTAATTTAAATGATTGAAATAGGAATTTGGGACCAAAACCTCAGAAATTATCAACCTTTCATGTCTAGGGCGAAGGCAACTTCGAACTTGGTTAGGTGTGTCTAAGTCTCGTGAATGCGGTATTGTATTTTGAAAAGGGAAGGCTTAGAAAGAGGGAGAAAGAACAAGCTTCTAGCTTAAAGAAAGAGAAGAGAATAGAATTAGATGATTGTTGGTACTTTGAAAACGGGGAATAAAGACCCTATTTATAGAGAAAATAGTCCCGTAACGATCAGAAAAGAGTTAGAATTCAATTCGGAGTAAAACTACTTCCATCGCGGCGCGATGGAGATGTCGTTTCGCGATGGTGAACGCGTTAATTTAAACTGTACGGAGTCCTTAATCTAATTTGATTAGACTAATTAACGCCCGTACTTATCCTTTAAAATCAGATTTAATCTTTTAAAACACTTATTTTATTCCAAATAAAATTCTTTAATTATTAAAAATATAATTATTAATCCTAATTCCACTAGGATTTAAAAGAACCTTCTAGATTATTCTACAAGATTAAAGTTAATCCTAATGATTTTAGAAATGATAATTAACGGACCCTCCACTTGATCATTGGGCCGTACATAAAACTCATTTCAGGCCCAATTTAGTATTTTAACCATAACTTCCTCATTATTCATCGGAACTGGGCTTATAATATATCATTGGAAAAGTCTTCTCAAGCCCCATCCAAGTACACCATTATTGGACCCTTATCATGGACCAAACTAAACTGGACTGAACATTTTCCATAAATAGAGTACGAAAAGAAATATTTTTGAAAATAGAAAGAAGTATTTTTTATTAAAACGACCGCATCACAAGAATTTTCACATTTCTTCTTGTTCGATAATCAATGACGTGAAAGATATTCATCACTGGGTTTGATTTTTGGGGAGACGCAATCAGGTGTCTACACTAACTATAGACATAATAACCCAAATATAGCTGAACTGGTTAGAACTAGGGCTATCAAACAGTCATCTTACTCAAATAAATGGCTGAAACCAATCGAAATCCGACTTTGACATCCAAAGAATTTGGAGCTAAAAAATTGACAAACCAATCAATTCGATGTCAACCTGACCTCCAATTTTAACCCAAGAGTTGAAGAGCTACACTACCCAATCTAGCACCAATGCTAGAAAATTAAACTCATGACTCAATTTGGATTTGATATGTATGATCCCAACCCAACTTGCAATCAATTATAACATATAACTGAATTTAACCAAAGAACAATTGTAATTAACCTGACAAGACATAACTTGGGGTTCAATTCGACTTGGGAGTTGATTCGACCTAATCCTATAAGACCCGAAATTTGATTTAACCAGCGTCATTATTCTAGACCTAACCTAAGTCAACCAAAATCCAACTCGATTCTATCTAATAGCTAATCTCAACTCAAGATAATTCAAATCCATTTCACTTGACTAACTGAATCCCTCCGGCCCATTACTATTAATCAAACCAAAGTAAAAATGATTGAACTCATACTTTCATTTAAGGACAATCCACTTAATCAAATGTACGAAATCTTTATCATAATTATTTTAAAACTCGTTTATTTTTTATTTCTTGTCCAACCTTTTCTCAGACCCCAGGTTTGTACAATCCGAACTTTACCCGTACCCAAGACACATTGTTTTGAGCTTGAATCATAGCAAAGCCACATTCGATCCGAGCTTGATCTATCCTAGGACACATTTGATCCAAACTTTACTCAGATCCGTAGTAATCCGACCAAGATTTGATCTGAAGCTGATATGCAACCGATCTAAACTTGACTTGAACTTGAAATTAATCATTACAAACTCATCCCAAATCGATATCAGCTCAAACCAAGTCGACAATAACCCAAACAAAACATGATACGAATCGAAGTAGACTCTAACCCGGATTATAAATATCTGCTTTCACCCGAATTTGAAGTAACCCGAAAAGATCCGATTCCTGCCCCCCACCCCCCCATCTTTTTATGATGTTGTGACTTGCTTTTTTTTTTTTTTTCCTTTTAATACAGTTTATGAAAGAGACAAATATGTGATTTAGGCATGTGAAAATTTGAGGCCACCACTAAAAAAATCTTTGAGCTTAGGTGGGTCCATGTCTTAGATGCCTTCATCACTGAGGTTCATCCACATCTAATCCAAACTCCTAACCATCCAATCTAAAAGCTTATCAAAATTTCCCTGAAAATTGTTCTCTCTTCATTTAACAACTGATAATCATCATTTAATTTGACATTGCTCGATTTTTCGAGTATAATCGTTCGTTTTCAATGCCTGGAACTATCCATGTATCGGGTATGTTGTAGCTCATCATGCCTTAATTAGTTTGTGTACCAACATGAAGTGTGTTATAACTGATGTAACAAATTTCTGCTCTTTTTTTTTTTTTTTATCAGTACTTGAATTGGTGGGGCTACCATCTCCACCACAATCTTCATCAATGGGTGTCAAGGGTATGGCAAATTTTTCATTTTGATTAAATCTCGTCTACATCTTTACCTTGTGTCGTATTTTTAACTCTTTTTCATTGAGAAATGCAGTTTCTATGGGAAAACAAGTACATGAAATGCAGGACAATAAAGAAACTTGTTTGTAATGTCACTTAACTTGATGCTATTTCGTCGTATGCCTTTGTATGTATGTGGCACTTATTTTAATTGGATGCTAATGATGGATGTTTATACCTTCTTGATTCTTGTAGTGCATTAGCTTCTCTTCGGGACAAATTGAATGTGTCGATACGTGACTCTGAAGGGAGTGAAATAGCACACACAGGTTAGTAAATTCTGTTAGGCATACCTATCAGTAGTAGTGATTGTGACAGCTACTGATGGAAGTGTAGTTTGCTTTGCAGATGTTGAAACTAGGTCCATTGTCGAAAAGGGTACTTGGGATGATCTATTCCCACTTAAAGACGGGGGACATATCCGTATGAGACTGCATTTTATCCTTACAGAAAATGAGCTGAACAGGATTCGCAGTATGGTAATTATCTGTCGAATTCTCAACTGAATCAGTCCTACAACAGGACCTTAAAAAGATATTGTCGATATACTTGTATTATCATTGCAAAGTGAATAAATCACCAATGAAGTATGATTGTGGCTATCATGTATGACGTATATATATGAGTCTCTATGAGTTATCTCATCGCCATTGTGCTGCCTTATATAATGTGTAGGAGTTTTGTTGACTTGCAGAGAGAATCTGCAGCTCGGAAAAAGCAGGTGGATCTTCAGAAGAGGAGTCATAGTAGCTCAGATTTAGCAGTTGCTTCTGGTGGTAGGTCCGCATCATCTTTGTTCCTCAGCTTTGTACTATCATGAATTGTGTGTGCATTAAACATGAGGTACGAAGGGAGATTTTGTTTTGACAGTTTTCTGTAGTGTGATTCTAAATTGAAATTGATATCAGCCCTGCATCTTCACAAGATTCACTCAAGTCTCAGCTTCAGACTCGGGAGAGAAGTGTGGAACCGTCTGATGGCTTAGCTTACAGTATATCTGCAGATTTCAATGATAACGTTATGAACGAAGCTCAACCTGGTCAGAAGAAACAAGTAATTCTTGTCTTGTTTTTATTCAAGTTCATTGTAAATTCATAAATCGCATAAACATATGTTTCAAATACACTTTCTGCAAACAGGCACTTTCCACCTCCAAATCAACTGGGGCATTGGATAAGTTTCCGGCTTATCAACTGCTGAAGGAAAGAATTCAAGGACAAAACGTGGAGCAGCAGAGACGGTCAAATAAAACACCTACCAATGTAAGGAAATTGATGCTTGCTATTGAAAGTAGTCCAGTGAAGGTATCTGTTTACTGACAGCTATGCTCATAGTGTCATTCAAGGTTTTACCTATGTTACTCGGACTCTATAATTCACCTCAAGCACCCAATTCAAATCTCCAACACCAAACCATGGGTATAGAAAATTGTCACTTCATTTTGGAACCAAATTATGGAAAGTTTATATAAAATAAGCGGGTCTATTATGCTGTCACATACTTGTGTCTTAACATATGTATCTGAGTCCGAGTAACATAGCCTTTTACTGCATTTACACCTTAGATATGAGATACCAAGATTTTTTTTTTTTTTTTTCCTGAATCAACTGCTACTAATAAACCACAGGCAACAACTCAATTTAGCAGTAGTACTATGGTGGATATTCCTTCCGAAGAGCCAAGCTTAAAGAAGATGGTTGCTGTCAATACTGAACCAGTTTTGTCCAAAATATATTCAGCACCAGCTTCTGTAGCTCAAGAAGAAATAGTGGAAGAAAGAAGGGAATGGTTACCTGATACTAATAAAAGAAAAACAATGGTTCAATCAAGCAGTGATACTACACTGTATATTCCTGCCAAAGTGACAAACTTAAAGAAGGTTGTGATCAATACTGAACCAGTTGTCTCAAACTTAGAATCAGCATCAGCTCTTTCAACTCAGGAAAAAGTAGGTAAAGAAAGAAGGGAAAGAATACCTGTTACTGATGAAACAAAGGAATTGAGTCGATTAAGGAGTAATACTAGAATGGATAGCCCTTTCAAAGTGCCAATCTTAAAGAAGACAATATTTGCTAACAGTAAACCAGTTTTGTCCAAATTTTTAACCGCATCAGCTACTTCTACTACAGGGGAAATAGAAAAAGAAAGAGGGAAATTATTAACTGTTAAAGATGAAGCAAAGGAAACAATCTTAAAGAAGACAGTTGCTGTAAATTCTGAAGCAGCACCCAGACCTTCGACTCCAGAGGAGATAGGGAAAGAGTTGTTTTCCAGTAAATATAAAACTAAGGAAACAGGGCAATTAAGCAGTAATACAAGAGTGCATACTCCCATGAAAATGCCAATCTTAAAGAAGGTAGTTTCAGTGAATTCCGTAACAGATATGTCCAACTCAGAATCAGCCTCAGCTTCTTCTACTTCAGAGAAAATGGGGAAAGGAAGAGAGAAATATAAGGACTATGGATCAACTCAACAAGAGATTTCTGATGAGTATAGTAAAGCTAATACCCAACATACAAATGAAGAGAGTAAAGAGGAGAAAAATGCAATGAAAAAGTTGCATACATCACCTATTTCTGAAAAAAGTACATTTTCTTTGAATACTCTTCTTGAAGCATTACCGAGAAGAAAGCAGTCTTCTACTGATTTGTTCAACCGAAGGTATGGATATACTACCAAAGACGCTTTAGTTATTGATAATAAATGGAGAAGCAAACAATGGAAATCTTCTCAATGTAGAGCAACATCTAAATTGTTTGATGGGAATGAGCATTATTCAATTGATAGCTTACGTGGCTGGATATTTTTGGATGAAATGATACGCTCATGTGTTTTAAGAGATGACAGCAGGCCACTTCTGAATGTACCTGAAGGTTGTCTTTCCAATTCCAGTCAGGATAATGATCATGAAAAGGTCAGTCCACACCTAGCTGACCACAAGAAATGAAGCTTATACTAGTATGCACTTCCTCTTTCATCCTAGACAGATCTAAAGCACTGTGCATCATGCATAAAATGTTCTAATTTGACAGCAAATCTATGAAATCACTCCTAGCAAGTTCTTCTAAACAACTCGCATGAATTTGCTTGAAATAAAATAATCAAGTTGTCTAACGATTAGATTTGCACTAATAGCGATTAATTTGCATGCTTAGTGCTGTGTGGTACGTCGTTTTATTATTACAAGTATAAATAATGAAGCTGTCTTCATAGGGGGAAATGCATTTTAGCTATGTGCTGTCATGTTGTATCGTCAAAGTAACTGTAATAAGGAAACTTCTAATTTTTTTTTTTTTTTCGTTGTGATTTCAGCTCACAGATACTGGCCTCACCCAAAGAAAAAGTGAGAAGAGATCTACTGGATCGAAAAAATTGGAGTCCAACAGACGGC
Organism: Chenopodium album; assembly: GCF_948465745.1. NCBI lineage: Eukaryota > Viridiplantae > Streptophyta > Magnoliopsida > Caryophyllales > Amaranthaceae > Chenopodium > Chenopodium album. Next base: position 11,969,522 of record NC_137847.1, read on the forward strand.
CTGACAATATACCATTTACTGGACCAGGCGGCCAGGTTTTGTTGTTACTGATCAACCTCCATCAATTTGCATATAACAGCGACTGGAATATAAAGCAAAATTGTTTATGCAGGTAATGAAGATCGCGATCATGGCAGGCTTTGGCCTCCTTGTATTGCTCACAAGACAGGGAAAATAAGAGGTCTTACATTTGTATTCGTTCAAGGTAAATGCTTCATTCAAAACTGTCTATATGAAACCTCATAGTTGATATGTACATTGAAAGACATCCTTTCCAATTATTGCATGTAGAGTAATCTTTTAAGGTTTAACTATTACACATTACATAAACTAAGGTTACAGAGTATATTATTTGCATCGAGTTAGCTCTATTCTATGAGCTGGGATGATCACTGATTCTTAATTTCTCCTTTATATGCAGACAATACAGCCAATGGTTAATTTTGCGATCAGCTTAGGATGCGGTTATCATACAAACACTCTGTATATCATCAAACATGTATGTAAAAGCATATCAAACTGCTTTGTGCTAATGTAATTCTAGTATTGTATTTATTCATCTTGTTGCGGACTCTTTTCGGAGTTTCAGGAAACTACAGGCTCAGATAATAGGGAGAGTAAATTTTGTTTTTTCAAAAGGCATGTAAGAGGTATAAAATACCAAGTGAGCAAGTCCAAGGTAACCATCATGATAAACAAAACGTGCAATACCACAAAGCTTATCTAAAATGCTTTAATCTGCTCTTACCAGTATACTCAAGAACAAATATGGACAAGCCTTCAACAATTGCGATCCTTTGGGTACAATATATTCATTTAATTTACCAACAAAGTAATTATATAAACCTATATAGCTCAACAAGATCATGAATCAACAACCTTGACTTCACATTTTAGCTACACGTATTGTTTTTAAGTTGTTTGATACTTCGATTTCATTGTTTATTGCTTAAATGTCTTAGCAAATGAATAAAACGAGCAAATGCAAATATTGAGTTTAATGCTCATTTATGCAACTGAACATAAATCATAGAGACGAATTTGATAGTCCCAAACTTTTCTCTCTCAAAAGTCTCAATCACTTAATGCAAAATTTAAGTAAGAGAGCGTAGAAATGTTGTCAAGCAAGAGGGGTAAAATGATAAAGGGCGTATGCCTAAGTTAGAATAAAACAGAGTACGTAGAACAAAAAAAAGACGAAGAGAGTACCTGAATGTTGTCTCCTCATTCCGGCATTCCAACGCTATGAAATCATACATTGCCTGTTCCCCAAATTCTCAACGGCCTAACTCGAACCATTACCATTATCTTCTCTACTCATATTTTTGTACCCCTTATAGTCAATGATGGACTTGTTACGATCTTCAACAATGGGATCTTGGGTTCTCCCATTTTCATCACCACCCAATTTCAAAGTTCAGGCATTTTACCGAAACCCAAACCAAGGTCACCCACTATTGTTGAATTTTATCTTGATCCATTTTCTGCCTGCACAACAGCACAAGCTCCAAAAATAAGTTGCAACGGTGATGATTCTTCGGTTTTTACTTTCCTCCATATTAACTGATTCTTGGTTTCCAACATGGTTGTTATCCACCATTGTAGGAGGAAGAAAGTGAAGATTGAAGAGAAATGGCAAAGCCACCCAACGTGAATATACTGTGAGATTTTTAGGGGAGATGAAAGCCAACAGCAGTGGTTGTACCGGTGTAGGCTGTCTTTCTGAATATCTGTATCACATTTAATAAACTCAAGCATGATGTACATTATGTTAATGTACACCTAGTGTATTATAGTGTTTACCATCAACAAAAGTATCACAAAAATTAAGGCAAACTTGGCAGTAAAAAGGTTAAAGTCTCCAAATATATTCGAGAATTTGATAAGCCTGAAGGGATTACTAAAGTAACATACTGCTCAGATTCACATTCACTCCTTTAAAATGTTACACAAATCGTATGATGTTCAAATTTGTACATAAGCACATCTTCTCGTAATATCAGTTCCACTATAGCAGCATCAGTACAGTACGCACAGAATAGCAAAATGAGATTCAAAATTTATTAAAAAGAGTATTCCTTGAGATCTTCCTTTGAGTCGCCAAATTCCACATCAGCCAAACATTCGTCAGCACTAAGGGGAGGAAGGTTTCTAGTCTTGCGCTTAAGGTTATGTCTATGCCATTCACTCTTGAAGTGCTCTCTGTATTGTTTTGCATCACCTACAAAAGCATTGCATGTGCTGCATTTGGTTTGCTTCACTTCTGGCTCAGAAGTTTTAGTACTACTTGAAACCAACTGCTTTTGTAACCTCTCACTTAGCTGATGAACAGAAGGTTCTGCAGGTTCCTTGGGCAGGCTTGGTGGAATGTCTTCACTGAATTCATCAAAAGCATCAACACCAGTATCTCCCTCTGAATGAACAGAGACGGCAAGAATTTCTAGCCTTCCTTGTAGATTCCTCACAAAGCTATCAAATTCTCGGAATATACCTGGATCCAGTTCACAGACCTGCAATCGTAAATTAGAACACATGAGTAACATGGTAAAAATTTTAAGCTTATAATTCCTGTCTGAGCAGGAATTCAGGAAATCAGCAGCCCTCACATTATTATATTAGCATTCATTACAGCCTGACAGCAATCTCCTCAAGTCCATTTTCATGTGCTCATAAATATCCTATCCCTCCAAAAACTAATACATATTATTCAAACAATAGAGGTATTGGAAAAGGCTATTCTATATTGGGCAAGGGCAAAAATTAATGTCAACGAAAACATAACAACAATCATAATAAGTTGAGCACCTAAAGGTTGTAGTATGTGTCAATGCTGGGATGATTGACCAATGGGCCAAAGAGCAAAATAACTAAGGCCTCAATCTAAACAACACTAACATTTGAGTCGGATCATGAAAGGCTAGTCTGACTAAATATTTCCAGAAATTCTAGTATATTGGCTAAACTCATATCATGAAGCCAAAGCCAAAACTACAGGAACACACAGATTTGATAGCAAGTAGGGCTCCACTCCAGTATAGTTGCATCTAGCTCAAGCTATTGAAGACTTCTATTTGTCCTTGCCTAACCCAAAAGCAAGATAAATCCCACCCGTTTATAAATCAATTAACAATTTAGCATCCTTTACAGCTTCCAAGACACGACTTGCTCTCTCTATTCCCACGTGAGAAGGGTCATTCATGCTAGACAACACCAAACTGACCTAATACTTTTCAAGTTGGCTAGTCTGTCTTCTATCCTTTCACTAGAGATGTGTAACTAATTCCCAGAAATCCGCTCCACATACTGAACATGCCCTAGCCAATGTATAGATTAAAGTGGTGAATTGATAAACTTCCCTACTGGATCAATATGAATCAGCACCACTTGTGCCAGTCTATGAAGGAAAATAAGTTGGATTACCTCAAAAGTCTAAGCCATGAATTTAAGGAGCTCAAGAGCTGTGAAACAAATGCACAATACCTTAACTTTATGCCCTAGATTACTTGACCAAGGGTTTGTAACAGAACATTATGTATTAGGCCAGCTTTCCACGCTAGTGGTAGGGAAAGATAATTTGCCAGATACAAGATCTTTCAGCAGACAGCACTAATTATAGGATCAGAATACGTAAACATTGAAGCAGTGTAAGTGTGTAACACTGCTGAGAGTTTGAGTTTGTGGGGATATAAGTACCCCCAGATGGTCTTTCAGAAACAATCCCTTTACTAGTTCCCAACAGATATAATGTGTAGTAGTGTACATCCAAACCTTCACACACCTTAGCAATAAAGGGATCCACATCAATTGTCAATGATTTTGTCGTACGGTATCCAGAGCTTAATTCATTAGGATATTGAATGATTTATGCCTTAAAGAATTGATTCTCTAGATGAACATACAGTAAAGGCAGATCAACTCACACAAAGCACAACAACAGATAGCAATTCAGAGATAAACATTTGAAATACCATGGAGAAGTTTGCGTATATAGTTTACTGAAATTCAAAAAACAGATAAGCTGGCAGGTGGAAAAGGCTTCTCGGAGTAAAATTCAACTATAATATGATCAAGTGTAACAGCAGACTGCACAGGGATGAGCACCCTTCTCAATTTTTTCATGGAATATTTGTATAGCATTACACTATATAAACAATTTAGATCAATATATAAATACTTCCATTTACAAAAAAATACCGCAACACTAACTTCTTCACTATTCACATATTAACTTTGACCACTTTTATTTTTTAATTTATTGGAAGCAAATGTTAACAAGTAACATGTTTTATTAGTTTCATTGTATATTTTCATAATATAAAATTTTATTGTTCTTTACGGTTATTATTATTAACATAAAAATTAAATGTTTTTCAATAAAAAAGGATGGTTATCACTAGCATATTAACTTCGAGCACCTATATTTTTAATTTTATTGGATGTTATCAAGTAACATGTAGGATTACTTTCATTGTACATTTTCATAATATAAAATTTAATTTCTCTTTATGGTTATTATTTGCATACAATTTGAGAGAGAAAAAAAAAGTTGGATAAAGCAAGAGAGATTAAAAAAATGTGTGGAAATAGTTAAGACATTGTGTATTGATTTTAGGCTTTTTATATGTCATGGTAGGACCAGGTTTTGTTAAGTGGTTTCTCATGTAATATGATTTCTTGAATGATTGGGACTTAATACTCATTGATTTCATTTCATTGGTCTTGGGTGTTATTTGGTTTGAGTATTATATTTGTTTGAAAAAGGTTGTAATAATTAAGGATGTGTTTGTGATTGTATTAGATTAATATCAAGGTTCATCATTAATAGCTTGTTTCAAGTTAAGTAGGATCAATTAAGGGTGATACATTTACCAAAGCGGCTTAGAGGAAGCATCTATTATGAAATTGGTCTCCATTTCTTGAGCAAAGCATTACGATTAATCCACCCAACAAGTGGAGTGCACGCAAAGCCACTAAAGAGGAATAATAGTTTCCTAATAATACAATATGTAATAGACTCTAGATTGACTGAATTTTTTCACACAAAGAGGACAAAAAATTAAAGAGAGAAATGTTGAACCTTTGATTAAATATATTGAAAATGGGGGTTTGTACAAGCTAGCAACTTTAGGAGGAGGTTTGGAATTTTATTCATAAGGGGAGGGGCTTAGGCAAAATATTTTAGGAAATTGAGGAAAAGAACTTGATATTGGGGCTTATGAGGTTTCAATCAAGATAGCTTAACCAATTTTTAAGTAGCATATACCAAATGTCCCCTAATTGTTACGATTATTAGGCACATTATATTCAAAGATGATCTAAGTCCCAAATCATTCAAATAACACACCCAAAAAAGTATTATCCAAGAAATAGGCTCAACTCCAATAAACTTGCAGGAATGGATAAAAAGGGAAAGTTTAGAGCTGCAAACATAACAGTCAAGTAAAAAAGATATAAACAAACGATATCAGGGCTGCAAAATTAGGAGATGAGAAGCACTGATGTAGAGAACAAACTTACAACTGAATGTTGATTTCCAGATTCCTCCTTTGACACAATATCCCCATGCCCTGTTTCTAGCTTCTCCTTGATAGAGGGAAAGCTCTCAGGAGAAACAGTGATTCTGAGCCGCATTGGAGATCTTTTAATGGGAAATTTCTGCTGAAGCTGACGGATAACCTCTAGTGCCTACATTACGTTCATAATAAATTGAGGAACTCCATTATATAAGAAAAAGCTTGGGTTATTTTAGGACTGAGATAAAGTTGCAATTCAATAATCAAAGGCATTAGCTTAACAAAGATGCAGAACTATACTAATGACTCCAACAACAAAACAAGTCAAATACACAAAGCAAGATATGAAGATTGTGAAAACAAAAGATTGAGATGCTAGCAAATCAGGGAAAGGAAATTTAAGCCAATGAATTGAAGGACTGCTAACCTGCTTCTTTGAACTGCTATGGGGATCAACAGCATAGTGAATTTCATGCATCAAACGTTCAATCATACTAATTGTATAAGGATGCTTGGTCTCAGGATTAATAGTCTTCTGCATGACAATAGTTGCAATATCCCGAAATTGACTCGATAACTGGGCCTCCCTCTCTTTCCCTGCAACTTGAAGCTCTCCTTTCTCCAAAATCTAACAAAAAAAAAAAAAACTTGTATCAGAAGACCAAGCTATTGCATCCCTACAACATTAGAGTTTCAAAATTAAAAGGCAAAGAAAATCTGTGCACCTCCAAACATATCTTTGACTGATCATCTGTCCCGAAAGCAGCAATCAAATCCTTAGACTTGGCTAGGACTCCTTTTGAAACATTAGAATACACAATTTGGGATTGCAATACTTCATCTATATCTTTCTCTCTGTTTCAAACATTTTAACAAACTCAATGACATAAATGATGAAAAAGAATTCACTTTTGTGGAGCAATTGCTAAACCTAATATCACATCAAATTTCAGCAAATCAAAAATACACAAAGTGTTTAACCCCTACTTTTTTCCTAATTAACTCATTTCTCAACCAAAACTTCCTTGTCTAGTCACACATCCACCATAGCATACACATCTCCGCCACATAAATCTTAAAGAGAACCTCAATTCCGTACCACATGATAGTGCAGGCCATATGATAGAATTCTAATAACATGATACACAAAAAATGATATTTAAAATGTTTTTGGATTAGTCTCGTTTTATATAATCAAAATAGCATCATTTTGTAATTTAAATCAGTAGAACATTTTTTTTTTGAAACATAAATTAGTAGAACATTAATACAGGTAAGATGGGTAAATATTTGGAGGTAAAATACCCACAAAGAAATTAATTATATGCTACAAAACTCTCATCAAATCAAAGCAATTCATTCATACAAGTAAGAAAGAACCCTAATCAGATATGACCCAAGATATACCAATAATGCTATTATGAGAAATATTTTTGGATTAGTCTACTTCTATATCATCAAAATAACATCATTTTGTAATTTAAATTAGTAGAACATTAATACAAGAAAGCTGGGTAAATTCTTGGTAAAAAGCCAAAAAGAAAATCAATTATATACTACAAAACTCTCAACATATCAAAGCAATTAATTCATACAAGTAAGAAAGAACCCTAATCAAATTTGACCCAACATTGAATTGGAAACACAATCAATAATTCATTTCAGATAGAAAGAGAGAGAAGATTACACGCCAGAACGCCAAGAGAGGACTTTGTTCTTGTAGCAAGCAATTTCAAAGCGGTTGCCATGCTTCTTCAATCGAACAACGGCAACGTTTGTGAGGCGCTTCTGGCCTATTGGCTGTAGCAACGTCCTCGACATTTTTGTATGTTTTTTCAACCTTCGCTAATTCTACTGCCGCCGCCTACCGAAGCTCTCAGGGAGGAGTTGTAACGTGCTTTCTATATTTTCTGAATACGGGTTTTAGAGCTATGCACATGTGGATTCATTTTACACATTTTGTTCACTTTATTTATATACGGAGTAAATAAAATGTTATGGACTATTCTCCATTTCGTAATAATCGAACTCCCTTTGTTTTGTAAAAATCGCAACTACATGAGTACAAAGTTTTAGGAACGGAGAATTTTGTAATTTAATGTATAATTAGTGATAGTGAGGGATACCTCAATTGGTTAGGTGGTGGTGGTTTCTTTTTTATTTCTTTTAAGTAAGTTTCTTTTAATAAATATTTTTTTTGATCAATCACGTGGTGACATAAGTAAATTAAACTTAAAAAAAAAACTACTCTACCAGTTATAAGTCACTTGCGACCATTTGAAGAAGATTGACATTAAAGGTATGATTATTAAAAAAAAATAATAGGGCTTGTTTGATATCGTTTTTTATTTTCTGTTTTTTGTTTTTCTCTAAACAAAAAACCAAAAACAGGAAACAAGAAAAAGATGTTTTTCACTTTTCTGTTGTCAATTTTCAAAATTATCGTGATTTTTATAAGTTTGATTATTTTTTTTTTTTATTTATTACTCTCTCCGTTTTTAAATATTTGCTCCACTTTCCTTTTTCGGTCATTTTTAAATACTTGCTCCATTTCCTTATTTGTAAGCTTTTACAATATTTAATTAATTTCTCTTATTTAGTGGACCCACCATGAATTACATTTAATTAATTTCATATTTTCTCTCTTCCAATTCTCTCCACTACTTTTGTTTTTTTTACAATTTTTTATTCTTCCACCGACTCCACTACTTCCATATTTTATTACTTTCTCCAATTTCTCCTAAAACCCCGGGTATGGAGAAATGGAGCAAGTATTTAAAAACGGAGGGAGTATATGACACGCACCATATAATTTTGAAAAACAAAAAACCAACAAATAGAAAACCACAATGATGCCAAACAAATAGGATTATTTTGAACAGATGTGATAAAAATCGAATTATTCTAGATAATTTTTTCTTAATTTTTTTTTTACAAAACTGAATTTATTTATTTATTTTGACAGAAAAACTGAATTTACTTTTATCGAAGAGAAGTGGCCTAACGAAGGGAGTATTTAAGTGCATCACTTCTCGGGAGGTTCGGCGGTTTAACAGTTGAAGCTAGTCGAAGTGACAGAATTCCTCCCATTTCCCCCAATTTTCTCTTTCTCTCTCCTCTGTAAGCTCCGATATTAAACTCCAATGTCGTCAAACAATCCTTCCCAACTCCTTCCTTCAGGTTCTTCTGTTCTTCTTCTTTCAAATTTCAATCTCTATTTTCTTCAATTCGAATTCAATTGAATTTATTATTAATTTTTGGTGTTGAAATTGAATATTGGCAGAGCTGATTGACAGATGCATAGGTTCCAAGATTTGGGTGATTATGAAGGGGGATAAGGAGCTTGTTGGCACTCTTCGAGGTTTCGATGTCTATGTTAACATGGTCCTTGAAGATGTTACTGAATAGTATGCTTTCTCTCTCCTCTTTTTCTTGCTTTCTTTCAATTGAGGGTTTAGGGTTTTAGCATTTATCCTTTGTGTATTTAATTACTGTTTATATGTTGCAACTTACTCATAATATGCTGCAATTTAAGGTTTAGGGTTTTAGCGTTTAAGTATTGTATTACTCGTAATTTTTAGCAATTGAGCTAATACTTGGGTTTAGGGTTTTCGCTGTGACCCTTACTGTAGCTGTGTCTTTGTCTATTGGGTATTGAGTTGATTTTACATTGGGGTTTCTCGAAATTTAGGAAATTTGGCTTTGGGTTTGAGATTTACACGGCAAGGGAAAAGATCCAGGAAGGTCTTCAAATGTTGGGTGATTTAATCTGGTTGTGGCTTATGAGTGATGCCTAATATTCAGAATGAGATTATGTTAACATTGTTGATTTTTGCATTTTTTGATAACCATGATTTCTAGAGTTTAGGGATTTATAGGAGTGATTTTGGCTTTAGGGATTAATAAATCAAAGTTTGTTTAGTTGTTTACCAGCTCCTGTAATTTAAGAGTTTTTTTTCATGTATTTGCTACTCCTTCCGCCAGTCTACCCCATTAAAATTTCATGTCACCACAAAATGTTCGTCTCCTGTTAAACTTTCCGTTTCTTATTCTGGGTGTGTCTGCTAAATAAAATATTGTTTTTTATCTTCTTATCTTTCCCTTTCTTTCACCTCCCCGAAGACATCAAATTATTCTTATAATCAACAGCATGCCACTATGATTTCTCCTTCCAAACTTGTACTCTTTAATGGAGTTTACCACAAAAATATATTGAGTCACGGAGGGAACCTAATTTTTGGGCGCTACAGCAGTGTATCAGCCGTATCGGCAATGTATTGTTATAGGTAATTTCCTGGAGAATTTTGTTGGTTTTAAAGATACCTTAAGGGATAAAATTGTTTTTTGCTGTAGTTCTTTTGGTAAAAGCTATTGTAGTTGTAGCAAGCTGCATTAAGTCAGGGGCGGCGGAGAGGGCGTGCAAGTTGCAGGGCCTCGGAAGAAATGGGGCCCCAAAATTAGATATATAGTTAGTATAATTTGATAAGTATAATAAAATTTGTTCCGTGGCTCAGCGGTAAGAGTATAAGCCCCTATTATGTAGTTTCGGGGTTCGAACCTCTTTGACATAATTTTTTTTTTTACTCTGTAGGTATTTACTAGTAGTAGTTGTTGCCAATTGTACTACCCAACATAAAGTCTATACTCTAGAGTATACGTTTTCTTCTCATTTGTATTGTACCCAACCTAAAATCTAGAGTACACTTTTTTCCTCTTCCAAATAGGCTAACATAAACTCTCTTTCTCCTCATATCAACTTTCTCCCTCTTTATTTAAACTGACTACATTTTCTTCCTATCAACTAAAATAAAAGTAAGAAAAGTTTTAGTTGTTCAAAAATGTTACCGAGTATAACCTCGTAGATGAGATTTATCAAAAATATTTGAGAAGAGTGACCATTTTCTAAGTGAATTTGTTAAAATATTTTTTTTGTCATTCATATACTTTACTATGTAATTAACTACATTAACGCAAATTTTTGGTGTTTGAACTGAATATTTCTTTCAATTATGGGGATAAGGGCCCAATTTTAAGAACTCGCACCGGCTGGATTTGTTTGCCCGCCCCTGCATTAAGTACAAGTTAACTAGCTGAACCTAGTGGACTCTTTTAAGTTAAGTTTGGTAGAAACTGGTATTTCAAAACTATGAACCCAACACTTTTATATCTATACCATGATTTCCATTATGAGACTACTTAAAGCATTTAATTGTGTTCACCTATCGTCTACTTTGTGTGGTTTCGTAGTTAGGTATGGAGGATACGTACTGGAAAATGGATTAGATTGTGCTTAAATTAAGTGTTTCAAGGTTTTAGACAATCTACCCCTCTAGAGTTAAGAACACGGGTTCTTGCTGCGCATCTACATTCCTCTTTATAATTCTTTTTTATGTTATCTGATCACTTGAGCATGATTAATATAATTTCCTCTTTTCCATGATATGGACTACCTGACTTTTTCATATTTCTATGTCACTTGAAGTATCAAGGTGCTATTGATGAGTTAATTTAATTTCCAATGCAATACTTGACTTTATTACCAATACAATAACAATTAATAATTCTTTACTTTGTGCATAGTCTTTAAGACAACTTATATTGATATGTAGGGAGGACCTCCTACTTCTTGCAGATACTTCTATGTAGCCAATAGTTATGGCTGTTATGGCATAGCTCTGGTTAAATGGCATACCATGTAATATGAATATGTCTTGTTTTGTGATAGTTTTGATTATTAAGTAATTATGGTCATGTTATTAAATAGTTTGTTTCAAGGATGCTAGCAGTGAGTAGCAGACTTGCACATTATTGCTTCACTTTACCCGTTTGAAGGACTGGATTCAAAAGTTTAACACTGTATTTGCAGAGTTTGTGGGTTGGATGAAAATACTTTTCGCTAATTCATTTAAAATGCTTTGGTAAGCTGAGTTAGCTGACCCTCTATAGGTAGTCTCAAGTTAAGATCGACTTGTAAAATGTTTCGAAATGAATCTTATGATTGGGACACCACTTATAATGCTTCATTTATGTACAAAATGAATTCCTTGTACGCCACTTTAATTCTTCACAGTTGTTAATATATGGTAATGTATCCTGAAAAGAAATTGTGGAAAGGACAAAAGGATAGAAGTTTTGTCCTTAAATGTCAATTTTTGGATACTAAGACCAACTAAAAATCAAGAATGTGTTTTGGGATTATTAAAGCTGGATGTTAAGCAACTTATTTATTTTGTTATTTTATTTTATTTTTTTATGTTTTAAGTCCCCCATCTGAAATTTCAAGTTTTCTGTGTAAGTGTGTAGACAACTAGAAGAGTTAATAGAATTTCTGTCTAACCCTATGACTTAGCATGAACCTCACATTACAGTATGACATGTCATGACTCATAATTAAGAGAATTTTGGTCTGTCATAATCCTTAAAACCCTAAGTAAACCATTTATATTTTGTTTGTGCCTTTGTGCGAATAGAGCAATGATTCTTTGATTTAAAGTATGAACATAGTAATCGAAGAGAGATTGATGAGCGATAGAGGTGTCTAGGCCTAGTCTTATTTTGAATTATTTGATAAGTTTGGATAAGGGTTAATTAATTCATATAAGATGACTTCTAGAAAATTGTGTTCAAAGGTTAATAAGGTAACATTTTCTCACATAATGTGTTTTTGCTTGGAAGGGTCTTTGGTGAAAAAGGTGGTTCACACAGTCAGTCAGTCACAGCTGATTTGGTGAGAAAATATTAGTTTAAGGTTTAACACTTGTTGTATTTTAACAATGGTATTCCCTCTTTTCTGCTTACTATTTTGACGTGGGTTGGTTCTAGGGTGAGTATTAAATGTAAATCCTTTGTGAAAGGTTGAGGAGTCAATTATACAATTTGTTTTGGTTAGTTCTGATTGCAAGTTAGGTGGTTAATACCTTTGACTGGCTGGAGCCTGGACAATGTTGTGATTCTTTAGGTAGGAGGTGAGTGAACCTGTCCGCTTAAATTGCTTGAGTGCGTAAAAGTGAGTGGAAAGTGATTTGTGCTGGTTATTAGCTGATTATTGAGGGAAGGTTATGCCAGTAATTCTTAGAGTTCAATATATATGGATAATTACATGTTACATATTAGATTCTCTGAAATATGGTATAAAGATCACTGATGTGGTTCTAGAGAAACAGAATAATTTTAGATCCTTTGCTCAATTAATCTTACTGAACCTTTTTGGTTCTATATCAGATCATTTGCTTTGGGTTTCTCTTGAATTCTGACTTGTCTCCTATCATCATTTGAGCTGTATGGTTGTGGTTCCTTTTTGGTGCATGGTAGAGCCAAGTATCTGACGTCAAAATCTATTTATAACTTGGTATCACTGCTGATTTATACATTCATTATCTGATCTTGCAACTGTATGACAGTGAAATTACTGCTGAAGGGCGAAGAATCACAAAACTTGATCAGATTCTGCTTAATGGAAACAATATTGCAATTGTAAGTAAGCTGATTGATTGGTCTCTTTTATGAAAAATTATTAAACAAGCACTAGAAATACATCTTAACTGATGTTGTTGGGTGATGCAGTTGGTTCCTGGGGGTTCACCTGATTCAGAATGACAGCTTACTGCCTCTCATATGTAGCGTGATTCTTTGGTGTTTATGACCATGACGAATTATTAGTTTGCTGAATAGTTTGGCTTGGTAGAGAATCTCTGATGCCTTGAGATGATTTTAAAGTGTCACTGGAAAAACAGGGTGGCAGCAATTTAATCGCCCTGTGATGTATTATTAATTATGTTTTGATTATGGCAGTGAGGTTCAATTATTTGGAAAACCTCTGCCAATGCCTGGACATCAACGCTGCTGGAAATGTTATTTGCTGAGCGATAGATTAATGCTAAACCAATTTATAATCAGAAATGCTCTCACCCTTGTGTTCTAAGTTCTAACATCATTTTTCAAAATGCTACTTAGATCATATTGGCACTTTGCCCGTGAACGTAATTTCTATGGTTTAACATAAGTTGATGCTATGTTGTCCATGGAGTATTTGGCAGCAACATACGATGATATGAACTATGAAGCTTATGCTTTTGTCTGGTTTGGTGCAGTCTGCAAATGATTTGTGTTTTTTCAATGCCCAAATTTTAGTGCAAACACATCACTCTTCATGAAGTCCATATCTTTGGCATGATGTTAGCCAATGGTCACTCATTTAATCTGTTACACGGGAGCAATTTCATATTTGATAGGACCGATACCATATGATGATACAGATTACAAGGGTGAATTTATACTTTAAAGTAAAATTTACAAGGGTGAATTTTTAGTTTAAGTACTCGTAAAATTTAGTTGTTCTAAACTTCTAGGGCTAACGTTCAAAGCCTCATGATACATTAGTGCATAATTTATCTTACTCAAACCTTGCTTATTCCCCAATGTGTTCTATGGATTGTCAGAAGGCCTCCCTTGATTGTTCTTCATTGCTTCAGTTATCTGCTTGATGGTTTCTTGGAGGGTGGTGTTGAATTGTTCGATCAACTTTTCCAGATCTTTCCTGGTGACAGGTTTCAATTCTCTTCATCGACGAGTTGTTCTACCTCCATGTTATCTCCTTGTATCCTCCTGATTGGATTGCTAATTGTTCCATGGTTTACAGGATGGGCGTGACTGACATTGAGTGTCATTAGTTCGACGAGTGGTTACCTTGACTTTTGTGGACAATATTCCCCACAGACAACACCAATTGTTTCTGTAAAAGAACTATGAGATTTGAGTTTGGAGAGCCTGTTTGGTCAAATTGAATCCTGCAAAGCAAAGAAGGGAAACTTCCTCGGGTGTTCCCAAGAAAGCCCTTTCAAAGCTCAAGTCAGTTAATCGCTTAGAGAGAGAAAGTTTGTAGAGAGAGAGTGTGGAGAAAATTAATAACCCAACTAATCTGTGTTGACCAGTATTTATAGGCGAGAACTAACCGACTGATTAGAGTTCGGATTAAGGTTTTAGGTTGTTTTAGGTCGTGTTAGACACTATTGGGCCATATTAGGGTTTCTCGGGATATGTGTTGAGCATGATTTTGGAATATTCTTGGTTTAGGGTTTATTCTGGGAGCATTACGGTAATTTTAGTATTTTATTGAGTTGAGTCTATGGAGGGACTCAAACAAAATGTTATGCTCAAAATAAACTTCATTTGGACCTTCTAAAGCATCATGAAGTTAAGACTGTGGCAAAAAATCAAATTAAAAATTATAGTTTTTTTTTTTTTTTTTTTTTTTTTTTTTTTTTTTTTTGAAGTAAAAAAATTAGAGGTGATGAAAAAATTGGGTCAGACCGGACTCATGCATAAAATTTTATGCCCGAATCCGTAAATTAGTGTCGGGTTATTAGGTCAAAATGGACTTTTTCAGATAGGGTTCAGGTTTTGAAATAAAAATGTTTGGCTTACCCTAAACCCGAATTTTTTTTAGAACTAGCGAACCTTTGAATGATTACTTATATAAAAAAAATTCTTATTATATGACAATTTTTTTTGGGTAATGCTATATATAGCCCTAAGGGCTGTACATAAGCATCAAATACACTCTTGAAAATTGTATAAAATAAATCAGTTAGTGTTTATATTTTCACAAATATTCACTAAAGGCGGATTTACACTAATTTAGTGTAAATCACACCTCATAAGGAAACCGTTTGCTGTGTTATCCTATGTTTGCACGTGCTTTCCGTTTTTAAAATTTACAAAACTAATTATTTTTTCTCTCTCCCTCATTTATTTCAGAAGCTTCTCTCTCTCTTCTTTCTTACTCTAGTGGCGATTTCATTCGAGTTCTTTGTTGTGTTCAACCTCTCTTCAAACGGCGATTATCTTCTTGTTTTTCAGTTGCAAAGTTGTTAATTTAGGTTCGTTTACTTAATTTTTCCAGATTTTTGTTAGTTTAAGTTGTTTTGATTCTTCGATTTTAGGTTTTTTGATTTTCTTTCTTTTTAATTTCGTTTTTTGTAGTGTTTGATTGCAATGGTGAAGAAGAATACTAGAAAGAAGTCGCCAAATGATGCTGAAGGTGTGTTTTCTTAATTTTTTTATAATTTTTTAAAATTTTGAACTGAATTTTCACTTTAAATCTGTTCTTATATGTCGAATTACTAGTGCATGTTATTTTCAGAGTTTACACATGCTTTTTTGCTTATTTTGTATGCAGATTATGATAATTGGATTTGAATTTTGAAGTTAATTTGTTTATTTTTGTTTTTATTTTATTGTGCATTGTATATAATTGGTTAAAAATTTGTTGCACATGTGTTGTGGTGTTGTTATATGTCAAACAAAATTTGCATGTTAGTTTTCAGAATTTTTATTATTTTTCAGAAGTTGTTTTTTGTTATTTTTGCATGTTAGGTTTTAGGCAGAGAATGCTAATTGGAACTGATTTTAGGTTTAGGTTTTAGGTTTTAGTTAGAGTATGAGAATAATAGGCATATGTGCATTGTGTTTGTGCATTTGTGTTTGAGTAACAGGCATATGTGCATTGTGTTTGAGTAATAGACATGTGTCATTTATATGCATGACAAAGGTCACTTTAAATTGTTAAAAGGGTCACTTTGTGCAGTTAAAAGGGTCAATTTTTCAGTTAAAAGGGTTGCATGTTGCAGTTAAAATTAAAGGGTCACTTTATGCATTTAAAAGGGTCACTTTATGCATTTAAAAGGGTCATTATGCATATATTCTGAATTTTTCCATAGGTAATTTGTGAATTTGTAATTTATGGCTATTTCTCTGTATTAATTAGATACAGGTGCTTCAATAGGTGGATATCGTTATATATTGCCTTCAAAGGGAAAAGCAATGCCTAAAGAGCTTGCTAAGGGCAAAGTAGTACCTGAAAAGACCAAGATAATTCCTGAGAAGGCCATAATAGTTCCTAAGAAGGCCAAACCAGAGTCTGAGAAGGCCAAAACAGTTACCAAGAAGGCCAAAATTGTAACTAAGAAGGCCAAAACAGTGCATGATTCTCAATTGGAAATGCTTTCTGATTCTGAGTCTGAGACTATTGTGTAAGTATACATGTTTATTTGATTTGCACTTTTAATTATATTTTGTTTTTAGCTTATATTGTTTCAATTATTTTTTTTTTATTATTATTATTTAGGGAGCAAAGACGCTTGATTGCAAGGTGTAAAACACGTACGTTGGAATTTTTGTTGCAGAACTTTAGTTCTAACCAAAAACAAGTTGTTGAAGAAATTGGTTTTGGTGGTTTATTACATTTGAAATTGAAAACTCTTAATCGTCAAATGCTACCTTGGCTTGTTGAAAACTTCAATGGTGATAGTTGCATGTTTACCATTTCTACTGGTAAAGAATTTGTAGTTACTAGAAATGATATATGCGATGTGTTTTGCTAGCTTATGAGTGATATTTCTGTTCCTGAACTTAAGAAAAATGTTGAAGACGGAAGTGTGGATAAACGTATCATTCGGGCATGGAGATCTGATTATGGTCTTTCTGATAAGCAAGCTCTTCATTTGTCAAAATTGGAGTCTCGGATGGTTGATTTGGTTGATGGAGGGGAAGAATTTAAGAGGTGTTTTGTTCTTCATGCTATGTCTAGCTTTTTAGCTCCTACTACTAATAGGACTGTTTCATTGAAGTTGTTGAAGGCTGTTGAAGAAGTTGATGAAATCAAAGCTTTAGATTGGTGTTCATATGTTTTGAAAAGGTTAAAGAAGGCTGTTCAGAAGTATAAGAATGATGAAACTGCTCAAAATGTTAGTGGTTGTTTGCTGGCTTTGCAAATTATGTATTTTCATCGTTTAAATTTTCAAGGTGAAAAGGAAAGTAGTACCCTTCCTTTGATTCAACATTGGACGGATGCTAAGATTAAGAAGCGGATTAATTTAGAGATAAAAGCTGGTGGTTATGGGCAGGGACCGTTTGATACTTTTACATATCCTGTGTCACAGCCTGATATTAGGAAAACTGTTGTTAAGCAACCTCGTACTTTGGGATATGATCATGGTGCTTCTACAAGTGGTACAACTAGCCGCATTCTTGCATTTGAGCTTCCGAAAGGTGTGATGACTGATGATGAAATTAAAGAAATTTCAACTGATGTAAATGTTCTATTTTTTTATTTATATGTTTAGTTATTATCCCTTTATGTGCCCAAAAGTTACCCTTTATGTGCACTAAAGTTACCTTAAATATTCAGTTATAAGGGTTACTTTATGCATTTAAAATGGTTACTTTATGCATATAAAAGGGTCACTTTTTGCATTTAAAAGGGTCACTTTATGCATATATTCTGAATTTTCACTTTTTTATTATTTTTATTTGTTACATTTGTTTAGTTTCTTCTTTGTTCATATGTCTGTAGGTTGTTCATGAAACATTTCTTTCGGTTAAAAGAAATATGGATGTTTTATTATTGGTTCAGTCAACTGGTTTTCAAACCTTGAGTGAGATGGTTTCTTCTCGCAGAACTGTTTCATTATCTTCTGATGATGCTATTGTAGTTTCTCAAACTGAACAGCTACTCTCTGATCCTCAGTACCTGAAGATTTTAGATGGTTTAATTGATGAGTGTAATAAGATGAAGTCTGTACATGAGATGTTTCGTGGTTCTTTTGAACCTGTACAAGGTCATAAAGAAGATGTTCCTGAAAATGAACCCGCACAAGGTTTCAATGAAGATATTCCTAAGGATGATGACAATGGTCATGGAAAAAGTGTTGATGAAGGTGTTAATAGTGCTAGACCTTCTGTTATTATTCCTGGTCCTACTGAAAATGTTCCTGCTGGGCCTACTGAAGAAAATTTTCCTGGACGTATCATTAGAGCCAATAAATCTCTATGCTCACTGGACTGTTGGCCAGTAGGTGTGCATGTGCCTTTTGTGACTCTGTTTTTGAGGGGTAATGCTCGGATTTATAGGAATTTGCCTCAGTTACATTTGGAAGTTCTCGATTATTGTTTACTGAAGGATGATTCAGTGCATAGGAAGTTAAGTGTCATTTTTTACGATAATTATTTTTTTATCTGTTTTTTTCCTTTATTTTTTTTAATGCTGATCTTATTTTTTATTGTTGCAGTGAGAACCTAGTTACTTTTGGATTGAATTTTTTAATTCCAAGAGAAGATATGGTGTCCCTTGCTGCTCCACTTAGGATTCGATGGTGCATTATTGATTGCTATTGTCTGTATTTGAATGAGAAAACATGTTTTGACTCTTCTGGTCCTCAAAGATTCCTCTTTGGTTTGAGGCAAAGTGTACGTAATTTGATTTTTTTTATTTAAACAAATTTACTATATATATATATATATATATATATATATATATATATATATATATATATATATATAACTTTAATAGTTTGCATTCTTGCATGTTTGTGAAAACACTGGCAAAGGTGATATTTCTAGTGCTGTTAAGGATTTGTATGATCTATGGGAAGGTTGGGTGAGCTATGAGAATCCTAAATGTGATATAATGGATGCTGAATTGGTATATTTCATGCTAAACTTAATATCATAACTTTAAAATAGTTCTGTTTATGATATGCTCTATCTAAATCACTTTTAATTTTGCTGTTTTAGATCTATATTCCTATGCTTATTGAGAATCACTACGTTCTATTTGTTGTTGATCATACAAAAGGGTTTGTATATTATCTTGACAACATTATTCGGCGTGATTCTAGTCTTGAATATTTTAAAAAATTGTCTTCACAATTGGTATGTTTCTGTTGAATATTGTTATGTTTCAGTTGATTTATTGTTTCAATTTAAACTTCTTTTTTTTGTTTTTAATGTATTCTAAACTTTTATATTTTATGTCAGTGTGGTCATTTGGGTGCTTTTCTTGGCAAAATAAATCATCCAAAGAGTTCTCAGCTACATTCTTATGAGTTTCAAATTGTTGAGTTAGAATGGAGAAAGGATAAAGTTGACAATTTGGACTGTGGGGTGTTTGTCATGTATCACATGCTCCATTTTGTTGGCGAATTGTTCAAACTAAATGAACTCAAAACAGTAATTATTCATCTATTTTGTCTGTAGTTCTTCTCTTTCTAATGCTTTTATTAATTACATATTGATAAGTTTTTTTTTTTCTGTTGTGAGGTTGTTGGCAGAAAATTTCTGCGAGGAGAGATCTGTACCACACTAGTGTTGTGTGATTTGAATGACTATAGGAATGATGTGTTGTCAGAATTAGCAAAGTTCAACGAGAAGAAGAAAGATCCTGATTATGTTCAGGGAATTGAAATAAGAAGAAAGGCTGCTATTGCTGAGAAGAAGAAGAAAGAAAATGAAGAAAGAAGAATGGCAGCAGAAGCAACAGCAAAGGTAGAGGCAGAAGAAGAAAAGCCCAAAGAAAAAAGGGCAAAAAAGCAGACAAAGAAGTACACTCCTTCTAAAGAGTGAAATGATTGTTAGTTATTAGCTGATTAGGTCTAGGATTACTTTTTGAACAATGAAAAAACTTAATGTATGTGCATACATTAAGTTCAATGATGTAATCAAACTTATTGTATAGTTTTTGGTTGTTTTTTTGGAATACTGATGTATGTGCATACATTAAGTAATTGAAAGGTTCTTTTGTATGTTTTTTATGGGGTCACTTTTGTGCATAAAATGGTGAACTTTGTAGCATAAAAAGGGTTACTTTTGTGGGTAGATAGGGTAACTTTTATGCATAAAGAGGGTAACTTTTATAGAAAGGGTAACTTTTATTGATAGAAAGGGTAGCTTTTACGCAAGAAAAAGGTAGATTTAGTGGGTAGAAAGGGTAACTTTTAGCCATGAAAAAGGTCACTTTTATGCATGAAAAGGGTCACTTTTATGCATGAAAATGGTAACATAAGTTCATGTGAAAACCTGTGAAAATGGTCACTTTTTTATGTGAAAAAGGGTCACTTTTTTCTGTTAAAAGGGTTACTTTTTGCTTTGAAAAGGGTCACTTTTGTAGTTTGGATCCTCTAATTGTTCTTGATTTAAAAGGTTCACTAATTAAACATGTGCTAATAATAGTGTCAATCACATTTTCATCAAACTAGTCATAGAGTAAAAAGAGAAAAAATAGTTTAACAATACAAAGTATATTAATTTTGAAAAAAAAAAATGATCTAAAAAAGTTCCTAAAAGAGTCGTAAGTTAGGTGTCTTTGATCCAAATTCTGAATGTGGAGGTGGTAGTGCTGGTTTTCTTTTTCTCTTGCTTTTTTCAAGACCTCATTTTGCTCTCTTGCTTCTTCCTTTTGTTACAGCCCTTTTAGGATCAAGTATTGTTGGTACACTTGTGCTTGTACTCGATGCCGAAGAAACATCATTATTGCTGTGAGTGCTATCCGCCACATCAGGAATGTTAGAAGCAGCTTCTGCACTTTCTCTCTGAGCAGCACTAGCAAGTAAGTATTCCACTATTTTAACACTGTTTCTGAAGCTTTCTTCCATAAATGCTCTTGTCTCTTCATTTTCTTGACTCTTTAAGATTAGATTGTAGAATTTCCTCATCATTGTTTGCCTCCATGGAATATATTGTTGTGTAGGATCCTGATTCTTCAACCTATCCTATGCCTCTGTTTTTGCAAACTTAGTCCATCTTTTTGAAACATACTTGTCTGGTATTCTTGTTACTGAATGCAAGTGTAGAATTCTGATGCAATGATAACATAACCATCCAGATGCTTCAAAATTTTTGCAAGTACACCATACACTCTGGCTTTCATGTATATAGTTTACTTGATGTGCAGACCATGGCTTATCTTCTAGGGTTACTTGATAAAGTAAGCATTCTTCATTTCTTCCTATCATTTGAACAGTTGTTGCCATAGAGTATCCAAACTCCTCTTCAAAATCTCTAAAGAGTGACAAAGTGAAAACCTGTTCACCAAAATCACGTAGCTACATTTAAACTGCTATATATTATGTGTAATTTATGTACTTGTCAGTTAACTTTTTACCTGTTCAGCATGCTTTAGTATTTCGGACAGTGGCAATGAAGTGAATGCTATTTACTTGCTACAGGTAAACTTATCATATTTCTCTATGCTTCTCCAACGATTGGTTGTCTTCTTAAATATGGTATAGAATTCTGTCAAGGTAGTTGCTTTATTTGCTTTGAATCCTATAGCATGATTAGTGCTTTCACTCCTTTGTGACGATAAGATTCCTGCTGAAAAGAAATCTCTACCAAGGGCAGGACACCAATTCTCTTTCAACTCGTACACTCTTTGGTACCAAGAGTGTGCTGTCAAGTCATATTTCTACATCATTGCCTGCCACTTTGCTTCAAATTCTTGTTCTGTCACACACATCTTTAAGCACTGGTTGAATGCATACTTAAATTCTTTGTCTTTTTTAAGAGCCCCAAATCTGATTATGGCATTTTGTTCCAAATGCCAGATACAAAGTATATGCCTTGTATTAGGAAGCACCTACATTGAAAATAAAGGGGTCACTTTATGCTGTTAAAAGGGTCACTTCATGCATTAAAAAGGGTCACTTTATTCAGTTAAAAGGGCAACTTTATGGGAAAAAGGAAAACATTATTGTCAAAGCTTAAAATCTGTAAGATGTCAATATAAATCTTTTACCTACTCAATTGCATTTGCCATTACTTGGTCCTAGTTAGTGAATATTGAAGTTAGTGTTCTATTCTCCATAGCTTTCAAGAAGGTTTCTAGTAGCCACACAAATGATTCTGTTTTTTCATCCCCAATAAAAGCACATGCAAACATACAATTATGCCAGTGATTATTTATGCCAACAAATGGAGCACATATAAGATTATATCTGTTGGTTCTGTATGTTGTATCAAATACAAGAACATCTCCATATATCCTATAGTCTTCTAGCATCATTGAATCTCTCCAAAAGATATTGGAAATTCTTCCTTCATTGTCAAACTTCACTTTAAAAAAAAAGTTTAGATCATCTGATTGTTCCTGATTTAAAATGTTCACTAAAGTTTGAGCATCTCCGGCCTCAATTTGTTCCATTCTTAACCTTGAGCAGAAATTCAGGTGATCTACAACACTATGACCTACATTATGTTCTCCTCCAGCCTCTGTAGCCATGTAATTGTAAGTGTCCATTGTAGTTAGACCTGAAGATTTCATTGTTTTAATTGCTTCGGCTTTTTCCTCTGTCATTTTTCTTTCAGAACGATGCAAATAATGCCACTGTGACCTTGTTAGCTCATGGTTATGCTGAATAACATGAGCCACCACCTCAAACTGTCCTTCTTTATTCACTTTTGCTCTTATGCATGCCTTGCAATTCGATCTTGTAATGGCTACTTGTCTTGGCTTTCTTGTTTTTACATTTACATCCTCTTCATCAACCATTTCAACTAACTTTGTTTTCTTGTCACCTGAATTTCTCTTTCCTTCAGTAGAACACATATAATTTTTCTCAGTTACTATTTCTGTGTGTGTTCTGTATCTAGTTGTATGCTTTCTTATTGAAAACCCCAGTATAGCAGCATGTTTTTCATACAATTCCAAAATTTCTTCAAAAGTTTCTCTTACCACACCAAGAAATGATCCTTTAAGATCTAAACCAGAAGCATCAATTGGATTTGTATCTGTGATTTAATACAGATATATCAGATAATAACCAGAGGCAGCATATCATTCAAATTGGAGGCAACAAAAGGGTAACATTTGTGCATAATAGGGTCACTTTTATGCATGAAAAGGGTAACATTCAGGCATTCAAAGGGTTACTTTTTGCATACAATCTGAGGGTAACATTTGTGCATAAATAGGGTCACGTTTATGCATGAAAAGGGTAACATTTATGCATTCAAAGGGTTACTTTTTGCATATATTCTGAATTTTTTGCATACAATCTGAGGGTAACATTTGTGCATAAATTGGGTCACTTATATGTATGAAAAGGGTAACATTTATGCATTCAAAGGGTTACTTTTTGCATACAATTCGAATCTTCTGCATACAATTTTAATTTTCTCTATACTAATTTACATTCATATCAATGTTGAATTCATACAGTTCATATCAAAAAAAAAATAACAATTTCAAAAGTTTATAGAAATTACCTTCAGTTGCATTTGAATCAATTGATTTACGAGGAACCACCTGATTTTCTGCATTGTCAATTGCTTCTTCTGCATCGTCTCCATTGTCTGGATTGTTATTATCGTCAATTGCTTCTTCTGCATCGTCTCCATTGTCTGGATTGTTATTATCGTCAATTGCTTCTTCTGCATCGTCTCCATTATCTGGATTGTTGTCAATTGCTTCTTCTGCATCGTCTCCATTATCTGGATTGTTATTATCGTCAATTGCTTCTTTTGCATCGTCTCCATTGTCTGGATTGTTATTATCGTCTCCATTGTCTGGATTGTTATTATCGTCAAAAATTGGTACAAATTCATCTCCAAAACTCTTAGTTTCTTCTTCTTCTATAATCGATCGATTTAAATCGATTTCAACATAAGAATTCGAGTTCTCATAATCACCTAACAATTGAGTTTCAATTTGCCTCTATTTTTGTAGCAATTCGTGGATGAGATTGCTGCAATTTGTGGTATCAAAAGTCGAATTCTCCATTGATGATCGAATTCTCCAATTTGTGGTATTCTCTCTTTGCGTTTTCTCACTTTCTCTCTCCTCCATTGTTGTTCTGCGTTTTTGTGATTTTGAGGTATAAAATTCCGCGTGTTTTGTTATTTTTTTTTTAAAAAAAAGCACCGTAAATGATCGCACGTGCGGTGCCCCTGATTTACAATAAATTTATTGTAAACCGGGGGCATGCAAAAGGGATTGTTATATTTTTATGATTTCTTAACTTTTTACGATTTTCAAGTGTAAATTTAATGTTTACATCTAACCTAAGGGATATATATACCATTTTTTTTTTTTTTTTTAATTTTTTATTTTTACTTTACTTTACTTAAAAAAGAGTTAAATTAAAAAAAAAAAAAAAGTTAAAAATTTTCTCTTTTCACATAAACCCTAAACCCCACGAAAATCACTAATTCAATTTGCAGACATTCCCCTCCTCTCTCTCACTCTTTCATCAATAGCAGCGGCAGCCATTGTTGAAGCTTGAACATCTAAATCAATGGCCCGAAGCATTAAAAAACCCAAGAAAGCTAAAAAGAAGAAGACCAAGGTTATTCAATCTTCCCCTCTTCTTCCCTTTCCTAAAAAGAATACTTTTTTCTTTTTGCCATTAAATAATTATGCTTCTTTATTGTTTTTAGGGTTCAAATAATTCAGAGGCATCATCATCTTCGATGCCGCCGGCACGAGTATGGCAACCAGGTGTCGATACTGTCGGAGAAGACGAAGAACTTCAGTGGGACCCTTCTGCTTACAATTCTTATCATGCCTTCCATATGGGTTGGCCTTGTTTAAGGTTTTCTCTTTTTCCCTCAATTTTTTCATGGTTTATTGCACAAATTTGTTTGGGAAATGAAAAAGGTTGTATATTTATTTGGCAATGTTGTAATATGTATTGGTTTTTGAGTTGTTGAAGATTTATGTTAATTCGTTTCACTGATTTGGGTGCTGTAAATCCTCTGCATGTTAGTTAATATTGCTTCTAATCTTCATTTAGTGGAGGGTGTTTTTCATGTTATTGAGGTCTTTATACTTGTATTTAAATTTTTATTAAGGCCTTCATTGGTTCTTTCTTATGATTAATATTGCAGTTTTGATATTATTCAAGATACTCTAGGATTGGTTCGAACTGAATTTCCTCATACCGTCTATGTTGTCGCCGGAACTCAGGTGAGTTCTATCAAATGATTTTAACTGTTGTCTGTTACTTAACGTAAAATCTGTGTTGGTTTACATGGTAAAGGCATTATCTTGTATTGGTTACTGTGAATGTTCTGTTCCTTTCATAAAGTTGTGACCTTTCAATTATCTTTTCCATATTCGGGCTTAAGGTCCCATACTTTTTTAACTAAATTGAAAATTGTTCTTTTGCAGGCAGACAAACCATCATTGAATTCTATTGAAATATTCAAGCTATCAAACATTTCTGGAAAAAAGCGCGATTTAGTACCTAAAAAAGCTGCCGATGGCTCAGACATGGAAAGTGATAGTGACAGTGATGAAGATGATGATGAGGATGAGCATGGATCAAAACAACCTATACTGCAGGCAAGAACTCATTTGCGATTGATTTCAGCTTCATGGGCTTGGTCTACTCTTTTTGAGATGTTTATGCAGCGGAGATAGAGATTACGTATAATCAAAGAGCCATTTCATTTATATATTCATGAGATTTTGCTGTGTGTTTTGAAAATTTTGCAGTTGCGCAGGGTGGCTCATCAAGGATGCATTAATCGAATTCGATCCATGCCACAAAGTCCCCACGTTTGTGCAACTTGGGGGGATACAGGTTTTGTGCAGGTCAGTATTAAGGGTATTTGACTAGGATTTGATCTTACTTGCATATATTGACATTAAGCCACCTTATTCTAAGAGTTCCTATGCACTATAATCATGTAGATTTTTTATGTTGGTGTACTGAGGTGTACACCCATGGCCACTCTGCTTGTCTTGTGTCTTGCTCACCAGTTGGGAATTTTGTCTACAGGTTTGGGACTTTAGTGCTCATCTCAATTTCTTAGCTGAATCAACAGACACCAGTCGCGGTGGAACTTCTGTGGCTAATCAGGCCCCATTGAGTATGTTCAGACATAGAGATGAAGGATATGCCATGGATTGGAGTCCCCTTGAACCTGGGAAACTTGTAACTGGTGAGATGACATTCATTCTTTTGTTGACGATTCTTTAATGATTTATTGCTGATACGAGTAAGTGCCATGTGTTGCTTATTTGCATGTGAAGGTGATTGTCAAAGTTCTATTTATTTGTGGGAACCCGCATCTGGAACAAAATGGAATGTTGATAAGAATCCATTTGTTGGACACACTGGTAGCGTGGAAGATCTGCAGGTACACTTTTGTATTTTTCAAATGATACTGTTTTAGGCAGGAGTTTAGCTGTATATTCAAGAACTTTGATTTTTCTACTGGTATGGAGAGGATATTGAAAGGCATTATTGTGTAGAATGTTGTTTTGTTCATTCCTGTTTTGATGTGTTTCTGTACAGTGGAGTCCTGGTGAGGACTGTGTATTTGCTTCTGCCTCTGTTGATAAGACCATTGCAATATGGGATACTCGTTTGGGGAAATCTCCTGCAATGTCTTTTAAAGCCCATGATGCAGATGTAAATGTAATCTCATGGAACAGGTTAAACATTTCTGCTATCTCTCTGTTTTTATCTTATTCATTATTTACCACTCCGCATACTTTGATTGATTTGACACTTTCTTTCTTGGCATCAGGTTACAAAGCTATATGCTTGCATCAGGAAGCGATGATGGGTCGTTTTCCATTTTTAATCTTAAAATGATTAAGGTACACTGTTTTGCTTCTGATAGGCCAATCACAAATGTGACTTGAAATTTTCTTTAACTATAACTTAGTGCATCTTTGCTTTGTCTACAATTGGATTGCCTTAAATGCTTCTCTTAATTGTCTAGGTGTGAGGCTTAATGAATACAGTATGCACAGATGAAGAACATGATTTGTTTAAAGTTCACATTTATTATGCTTAGCTCTTTATCATTCGTGATGAGCTGCATCATATTTTTTTTTTTAAAAAAAAACATTTGATTTAGGCATATAGTTATGTACCTTCGAAAAGTTTACAGTATGATCGAGCATCACAGGTCACTTTAATGAAAAAAATTAATGTTCTGAAATGTGATTTGAGAAAGAATATGCTGTGGGACATGTATATTATGTGTGTGTGTTTGCGTGCACGCGCACAATTTGGAATGCTTTTATGCCACCATGGAAGCTTTCCTGGAAGTAGGGATTTCCTTGGCTGATTAGAATATTGCTTCTGGGATAGAGATGATCTTTATAATAATATGGGGTTGTTTGGAAAATATTTTTAGTCATTATTTGGCTCATAGATTGCTAATGTAGTCAAAACAATTTGGAAAAAAAAAGGTTTGGTAAACGGCGTTTTCATTGATGAGACACTGAAGAAGCTAATTCTAAGAACTTTTCTGAAGCTGATTTATCAGACATCTTAAACTACCAAACTGTCAATAACTTGATACAAAGAGCTAAACATTATTAGCAAGTCAAACAAGCCAAGTAGCCCTCTTTTGTTTAAGAAGATGCTAAACTTGCATTGAAGGGCATGGAGATATGTGGATTAATGGTTTAGAGGTTTTTTATGCTTATTGCAATCAGGTTAAGAAAATGCCAATATCTCTCTGTCATGGTATGGTTAGAGCTGATCATGGCCAGGTTGGGCTCAAAAAGTCTGTTTGGATCTAGGCATCTGATTGGGCAACATTTTGGGATATAAAGTTGGCTGAAGCTGGTAATATCGGATCATGCCTGATCACTTAAGTGTTCTAAAATCTGCATCTAGGCAAGGCAGCATTAGAGAGCCTGATCAACTGAGTTGGTTTGGGCTGTCTTGACCAGCTGTATTACACGTAAAACAGATTGATGTCTTAAGGTCTATTTAGACGTGGCACACCTTCAAAAGATAGGCTGAGCTGACTGAGCGCTAGTACTTGTAAATAAATTGACTTTTAAATCCTCCCCCCTTCCCCCCCTCATCAGCACGACTTTGCTAAATTATGATTCATTATGCCTTTTTTCTATTAGCTATCATGTATAAGATTGAGATTCGATTGGGTGAGATCTTGAGTGTATCTTCTGGTGCTAGGTTTGGTGCACACTAGGTATCTTGTTAGTGGCTGATTTTGAAGTTCTTGCTTCTTGTCAGGCATTTGAGTTTGGGATGCCCATGTTTCTCCTTCACTTTTTTTTTCTTTGGGTGCATAGAGTTAAAATTATGCTCATCGTTTGATCATGATTTGTTCGTTAGGAGAGAAGAAAAACAAAACAAGTAATAAACATGAAGGGAAGAAGTTAGAAAGAAAGAAGGAATGATAATTGTGCCATGGAGTTGCCCAAATTTACATTTCCGGTGTGCTTGACCAGGGTATTAAAATGCGGACGCATCAACACGTATCGGGCGAATTGTGACGGATTTCAATTTTACCGAACCGAGTTTTAGCGTTTTGGCGCTGTTTCTTGAAATACAACGCATTTTTGTTCCAAATCGCCCGATACGACCGATACAATCATGACTCGGCCAAGATAACGTGCGAATCAGGGTTTTTTCAGAAATTTCGCGAGATTTTTGGTACTTTTTCGGTGAGCTTTCGACTTCTCCATGAAAGTCGATTGTTTGCAGCATAAAAGAATATTTTTTAAAAAGATATTATGTGGGTTGGGACTTGGGAGTTACTTTTACTTTTGCTTTGAAATTTGAGTATTTGACTACCCCACCAATTGTTATAAAATAACAGGTGGCTTCCACCCTCACTCTTCCTTTTTCTTTTTTTCCTACCCACATGACCCACCCCTTTTTATCCCCCTATTTAATTAGTACCATAGAGATTTTAATTAAAAAATGCATAAAATAGTTACTCCATTAATATTTAGTATTAACAAGGGCTATTATGGAATAGTAAAAAAGGAGTTTTTTTTTTTTTTTTTTTTTTTTTTTTGAAACATAGTAAATAAAATTTTCAAATATTATGAGAAAATTCAATATAATTTTATTCTTAAAAACCATAAAAGAAATCCGCATGAAAACCGTGACGCGTTCTGCGATCAACGCATCAATTCCGTTATCGAATCACGCGACCGTTTCCGTGATCGCGACCGAAAACACATTTTCGAACCATGCGTGGGTAGGAAGAAAAGAAAGAGGAAGAGTGAGGGTGGAAGCCACTTGTTATTTTATATCAGTTGGTGGGGTCAGTCAAATACTCAAATTTCAAAGCAAAAGTAAAAGTAACCCCCTCCAGTAGAGTCCACTCCCAAGTCCCAACCCACATAATATCTTTTTAAAAAATATTCTTTTATGCTGCAAACAATCGACTTTCATGGAGAAGTCGAAAGCTCACCGGAAAAGTACCAAAAATCTCGCGAAATTTATGAAAAAACCCCTGATTCGCACGTTATCTTGGCCGAGTCATGATTGTATCGGTCGTATCGGGCGATTTGGAACGAAAATGCGTTGTATTTCAAGAAACCGCGCCAAAACGCTAAAACTCGGTTCGGTAAAATTGAAATTTGTTACAATTCGCCTGATACGTGTTGATGCGGCCGCATTTTAATACCCTGTACCCACGTGACCCACCCCCTTTTATCCCCCTATTT
This sequence comes from Chenopodium album, assembly GCF_948465745.1. Taxonomy (NCBI): domain Eukaryota; kingdom Viridiplantae; phylum Streptophyta; class Magnoliopsida; order Caryophyllales; family Amaranthaceae; genus Chenopodium; species Chenopodium album. The sequence goes on from NC_137847.1 coordinate 11,999,261, forward strand.
AATTTTTTTTATCCCCCTATTTAATTAGTACCATAGTGATTTTAATTAAAAAATGCATAAAATAGTTACTCCATTAATATTTAGTAATAACAAGGGCTATTACGGGATAGTAAAAAAGGAGTTTTTTTTTTTTGAAACATAGTAAAAAGAGTTATAGTATTTAAGAAAATAAAATTTTCAAATATTATGAGAAAATTCATTATAATCTTATTCTAAAAGACCATAAAAGAAATCCGCATGAAAACCGCAACGTGTTCCGCGATCAACGCATGAATTCCGTTACCGAATCACGTGACCGTTTCTGCAATCGCGACCGAAACCGCATTTTCGAACCATGTGCTTGACTCATGGCAAGTGCAATACCAACTTTTAGGGGCCTTTTGGGCAAAAAAAAAAAAAAAAAAAAGGGAGTGAGTGAAAGTGAGAGTCCTGACTCCTGAGAGAGCAGGAGAGTGAATATGAAAGCAAAATGTTGGGCAACCATTAGAATTACTTGGTCATAGTTGGGCATGGGTGAGGGGTAAACCAATATTTAGGTGAGGCTTTGACTTAAGAGTAGAACCACACTGCTATTCTTTTAGTGATGTGCTAGTAGCTATAGGCTATAGGCTAATACCTTGAAGCCCTTCCTTGTCACATGCCCTAGTTTTTGACCACCTTTTCATTTTTAGCAGTTATTAACCTGTCTAGCCCATACGCTAATATTTCAGATGGCTCCAGTTCAAGCTTTCGTCCATAGTAGAATGGACCAAGGATGTGAAAAAAGGGATTACTTCATTATTGCATTTGCAACATTATGTTTACCCAGTTGCTCATATAGGTCATAATCTCCACAGTTGGCACTGCTGAGGACTTGTTAATGTTCCTTTTTATTGCCACATTATAACTGAACAAAAGTAGGTTAGTATGTGACTGATTATGTCATTATGTGCATTCTCAGATTAGAACCTTCCATCATTGGGCTGTTAAATGTGGAGTGAGAATTGAATAATGTTATCAATGGCAAATTAGTTACGTAGTGTGCAAGGATAACGTTTGTGGCAAGCACCAATTGGTTTCGTGATTGATTTTAATAACTTTTTTTCTTCTCATTGGGATAACACAAAGTATACTTATTATTAATTTAGTTATGAGGTAATGGATATACTGGAGAGGCTTTCTGTTATGACACTTATATTGATTCCATTTCTTGGCAGGATGGTGAACCTATGTTGGCACATTTTACTCACCATAAACACCCCATCACTTCCATTGAATGGAGTCCCCATGAGGATTCTGTACTGGCAGTCTCTTCTGCTGACCATCAGTTGACGTAAGAATAACTTGATAAATTCTGATGTATAATGTCTATTTTTGCTTAATATCTGACACTGTCATGCTTTCCGTTTCAGAATTTGGGATCTGGCACTAGAAAGAGATGAAGAAGAAGAGGCAGAATTTAAATTGCAAACAGCTGATAAAGTGGATGCTCCTGAGGAATTGCCTCCACAGCTTTTATTCGTCCATCAGGTTATATCACTAAGGGTGTCATAAGTTGGTCTTTTGCTGTCTTTGGTGCTAACTGTTTTTCATACCAATTGTGTTACAGGGCCAGAAGGACTTGAAGGAGCTACATTGGCATGCCCAGATCCCAGGAATGATCATATCAACTGCTGCTGATGGTTTTAATGTCTTAATGCCTTCAAATGTCGAACGAAGTCTTCCAGCTAATGGTGCTTGAAGTAATGTATGTTGTTCAGGAATGATCATGTCAACTCCTGCTGATGGTTTTTAACGTCTTAATGCCTTCAAATGTCGAAAGAAACCTTCCAGCGAGGGGTACTTGAAACATGGATCTCGCGTATGGTCTTCCTTTGCATTGCCAAATGGCAGCACCAAATGTTGTGATGACTACTGCTTGGCTTGGCACATCTGAGTTTCAATTGTATTAATTCTTCTAGATTTTATGGTAATTTAATTTTCTTGCTCATGGTGGTGGAACAGGCTAGTAATTTGGTTCTCTGTTGTGTAATTATTGTTGGCTATAATTGCTTTAATGGCTATTTTGTTTTGATATAAAGGTAACAATTACGTCTTGGTCTGTCCCAAAAAAAAAAAAAAAAAAAAAAAAAAAGAAAGATTAAATTCTAAGTTTTGATTTGATTTGATTTTTTTTTTTTTTTTTAAATGTATCTTTTCAATATTATATTCTGCTTAAGGTGCTTTTACAGTTTTAGATATTTAAGTAACTAATAACTATGCAAACTGTTATTGAAACTCCCACAAGTCCCCCATTAAATAGTGTTGCAGGAAAGAAGGCATATGTACCAAGCTTTATGTTGATTTATGCTTTAAATACTTGTCGTAAATTAATTCTATAGATATACACTGTTAATTGCCACTCCCTTTGTCCCTATTTGTTTGCTTTATTGGGCTTTTTACTGTCTTTAAAACGTGTTTTAAATTGTAAATATCTGAGAGATGATACACATAAACTTAGTTTATCTGACATGTCAATGTTAGCCAAAAAAAGGAGAGGGAAAATTAATTTAGCTTAGGCGCCTAAATGCAAGCAGTAGCGGGAGGAATTTTACTGTGGCACCAAGCATGCATTTAATGCATTCTTATCCCACCAACCTCTTTGCAATTAAAAAAAAAACATGCTTTAATGCATGCTAAATTACTAATCCCATTAATCGTTGTTATTTGTAAACTATAATATAAGTTTTTATTACTATTTAAATATATATTGTTACTAAATTAATTTCAAATCACAACTGTTTTAACCTTTTTTTGTTATTCATGTAGTATTTAAATATAATAGCAATAGACAAGTTTTCATTACTGCAATTGTAACTAAGATTACGGGAAATTCACCATGTTAATAAATTGATAGTTTTTAATAATTATAGTGTACACCAATGTTATTTGCAAACTATAATAGAGGTTGAGAATACTATTGTGATAAATATTTTTCATTGCTGCAATTGTAACTAAGATTACGGGAAATTCACCATGTTAATAAATTAATAGTTTTAATAATTATAGTGTACACCAATGTTATTTGCAAACTATAATAGAGGTTGAGAATACTATTGTAATAAATATTGTTACTAATTAAATTACAAACCTATAGTCATTTCAACCTGGTTTGTTACTCAAAAACATGATTTTTTTAATTTACTGTTTTAATTTCAAATTTAATTATCCTTATTATGAACTTCAAATGTTTGATGAACTTTAAAAGTGAAATTATGCTCCTTAATAGTAATATTAGTTTATTGTTTATTATAAGACACTAAAATTAATCTTGTAACATACAACTATTAACTCTCGATTAATTATTTTACCAATAAGAATAATATACAAAAAATATTTTTTTTTTTAATTGACAAAAATAAATATTTAGGAATACCTCTTCAAATGCTAAATGTTTGCTTCAAACATACAATATTAATGACAAGACTTGAGTTGAAGGGTTAAACTATAGTAGTGAATGATTAAAATCAAATAGTGGAGGTAAAAAAATTTATACAGTTCAGTTCACTTCATGTCTAATGATATTGCTAATGATAAAGCCAAATTTCATACTTTTAAGCTTATATTACAACAACGACAATAATAATAATAATAATAATAATAATAATAATAATAATAATACGGTTATACCATATTTCACTTAATGACTATTATACCATATTTCATTATTTGACGAGCTAGGAGTAATAGGATCAAGTTAGTTTTTAAATAAGACCGGCCCAACTCTTTGTTATTTTTTTAATTATTTTTTTTTTCATTTTGAGAATTTTTTAAAAAGTGTTTTGTGTTCTTTTGTGACTTTAATATATTTTTTTTTTTTTAATTATATAGTATATGTTTTTAAAATGTTTTGGGGTTTCATATTTTTAATATATTTTTCATAAATATTTTAATTATATAGTATATTTTTCTTAAATATTTTAATATGTATATTTGTATATACACATATATATAATAATAAATAATCAAAGATCATTAATCCGTAATTAAAAATCACTATTTTTTTTTGGAATAGCAAAAATATTTCATTAATTAAAAGTCATACGACATCTACAATATAGATTCGACGTTAACAAATACATAAGATATTGAATCAAATAAAATTTTCCTTCATAAAAACTACGATCGTCGAGTAGATTTTGCACTGTAGAACATCTCCCGCTTATATCGCTGGAAAATACAGCCTTGTTGGAGAGACAATCTAACGATCCTTTGTAGTCGTGAGGATGTTTTTCTTCTGATTCATCTGTCTGTATTCGAAAACTTGATAACTTTTTCACCAACGAAATAATTTCACGACAATCCATTAGATCTAATATCATGGATTCAAAACTAAGAAATTTCTCCTCCAAAAAGAGGAGATAAACCTTGTCTTTCGAAGGAGGTCGAAAAACCCTTGTATTTTTTATTATCCTTTTACCATGTAAGAAGATCAATAACTAATCTACCTTTTATTATCTTTTTCTCATCAACTTTTAAGGAGATTAGTGAAATATTCAATAAACCATTGATCCAATATTGTTTGCAATACTAATTAATATGATCTTATTCATTAATATTAGATAATCGATTACTCCAAGGCACAAAAATTATTAAACTTGTAGTGTACACATACTAACTCTTGATCACTTGTTATTTTCAAAATGAAATGTTGCTCCTTTATAATAATACAAATACTAAATCTCGATCAATTATTTTACCAAAAGTAAATTATGCTACTTAATAATAATATTAGATAATAATTTATTATTAAAATGCTTAATGATTATTAATATTGTAATATACAAATTACTAATTAACACTCGATAAATTGTTTTAGCAAATAGTGAGATTATGCAAAAATAATCATTTGCAAAATATAATAGTGGAGGGTTAAAATAAAATGGTGGAGGGTTATAATAAAATAAATTTGGATTACAAATAATAGTTTTCGGTTACTAATAAATATAGTATAATTTTGTCAAAAAGGATTTAAAAATGCAAAATACATAAATTTTTTAAAACATATTAATAATAATACTTCAAATTTTCAAAACTTACAATTGTTGCATCAATAACCAAATTTGCGGGATATTCACCATTTTATCATCTTCATACTTTTTTATTTTTTTTTATTTCTTTTTTTGAGATCTTCATACTTTATATCTTTATATAGACACCCTCATTATATAAAAACTACAAAATAAGTTTTGAATGCTAAGTAAATAATTGTTGTTACGATTTTTTCACCAAATGCCCTTGATCTTTTGCAAAATTCACCAAATACCCTCAAGTTTTTCAAAATTCACCAAATACCACCGACGTTTGTTATTATTCACACCGTGACCTCAAAATACCCTTGACGTTAAAGGTCCGTTAGCAATAAAATTTAATTCACCAAATGCCCTTAATTTGTTAAATAATTACACAAAATACCCTCTATTTTTGAGGTACAATGACTAGTTTGAAATTTAGGAAATTAGCTGTTAATTTTGATTCTCACCATTTTTTGCATAAATACTCAACACATAGCAGTCCTCTTATTTGCTTAACCACAATTTTAACATCATGAGTTATATGTCCAAAGCATCTTCCTCAATGTATGAGTACTCTTAGAAGCTCTAAGTCCGTTAGCTCGCGGACAAACGTAGACCGTTTACTAGGGTGGGTATGAACAAATTGTCAAGCCCGCATAAAATGGGCTTGAGTTTGCTATATTAAGCCCGTTGGAAAATATATGAACTATAAGCCCGGTCCGTTTCCCGCCCAAGCCTGCAAAATTATCATCTATACTTCATTTGACCCCTTTTTTTCTCTGTTTGTCTAGTCTCCAACACTTCTTTTTATGAATAGAGGTTGTTTGCAACTCTGAGAGGAAGAGGATTTAGACATATAACTCATGGTATTAAAATTTGTGGTTAAGAAAATAAGAGGGCTGCTATGTGTTGAGTATTTATGTAAAAAAGGGTGAAAAAAAAACTAATGATTCGTTTTCTAAATTTCAAACCAGTCATTCATTATTTGGTGAATTAAATTTTATTTAACAAAGTTAGGGCATTTGGTGAATTATTTAACAAAGTTAGGGAGTTTGGTGAATTAAATTTTATTGCTAACGGACCTTTAACGTCAGGGGCATTTTGAGGTCACGGTATGAATAATAACAAACGTCAGTGGTATTTGGTGAATTTTGAAAAACTTGAGGGTATTTGGTGAATTTTTCAAAAGGTTAAGGGCATTTGGTGAAAAAACCGTTGTTGTTATTGTAATCTAATTAATGAATACTATTTTAATAGTTGTTGTTACTAAATAAATTAGAAACTTACAATTGTTACAACGAACCCGTTTTATTTTTAAGATACTGGATTTTTTCCCCTTTGTTTTAATTTCAATTTTAATTATCAATTAATTGATTCATTCCAAACGTTTCATGAATAGGGAAGCTTGATGTTTGGTGCTAAAACTGAATATTAATTTCTTATTGATATGTCATCTTCATAAGGAGTTTAATGTAATGCCATTATGAATAATCCAATGTCTAACATATGTTACTGGTCAATAAATCTAACTTGAAGAAATTTTATACTTTGATGTTTAAAATATGGGAGAATTGTTCTTCAAAAAACAAAAAATCTGGGAAAATTGAAGAACATTGGAAATAATGATACTCTGTATTTCAATTAACATATAATATAGTACGATTTGATTGAAAAACTATATGGTCAGGATGAAAATATAACATAATTTGTCTTCAATTAAACAAAGCTAATACATGTATATTCTGGAGAGAAAAAAAACATTCATTTTTCTACTTTTGAACATAAGATTCATTAATCAAAATAAGAAAAAAAAATTCACAAAACAGATCTGTAATACAACGATAAATATGGTATAATTAAAAAATTAGGAAAATTTAGAAAATAACACCACATAATTTGCAAAATTTTGATTATAATACCTCATTTTCTAAAAGTTTTATTATAATACCACATAAAAAATTAAAATTTTGATATCACCACCAGATAACGGTTTCTGTGACGGAAAAAGAGTGTGGGTCCCACAGATTAGTTCACCCTCCAATTTTTGTACCTTTTAAACTCGATTCTCCCTCTCTCTCATTGATTACTTAACTACTCAAACATTGAATTCTCTTTGGTAAGATTCAACCACTAAAAATTGAGATTGAAAATGAAACCCTAAACTACATTTTGTGGTTGAGAAAGCGAATTGTGAGGAGAGGTGTCATTGTTTGAGCGAAACAACTCGGCGTGAAGTCGTCAGCCATTTTCATCAAAGGAAAAGCTTGGATATTTCTGGGTTACTAACAGAGACAGGAAGAAGATTCCAAAAGAGGTACCAATTAACCCTTTTACAGTTTTTTTTTTTTTTTTTTTTTTTTTTTTTTTTTTTGTCAAAATTGCAATTTTTGAGTTCATGTTAGGGCTAATTTAGGGAAAAATGTAGCTGACTATAAAATAGTCAAACTTCTGTGCGAATTACTGTGATTTAGGGTTAATTACGATATAATTGGTTTAGTTAATGGTTAAATGTTGTTAATTATTGTATCATTTTTAATTAAAAAGTGTGAGTTTGTTGCATTGTTAAATGTAGTGTGGTGGGGTTTTGATGTTTTATGAATTGTTAATTTTCCTGCTACTTATGTTGAAATTAGTGCTTGCATTGTGACTGTTATTCCAATTGGTTATTATGTAGATAATGGCCACCACTGATGGTTTGATAGACATTGTTTTTCGAGTTAGGAGGGGGGGGGGGCTTTTGTCCAAAAGAGAGTAAACAGAAAAAGGAGTTTACTTTGCTACTGTGGTGGGTTATGTTACTGGAGGAGGGGGGTTAAAGTACCTAAGCTTGATGTGCATTATATTAGGGAGGCTGCTGTACATGGATTTGTTAAGTACAATGTGGATGTCCCTACCCAATATAGGTGTTGGTATAGGGAAAAAGGGAAAACATTTAACACTGGTAAAAGAGAAACAGTGAATGAAGATGAAATTAGAGGGCTTTTAGAGACAGAAATGGGCAAGGGTATGTAGAAGTGTTTGTTAGTGTAGGGAATATTTCAAGCAACCCACACTTGAGCCCCACTGTGATCATACACTTAAGCATGGTGGCGTCCGAAGGGAAGGAAGCTAAAGCAAAAGAGTCGCCAACAAGTTTTAGTGTTGAGTAATTAGGTTTTGATGATTATAAACTAATGATGATTATCTATCTAACATGTTTGTTTAGTTGTGCATAGAAAGAACAAGTTATGCTTGGAACATGGTACAAGGAACCTGGGTAATGACAGGTATATATGTAAGGAACTTGAGTAATGTATGATAAGCAATATAAGGAACAAGCGCAATAATGAGAGATGGTTGATGAGCATGATGATGGCGAAGGATTCATGAAGGTAACTATGTAAATAGATGTTTACATATGTTAGCTTCACGAGGTAAGTATCCTATGCATATATAGGTCATGTATGTGTAGGAGTCTTTTAATTTAGTTTAGTTTTATTTATTGTTTTTATAAATGAAAAAACTAACCTTCTGTTTTACTTTGTTATCCTCAGAAGTTTGCTCAGTTTGTCATCATCAAAAAGGGGCAACTTGTTGACCCTTATGAGGTTTTGATGATGATAGTTATGATTGAGCAAACTTCCATTTAATAAGGATTTTCTAGTGTTGTGATGTTTGCAGGTTTAGTAAACTCTGGGAGTTGAAGAAGGAACTGAAACAGAGGAACTTTAGAAGATCCATGAGGATACAAGTAAAGTTAGAAGAAGAGTTCCAGAAATGGAACTTCAAGGTGTTCCCTGACAGGATCATATCAAGGGTTGTAATGACCTGTATCCAGTGTAATGCTGGGGTAATGGTGTGTCCTGACAGGAACATATCAACGGGTTGTAATGACCTGGTTCCGGTGTAATGCTGGGGCAAAACCTGAGATCCAGAATACATCAAGACTACAGAATTCCAGAACAAGAATCTCAGAGAAGCAACATGAAGACGGAGAAATAGAAGTATATTTCTCTAGGATTCATGTAAGTATGTTGGACATAAAAGTCGGTCTGGAACAAGTTTATATAGAGGCAAGGTGAACTCCAGACAGTCAATGAAATTAGAGTTACTGACTTGTCAGGAAATCAGAGACTGTCAGAAGTTCCGAACCTAATAGGAACTTAAGTATGCACGTCTTTAAAAGTCGGTTTTAATGATATATATTTATCTAATACGTGCATATCTTTTAGGGATTTGGTTTTACTGAATAAAGATATTTATTTTCTAATAAATTCCTTTTGGAAAAAGATAAGTTAGTTTAAAAGGTATTTTTAAACAAAAAGATAAGTTTTGAATAAAATCTGATTTTATGTTAATTATATCTTTATTATTAATGACAAATTTTACTCTTAACAAAAAGATATATTTTCGGAAGACTTGTTTTAGAAAATATCTTAAACTTATCTTTTCATAAAACCTATCTTTTTCAAGGTGAAATGAATAATTCGAGTGTACTATAAATATGCTCATATGTATTCATTCAAAGTTGAGGCTGATGAAGTGGAGTGGTCGTGCTTAATGGTTTTATCCTTCACCACGAAGCTAAGTCAGTCCTCCTGGTCAAAGTTCCTATCAGGTTTTGGTTACAGTTCGTCCAGTGAGTTCCAGACAGATCTCGAGTGTCCAACATATTAGTTTTATCTCTTTATTCATATATATATATGTATTTAGAGTTATTCAATGAGATCTTGTAATGGGAAAAAGGGTTTGAGTGTTTTGGGTTTTGGGGTGAGATTGTGAATTCTCTTAAATTCACGTTTGAGTGTAAGAGTTTGAATTCTCTAAAATTCGAGTGGTAGTGAGTCACTTCGAGTGTGTCTTGGGGTGCACTGTGGGAAAAAGGAACCTGAGTGTGTCTTAGGTCGAGAAAGGAACCTGAGTGTGTCTTGGGTCGAAAAAGGTGCCTGAGTTTGTCTTAGGTCTGATAGGATAGGTTCTTATCAATTAGCAAGTGTACGTGGAGGAACTTGCGAAGCAAAGGTCTGTGTAATAGGTTGTACTAGGAGAGTTGCCTATTATAGTGGAATTTGTTTATAAGTCCCAATAAGGCCGAGGTTTTACTTCCAGCTAGGCACTGGATGGTTTCCTCGTAAAATTGCTGTGTGCTTTAAGTTCCTTTTGCGTTTTGTTTCCGCTTAAGTTCTGCGATTGGAACCTACTACTATTCACCCCCCCTCTCGTAGTAGTTTATCTAAACTAACTTTTAGGAACTTGTAAACCGTTCACAGGGTGAAGGTTACGCCCCTTCATGATCTATGAGATCGCTAACTCCATAGTGGTCTGGAACCATGACTGGATATTCGGGGATGAAGGTACAAATTCAACCTAAAAGAGATTGAACCTGCCCTAAAAATAGGCCTCTACTTTATTCTTCTCATATTCATGTGCGCTTTCTGACTAACATACAATCAATATATTAATCCTAAACCTGTTTAATCTATATTGGTTGAATATTAATGCACAAACAAATCTATTACTGGCGATCACTTGAATTAAAATCACATTAGCCAAAATAAAATTATTAATTATCTTATTAAGCGTAATTACAAGTACAAATTCCCTTTAAACCTGCAAGAGAGGGCGTGATCAAGCAATAACAATAATATCAAGCAACATATAAATTATTGATACAACAAATCATCATCACAATAACAATCTCAATAAAGCATAATAATATTATTAGCAACATTCTAGGCATGATACTAACAAGATTAATAACAAATCCTAGCATGTCACTAAAATTAAAAATCAAAGCTTTAATCCCTAACATGATACTATCATGATATTAGAAAGAATAAAAAGCAACCTAAACATGATACTAGAAAGCAATAAAAACATCCTAACATGATACTAGGAATTACAATAATCTAAACATGCTTTCTAAAGAATAGGAAGTAGGCCAATTACTTACTTTGATGTCTCGTATCTCTTTCTATCAAAACAATACACACGTTAGTAACTTCAAGGAAAATATTAAATCAAACAATTAATTTAAATAATTGAAATAGGGATTTGGGACCAAACCCTTAGAAATTATCAACCTTTCACGTCCAGGGCGAAGGCAACTTCGAACTTGGGTAGGTGTGTCTAGAACTTGCGAATGCGGTATTGTGTTTGTAAAGGGAAGGCTTAGAAAGAGGGAGAAAGAACAAGCTATTGCTCAAGAAAGAGAAGAGAAAAATGATTGTTAATGATTGTCAATCAATAAAAATGGGGAAATACGACCCTATTTTTAAGAAAACTAACCCGGAAACGATCAGAAAAAGACCAAATCCCATCTAGAATAAAACTACCTCTGTCACGGCGTGACAGCTTTGTCGTGGCGCACTAGCTCTGTCGTTTCGTGATGGTTCACACGTTTTCTAAAATCCGTACGGAATCCTTAATCTAATTAAATTCGATTTATTAACGTCCGTACTTATCTTTAAAAATCAGATGTAATCTCTTTGAAACACTTGTTTTAATCCAAATAGAATTCTTTATTTTCTAAAAACATAATTATTAATCCTAATTCCATTAGAATTCAAAATAATCTTCTAAATTATGCTAGAAGATTGAAATTAATCCTAATAACTTTAGGAATATTAATTAATGGGCCCTTAACTAGATCATTGGGCCATATAAAACCATTTCGGGCCCAATTTAGTAATTTGGCCATAACTTCCTCATTATTCATCGGAATAGGGTTTATAATATATCGTTAGAAAGCTCTTTCTGAGCCCAACCCAACTACACCATTATTGACCCTTATCATGGACCAAACTAAATTGGACTGGACATTTTCATAAATAGAGTACATTTTTTTGAAAACAGAAAGAAGAGGCATTTTTATTAAAACAACCGCATCACAAGACTTTTCACACTTTCACTTCGTTCGATAATCAATGACGCGAAAGGTATTCACCACTGGGTTTGGTTTTTGGGGAGACACAATTAGGTGTCTACAGTTAGTGACAATGAAACAGACCACCAGGTTGGTGATAGGCCCATTACTCTTGAGGCCCAACACACCCCACAAAAGAATGCTTCAAGGAAGGTTAACACAGCAGATAAGAGTGTTGTTGTTAGGAGAAGTCTTAGGCTACATAAAACAGAAAAACAGGACAGTGAAAGGGGTGTTTCTTCACCTAAACCTATATCTAGTTTGCCTACCCAGAAAAATAAGGGAAAGGAGAAACTTCAAAGTGCAAGGGTGTGTGAGGCTTCTGGTAGTGGGAAGGACAAGGGGAAGGGAAAACAGAAAGCAGTTGAAAAGGGGTTGGTGTTTGAGAATGACAGTGATGATGATAGATCTGGGAGTGAGACAGGTTCTTCAAGTGATGATCAAAGTGAAAGGGACATAAATTGGGAGCCAGGGAAGAGGAATATGATGATGGTGATGAGCAGTGGTTTGTACAAGATTTAGCTGAGATACTTGAGGAGGTTAATAGGAAACTTAAAAAGGGTTTAAGTAAAGAAGGTGAACCAGGTGTGGTGAAGGAGGAGAGTTCAAAACTTAGAGAGAACTTGGATATAACTGAGGTTCAAATTCAGGAAGAAATAGAAGGGGATTCTGATGAGCTAAGAAGCTTGCATGGGTCTTCTGATGAAGAAGACAATAACCCTTGGTTTAATGAGAAGGTTGATTTTAATAAGCCTATTGAGCTTGTACCAAAGCTGCAGTTCAAGAATGTCTTGGTGCTGAGGAAAGCTTTAAGGCTTCATGCTATTCAAAACAGGTATGAATACTATTTCCTACACAATGATAGCACTAGGATTACTATTCAGTGTAGGCATAGATGTGCTTGTGAGTTTAGTACAAAGACCAGCAGAATGCCTCAACGTGTGTGTGTAGGTGGAGTAAAGTGTAATTCTAAGTGTATGCTAGGAAGTTGGTTAGACAAGAGAGTAAGCAAATTAGAAGTTTGAGGGTTCAGCATAACTGTATGAGGTCAAAGGGGAATACAAAGGTTACTGCAGAATTCATTGCAGAATGATATCTTGAGGATTTCGGGAGCAATCCTTGGTGGAAGGTGAAACAGATAAGGGACAGTGTTCTCAATGACTTGGGTATACATGTGACTTATTTCAGAGCATGGATGGCAAGCTGCAGAGCAAAATTAATCATTTATGGGCTAGCTACTAAACAATATGCCAGGGTATGGGATTATGGCAAGGCTATAATCAAGCATAATCCTGGATCAGGTTATAATATAGTTGCAGATGGAATTTGCAATCCTGAGCCACCTCTCTTTTTAAGGATGTTTATATTCCTAAGGTCATTTAAGGATGGATTTCTAAGGGGTTGTAGGCCTATAATTGGGCTGGATGGGTGCCACCTCAAAGGTCCATACCCAGGGCAAATACTAGTGGCAATGTCTAAGGATGGGAACAATGTAATATACCCCTTAGCTTGGGCAACAGTAGAAGTTGAGAATAGAGAACATGGAATTGGTTCTTGGAGTCTTTGATGGGCACTATAGGAAGTGATGATGGAGATGGTTACACCTTCATGTCAGACAAACAGAAGGCATGTTTGTAATTTAATGTAATTCAATACTTGTTACTGTCATTGAAAGTGTTCTGGTTATGAGTGTGTTTCTTGTGCAGGGATTGGTTGAAGCTCTACAAGCAATAGTCCCTGCAGCAGAGACCGGATTTTGTGTCAGACACATCTAGGCCAATTTCAAGCTGAAGTTCACTGGTGGTGCTTATAAGGAACTGTTTTGGACTGCTGCTAGGGCAACCACACAAGTAAGCTCCCCTCATTTTCATTTTGATGCTAGGTGTGTTTTAAAACAGTTGAGTAATTAGATCATTCTTTTTTTTTTTTAAGTTTGAGCATGAGGTTGCAATGGAGTCAATTAAGACTATGAATAAAGAAGCCTATGAGTATTTGGATGCCATTCCCACAACACACTAGTGTAGGCATGCCTTCACCCCCAACTGCAGGTCAAACATGTTATTGAATAACATGTGTGAGACCTTTAATGCAGTCATAAAGGATGCTAGAGATAAGCCAATCCTCACCCAAATGGAATTGATGAGGAGGTACATGATGAGAAGAAATAATGAAAAATGGGAAGACTCAAAGATCATCACAAGCAACCTCATCCCCTATGTCATAAATATTTTTCAGAAGATAAAATTTGTGTCAAGACATTGCACAGTGAAGTCAAGTTGAATGATGACCAAGTGATAGTGGACTTGGGTCAAGGCACTTGTACCTGTTATCACTGGCAACTCACTGGCTACCCATGTGTTCATGCATATGCCTGTATTATGGACCAAATATCTGACATTGAACATTATGTGCATCCATACTATCACATGGACATTTACAAGAAAGCTTATGAACCCCCAATTCAACTAATGCCAGGTCCCAAACATTGAAAAAGAGTGGATGTGAGAGAACCACTTCCACCAGCTTTCAAGATACAACCAGGAAGACCAAAACAAAAGAAAAGAAAGCTGGAGCAAGATGAGGTATCAGCAAGGGGGGCCAATAGAACCAGAACAAATAAAGGAAGAACCAATGCAAAAATTATGGTGGTTATGGACACTATGCAAAGACTTGCAAGCTGCCTACTGTGGGTGAATTATCTGAACAAAGATCAGCAGGTAGACCCGCATTTGACTCACCTTGGGTGGTGGAGCAAAGGAATAAGAAACAGAAAAGAGCTTCAAGGAAGGTAATTGTTGTGGAATTTGTACAATTAAGTATGTTGTGTTGTTAGTTGACTTTGGAATGGGTACTTCACTTCTTTTTTTTTTTTTGGACAGAGTGCCATAGGAGCATGACCAAATAGCATTGCAAACAAATCTTTTCCTCAGGAGAGGCTAGGGTTTGAACCACTCAGCAAGAGGAGAGGTTCACAAAACCAACCACTGTCCCAGCAAGAATCACAGGCTGCATTTCAAATAGGGACAACCTCCAGTCAGCCTACTTCAAGCAAAGATGCAACAGTGAGAACAACTGGAGTGCAGACCAGAAGGGAAAAACTTCAGACTTTTAACAAGCTTAATCTCACTCAATGATGTAATTGAGTAGGAAGATTGATGTATGATTGCGGACAATTATGTAGCTAGTTAAGTGACAATGATTGTAATGAATTAACATTGTCATGGGGTGATAGTTTTTGAACTAAGTAGTTGTTGTCAGTATTTTGTATGGCTCTTATGGTGCCCAAACTTTATTCAAAGTTTCAGACTTATGTTCCTATGTTCAAGGTACTAATTTTACAGTGGAAAAGGCATATGTTTTTGTGTATTTGCTTTGCTCATATAGTTAACAAAAGTCATATTATTGCAAAATTGCAAATAAATGACAAACAATTAACAACTAATGTGGATCATACTCTGTCCACTTAATTTCATTAACATTAAAAGTAGTGCATCCATGTTCATTACATTTAACACAATTAGAGTAGTAACCTAACCATCACAAAGTACAAAACAACCTGCAAACTAGCTACTTAACCATCACAAACACTCCCAAAACTCCAACAAATACACTAATAACAAGGGCCAACACAAACCAAATTACAAAGTGTTGACTCATGTCTCCCCTGCCTTTAACATCTCTGCTCATCCTCTTTTTGTCAAAGTTGAGAGCCTTGCATTTCATCTTTAAATTATCAACCTCATTCCGCAAACACCTCATTTGGCCACTAAGGTCTTCAACTTCCCTTTTGTAGTCACTTACTTCACCCTTTAATAACTTCTTACCAACAACAAGTTGTTAATAACCTGTGTTTGCCATGTTGTCCCATCAGGTTGATCAACCCACTCAAATGCCTAACACCCCCTACTTTCAGTCACAGGATCAAAGAACTTTCACGTCAAGAATTTTCTCCCAGGATTCTCCCATGTCCAACAAGTCAGCTTTGCAAATGGCACACCACATTGACACTTCTTCTCTTTTGAAGGAGATGAGCTTATGAAAGACATGACCTGTAATAATATGGAATGCAAAATAAACGCCAGACCCTATATTCTAATCTAATTGAACAGCAAAACAAATCAAATTAAAGATTGGAACCGAAATTGGAAAACCCCCAATTCAAGAATTTGGGTGAACCCTAATTTTAAAATTCGCTAAATCTTACCTTATTTCAGCTTTGTCCACCCTTGAATGGATGTTGAATCGTTGAATTAGGTTAGGTTTCGACTGCACTATCTGCAATTTCCCCCAAATCTATGAGTTTAATTGTTCCAGAATTGCAAGAATGAACGTTAAAGATGAGAATGGAAGACTTTTAAAAGGGATTCCATAAAGTAGCCATTACAGTGGGCCCTAGTAACAGTTCCACTAACGGAGTAACAGTTTTGGTGGTGATATCAAAATTTTAATTTTTTATGTGGTGTTATAATAAAACTTTTAGAAAAGGAGGTGTTATAATCAAAATTTTGCAAATTATGTGGTGTTATTTTCTAAATTTTCCAAAAAATTATTATATAACAAAACATTGTATATTAATACTAATTTCTAAAAAAATAAACAACTTTTCAAGCAAAAGATGAAGAACAAATTTTTATAGAATATATACAAAGAATATGAAGAATATTGGAAGAGAGAGAAGAGAGAAAATCAAACCGCAAAAATTTAAGCCAAAAAGAGAAGAATTATTCGTGAAGCATAAACAACATTATATTTTTAAAAAAATTATAGAAAAAATCTGAAGGAAAAAAATGGATATCAAGAACATGAAGAACAGATAGAAAAGGGAGAAGAGAGAAAACTTAGACAAAAAAAAATCAGCCAAAAAAATGAGAGGAGAGAGAATGGGGTGGTTGGGAATGTGGGTACATTAATTATGCCTAGAAAATACAAATCAGATTTGAAATTTGATTTAAAAATTTGGTTTAAATTTTGAATGAAATGTTTAAAAATAATATTTTTGGGGCCCAAAATATTAACCTATCATAGCATGCCAAGTCATCGGTTTATATACAGCCTACATAGACCAGGTTTATGTGTAGCCTTTACCGATTCTCGTGGACTATATTATTACTTAAAAATTAACGAGAATTATTTATGATTAAAGGTTTTAAAGTTTGACCGTACGCAAAATTTTATTGGACCAAACGAAGAGCGAGAAAAAAAAATAACACGTATTAGTACATCCATCATCGATTATTTTTCTACCCGTGACAAGCGTTGGTCTAAATGAGGCCTAATCCGTAACCCTTTTTGAGCCAAACCTACTATCAACCATACCAAGCCTAATCCATTGTCCTGCCCAATAGCCAAACTATAGAGGACTGTTAATTGGTGTAAGTTAATTCATCCCCAAAAAAACTACATTAGCCTCTTGATGCGAAAAAGATGCAGTTTGAAGGCAGTACTTGGTTACTCCCTGGGCAACCATATACCCTAGTGACACAATTAATATGGAGAAATACAAATCTTTCTATCAGTTTATAAAATGAAGAATAATCTTTTTTCAAAAAAATAAATAAATAAATAAAAATAAATAAATAAATAAATAATAGAAGAATAATCTTATGGGACATGCCTATCTTATTCAAAATCAGCCTTCCCAGGTAAATCATAACCTCTACTGTTAAGAGTTGAGACTTAGTTTGGGACCAGTGAATCCCAAACCGTAAAGGTGGAGACACATTTTAGACATAAACTTCCAATGAGAAGTTGCCATGTCATTGCTAGCCAAAAAAAAAAGAGAGGGAAATTTAGGGGAGAAAATTATTTGGGTTTAGACGCGTAAATACATGGTTGAGCGGGAGAAAAAAGTTAGGCGCCAAACTGCATTTAATGTGTACTAATTCCAATATTGTGTTACTAAACAATTATATTATGATACTAATAAATAAAATTTGTTACTAGAAATAATAATATCCTAGTCAACGTCATTAATGAAGAGAGAGATTTTTTTAAAATTGAATAATATATCATTTGATAATGTTTCTTAAAGTACAAATCAAAAAATTATTATAAAATCACCAATGAAATTCTTTTTTAATTCTCTTTCTAAAGACATCCATATCGATATATTTTCGAAAATGTTAAATAGTTGGACAATTTTAACCTTGCTATAGTCTTGTATTGTAGCTTTATTTTTTTTGCTTTCGATACTAGTAAACATTGTTTTGTTATAAAAAATGGATATAAATTTAAATTAAAGCAGCGGATTATAAAAATAACATGTCCAATGGTTACAATGAAACATCTGATTGATTGTTCGTTACAATAAAATATTGTAGTGATATAATAAAATATAATTAATTGATGTGGCTTTATTCGCCTTTATGTTTAATGAAGCGATACAATCAAATATAGTGGAGTGTTAAAATCAATACTGTAACATTTGTATTTCAAAAATTAATGCACTGTAATTTATTTCAAAAAATTTCGCTTACCTTTATTTAAACAAAAGTTTCTACGTGATAAGATTATTTTTAAACAAAGGGTTTATAATAATAACTCATGATCAATTGTTATTTTTTTTAAAAAAAATAAATTAATACATGCTGCTTAATATTTACATTAGATAATTGTTAATTATAAGATACTACAAATATTAATCTTGTAATATACAAATACTAAATTTCGATCAATTATTTTACAAAAAAAATGATATTATGCTAAAATAAATATTTACTAAGTAAGGATTAACTCTTGAAATGTAGAATTTTTGCTTCAACCACACAATACAAATGACAAAACTTAAATTGGAGGGGTTAAATGAAATAGTGAAAGGTTAAAATCAAATAGTATGGGGTTAAAACATATAACATTTGGAATACAAAAAGTAGTTATCGGTTACTAATAAATATAGCATTATGTGAAACAAATTAAAAGTTTCAAATTACAAATTTATAATATAAATATATATTTTACCATGTAAGAAGGTCTAAGGGCCTGTTCACATTTACTGAATTGAACTGAACCTGATTGAAGCTGAACTAAAATGAACTGAACTATATTGAATTGAGTTGAATATTTTATGAGAGAAGGAAATTAGGAACTGAACTGAACTGAAATTAAGCTGAAGTGAAGAGGCCCTTAATCTTCGTTTTATTATTATCCTTTTTTTTTCCTCATTGTGTACGTAATAAAAAAAATAGTGACTATATTCAATAATAAACCATTCATTCATTATTATTTACAATACTATTTTGATCTTATTCCTTAGTATTAGATAGTCGATTAATCTAAGTCACAAAAATTATTAAACTTGTATGTACACACATACTAACTATTGATCAATGTAATTTTTAAAAATAAAATGATGCACCTTTATAATAATACAACTATTGAATCTCGATCATTTGTTTTACCAAAAAGTAAAATTACGCTCCTTAATATTATTAATAGATAATAATTGATTATTAAAAGGCATAACAATTATAATATTACACTAATCAATTGGTTTCCCAAAAAGTGAGATTAGGCAAAAAATAATCATTTACAAATTAAGTTATAGTTAATGAAATACTTAATATAATGTTTGCTTGAAACACGTTATACTTCTCCGTTTCTTTTTAGTTGCTACACTAGCCTATTTTGGAAACTGTTAATTAGTTACAACACTTTCTATTTTTAACATTTCTTTCTCTTTATCTCTCTCCTATCACATGGCTTCATTTTATTTTTCTCTCTATTTCTCTCATCTTAAAAAATTGTCTAGGAGAACGTGAAGATAAAAGTACGTGTAAAAACTAAAAAAAGGAGGAAGTACCAAGGATATCACTTAAGTTGGGCTAAAATAAATAGTGAAGGGTTAAAATAAAATGGTGGAGGGTTAAAATAAAATAAATTTAGAATACAATTAATAGATATCGGTTACTAATAAATATATCATTTTGTAAAAAAAAAAAAAGTAAAAGTTCTAAAATAATTCAATAATTAACTTAAAATTTTCAAAACATTGCTTACTTATTATAAGAAAATTTTTGAAAGTTAAGAGTAAAATGCAAAATAAATAAAAGTTATTAAACATATTAATAATTAAAATTGCAAGATATTCACCATGTTAACATCTTGATACTTTATATTTGTATAGTATACACGATCATTATTTACAAACTATAATATAAGTTTTGAATACAATTTAGATAATTGTTGTTAGAGAAAATACATGTTGATAATTTGATTAACAAAAGAAACATATCAAGGGGTATTTTGGACAATTTTTCCAGTTTAAGGGGGGTAATATTGTACTTTTGCCATGACTGACATGGATACAATACCTTGTCATGAAACTCACTTAATGTTTACCTACCAAAAGAGTTAGCATAATAAACGCCTGTTTTCTCCATTGAAGACTTGAAGTACTCCTTCTTCCTTCCTCTTCCTTATAACTCTTTCCTAATTTCCACCATTTTCAACTGCATATTTGGAAATCAAATAAAGAAAACTGCTTCAATGGAGAAGATGGTTACCTCTACCCTTTGGGGTTGACCATGCCCTTTATTTAACACTTTATTCATAGGGTTTTAGTTTAATTTGGCGGCGAAGCCGCTGATAATGGTGATGTCTCCGATGGGTCATGGGTGGAATTGAGATGGTCTTCGCGAAGATTCAGCTGGTGGTTCTATGGCTGCCATTGATGAATGAAGGAAGTAAAATTTATGATGGAGTTATTTCATTGCTGGCTCAGCTAAATGCCACACAACAATAATTGACAACATATTCATGAGTTGGCAATTAATACTGTTTGACTTATTTACAAAAGAACCATTTGATAAACGAAAAGCGTTTATCAAATATATTAACTGGGGCGGCCTCTTGTTGTTACTATAATATAGTTCTTGAATACTATTTAAGTGACAGTAGTTGTTACTAAATAAATTACAAACATACAATCATTACTACCCGTTGTTTTTTATTTTTATTTTTAAAACTTAGCCCTTTTTTCTTATCTTTTAATCACAATTATTTTAATTATTTTTCAAGTGACTACAAACGTTTCGTGGATTGAAAAACTTGATATTTGTATCTAAAAGTGAATATTAATTTCTTATTAATCTATTACCGAGATAATTCAAGAAGTTTAATGTGTTGCCATTGTGGGTAATCTAGTGTCCATCTTCTGTTACTAATCAATAATCTAACTTTAAAAAGTTTATGCTTTGATGTTAAAATCTGGGAAAACTAAAGAACATTGGAAATAACGATATTTCCATTCACACAATACTATACGATTCGATTGAAATGGGATGAAAATATAACAAAAATTGTCTTCAAACCAATTTAATAATCTAAAAATCAATAAAATGAAACTAATGTATGAATAATCTGTAAAGTAAAAAAAAAAAAAAAGATTTTATTTCCAGTTTAAGATTCATACAAATAAATTAAAAAAAAAAACAAAACAGATTTGAAACAACAAGGATAAAGAACAAATAATTAAAAAAACTGTACATCGAAACATTATAGTAGTACATTCATATCAATTTCTGAATAAAAAAAAAAAAAAAAAAAAAAAAAAAGACATCAAAACTTTAAGCAAAAGATGAGGACTAATTTTTACAGAAAAAATATAAAAGAAGATGAAGAACTTTTAAAGGGAGAAAAAATCGGACCACAAAAATTTCAGCCAAAAAAAATGAGAGGAGAATTTTTCGCTAATTCGATAGATAAACAATGTTTGATTTGTGAAACATTATATAAAAAAATAAATTATAGAAAAAATCTGAAGAAGAAAAATTCATGAACATGAAAAACATTAAAATGGAGATAAGAGAGAAAAACAGACCATAAAAAATTTCATCCAAAAAATTAGAGGAGAATTATTAATTAATTAGACACATAAACAAAATTTGATTCATGAAACATACGGAGTAACATAAAATATTAAATCAAAGAAAAAATCTAAAAATAAAATAAAATAATTTCATGAACATGGAAAACATTAGAAGAGAGAGAAGAGAGAAAAATTGGACCCAAAAAAAATCTAGCCAAAAAAAAAGAGAGGAGAGAGAATAAGGTGGTTGGGAATTTGAGTACATTATTTGTGCCTTGAAAATGAAAATCAGATTTGAAATTATGTTTGAAATTTGAATGAAATGTTTTAAAATAGTTTTTTTTGGACCCCATACAAAACATCTATCACAAGCTGCCACATCATTGGTTTATACTTGACCCACATAAACCAAGTTTATGTATAGCCTTTGCCGTAAATATCTCCAATTCTAATATGCATAAAAATTATAAAAACTTGATATTAATAAGATATACAATGAGACAAATTCAACAAGATTCTCGTGGACTATATTATTACTTAAAAATTAACGAGAATTATTTATGATTAAAGGTTTTAAAGTTTGACCGTACGCAAAATTTTATTGGACCAAATGAAGAGCGAGAAAAAAAAAAGATAACACTTATTAGTACATCCATCATCGATTATTTTTCTACCCGTGACCAGGTCTAAATGAGGCCTAATCCGTAACCCTTTTTGAGCCAAACCTACTATCAACCATACCAAGCCTAATCCATTGTCCTGCCCAATAGCCAAACTATAGAGGAATGTTAGTTGGTGTAAGTTAATTCATCCCCAAAAAAACTACATTAGCCTCTTGATGCGAGAGAGATGTAATTTGAAGGCAGTACTTGGTTACTCCCTGGGCAACCATATACCCTAGTGACGCAATTAATATGGAGAAATACAATCTTTCTTTCAGTTTATAAAATGAGGAATAATCTTCTTTCAAAAAAAAAAAAAAATTGAAGAATAATCTAATGGGACATGCCTATCTTATTCAAAATCTGCCTTCCCAGGTAAGTCACAACCTCTACTGTTGAGAGTTGAGACTTAGCTTGGGACTTGTGAATCCCAAACCGTAAAAGTGGAGACACATTTTAGGTCTCAAATAATCGCATTGACGCTCTTCCATTTTAGTGCTATACCAGAGATACTAAGCCAAAGCACAAGAGACATACAAATAAAATACATCCAGGTGAAACTGATTAGCAGTTTAGCACACAAGCCAATCTAATATAAATTACAGGATTTTACAAGCCCAGTCAAAATTTGGAAGCAATGAGACCAAGCTACAGAAAGGTCTGCGATCCCTTGGCTATCTCGAGCTGCATATCTGCATTGGCTATCAATCGTTCATTCAGCAGTTGGAAGAAATGCAACTGTCAACTTGTTTAGCATCAATTAGTTCGAGGCCATGACGAAGCATCAGAAAGATGTTAACCTTTTTTATGTATCACAGACCCACCGGCTTGCCCATTAGTTTGGGGAAAGGGTCTTGCTTGCTCAGAACTACGACTTTACTCTTGTGTGCAAAGTACCCTTTTATAAGGTTTTTGTGAATTAGAATTGCAACTATACATTCCACCTGCATCAAAGTAATAGCACAAAGATTAAGCCCCCATTGCAACTGGTCAATAGCAGAATTAATAAGTAAAAAAGCAATCACCTCATCAAGATCCATGTCTATCCGAAGCCATTTCAGTGCTTTGACTATAATGTCCAATTTCACCTGATGTGCTTTACTTGGATCTTTTTGTTTTTGGATAGTATAGCTACAAATGTGAAAGATACATGAATAATCAGCTTGATGAGAACATGTATATGAAGATAATATGCGCTTACATTTTTTTCAGTAATCTTCTGTAAACTTGGAGCTCGAGTTTTTCTAATACAAGGTAAACACCTGATCTCAAGAACCTAACAAAATAAAATTCAGTTCCACGATAGCAAATCAGCACACCCAATGAATAATTTTGAGGGGCCAAACATTAAAAACAAAATATACCTATCTTCGTGCTCTTGGAGAGCACACCGTAGTAGTCGGAGATCACCTCTTCTAAGAGCTAAGACAACATCCCTGTACTGCATAATGCAAATACCACATATAAATGTAGGGCTTGAGTGTAACAAAATCAGATCAAATATGTTAACAAATAATAAAAATCCCAATGGTTGCTTTCTGCAAGTATATTTAAGGGAAATCGATGTTTTAACTCAGTTCATCAAGTATGATTTTCTTTTCTATATGCAGTCATATTCTTTTCTAGGTTGTATCCTTGGTACATGGAGAACATTTGGAAATTATCGAAATAGCAACAAAAGAGAAGGCAAAAAACCAAATAACTTATTTCACCTCAAGAAGATTATACTTCTGCAACAGTAACTCTCCAGGCAAGATGCCTATTGAAAGCTTTACAGGTATCAGATATTTCAGGATCATCCTGTTATATCAAAAAAAAAAAACCAATATACATGTAAAACAAGAAAATGAAGCATACAAAAGGATGCAGAAAAAACTCAAAAAAGTATGGAAACTCAAATAATTGAATGCGAACTCTTCCCCCCCCCCCCCCCCCCCCCCCCCCCCCCTCTCACCCCTTGCAAGAACAACCAGAATACAGACCTGTACTGCATCATAATAAAATCTGCCAGATAATTGAGCAACCACACTGAAACAAACCCGTAACTCTCTTCTATCATGTAAGATTAAGTAAAAAACCTGAGCATGAACGTGAAATTTTGTCTATACAGTTTAAAGAGCAGAGGAATTTCTTCTGTCCAACAAGGATAATTTTAAGTGCAAGATAAATAAGGCAGGGAACTTGAATCTGAATAGTACTACTGTATTCTGGAATGTGCAAATGTGGAGAGGGATGTTCAGGCAACATCTCATACTGTAATAGACTGATAATCTTCATGCTAATAACAGTAAAATAAAGAGACAGATTGGTTATTTAATTAGCTAATTAATCTGATTTTTTTGGTAAGTTAATTTATAAAGAAGAAATTAGAAAGATGGAAGCTTTACTATTGATTGTAATGGTGGAAGGGTTACAAATGATAAGTTAATAGCTTAAGGCTATTTCTCTCAATAGTGAGTTGAGCTCACAACACTCCAAGGAGTGACTTGAGGTCACAACTCTCAACAAGTTCATCCAATTTTAGCCTACCTTCTTCTTTCTTCCCTCTCTCTATTTATACTAAGGTTACAAACTACTAACCTAATAATACTAGATTTCCCAAATTGCACATACCACATTTGATAACTACTGACATACTAAACTACCCATAATACCCTCCCCTAAGTCAGTTCATTACACATACCAAGAAATCAGAGATGCAAACTGGGGACTCTTTGCCAAGGTGGAAAGGTTGCATAGATCAAAATATAGTATTAAGGTTATTATAATAAACAAAATGAACATCCATCAAAAAAAAAAAAATGCAGCTATAATATGCACAAGGGTCAGCTACAAACTTGTTGTGATAATAAGAATAAAACAAAGCAGAATTCACTAATTTTTTTTTTGTAACATGCATATTTAACTGTCAATCATTTGAGCTACAATGAAAAATATATACTTTGTATATGCTTTTTGCTTGCAGAGAAAGGAATATCCCTTGACCTATTCGTATAATGTGATTCTCAAACACCACGAGATATCAAGACCAGAGATTGTGAAGGGGATGCAAACAATACCTTATATTGGCAGCATGGTCAGGGTGGCAATGAGCCAGAGCATAGGACAATTTCTCATCAGCCTGCAGGTTAAAGACACTGATTTTAGATATGAGGATATGCACGAGAACCATGAACAGAATTTTCCACTAGATCTAACAAATCCAAAGCCAAAACTAGCACACATTCTGTCTTAGGTTGATTCAGTGAGTGTTGCTTTGGATCTTGGTTGGTCCATTGTGACTTTTTAGTAGTAATGCAAACAAATTGAGTGAATTGAGCTTTGGATCTTATTCCTTTAATTGTGAGTTGTTAGTGATACAAGAAAATCGAGGACCAATGACTTTATGTTCAAGAGCAATCCTCAACAGCTGACTTTTTCGCCCTTACCTACAAGGGCTACAACCAAAAGTTATTAAGGAAGTAACACCAAATTAATTCTTTATATTGTATTTCCTTACTTTCTTAGAATCATTCAATATGTTAAGATCTGAGGCTACTAAACATATACGCAGCACCAGTGACTTTTTCCAGCCATTAATTCATTCCTTATGTTGTATTTCCTTAAATGTTTAGTGTAAAAGACAGTGTAACCAATCCAGCTAAGTTATTAAACCTGAAATTCAAGACTATAAATGAGAATTAGACCAAGTACAAATTCGGCTCATGTATGATGTATCTGGCAACAGGAAATTAGTAGAATCCTCTCCAACAGACAGCCTTCCAAAATCATATGACCATTCAAAAGATGCAGACACTGATTGCTCAGCATAGAATGTTTGGGTTGTCAATCTGGAACTTAAATACACTAATTGCTGATCTTCGAAATACTGAACAGTATGAGTCTATGAGATAATGTACACTTATAATAATCGAGAATTATGAGCTGTATGTTTGCTTCTACATAAGCTACAAGAGTACAAAGGAACCTAATATTGACAGTAAATGTAGAGAGCTGTTTTACCACAGTTTCTTGACAACTTACAACTACAGCGGATCCTCCAACAGACATTTGTATAAGACGTAAGGTAATTACAGGTTTAATAAGAGAAAATTATTGCCTGTAAAAAAAAAAAAAATCACTTACAGCTGGGAAATTTTCATTGAAAACTTCAAGTCGGCCCGTATAATACATGTAAGTCACCTGCCACAACATAGGAGTCCAACATCTCCTGAATATAAGCAAATATATTGATATATGTATTTTGACAAGGATAAATAACATTTTGAAAAATGCATTGTGAAGTACCTTATCTCTGGGTGGAAACTCCTCAAAATCAAATATACGCGCAGTCTCAATGCTTCTTATAACACTTCGACAGAGATGGACAGTACCAAGCTGTAAAAAGGCAAATAATACAAGTTCATCAAATCATGAGAACAATCTCCTTTCCTTAGCCATAATCAAGATTATATAAGTCTGAATTAGCTAAACTAAGTCCAGCTGTCCAGTCATGCATAATATGACATTAACAGCATATTTGAACAACAATAGTGAAGAGAAAGGGAAAGGGAGGGGAAGGAAAAAGAGGGAAGTGAAAGGGAGGTGAGGGGAGGGGAGGGAGAAGGTGACTTTCCATTTTCCTTTCAAATCTCTCCAACAATGGAGGGATTTGGTATATTAAAAAGGGAAGGAAAATGGATCCTTCCGATTCCCTCCCCTTCCCTCTTGCATTAGATATCCAAAGTTTGGAATTGCTGCAAGTTCACTTACACTATGTTTGGAATGAGAGAATTGGAGGAAAAGGAAGAGAAGAGAAAAGGAGGGAAGCATCATCTATTGTTTGGATATTTAATGGAAGTATGGAAGGGGAGGGAATTGGAAGGATCCATTTTCCTTCTCCTTTCAATAAACCAAATCTCTCCATTGTTGGAGAGATTTGAAAGAAAAATAGAAAGTCACATTCTCCCTCCCCTCACCTCCCTTTCCCTTCCCTCTTTTTCCTTTCCCTTCCTTTCCTTTCACTATAATTATCCAAACATAGCGTTAAGGAGCATCATTAGAAGATAGAGCAAAGGAGAAGATGTCGTGTCATAAATGCGGCAATTGCAATTTTGTGGTGCTGCTCGAGTTTTCCAAAGAACCATGCTAGCTAGTCACCTGCTTTGGGAGCAATGACAAATTTGTGGTGCTGCTCGAGCTTTTTAAAGAACCATGCTAGCTAGTCATCTGCTTTGGGATAAAATTTCTTATTTAGCATCTTCTTGGCAAAGGGAGCTTTTAGTAGTTATTCAGTGGAAATTTACAGAAACTGCGCTAATTTGGAATCTGACTTTGCTTCTGTTCATTTATTAAAAATAAAATCTTTATAGGGGGGGGGGGGGGGGGGGGGGGTCATTTCTCCCTTACATCAATTTCTAGTCTAGTAGGTGAAAGAAACACCCTCTAAATACTTAATGAAGGAGTGATACAATTAGAAATTACAGCACATATTTTACATTTATGACATAGATAATATGATTATGACAGAATGGAAAAGAAGGCATTAAAGAGATTAAGGCAACAATCAAAATGCACCTTGAAGTAGATTTTGAACAACTGACAAGTCACATGCAAGGCTCCAACACGTTTTGGCCCTTTTCCCTGCCAAACACAGCAGACCCATATCAACATCATTCCATCAAAACAAATGAGTCTAAGCATTGTTCCTGGAACAGCCCTCTTCGAAGCAAACAGGCAGAACTCAAGAAGACACAGCCACCATGCATTTACATGATTTTATATAAACAAAAGATAGAATGAGATGATAAGAAACCAAGAACAAGAGGGCAAAAGATATACCTAGTTTACAGTTCGCAAGTTTAGCCTGCAGATCTTACAATAAAGCTAACCAGATTATGTGAAGACATGAGTCTGAAATTTTCTCATATTTTCATGTATTTGTTGGAAATTTAGACTTTGCCGTCTTTTTGTACATAGAAATTGATGTTTTAGAGCAAAATATATATATATATATATATATATATATATATATATATATATATATATATATATATATATATATATATATATATATATATATAAAGTTTGCTCAGCTCAACACGATAGTCCAAAGCACAATGCATCCACAAGCTCCAAGGAAGTCACAACAACGAAAATAAACGGAGTAACTCAATCTATGCAAGTACTAGATTCTCTATCTTCTCTATTATCTAGATTCAATTATCCAGTTACCCCATTAAAAATGTTCATCCTCTGTGAGTCTGTGATAGGCCTCTTTGAATAACAGTTTTCTTTCAAATTCAGCCGGGAAACACAAACAAGTCCACTCTTACTACACAATTTTTTTTGTCAAGAACTCTTACTACATTTGTATCTTCAGAGATATTAAATTCAGATCCCCCCTCCTCAGTCCAGACCCACAATTTCTCTATAAGATATGATGTGGGTAGGAGCCATGGCACCATGTACAATTAGATTAACTGCAGTCACTTCCTAGGAACCTAATACTTGCCACATTTTGAGTATACCTTCCAATAATTCTTTATTTAATTTTTTTTTTTTTCTTTCTAAGGTAATACACTGATGAGCAAAGATTTATCCCTCAGCTTAAGATTCAAAGTTCGGCTCTGTCTGGGGGTGATGATGAGCTAAAGTGGCCTTGTTAGCTACTCTAGAATCTAGTGAGCTGAGCAGGGCTAAACACAACATGCAAGGCTCATGAGTCTCTCTAGACTTTAACATTAAATCTTTACATATAAAAAATTCTGGCTTGCATTTACTAGTAAAGACTTCACACAAGTGAGGGTCCCAATATAATAGCAAAGATAAAGAGCTTGATGGTTGGAAATATCTTTAATTTAGTTCGAGATGTAAACTACATTAAACTTCAAGTTTTTGAGTTTGATAAAGTTGGAGGCTTGGAATGCTACAAACCAAGTTGAGCTCACCTGAGACTAGCTACTCCAAGTTGGAGCTTGATCTAAATCATTCTCACTCCTAGCTCCACCTAAAGGTGTGCTCTTTTCACCTTAATTTCACTCGTCTAAGTTTATTAACTTATGTTGAACCTATCTAAACTTATTGGTCTAAATTAACCAGAACATATTAGAATATATTGTAGTTGTGAATAAAGCTTCAGTTGCCTTTATTAACCTTGGATTTTAACTTATGGCCCTGAACTTTATTTATCAAACCTATCAGCCCTAGCAACTTAGCAAGTGGATAAAAAGTGAGGAAAAACTTTAAAGTCATCATTACTCCTTCCATCCCTAAATGATAGGCCATATGTCTTTTTTTATCTTCCCAAAACCTAGGCAACTATCTAAATTTAATTAGCTAAAATTTTAACTTTCTCACATTAGACTTACACTGAACTAAGAACTCCAAGGAACAACATATAAGAATATAAAGAGTGAAGAATATTTGTAGTACTTTAACTCATATACTTAGAAATGACTAATCTAATGGAGCCTACCAAAGTACCAATAGAGGGAGTATTGCTACTTGTCACGGCCTCCAATTCCGGTCTTGGCCTCTTAACATTTCCATATCTAGTCTAATTCCACAATCTATAAGGCAAGGGATGATGTCAATTAAGGTTCTAAGTGAGGCAAATTTCCAACTTGCAGACATAAAGTCAAACAAGTGCTCAAAGTGCACTATAATGCTCGGAATTGTCTCGAATTACGTCAGTAAAGTAGTACAGGTTTTTCTCTTAACATAAAGAATAGTGGATCCAACTTCCAAATTTTCTAATTGATCTGAATATGTGATATAGGATAATGATGTATTGCTATGAAATTCTTTAATTTATTTTTACAACTTAAATCATAATATGCATTAAGTGAATTTAACTCATGAACACCATTTAAACAATAGAAATGTGTACTCACAAGGAGCTTGCAACTCCAAATTTATCATAGTGATATGAAGAATTTACTTACAAACCTAACAAACTTTTCCCCAAACTACCTAAAACTATTTTCGACCAAATTCCCCCTATAAACCCTTTTCTTAACCTGGATTCTCAAAAAATAAACCCCATGATAACTTGATGGCATACCACGGTTGTAACTCTGGCAGCCCTCATGTCCTCACCTAACCAGTTACATGCCTTCAAGGCTTCAATTTTCCTTTCGAAATATACAATATAAACCCACAAACTAAGAAAACCGGCAATGATAATAAAAGCATTGTATATGCTGAATCAAAAACGAAATTAAAGGGACTAAGAAGGAAGTGAAGAAACATACAGCAAGGACACCGAAAACTTTCATGAGAAAAGAACCAGCCGCCTTCAATTTGTCCGGGGTTTTACCATTTGATGCCAACTCTCTATCAGCCTATGATCACAACACACAAAATAATTCAAACAAATGCCATAACCAATGCCAATAACTATCCCAACACAGTATAAACTAGCAACTATAGTATAGTATACATCAATCATACCCTCTCAGCAATAATCCTAATCTCATAAGCAACAACACATAACGCTTCCAACGCCCACGCCGATTCCCAGTTCCGAAATTCCTGTATAAATGCACTAAACAATCACCCATTCCAAATTACAACCTACCCTTAATAATTCATTAAAAATAAATCAATCTCAAATTAATTAACAAAAAAAAGTATCATACTTGGCAAATTTCTCATAGGAATTATAAGCATCAACCAATTGACCAAGCTTGTAACACTGCAAAGCTCGAAGCAAAGGAACCAAAGTTTCATGTGATTGTCTGATCAACCTACTCACATCCTGTAAGATTCAATCAAAACCCATAAAATTGTAATACAATATAAGATTGAAAGACAATTACTTTAATAATAATAATAATTAACAATTGAAATAGTATCATAAGCATAAACCCTAGGATGAAGAAGAGAAAGACCTGGAAGATGTTGAGGGCGTCGGCAACAGAGAGGAGTTTGGGATTGTTGGAAGAGAAAGAAAGAAGGCGACGAAGTAAAGGTCCGTTTTGAGTAGCAATGGCGTCGGAGTAGCTGTTGAGGTAATCTGTTATTCTTCTGTGCGCTTCGCCCATGCTTATGTACGCCATTGTTTTTTCTTTCTTGCTCTAGTGCTTCAAAGCAGCAACTGGGGAGTATTGAAGTGAAGTTGTAATAGACAAGAGAGCATCAATAGGCAATAATTTAGTACTCACAAAGTGACAAGGGATGTGATTATGTGAAAAAAGCTATTTAGGGTTAGTTTGGGTTAATAAATCGGTGTTGGTTTGGAATTGGGAAATTAATTAATTTAGCGTAGGTTGAAACTTGATTATTAATCTAATTGTTGGAGTTCTTTTTTTGACAAATTATTTTTCATATTTAAAGTTTAAAATTGATATCACACGGGAGTTAATCTAACAATCTTTAAACCTTAAAAAGTACAAGATTACTCTTATAAATAGTGTAATGTCAATTATATCTTTCAAAATATGTATTTATATATTAATGACAGCACACCAAATAATTGGATATTTAGCTATTCAAATCATCTATGTGCTGGCATTTTGTTATTCTCTTGTCATTTAGCATTCTGTTATTTTGGTACAATGAATGTATTAGATTCTCTGCTAGTTAGCTAGGCTCAGCTCCTTAGTGCATGTAATAAAGCTGTGATGGTGTAACGGTTTTAATCAAGCAATCAAAATATCTCTCTCTCTATTCTCTTCTCCTAATCTCTTCTCTAATCATATTTCCTCTTCATTGAATTATTTGCATCAAATTTCTTTTAGCTATCACGGTATCGAGCCAATCAATGCAGTGATAGAATATCATCTATTGATTGCTATTCTATTATTCTCTTTTTCCTTTCTATCAGATCTCTTTTCTTCTCTTCTCTTCTTTTCTTTTCTGATTCTCTTCTTCTCTCCTCTTTCTCCTATTTCTTCTTCTACATCAATGGCTGGTGGTGGTAAGATCTCATTTCAGGATATGCTAAATCCTTTGTTTCTTCACCCCTCTGATAGTGCTACTTCGATGCAAGTAGACAAGCTACAAGGATATTAGGGCTTGGCGTAGAACAATGGAGATTAATCTTTCCTCCAAACGCAAGCTTGGATTTGTGCTTGGTATAATTGAGAAACCAACTGATGATGAATTAAAAGCTGAGCTCTAGAACACCTACAATGACATGGTAATTGTCTGGATCACTCATAATGTTTCTTCCAATGTTAAGAAATCTATTATGTTCATGACTTCTGCTACAGATCTGGTGAAATCTGGAAAAACGATTCTCTCTAACAAATGGATCTAGGAAGTATAAACTTAATAAGGATCTATTTGAGATAAAACAAAACTCCATGCTTGTGAATGAATATTATACATTATTGAAAGCTGTCTGGGAGGAATTAGATGCTATGAACATGTTGCCTGCTATATCTAATCCTAGTGTAGAAGTGCAAAACCTTTTGAATGCTTTTAACACTCAGAGAAAGAGGAGGCAAAGCTCTTCCAATTTCTGAATGGATTGGATGAGGTATATAACCCTAAGAGAAGTCAGCTGCTTCTCATGATTCCCTTGCCTTCACCAGAGATTGCTGCTGCTGCTATGCAACAAGAAGAGGCTCAGAGAGAGGTGTTGAACCTCAACAAGTGTGCAAGTGATCCAATGGCTCTGTATAGCAAACCTGCTGGAGCTGACAAATCATTTGTGTGCACAACATGTGGTCTTGAAGGCCATAGAAGTGACAAGTGCTGGATTGTCATTGGCTATCCCAGTTGGCATTCTAAGCACAACCATTCAACACCTCTCAATAGATCTAAATCCATTGGTGCTCAGAGATGGAGTTCTGGTCTTAAAAATGGTGGTTCAAAAATGGTTGTTGTGGCTCAAACCAATTTCGATAATGGTGGGCTGTTGTTCACACCCCAACAGTTGGAACAATTAGCCAAAATGATGCCTAAGTTGATGACTCAGGCTAAAGGTTCTGAGACTGATGAAGAACTAGATCATTTCTCAAGCATGATCTCATGTAATGCTATAGTAAGCTCAAGTGAGTATCATAGACTCTGGAGCATCAGATCATATGACACCACACTTGAAGAATCTAAGTGAAAGAAGGAGTGTGTATAACACACCCAAAATCAATCTTCCCACTGGTGATAATACTAAGATCACTCACATGGGAAATTCTGTACTTGAGACAGGTCTCACACTTGAACATGTGCTGTGTGTGCCATTGTTCAAGCACAATCTTCTATAAGTGCATAAACTAATTCACAACAGTCAATGTGAAGTGAAGTTCTATCCAAGCTACTGCCTGATTCTTGACACTAACACAAAGAAAATCAGAGGTTTGGGAAGAATGAGAGATGGTGTGTACTATCTAGTGAACCATCTCACAGATCCTTGGGCCCAGGACATCTTGCTTAAAGGCAAGATGACTGCTGTTAGCTCAAATAGCAGCATTGAAAAAGAAGTGACCAATGAAACAAAATCTCTCACCCTTTGGCATCACAAACTAGGACATGCATCTCTTGGAAAACTTAAGCATATAGCTTGTGTGAAACCCTACACTCAGTAAACTACTAAGGTTTGCATCACTGTCCTATGTCAAAGTTCACCAAGCTGCTTTGAGTGATTCACATGCCTTTTGAATTGATTCATATGGATATCTGGGTTCCATATAAAGTTTGCTATATGGGCAAGTACAAGCTATTTCTGACGATACAAGCCAAGATCAGGAAGAATATCACCCTTATCAGCAGTTAATTTTAGGTGACTGTCCATAGGAAGCTGTAAAGGTTTGGTGTACAGCATACCAAAATCTTTAAGAATATCTGTAGTGAATTTCTTTTGAAAGAGAAAGAAGCAAGCTCTTGATCTGTCTATTTCAATACCTAGAAAATATCTTACAGGACCTAGATCCTTCATGTGAAAAACCTCAGACAAGAGAGTTTTGAGATTGTTGATTTTTGACATGTTATTGCCACATATGAGAAGATCATCCACATAGACCAAGACAAGAGTGAGAGAGTTGTCTTTGAGTTTTGTGAAGAGACTGTAATCAGATTTGGATTGAGCGAAGCTCATTTGAAGCAGGATGCAGGAACAACTTGTGAAACCATTGTCTTGGAGCTTGCTTGAGCCCATACGATGATTTCTTTAGCTTGCACACTAAGGTAGGATTAGGTTTAGGAACAAGAGAAATATCTGCAAATTTCTGTATTCTGCTCCTAAGTCTTGTGTATCCTTGAGGCAGTTTCATGCAGCCCCGTTCCTGACATATTATGGGCCCTAGGCATAATGTTAAAAATAGGCCCCTGACATAACTAATCTTTTTCATTGAGTATATTTAAACAAAAAAATCAACAAAAAATAAAACTTGTTTTACGAAGTATTCAAATTATATAGTATAAGAAAAAAAAAAGCAATTTGTGCAAGCATTTAGTGGCACAAAATCATTATAATTAACTCAAGGCTGATTTTTTCTAGCATATCCTTCTCAAATTTCAATTGACAATGCTTCCAAACCATTCAGCATCTCTTATTAAAATTAAAGCGATTCCAGCGTACATTATACATTATTCAAACGTATAAAATTATACTAATTTCTTTTTAGAGCAATAAAATTATACTAATTAATTATGGTTATATTAGCTAGCTATCACTAGAGTTAGTTTATGATAATAGAACCATACTGATAATTATATTATATACTATAAATTAGAGTAAATCAAATCCATCGTTTAATCACGGCACAATATTTACAAATAAATTTACATACAAGAAAAAAAAGAGTAATAGCTACGGAGTACTTTGTTACCTCTAT
Source organism: Chenopodium album (assembly GCF_948465745.1). Taxonomy (NCBI): domain Eukaryota; kingdom Viridiplantae; phylum Streptophyta; class Magnoliopsida; order Caryophyllales; family Amaranthaceae; genus Chenopodium; species Chenopodium album. The sequence goes on from NC_137847.1 coordinate 12,034,426, forward strand.
GCAATCGACCAAGGAGGGAACGTCGGAGGATGAACATAATTGCCAGAATAAAGTATAAAAAATATAAGCAAACCGCAAATACGAAATTGATCGAAACAATCAATAATATAAATAAGATGGGAGTTGAATAATTGGTGATAGATTTTTTATTAGTTTTTTTTTTTAATTTTTTTTATTTGTATTGTTTTTTATCTTGTTAATTGTCTTAACCATTGCCATAACCTAGAGAACTTGAATTTAGGTAATTGAAGAAAAAAATGTGAAGCAATATTATGCGTATGAATATAATACCAGTTAATAAGATTGTAAATTGGGAAGCTAAGCTATTATTCAAATAATGAGATGAAGAGGTGCATTGTGATTTTCACCAAATTAATTGACAGTTATTTAATTAATGCAAAAAATTAGTTATAGCTAATTAAGCAATCCAGTTTCCCATAGATTATTCTTTATATATGACTTTTTTAAATTTTACTTACACTAATGGAGCAAATTAGAAGCCCATTTACACTTTTTTTAAAAAATAATTTTGGGCCCCCTTAAGTCGTGGGCCCTAGGCTGTGGCACTCACGGCCTACCCTAAGGGCCGGCCTTGGTTTCATGTATACATCTTCTAAGAGATCACCATTTAGAAATGCATTGGTGACATCCATTTGCACAGCAAACCAATCTTCCAGAGCTGCAACTGCTAATAGTGTTCTGACAGTTGTAATTTTTGCAACTGGAGCAAAAGTTTCTGAGTAGTCTATGCCATACTTTTGCTTGCACCCAAGAATGATTAGTCTGGATTTGTGTCTTTTAATGCTGCCATCATGATTGTATTTTATTTTATAAAGCCATTTACATCTAATGACACTTATACCAACTGGTAATGTAGTGATGTCCTAAGTATTATTGAGCTCAAGAGCTTCTAGCTCAGAATTCATGGCTTTGCCCAGTGTTAGAGATGACAAGAAACAATTGAAATCAGGCTGAATGGAGGTAACAACAAGATTGGAAATGTGAAAGGATGGTTTGTTGAGCATGATGTAATCTTTGCTCCAAACAGGTGGGAAGGTGGGAACATGATCTCTGGTGGATTTTCTTACTGGAGGTGGAATGGGAGAGGAGTTTGATGAGGCAGCTGTTTTTATGGGAGAGTTTTGAGGTATGGAAGATGTGCTGTCATCAGATTGAGTTGAAGGGCTAGAGTGTGAAGTAGGTGAGGTAGGTGGAGTGTCATCTAACTCAGTGTCTGCAAAATCAAGGAAGTCAGTAGTAATATGTTCATACAAGGGGTTGCATATATAAATATTGAGAGGAAGAGTGGTATGGAAAGATATGCTCATGGAAGATGACATCCCTAGAAACAAAGGTTTGTTTGGTTATCAGATTTTTTAGTCTGTAACATTTTTGAGTTGCTGGATACCCTAAGAAAAGACAAGGTACCCCTCTGGCTTCAAACTTTTCAGTTGGATGTTCTAGATTATAAGCAAATGCCAAGCAGCCAAATACTTTCAAGTGACCATAATTGGGTGGTTTGTGAAACAAACACTCAAATGGAGTTTTGTTGTTAAGAATAGGTGTAGGGAGTTTGTTAATAATGTGTGTTGCAGTCAAAACACACTCTCCCCAATATAACAAAGGCAGAGAAGCTTGGAACCTCAGTGCTCTTGCTACTTCCAGCACATGCCTATGCTTTCTTTCCACCCTTGCATTCTGCTGAGGTTTTTTGACACATGATGTCTAATGAATAATGGCATGTTTCGCAAAGAATAACTAACAAGGGCCATCATCAAATTCCAAGGCATTGTTAGACCTTATAAACTTGATCTTTTTTTTTTCCTGAAAATGTGTCTGAGCATATGAGTGAAAGGTTTCTAGAGTCTTGAGAGAGTCTGATTTGTATTGAAGTAAATATACCCAAGTGTTCCTGCTGTTATCATCCGCTATGGTAGATTACTTGGTAAACTCATCTAGCTAACTATTACAAGGACTGACATTGCCTTTTCAGTTCAGGTATTAGCTTAATTCATGCATTAGCCTACTACAATCCATTTGCAAGCTGCAAAAAGACTACTCAGAGATCAAGTTGGTACTATATCTTAAGGTATTTCAAAGCTAACAGCTTACTGTGACAGTGACTAGGCTGGCTGTCCTATCTCCAGGAAATCCACAACTAGTTACTGTATTATTCTAGGTGACTCCCCTATTTCCTGGAAAGCTAAGAAGCAACCTATCATTGCTCGTTCATCTGCAGAGGCAGAATACAGAGCCATGGCTCTTACTACTTGTGAGGTGACTTGGCTCACAACTCTCCTACAAGACCTAGGACCGAAGAATTTGCCACCAACTGTTCTGAATTGTGATAATCAAGCTGCCCTTGATATTGCTGCTAATCCTGTTCTACATGAGCACACAAAACATGTACAGATTAATTGCCACTATGTTTGAGATCAGATTCACCAAGGCACTATCAAGACTGAGAAGATTGCTTCCTCTGACCAGATTGCTGATATTCTGACAAAAGTCCTTCCTGTTCAGCTGCATAATCAACATGTTTGCAAGCTGGGAGCTTCTTCTTTGCCTCACTAGGGATGACAATTTTATATGGATATCCATTAACCCGATCCACCCGCTATGAATAAATGGACGATAATCCGATTTAAATGGATGACGGACGGATGATGGATGAAACGGGTGACGGATCGGATTGGATTTGGATGGAGCTCCAAGCCATCCATCACTCGATCCATCATCCGCTTACCACCCAATCCATCATCCACCTGATACATTTTTTTTTAAAAAAAAAGAGGAAATATACTAATTAGTTGACCCTTCATGAAATACACTCAGTACAGTGTATACATTTCTCATGAAAATTATTTTAATAAAACATCCTAATACTCTTAGTGGTGTAGATAATGAACATGGATCTTCTGCTCTTCTGTACCCCTTTTAATTGCTATCAATCTTGCCATTGACAGTGACTGTTAAGTGTTTGATTGCACAAGGTCAAGAAAGTCCAAGTTGAAGAAGGAGCCTAAGATAATGACGATTAGTTAATTAATGTTGTATGTCATTTTTAAATTACTGTTTTTATCATAATTTTTAATTTTAAGAGAAGTTAATTTTATTATTGTTATCATCCGCTAAGCACCCGATCCATTTGTTTTACCCGCGGATGATGCATGGATCGGATATATATGGATGATGGGTTAGGCGGATGACGGGTGGATCGGATGGGGCGGATGGATGCGGGTGAAGCTCCATCCGACCCGAATCTGATCCATTGCCATTTCTATGCCTCACTCACCAGCTTGAGGGGGGTTATTAAGGATATCACACCAAATAAGTAGATATTTAGCTATTCAAATCATCTATATGCTGGCATGTTTTTTTTTTTTTTTTTTTTTTTTTTTTTTTTTTTTTGTCATTTAGCATTCTGTTATTTTGGTACAATGAATGTATTAGATTCTCTGCTAGCTAGCTAGGCTCAGCTCCAAAGTGCATGCATGTATCAAAGCTGTGATTGTGTGACGATTTTAATCAAGCAATCAGAATATCTCTCTCTATTCTCTTCTCCTAATATCTTCTCTAATCATATTTCCTCTGCATTGAATTATTTGCATCAGATTTCTTTTAGTTATCATTATATGTTTACCTTTATTAATAGGTACATGTTTTTATTTTGCTTTCATTAAAGTTAATTATCTTTTTTTGTTTTGCCTTCATTGATGTTGATTGCCTTTTTTTTTTTAAAAAAAAAAAAGACACTATTTAGAATAATGTGCAAACATATATACCCCTAAAATATTTGTTTACATGTTTTCCCTCTGTTTACATATTTTCCCTCATTAATGTAACCAACAACTGAAAAAGCTCTCCGAACAAAGCTAGCTATGCTTAGACCTGGCAAATGGGTCATTCGGGTCGAGTATGGGTCGGGTCATTTCGGGTCGGGTATGGGTCGGGTCATTTCGGGTCGGGTCAAGTTCGGGTCAAAAGTTATCGAGTCAAGTTCGGGTTTCGGGTTGATTTCGGGTCAACTGATAATCAGGTCGGGTCGGGTCGGGTCATTTCGAGTTTCGGGTTGATTTCAGGTCAATAGATAATCGGGTCGGGTCGGGTTTCGGGTCAACATTTTGGGTGGAGTTCGGCTCGGGTCAAGTTTGTGTCGGGTCAGTTCGGGTCGGGTCAATTTTTGGGTCGAGTCAGTTCAGGTCAGGTCAATCTTCGGGTCCAATTTTCTGGTCGGGTCATATTCGGGTCGATGCATTGGGTTAAATTCAACACTATATACGCAGTATATATTTATATATTTTTTGAAGAGAAACTCACTATATTTATTAAGGCTACTTTTTTCATGGAATACAGTAATTGTTTGACTTTAGATTATTTTGTAATTTCATTTGGTATTGAAAATTATGTATGTACGCATTATTATTGTACTATTTTTTTCTAGACTTGTGAGAATTGTGACTTTTATTTCGAGTTTTAGTTAATTTTTTTAATCTTATGGACAAACTCTGTAGAATAGTCGTTAAATTTCAATCTTTTTACGATTTTTTAATAACTTATAGAGATAAAAGGCCGAAAAAATCGAGAAAAGTAATGCTCAAAATATGTAAATTACTTACACTGTTACACATTACAAATTAATAAAAATAAGTCAGTTTGATTGCGGTTTTTTTCTATTTCGGTTTGCTCAGGTCAAGTCTTTAGCTTAAATAGATTCTGTTCATTTAAGGTATAAGATAATTTTGGTTCGGGTCACTTTGGGTTTCGAGTCTATTTAGGTCAATTAATTCAAGTTAAAGGTCGGGTCACTTTGGGAATTGGGTCAACTTCGGGTCTCAGGTCACTTTGGGTAGGGTCATTTCGGGTCTCGGGTCAACTTCGGGTCGGGTCGTTTTGGGTCGGGTCAAATCCACTTCGGGCCGGCTATGGGTCGGGCCGGGTTGATTCGGGTTTTGGGTCAATTCGGGTCATGGGTCGAGTCATTCGGGTCGGGTCATCGGGTCTGGGTCAGAATTGCCAGATCTAGCTATGGTGCGCGCATTAGCCATCCTAGTAATTATAAAATTAAATCATTGTAAGGTATGCGGGTCCGTTTGGTATAGCTATAATTTTTCTGTTTTTGGTTTTTCAAAACCATATGATATATATCATATAATGAATAGTCAAACTTATAAAATTATGATAATTTTAAAAAATTGACAATTGAAGAGTAAAATAATTTTTTCGAATTTACAATTTTTTCATGAAAGTTGTTTTGGAGCTTCTCCATTTTTAACTTCTCACTAATAGAGTAAATTGGCCTAAAAAAAAAAACCTTGCTTTATAATCCAAAATGACGTTTTTGCCATGAAATAAATTGACCTTGTTTCTCACGGATAAAAACTTGAATTTTCTCACAAATGGTAGTACCACAATCTATGCATATGCCCAATTGCCCAATCTCACCAGCAAAAATAGGCTGAAAATCCTAGTGCAATCCACCAACCACTAAGGCACTAATCATCCACTACATCCTTCCCACCAATTTCAACGTTTCTTTCTCTTTCACCATCTTCCTCAACTCCAAACACTTCCATTCCATCTTCTTCATCTTCCTCCATTTTCTCTCTCCTCCTCCATACCCAAAACCTGAATCCTACTCTCTTCATTCTTCAATGGAGTCCTCAGATCTCCACCACTCAACAACCTTCCCAACTATCCACCCAAACTCCAAAACAGCCCTCCTCTCCTTCGACACAGATCCACCCACTTCCCCTAAACCCACTTCCCATTCCAAATTCCTCACTTTCTCTCTCCTCCTCACCACATTCATCTCCGTTATCACTGCTATCGCATTCGCTTCTCTTTTCTTCTCCGCTACCTACGGATCGTCAATCGATAATAGTAGCATCACAGCTCGTCGTCTCACTAAACTGACTCACCCAGTCGTACTGTTAATTTCATCAGACGGGTTTCGATTCGGGTACCAATTCAAAGCTCCGACACCCAACATTCATCGCATTATTAACAATGGCACTGAAGCTGAACTTGGGTTAATCCCTGTTTTTCCAACACTAACATTCCCTAATCATTATTCAATTGTAACGGGTTTATATCCGGCTTTTCATGGGATTATTAATAATCATTTTGTTGATCCTAAGACAGGTGAGAAATTCTCAATGGCTAGTCATGAACCACACTGGTGGCTCGGAGAACCTTTGTGGGAGACCGTGTCGAAGCGAGGCGAGAAGGCGGCGACGTATTTTTGGCCTGGTTCTGAGGTAACTAAAGGTAACTGGAATTGTCCTGATTATTATTGTGAACATTATAATGGGTCTGTGTCTTTTGAGGATCGTGTTGATAAGATCATTAGTTATTTTGATTTGCCAAGTGAGGAAATTCCAGTTTTTATGACATTGTATTTTGAAGACCCGGATCATCAGGGTCATCAGGTTGGGCCGGATGACCCTGAGATTACTCGGGCCGTGGTTAGGATTGATGAGATGATTGGGAGATTGATTAAGGGGTTAGAGGAAAGAGGGGTGTTTGAGGATGTTAATGTTATAATGGTGGGTGATCATGGTATGGTTGGTACTTGTGATAGGAAGTTGATATTTTTGGATGATTTAGCTCCTTGGGTTGAGATTAAATCGGATTGGGTTCAATCTTATACTCCGTTGCTTGCGATTAGCCCTCCACCGGAGTTTTCTGCTAAGGAGATTGTTGCGAAGATGAATGAGGGTTTGCAATCAGGGAAAGTTGAGAATGGGAAGAATTTGAGGGTTTTTCTTAAGGAAGATCTCCCTGGTAGGCTTCATTATGCTGATAGTTATAGGATTCCGCCTATAATTGGGCTTCTTGAAGAGGGTTATAAAGTTGAGCAGGAAAACTCTAACAAGAATGAATGTGGAGGTGCTCATGGTTATGATAACGCATTCTTCTCCATGAGGACTGTTTTCATGGCTCATGGTCCTAAGTTTGCCAGGGGAAGAAAGGTGCCATCATTCGAAAATGTTCAAATATATAATTTGGTTACTTCGATACTCAACATAGAAGGAGCAGCAAACAATGGGAGTGATTCATTTCCGAACTCTGTTCTTTTGCCTGATGCATAGGCTTACACTTAATAATCACTAACGGAGTGAGAATTCATGGCTAGGCTTTGAATGCAAGCTTTATCATGTTGTGGATGTAGTGTACTTGTGTAACTTCACTCTACTGTTACATATGTCGCTCAACTTTTGGATATTGGATGTGATGTATGCTACGGAGTATAACAATGAGTGTATAATTCAGGAATCTGGTAGTCAAAATCTCAATCTTCCATTTCCAACAAGAATGATGAATTTCTCATTTGCAAGCTATGCTATGCTGTTCTAATGGTTTTTGTTTCCTCCTCTTTAAGGTTGATGCATCTTATTTTCAACTTACTGTTTGTTATCAGTATGTTCTTCATCCCATTCCAAACAGGTACAAGCATAAATTCGTCAAATGACAAACCAAGAAGCTTTAATTCACAATTTAGATATATGCATGAGATCTGCAAAAGTATTATCCAAAGAGGTATAACAGTCTGTGCTAAGTCACCGACCTCTCTTACTGATAGCTTGCAGGACTTCTGAAACTACTTATGGATGTTCTCCAGCCAGCCTTTGTGGATTTACAGTTCATTGCACCAATTATGTGCAGCCTTTTAGGAGCTACTGCTGCATTTTCCTCCTCATCGTGCACAGGGGCTGCTCGGTCATGAGGAGTTCCTTGTATCAATATGCTTTTGGTGTTCTTTCTCCCGTTCATAGAAACCACATTTTCCTTGACGGTTGCACAATTTCTGCTCATTACTAACTTGAACAGCATTGTTATCTCTTTCTTCAATCTCATTGCCTTCCTGAAGTAGTTTCTGTTCATCGGAGTCACTGTCCTCTCCAACAGCAGGCTAATTTGTGCTTTTCTTATGGTAACAAAATTGAGGTTTTCTGCAACATTTCATATAAAACACCAATTTGAGAACTTGTTCCTGCTTCCTAGTTCATTTTCATTAGAAAATTCAATTGACATTTTAAATAGCAATTCAAGGGCCCTTTTTAATGAGGTGAAAGATGAGGGAGGGCTATTATTGTATTGTTAATCCTAATCTAGTTCTTCCCAAACAATGACACTTCACATGAGATTATACAAAGTCAAAATACTTGCATACAAGTATGAAGTACAATATTTCTTATGTATGTCATCAGCCTCGTAGATTCATGGTCGGAAAAGAGTATGTATTTCTAACCTCCTCCTGTGGCAGACTGGCAGTATCATAGTTCTCTTGCCGCAATCGCACGAGATCAGCGGCTAGAAGCGTTGTGTACTAGTGTAAAGGGGATATACTTGTTGCCTTGTTGGCTAATATTCTATGTTGTTGTAGAAGGCTACTCAGTTAACAATTGTATGGCTAATACATACGGTAGTAAAAAAAAATTATTTCCTCGATTTGCAAAAGGTCTTCCTATTAGGACGGTGATTGTTTTACAAAGAATGTTTAGTAAGAGACTCGAGTTTTAAAAGAAATGTAAATCATAGTTCATACAAGTGTTTATCTTACCGATCCTTCATGCTAAGTATCATTTTCCTTTCCTTGTCTTTTTCATATGCCTAAAAACAATTACATTGATTTTGACTTAATGACACAACAACATTTTTCTTCTGTGGTCCATATTAGGGATAAAAATGACATAATTTGTTGTGGATTTGCGTTTGTCCGTCTAATCACGTAATTTGGAGCAATACTCATTAATTAGAACAAATAATGACACACGCGTCGTATTGGCCTTTTACTATATTAGACTAGATTAGGTCCCGTGCCATACCATGCACGATAATTTAACTATTATTTATAATTTAACATTATATTTTTAAATAAACAAAAAAAAAATATTTTGTATAAATGAAATGAAAAATGAAAGTGAATTATATAAATAAGTTTAAAATTTTAATGATAAATTGGTATCATTTTCCATTTTATTAATTAAATTAAACCATAAAAGATAAAAATTGTATTGTAACATAAATAATTACTATAGTTGTATTTAATACAATTTGGGATAGTGAACAACATATATAATTTGTCATGCTTTTGATACATAAATAACTAAAAATTAAAAAAATAAAATAAGATTGATTGTCAAAAAAATATGCTATTAGTAAGCCAATTCCCAATAAGAAAAACATTGTGTCAAAAAAAAAAAAAAAAAAAAAAAAAAAAAAAAAAAAAAAAAAACATTTAAAATTTCTAAATAGAGAATACACGAAGAAAAAAAAAGTAATGGCAATATCAATTATTTCAAAAACGCATCCATTTTTTAATTTTTGTTACAAAATTACTGTAAATATAATATATTGAAGATTTGAAGGAATAATATAGTACATAAGGATTAGGGAATAATGTATATACTCCTTATATATGCAAAGCAATAGACATTAGAATAATACTTTATAGAAAATATGTGAATCACAAATATGAATTTTGTTTAGGTAAGTAAATGGTTTGGTCAATATTTTTAGTATATTTACAATAAGCAATAGATATCATCGTGAAAACAATAAGTAGTAGATGTCATCTTGAAAAAAAAATAGAGGAAAAACAGTTTTAGGAAGTGACACAAGTCATTTACAGAGTGTGTTTCTTCCTAGTTTATGGTTTAATATTACGTTATAGATGGAATAATATGGATATAAAATAATAATTTATACAATAAAAGATATGGAAAATATGTGATTTATGTTATAAAATTAAAGAGAAAGAGGAGAAATTAGGGAGAATAGATCAGTCTCTATTGTTCCATAGAGTGGGGATATATATATACATACAATATAACTAGGGTTTGCTTAGATAACAATAAACCCTAGCTAGTTCTAGAACATTCCGAAATAATAAAGGAGGATAATGGATATCCATACAATATTTCATAACACTCCCCCTTGGATGTCCATTATCGAAGAGTGCGCCTCGTTAAAACCTTATTAGGAAAAACCCTATGAGATAAAAACCTAATGAAGGAAAAAGAGTACAACATTCTCGTAATACGCTCGAGATGCTGCCTCATTAAAAACCTTACCAGGAAAACCCAATAATGTGGGACAAAACCATGGTCAAGGGAAAAAGAGTGCAGCGCGTATTTTCTCCCCCTAATAAATACATAGCTTGAGATCTTCTAGTGTCGCAGAATTGAATCCAATATGTTAGATATCTTCTCATATGTAGTAAAATATCACTCGTTGATCTTCGATACTCCTAAACTGAAATTGCATCTTCAAGTCTTCACATGAACATGTGAAGTGTCTTCATTTCACCATACATGTGTTTATCTCTAATATCATTATTTCAAATATCTGTTTAATAGTTGATTCAAAAGGTAAACTTATACGGTTATGACTTCTTCTGGAAGTCGTTAATAATAAATCATGATGATCATTATTTGATCAAACATTCATTAATACGAATAATAATTTGATGACAAAACTTGATATTATTAATATCATTCTTCTCATATGAATTATAATATAACACATGTAATTATATACGTTAATCATGGTTCTTCTGGACCATAAGAAAACATTGTCATGCATAAGTGATCCATTGATATTCTTTAGACGTTTCATAATTGACACGATAGCTCTCTTGCAAATACAAATAGTAAATCTCATTAACTCTCATATTCTAGGTTGAGATGTCAATAATGTTGTTACGTACATAGATTTTCAAGAGTTTGATAATAATTGCAAATTCAAGATATAAACTTTGTAGGGCTGGATATTACAATAGGTCGTATATAAGTTCTTCAGGAACTCTTCTTAATTCATAATGTGCAATTAAATCGGTGTCATCAATAATTTCATCACAATTATAAGCCCATTGGAATATTAATATCTCTTTCTAATTTTTCATCAAAGTTGTAAACATATCTTACTATACTTTGAATGAACATTTACATACACCACAGTTATTGTAAGAAATTAATGCATGCAATATGAGATATAGAAAATATGATAACATATTAACAAATATACAATGAGTAATGCATCTAACAACTTCCTATATATGCAATAAATATCCATTAACTTATGACTCACACATGCACATGAACATAAGACTCAAAATGATGCAAGACACTGTACAGTGTGGATTTAAAAATCCATATTTCATTGGACTTCTGGTCCATAATAAACTTTTGATCATTATCATTATGTCGACAACAAAATGGACATATATTTCAGATCCCTTATTCACTAGTCCATTCTATCATGCATATGCATATTATTCATCAGTTCCATTGTGTACCGGTATCATAAAATTCCTATAACGTATATTTCGCATGCTATTTTAATATGATATATGAATGCATTTCTCATGGGTACCATCATAACTTTTCTTACATAATAGGCCATCTATTATAATAATTCAGATATCTATACCACATATTAAGGGTATTTCTCGCACTATGATATTAATATACTATTATTATACTTTAAAAGTATCAACTGCACTATCTTGCAGTATATCGCATATTTATATTGGAACCGATCATACAAACTACACTTCAGGTGCAGTGATTTAAAGTAAATTGGCAAGATCTATCTTAATGTATGCACATAATATCATTATCACCATAATCAAAATATATCTCTCTATTCCTCTACATGGGTCATAACGGTATATAAATCAAATCATAGATGTGCAACATATGTTGATACAAAAGTTGGCATGTAACTTTACAAAGTATCATTAGACGGATCAACTATTTATAGTATTATAGTTTTGCCAACTTACTTCAATTCTTCCCCCTAAGTTGGTAAAATATCTCAAATGTTGGGGCAATTCTTCACCAACTTAGAATATAATTTCATGTGCATCAAATTTCATCTCATAGGATAATCATATATATTCAACAAAGTTCTATCTCTTCTGGAGAATAATGAAATTTTGTTTTCTTCTAGAGATCAATATTAATAGGGGGTAATAAATTGTGCAGTTGCTAATTTCTTATTCTATTCCTTATGTGCTGACATATAATAGACCCAATCAAGAGAATTGTTATACAAATATAAACTTTCTTGTAATTTCACTAGGTGGTGATCTTCGGGATCACTAGAAACATTGATAGTAATACTAGTTACTTAAAATTTTCACATATAACTTGTACGTGGTGAGCTTCTGGTCACCTAATATTTATCAACATATAAATTATTCTAGTGAACTTCTGGTCACCAATTATTCAGAAAGACCAATATATTATCTCTTGAACTTTTCTTTTTACACAAACTATTAAAAATCACAATCTAAATATAGCTCAATCTCAATGTTATGTCTTGCCATTCAATTTATTTCATATATTTAACATGAGAGAGCGTCAGCACATAATTTAGGTTTTCATAACGGGAATTTATTAAACCCCGGATGGCCTAATTATTAATTATCACATCCAATCACTTTTCCTTTAGTATTTAAATTATGGTCAGTTTTATAATATTGGTGATCACCTTATTAGAGATACTTTATGCATGGCCATGAATATGATGTGATATAAGTACACCAATGTGTTTCTTTCTACAATTGGCAAGACAATTAACTAATACTCATACTTCACTGGAGCATTGATTGTAATCTTGATACATGCTAACCTTGTTGGATAACATTTTATACTCTTCTGGAATACTTTATATAATCATATCACATTTAATGTATTAGAAATGATCTCTTCAGGAGATACATAAAATGTGTCACTTTCTCAAATTTGTCATTGTCAATTAGTGCTTCTTTCCTCTTCCAAGGATTCTTATCGTTGTAACCTTTTGCATTACCACACTTCAAGTGTGCTAGTTCAATAGAAACTGATCTTGTTCAACTAGGACATCAACTTAATATGTAAATTTATAGCTAGTATATAGGTAATGACATTTATTCATATCCATCTTCAGGATGGTATCATACTAAAGATTTAATTATCGTGTGGCCACCTCTATCAAATAAATGTTAATATTTAAGCTAATATATGTATCAAGCTGATCATCAATGTATTTTATTGTTTATGTGCAAGGATTACATAATTTAACAGAATGAATAATATCTCCCCCTAATCCTTGCATATGGGGGCATAAAATTAATCGTCCAACAACCTTTAATTAATTCTATTGCGTCTTTTAAGCCAGAAAATTATTTTGGCAATGTCATGTAGCAAGTCAAGTGTTCCTCTTGCATTCATTTTAATTTGGAATATCTCATAAGTATGGGCATAATAAATATATTTATTAAGTGAGTTAGTTGCTCACAATGTCATGCATTTTCAATCTCTTGCTCATAAAGATAATATGTACTCATGTTTGCAATTCTATCTTATGAACTTTTCCAAGACATTGTGTATATAGGAACACATTATTTCTAGGTAAAATAGATGATATATATAATCATGTTTGCAATTCTAATTGAACTTTTCAGTGATTTTTAGTAACAAAAATATCGTGCAAACATGCTTCTTTCAAATCATAAAAGACTTATTCACTTTTGGGATTGAGTAATTCTAGTAATTTATATATCATCAATTTTGACCCAAAGTTCGATATCTAGAATACTATTCTAAAACTTTTGTATAATTAATCTCATAACTTTGTGTTTATAAAATCACATTTAATCAAATGAAATTACACAATCTGTATTTAATATATGCTTCATAAAATATAAACTTAACTAATAAGATCTAGAACCTATGGTCAAATAGATTTAAAAGAGTATGCAATGGTAGAGTATTGACTTGCAAGTTACTAGTAGTTCACTACTTGTTTTCTCTATTTCGTAAAAAATCATATGTATATCATGTAATAGTCATTATCATTGTTGTCACAAACTATAATTTATTAATCAACTCAACATTGTATGTGGACAACTAATCTAGATGGATTGTGATTAATATAATTTGAGGTTATTTAGAAAATGTGAATCTAGGCAATTTAGTCTATGACATCATATATGTATTATATCTTATCAATATAGTAATCTCCCTCGTAAGAGTGATTAAAAGCAATGCTAGCTATGTCTTATCAAGGACCAAAACATACTCATAGATATTATTTCTAGGGAGAAATATCAACTTTATGATACTTCAGGATCAACATTAACTAAGCCTCTAAGAGGATGAATAGACACATTAATAGGATAAAAATTTTGTCTTGAATCAATGTTCAACAAAGATTCATGGTCAACTAAAATTCATGGTCGATCGTCAGCAACAAAGTTTTTGATTTTTGAATAATTATTGAAGTGCCTAGCATGAGCTTTAAATAGGCAGTATGGCCGCTGAATGTACATATCAAATCAGCAAACCATTAGCAAAATAAATGGAGCTAATCAACTAACTTACAAAAGATAAATACTCACAAAAGATATATACTACTAAGTTGATAAGCTAGCTAATTAAACGGAGCTAATCAGCCAATTTACTCATGAAATCATTTCTTAATATACATGGCAATTAGAAATAGCATTGCTCATCTGAGACGATATTTCTTCATTAATCCTATGCTTAAAATATTGACATTTCTTCATTAATCCTATGCTTAAAATATTAAATATATATGATGAAAAAATAGCATACTGATAAATTGACACACCTTCGTCTATTTCTCTAAATAACACAATATTTAAAAGGATATGGGCATATGGCTAAGGTAAAATTATTTGATTAGCAATTTAACAATACTAGAAATCTAGAAAACAATTGAACTCGATATAAATTCATAAAATATCACTAAATAAGTATTAGTAGGATCCTAATTCATCCCAATACAAAATCGGTGGTAATTGAAGTATAAATCTATTGAATTGCTTATAACATCATCGACTAACACTTTAAAAAAAAAAAAAATGCCGAGACATTAAATCCTTGAACAATATATCGATTATCATCATAAAGCTTATGTAATGATTTATTATAAAAGTGTATCAATGATAATTATTAATTAAGCATTAATATAATATAGTTGAAATATTCAAGTATTATAATCATGAAATTATATGTACAAAAAAAAAAAACAAGTTATTTAATCAATCACATATATGTACTCGTACAAGATAATTATCATGAAATTCGTCATGATTTGTCAATATCAAATTGGCGCATCAACAAACAAAGTATTAAATGGTTATACGGCTATATTATACCCCAAAATTCATTAATCGCGACAAAAGTGACGTTACGTAAAATATTATCTAGCTAATAAATTTTAATCGTTATAATCATTAAATTTTAGATGATCTAATTAGTTTTATACGAAGTACTCAACTATATGCTCACATGAAATACTATATACTCACATGGATTACAAGAAAATTTGATGAAGGTAAACACCAAGCACCCACATAAACAACAAACGCATAGTTCAAACCGGAAATTAAAAGATAATTATACATAACCATCATTACTAGCATAAGCTCGGTACCATAAAAGATAACGAAGGATAAGAACTCACCAAAAAAGAACAGGTCATCACAATGCATGTCAACTCTATGTAAACGTGTTGGATCAAGGTTATCAATTTCATCCTAATCATGCACTTAAAACAAAATAATCCACTGCCATCATAAGAAGATTGAAAAGGTTGAATTTAATAAATTTATTATATCATGAACAATCAGGTTATCAAACCCATTAATTTACTAATCAATTAATATACGAGAAGATTACAATTCGTCATCGCCAAATAATTTAAACTCTCAATTATGAATAATTTAAGATCGAGACAAAGAAAAAGTTACTTAGATTATACTAGGAAGAAATTATAAGAATACTAACCTTGGAGTATTTCGTTCGATCAGTTTGGCTAGAGCGTGGTGCTGATAACGTGTTATAAAATTAAAGAGAAAGAGGAGAAATTAGGGAGAATAGATCAGTCTCTATTATTCCATAGAGTGGGGATATATATATATATATATACATACAATATAACTAGGGTTTGCTTAGATAACAATAAACCCTAGTTCTAGAACATTCCGAAATGATAAAGGAGGATAATGGATATCCATACAATATTTCATAACAATTTACAATTTTTTTTTTTTTTAAGGAAAGTGAATCACAATTTAATTAATGATTTGATGAATTTAAATAAAGTGTATTTTACAATAAGAAGTAAAAAAAAAAAAAAAAAAATAAAAAGAAAAAGAAAAAGAAAAAGATTTTAGAGGGAAAATATAACACCAGGAAGTGACACATGTTATTTTTGGTATCTATTTTAATATTATGTTATTGATTGTACCGCGTCACTTGTCAACCAAATCTAGTGTTACTCTTACTTTACGACCAAATCTAGTATCATCCTTAAACCTTTCACTTTTTCTAAGTAATACATTTTTGTAGTGAATACGAAGAACAAGCCCTAAAACAAATTAAAGAAAACATACTAAGGGCCTGTTCTCTTCATAATATTTTCAATTCACTTCAGTTCAGTTTTTAATTTCATTCTCTCATAAAATATTTAATTCAACTCAATTCAATCAATCGGAACACACTTTAAAGATAGAACAAACACGAAAAAGAAGACCAAAACATCGCTAAGAAGTCACTAAAAAGCTGTCTTTGAAACTAATCTTGGCCACGCTACTGTACTAATTGGTCTAATTCCTCAAATAAGGCGGCATTCAGATCCCTAAGGATCAAATTGCCTCAAATCCGTAGGGTCCACCAATACATTTTACTAATGAGTCTACTATTTATAATTATATCTCTCTTCTTTTTGACAAAATATCTCTCTTCTTCAATCCCCACTACTATTTCCTTGTCTATTTTAACTTTTTAAGTACTAATTATATCTGACCGACATATTATTTCCAATTTTTTTTAGTTGCAATTTTGAAATATTTTATATTCTTAAATAATACCCCAAATTTGCAACTAAAAAAATCGGAGGTAGTAGTAGTTATCGATACGAAACTTTGACCAATAATATTGTGTTTTATACAAAAAATTAAATAAATTCATGTGAGTACTTGTTAGAAATTTAGAATAGTCTCAATACATAATTTTCATATGTATTACAGTAAATTTCCTTATAATTTATACTTAATGATACATAAAGATATCATTAATCAAATTTTTCGCATTGATAATTATGCCGGTCAAATTGGAACATTTAAATAAAAACAGTTGGACTATTTCAATTATTTAGGCCCTGTTCACTTCACATTAAAAAAAATACTTCCTCCGTTTTTTATAGTTGCAATAGTTTGACTTTACACTATTCATGTGTTTCACTTTGACTAGCTTTGACGATTTATACATAAGTAAAAATATAGTCATGTGGGATCTTGTTAGATTCGTCTCGATTTGTACAATTTTAATATCTAAAATTTATAATTTTTACATATTGATAATCAAATATATTAACGATTCAAAACATGTATCGGCAAACATGAAAAGAGAAGTGTTGCAACTATAAAAAAAATAGAGGAAGTAATATTCAGTAAAATTAATTTCAGTTCAGCACTAGTAGAAAATATCAAAAAGGCACCCCCTAATTTGCCACCGGTTCAGTCCAAACGGTGGCAAAAAATGGCCTAAAAAATTGGTGGGAAGCTGAACATGGATATGAGGCACCGGTTCACTTCAAACCAGTGGCAAAAACATAAAGGCCACCAGTTTGAACCGGTGTCTTTGTGAACCGGCCCTTTTATTTATTAAAAAAAAAAAACGCGGCCCTTTCTCTCTCCCTATTTCTTCTCAGCCCCAACCCTATTTCTTCTTCTAGCCGATTCTCTCTCCTCTCCTCCTCCTTCCTTCTCCTGCTCCCCGATCTCCTCCTTCTCCCTCACCTCCTTCTCCCTCGTGTCCTCCTCCTTTCTTTCATTCGAAGACCACCACTTTCACCACCACGAAGACCACCACATGCAACACCGACTTTTCCACCACCACCAAGACCACCACGAACACATGCATGAGCAAGGTTAGGGTGTAGTACAAAATTATTCGAGGTTTAATAGATTTTAATTGATTTTTTTTTCTGGGATTTGTTTTAATCGGTTTTTTAATTGATCTTTTTTTATGTTAATCCATTTTAATTCGTTTTTTTTTATTATTTTTTTTTTTTATTTTAATTGATGTTTTTTTTATGTTAATCGATTTTATTTTGTTTTTGTTTTTTATTT
Source organism: Chenopodium album (assembly GCF_948465745.1). Lineage (NCBI taxonomy): Eukaryota > Viridiplantae > Streptophyta > Magnoliopsida > Caryophyllales > Amaranthaceae > Chenopodium > Chenopodium album. The sequence goes on from NC_137847.1 coordinate 12,052,580, forward strand.
TCTGGGTTTTTGTTTTAATTGATTTTTTTTTTATTTTAATCGATTTTAATTCGTTTTTTTTTATTTTCTGGGTTTTTTCTTTATTTTACTCGATTTTTTTTTATTTTCTGGATTTTAATTCGTTTTTGTTTTTTTTTCTGGGTTATTTTAATTCGGAGCGTAGTCTATTTTCTTTTTTTAATCGATTTTTATTATTTTCTGGGTGTTTAACTGAATTTTTTTTTTAATTTTCTGGGTGTTTACTGTAATTTCTTTTAATCGATTTTTTTTTTTGTTTTAATTGGTGCAGGTATATTGATGCAAGAATCAAGATGCAAGTATGGGGTTATTTTTGAGTTAGATGTTGTATGGGGTTATTTTTGGTTGTGATGTTGTAATTTTTTTTTTTTTGATTTATATGTTGTAATTGATCTATATTGTAAAATTTTTTTTGATTATATATTGTAGAGATTCGATTACATTTTGTGTTCTTATTTATTTTAGTTTATTTAATTTTTAAGTGAAAAAGTACCCAAAAAAAAAATTAATATTTTGGGCATTTTTGGCACCGGTTAAAATAACCGGTGCCAAAAGCAATGAAATTTTTTTTTGGGGTCATTTTTGGCACCGGTTAACCGGTGCCAATAACCATTTTTGCCACCGGTTTGAACTGGTGGCTTTTCATTCAAGTAATTGGCACCCCCCACATTGGCACTGGTTCAAAACCGGTGGCATTGAGGGGTTTTGAACCGGTGCCAATTTCGTTTTTTCACCTAGTGCAGTAAAATTAATTTCAATTTAGTAAAAATAATTTCAGTTCAGTAATAATAAGTTCAGTTCAGTAAAATAATTTTAGTTCAGTAAAAATCAATAAACTTAAAAAAGAATCATACTCCCTCCGTTTTTTTTTATTTTTTTTTATAATTTGCATCACTTTGGATGACACAAAGTTTTAAGAGAGTAATATAATATTGTGAGTGTGTGAATAAATTATTATACTAAAAATAAGATGGGGACTATGAAAGAGAAAGTATGTGAAATAGGATATATATTTTTATTATTTTAGTGGGGACCATGGAAGAGAGAGAAATGATAAAATAAGGCCTTGTTTGGTTGGATGTAGGAAGTAGAAATTCCCATAAAATCTCAATTTCTATGAAATTGTAATTCCTAGAAATTTCCAGGAGTTGTTTGGTTGGATGTAGGAATTTTTACTTCTCATACGAAGTTCCACTTACCTAAGGGGGACTAGGTAAGTGAATTCCTCCATTTTGTGGAAAGTAGAACTTCCTAGGAAGTTTCAATTCCTACATTATTGGCAACTAAACAAGTATGCATATATTCATTTACTAGGAAATCAAAATTCCCATGAATTTGTTTGTCAATCAAACAAGTCCTAAGTTGAGTGGGTTTAAAGTAAGAGATAGAAATGATAAAATATAGTATAAAGTTACCAAATCTAGAAGTGATGCATTTAAAAAAAAAACACCCATAAAAGGAAAGTGATGCAAATAAAAAAAAAAACAAAGGGAGTAATAGAAAATCAGCAAAATTAATTTCAGTTCAATAAGATTAATTTTAGTTTAGTAAAATAATTTCAATTTAGTAAAAATAAGGTGAATTGAATGGGGCCTAAGGCTACATTAATTCTGTATCTAATTTCAAAGATTGGTACTGATATGTTTCTAATCTAATCCAGATTCCCAACCCATCAAGATAGGCTCTTTCATTTTCACAATGATTTTTTATTTTTATTTTATTTTATTTATTTATTTATTTATTTTTTTTTTTGTTGCAACCATCCTTTTAGTGTTAGTGTTTGTTTATGTTCCATTGCATCTCATCAATTCACTATGGTTGAAGCCAAAGAGGTTGGAGAAGTGCTTGAGAGATCAAGGCTTTCGAGGCAATCCCTACCGTCCGATCTCCGGGGATCTCACCGAGATCAACAAATCATCATTCTCCAAGTCCATTTCATCCCTCTCTCATGATATAATCCCTCATATCATGCCCTTTTTTCAACGAACCATCCAACAATACGGTATGTTTTACGAAATACTTTGTTAAATCGTTTTATTATTATATACACAATATATTTTTTTTAACAATTGCAAATACTTCGTTCTTATTCAATAGAAAAAATGTGAAAGATTTGAAAGAATATTATAGTCGAATACAGGGATATAGGCCAAATACCTAATTAGACATTTACTACTTATACTTTATGTTAAATCATTGCAAATAATATGAAACAGAGATAATTTAATATACTTTGTAGATTTTTGTTAAAGGTCTGATTATCGCAGGGTACCCTCACTTATATTCTATTCCTTGTACTATTATTTTACTTGTTCTATTTGCTTTTTGGACAATTTACAATACTCAATACTCTGTCCGTATTATAAAAATATCTAAATTCTAAAAAAATTGTCAATTTGCATTGGAATCTTGAAGATTAATACGGAGCAATGCCGTCTTAAATACTTTGGAGGCCCTCTCCTACCACAAAATGTTAGCCCTATCAAATATGTAGTTAAATTTCATCGTTACGATAATTTTTTTAGCAAAAGGATCAAAGCTTGATTATTAAAATTTCGTAGAGCACATCTATGATCTCTTTGACTAAAATTGTATACTTGTACTACCTCTATTTTGCTAAGTATTACCCACTTGTATTTTACGCCGCGTGACAATCATTACTTTGACCATTAAATTATTTTATTGTGCATTAGTAAGGAGTAAAAAACTAAAAATTATACAATGTTGATATATTAGAATTTCATAACAATAATAATCTAATAAGATCAAACTTGATTGTGTTTTCTATTTACTGTATATAATTAGACATGGTCAAAATTTTTAAACTTTAACCTAGTGAATAGTACATGGCCTGGGTAGTACTTAGAAAAACGAAGGCAATATATGTCATATACATAGATTTAATCTAACTTAGGTTGTTGTAAATGTAAAATTCTTATTACAAATGTATAATTAATTAAAAAATGTAATTAGTTGAAACTTTGGATATCTAAAAGGTTAATACAAGTTTAATGAGAGATTAGAAGATGAAAAACTATAATTTGTAATAATATAAAACTATAAAAGTTTCATAGAGAATGCAGTAGTAGAGTAGGATTAATGCATGGGAGGAAAAAAAAATTTCGGGCCCTTCATAATTTGAGGCCCGTGTGCAAAGAGTTTGCACATCCTCTTAGACGGCCATGATACGGAGTAATAGAACGGATTGAGTACAATTGACAAGTTTTTTTTTTTTTTTTTTTTTTTTTTTTTTTTTTTTGACACAATTGACAAGTTATTCATTAATATGGAGTAGTACAATTGATCGATAATCACGTTACTCGTATTCATTTACTCTAGTTCAATAACATTGTTTATGTGTTGGTATTTATTTTGCTAAAGAACTAGATTAAGCCTAGTGCCACACACGGTTTTTACAGAATTTTATAACAAATTATAAGATTAATTCAAAATCTACCAAAAAAATAATATTTATATTTTTTAAATGAAATTATTTTAAAAAGTTTATAGATGAAACACCAAAAAAAGGAAAAAGATATAGAATAATATTTTATACAATAAAAGATATAGAAAATATGTGAATATTTTTTTAGGAAGTGAATCAAAATTATATGATTTGGTAAATATTTTGTTTTTAAGGAAGTGAATCACAATTATATGATTTGGTAATTTTTTTTTTTTTTAAGGAAGTTAATCACAATTATATAAAAAAATGTATATTTTCATTTTTTAGGATGTGAATAAAAAAAAAGATAAAAATATTTTGGAGGAAAAAAACAAGGAAGTGACATTTCTCGGTGTCTGTTTTAGTATTATGTTATGGATGATTTGGGAATCTATTCACTTACCATATATGAAGTATTCTCCGTTAGTCAAAAATTAAATAATGGAGAATACTTCTACTCCACATTAATGAATAATTTGTCATTTACCATATACGAAGTATTGTTTATGTGTTGGTCTTTATTTTGCTCACCCCTACCCTAATGAGGGGTCAGGGAAGTATTGATTCCCTAACTCCTTGTTAGGGGTGAGCAAAAATTCTAAACATTGGGAATTGAAGCCAAAACTAGTAAGGAACCAACAGGTACAGAATTGAAATTGGATCCAGTGGTTCCAATTTCGTATTTTCATGTAATTAATTAAGGAACTGGTTACAATCGATTTTAATATAATTCCAATTCTCAATCGAAAATCGGTTAGGTATCTAATTACCCGACATATATTAAAATATATGTTTTTAAACATCAAAAATATGCTGAGTGTATCTATTCAGTAAACCAAATAGTATTATTAAGCCTAACAAAAATAAAATAACTGAATGCATATAAAAACATAAGTATTAAAAATTTAGAGATTAAATAAACCAAAAAGTATTATAATTTGTACTTTATTATTTTTCAAAAAATATATTGTACATTTGATTTGTTCTACATACATTGCAACAATTACTATTTTAGGATGTTTTACAAATATTGCAACACTTTTCTATTTGCACATGTTTTTTTTTTCTTTCTCTTTCCTCATCACATAGGTCGCCGCTATCTTTATTCCTCTCTATCCCTATCATCTTCTTAAGATCTTTGTCCCCTCCCATGTTGCAATATTAGGTAAACGAATGAAGTATATATATAACTGAGTAACCAAAACAGTAATCTGGCGGTTTATTCAAGTCCAATTTCAAAATTTTAGGAAGCAATTAGACCTGTTCCAATTCATTCTACATTTTAAGATCCGGTCCCAACCAATTTCGGTCCAATTTGTAATATTTTGATCGGGTACCAAGTTTGTTCACCCATACCCCTTGTCCTACGGGGTCTTGTCCATTAACTTAGATTGGGTTCACCTATGAAAATGTTAGAATATCTAACTCCATACTTTCATAGGGCCTACTCCTTACTTAAGAACTTGAAAAAAAACAAAGAAATTTTGAATTTTAACACAAAAAAAAACTTTTATTTTAACACCACAAAAAGTTCACAATATTAGATATTATCACCACTTACCAGTTTCCGTCAAAATATCCATTAAGTGGGGTCTATTATGCCACGTGTCGCTATATTATTAGTTTAAAAAAAGAAAAATTAAAAAAAAACACCAAAAACCCTAAAACTAACCCAACCACCCCAGCCCACCGTCGGTAGTGCGCCACCACCAAAGCCCCAACGCTGGCAGCGAGTCACCACCACAACCCTACCTTAACCCCTCTTGTTCCCAGCTTAGCCACCGGAAAATCCTCTTCTCTCCCACGAACTCCCTCAAAATCGGTCGGAGTTTACGAACTTCCTAAAATTCGCCACCAAAAACGACCACTAATGATAGAAATCGGCCGATTTAGGGCTTGGGTGGTCGATTTTGACTTACAGTCGGTCAATTCTGACCGTTAGTGATGTTTTTGGTGGCCGTTTGTGGGGCGTTCGTAAAACGGCTGGCCTTTTTTAGTGGCCGTTTGGGGGAGGTTGCCGGGTTCAGGGTGAGGGGAAAGGAGGGGGAGAAATTTCCGATCATTGGGGTTGGGATAGGGGGTGTCGGAGTGGGGGCAGAGGCGGCCGACGGTGGGGTTGGGGTGGCTGGGGTTAGCTGTTGGGTTTCGTTTTATTTATTTATTTTTTTATATTTTAACCAATTATATGCTAACACGTGGAATAATAGACCCCATTAATAGATTCCGTCTAGAAACCAGTTAAGTGTGGTGGTAGAAGCCAATTTTGTAAACTTTTTGTGGTGTTAAAATAAAAGTTTTTTTTTTTTTTTTTTTTTTTTTTTTTTTTTTTTTTTTTTGTAGTGTTAAAAACCATTTTTTGTGATTTTTTGTGGTGTTAAAATTCAAAATTTAAACAATCTAGACTTTTGCTTTAGAAAATGTCCAAAAGTGTGTCAAAGAAAAAAAAAACATTATTATATAATAAAGTAATTAGGAGTAATACTCAATAAATAGAGGAAGGGTATGTTCACATTTATTGAATTGAGCTGAACTAAACTGAACTGAGCTGAACTGAATAGAGCTGAAATGAAAATTTTATGAGAGAAGGAAATTAGGAACATAATTAAACTAAACTGAAATTAAGCTGAAGTGAATAGGCCCTAAAATGAGATGACTAGTTATATCAATATCGAGTACATCATTTTCCCTTTGGTATCAACCATGTTAGGAAACATACTTATGGATGCTCTTGCAACTAATATTATAGTTGAATACATGGACATGTTTCAATTTCTATATTTCGCGAGATGGTTTGAATAAGGTCCGATTCACTTTACCTTTAAAAAAAAATATATTTAATATAAGGTAAAATGAACGGAGCATATTATTTACTTTAATCACTGAGGCCAATACTTTTAAATAACAATATCGATATTCTTTTGTGAATAGGAAAGGACTCCTTTATGTGGTATGGAAGAAGCCCAAGGCTCAACATTACAAAGCCTGAATTTATAAGGGAGATATTTACCAAGTACGAGGTATTCACCAAGCGACCTCCAGGAAAGAAGACAACTTTTGGGCTAGTGCTGCGAGAGGGTGAAGATTGGGCTAAAGTCAGGAGAATCATCAACCTGCTTTTGAAATGGAAAAGTTGAAGGTAATCTTTTTTTTTTTTTTTTTTTTTTTTTTTTTTTTTTTTTTTTTATACAATACAATACTCTTTCCGTATCATATTACTTCATTTATCTAGACATGGAGTTTTGAGAGGAATAGTAAAAGTATTATTTTGTTATGAAAGTAGGGTTGCTTGAATAATAAAATACTAAAAAAAAAACAAAAAAAAAAAACAAAAGTGAGCAAAATTGGGGAGGAGAGAGAATATGAAAATATATTGTTAAAATTTTCCAAAAAAAGAAATGGAAAAGGTAATAAAATACGGCCATAAAAGGAAAGTGGAGTTAGTAATAAACTACGGATGGAGTATGCATTAGATGTGTATAAAAACTTTAACGCCCCAACTTTTAATCGGCGTCATCGGACTGTACTTAACTCGTCATTCACAGCAGAATTAATTAACCATAGATAAACCATTCTTTACTCATCATACGTAGCGGAATCAATCATATAGATAATCTCATAACCATCTGTGGGCTATGGGCCCATAAATAAACATACTCCTTAATTATCAATACGATTGATTCCGCTGCATATGATGAGTAAAGAGTGGTTTATCTATGATTAATTAATTCCGCTGCAAATGACGAGTTAAGTACGGTCTGGTAACACCGGGGCGTTACTCACAGACAGTGAAACGAACTTAGCCAATATTTTGTGAAAATAAAAATATGTTTTTAAAATAAATAAAAAAATAGAACGGAAGCTAAAAACTAGTTGAATTGGAGAGCAATGCCATAACATTGCTTCATTACATTTTTACATTAAATTGATTAAATGTGGTGTCATGTTCAGAATATGTTGCCAACAATGGAAAAATGTTGCGACACAATGATACGTAAATGGGAAGAAATGGTAGCGACAACTGGATCAGCTGAAGTCGATGTTTATTCTTCTCTTAATGCCTTTTCGGGCGATGTAATTGCTAAAACATCTTTCGGAAGCTCTTATGAAGAAGGTAAAAAACTATTTCAGCTCCAAGAAGAACAAACGATCCTAGCTTTTCAAGTAATGCGATCCATGTCTAACTACATCCCTGGATGGAGGTATGATCAATGTTATTTTTCAATTCAACCGTTTTTTAATAGTTACAACACACACTTTGTTACAGTTATTAAGAAAAGTATGTTTAATTACATGACTCAATACACTTCAAATAGAGTTGAGAGATTGTTAGAACAATAGCTTTTAAATAAGGGTAACATTGTAACTTTATTCATATAAAACGCAATATCAATAAGAAATAAAGTTAAAAGTAACATTCAAATAAGTGGTAATAGACTTTAAATAAGAGTATCTATTGATGGATTAGTAGTTACTTCCTCCGTTTTTATTTAGTTGCAACACAATCCATTGGCACCATTTTAAGGAAGATATTAGACTAGGTACGGATAAATTAATTTACAAAATTTTACCACCTATAAGAAGAAATGAATAAGTTGCTAAGGTATAAATTTCATAGCTTAATTCATTCGTTTACCTAGTTTAATCACCTCCTCGAAAAATGTGATAAAAGATGTGTTGCAAGTATAAAAAAACAGAGAAAGTAGATTTTTCGATATCTTGCATTTTGCACTAACTTGGAGTAAATTGATCTTGATATTTCAGATATCTACCCACTAAGGTTAATCGAAGGAGAAAGAAATTGGCTCATGAAACTAAAGAAATGGTGAAAACTTTGGTGGAAAACAGAAAAAAATTAAAGCAAACAGAAGAGTCAATAAATAAAGTTGACTTGTTAAGTATAATGTTAGAGTCAAATGAAAAAGAGATTGAAGAAAATGGTATTGGGCTTTCAATGGAAGAAGTAATCGATGAATGCATGTTATTTTTGTTAGCTGGAAAAGACACAACTTCATCTTTACTAACATGGGTAATGGTGCTCCTTTCCGAACACCAAGATTGGCAAAGCACAGCTAGAGAGGAGGTTTTGTCGCGCTTTGGGAAAGATAATACTCCGGATTATAATGGCCTCAATAGCCTTACAATAGTAAGTTCGCTTATCCATGATATAATCTTATACGTATCATTATACTAGTTCGTGTGTGTTATGTAAATAGGAACGAATGAAGTATTATGTAAATCGAAACTTGAAGTTTTGGTGTGGTCTAGTTTTATCTATTTGAGCTTTTTGGTGTGGTCTAGTTTTATGTATTTGAGCTTTTTGATTTAACACACATTGCCTTCTTGTTCCACAGGTCAATATGATTATAAATGAAACATTGAGGTTCTATCCACCTGCTTCATCTCTATCTCGAATCATCCATACAGATACAAAATTGAAGAACCTAACTCTACTTAATGGTATGGAGATTAATATGCCAACGATCATGGTGCATCGCGATCAAGATCTTTGGGGTGACGATGCAAATGAATTCAATCCAAATCGATTTTCGAAAGGAGTGTTAAACGCAACTAAAGTTCCAGGGTCTTTTATGCCTTTTGGTGGTGGATCTCGAATGTGTATTGGAAAGAATTATGCATTGATAGAGGCAAAGCTTGCCTTGACAAAGATTCTTCAGCACTTCTCATTTGAGCTCTCCCCATCTTATGTTCATGCACCTATGTGTCTAGCGGCAATAGTACCTCAATTTGGTGCGCCTCTTATCTTGCACCAAATTTAGGTAATTTTTCATGCTCCATTTTGAGATAAGAAATGTTATATACTTTGTATTTTACTAAGTATTTGTATAAATTAGTGTATGATAACTGTATCCTTTATTTAAAACTGTATTAATTTTTACAATGCCCATGTTCTATATTGCACGCACCAAAGTCTGCTGTGTCACGGTATTTACCGTGGCGTGGTAATTTCGAGTTTATACGCGTTTTTAAAACTATGATAACTTTTGGTCCGAAACTCGGAATAAGACATATAATATATCGTAAGAAAGATTATCAAGTCTAATTTCCAACCCAATTGAAATCAGATCAAAATATTTTGTATATTTTATGATATGGCCGTTTTAGTACAAGTGTGTCAGTTTTTGGCCAAGTTTTAGTGTTTTGCTCATATCTTCTTCGTTTTAAATCAAAATTAGGCTTACGATATACGGTTGGAAATATTATTTCAACGCCTATCCAACCAAATAATATTTGGATCAAAATTATAAGTCCGTAAAATCCGTTAGTCACGGTTTTGTGATGTGGACACGAAAAAAGGAAAATAAGTTATGATTTGGGGAAATGGGCTAAGAATCGGGTTGCTTTATGAAATGTATTGGGGTGTGGATTTAAGTACTTCAAAGATTAAATACTCAACCCGACCAATATTGACGGTGAAAGGTTGTTCATCATCGGGTTTGGTTTTGGGGAGACATTTTTAGGTGTCTACAGGTAATTTTTCAGAAACTTCTTATTGCTTTTCATCACATGTCTAACAAACTCTAATACTCTATATCCACATTACATGGTCCCCATTAGGGATGGCAGTGCATGCCTTCTTCTTATCTGGCTTTTTCTCAGCTAGACGTTGATAATCCTTTGCTGGTTTTTTCTCAACTGGACGCCAATCATCCTTTGATGGCTTCTTTGCATTCTGGCTCAATTTCGCCTTTTGTTATTACCTACTTTTCTCTCAACAGATTCATTCTCTCTTGCATCTTGTTCAGAAACATCATCCTCACTTCCTTCTAGTTTAGAAGCCTCCTCTTGTTCTGAAGCATCCTCCTCACTTCCATCATGTTCTGAACCCTCTTCCTCATCACCTCCATCCTGTTTTAAACCCTCCTCCTCATCAACTCCATCATGTTCTGAAGCCTTTTCCTCATCGCCTTCATCTTGTTCAGAAGCCTCTTCCTCACTCCCCTCTTCACTTTTCTCCTGTTCCAAACCCTGGCCTCATCCTCACTTCCCCTCTTGTTTTAAAGCCTTCTCCCCTCTACCCTTCTCCCCATTACCTCCTTTTTTGCACCTTTCTTTACTATAACCTCATCCTCACTACCTCCCTTTTTTCTACCCTTCACTAAGTGACCCTCCTTTACTGTAACCTCCTCCCCACCACCTCCTTTTTTCTATCCTTCTCCCTAGCAACATTAACTTAATTGCTTATATCATTAGCACCTATATATAGAAAAAGGAAAAAAAAAAGATTTGTTAAATATATAACATAATAATAAGATAAAACTTTAAATCATGGCTTTAACTCAAAATAGTATAACTATAACTATGATTAACATAACTTTTATAAAACAATCTGACATATAATTAAGCATAAAGCATAGCTTAAGCAAATATTTCTATAACTATAACAACTAATGTTTTAACTTTAAAAAATGTACAAAAAAAAAAAAAATAAAAAAAAGAAATTGTAATTGTATAGAGAAATTGGTAAAACCTTGAGCATTATCAGATCCACCAATAGAGCTTCGCAAACCAGGTCTTATTCGAAAATTCATAAGACGACCTCTAAATTTCACCATCGCGTATATAAGAAACTAGCCCCTAAAATTCGAAATAAGAACGATTAATTAATCAAATACATGACGTCAACAAATTAAAATAAAATGCATATAAAAGTTGAAAATGCTAAATATCTACACAATGAATTAGTAAAACTTGAAACATGATCTAGTAATATCAACACAATGAACTAGTAAACCCTAAAATATGAACAAAATTACGATAACAGAAAAAAAAATCAAAATAATATAGTTACGAATACAACAAATTACAAAAAAAAGGGAAATTCTCTGTGGTAACCACAAACTTTTTTTTTTCCCTCGGTGGTAAAGTCTGAAACTTGTGATTATCAATGGTAATCATGAAGTAATATGACTAAGCCAATGGTAACTAAAGTTAAATAATATGTTAATTCTTTAACCATGGTTTAGCAATTAAAGTGTGAAAAGACACAACTACCCCCATTTAATTACCCCCAACCTTCTTTCTTCTTCCTTTCTCTTTCCCCCTCCATATTTTTTCTTCCCGCTACACCTCCTTTTCCAGCCACTAGCGTCGCTGCCGAGCACCCCTGCTGCCACCTCACCTCCCTTCCCTGCATCCCCCGTCCCTGCCCACCACCCTTCCCCGCATCCCCGCCCTGCCCACCACCCTTCCCCGCCCCTGTCTCACAGAACTGCTTTCCTCTTCAAAACCCGAAAAAAAAACCATCACCTTTGTTAGATTTCAGGAAAACTCCTCAATCCTGGAGTGTGTACCATTGATCAAATATATAGAGTTTACAACGCTAGGCCTAATCACGTTAGGAATCCTAGATACGATAAACATATAAAATATACATTTAATATATCCTAATCTGCGACAAATATTATCCTAAATATAATATCTATCACACCCCCGCAGTCGTAGCGGGAGGAGATCGTACGCTAAGACTGGACCTAAACTCCAGAAATAATTCTCGTGGTAGGCCTTTAGTGAAAATGTCCACAAACTGATATCTAGTAGGAACATGCAGAACCCGTACTTCCCCCAGCGCAACTTTTTCTCGAACGAAATGAATATCCATCTCCACATGTTTGGTTCGTTGGTGTTGTACCGGGTTGCCAGAAAGGTAGATAACACTGACATTATCACAATAAACTATAGTAGCCTGCCGTAGAGGACAATGTAACTCAAGTAATAAATTGCGAAGCCAACACGCCTCAGAGACAACATTTGCGACGCCTCGATATTCTGCTTCTGCACACGACTTAGATAAAGTATGTTGACGCTTAGATGACCAAGATACGAGGTTGTCCCTAAGGAAACAACAATAGCCCGAAGTAGAACGCCGGGTATCGGGACAACCTCCCCAGTCAGCATCAGTGTAAGTAATCAATCGATGAGAAACAGTAGGATATAAATGTAAGCCGTGATCAATGGTACCCTGAACATAACGCAGAATGCGTTTCAATGCCTCATAATGAGGTTCCCGGGGATCATGCATAAATAGACACACCTGTTGTACCGCATACGAAATATCTGGCCTGGTAAATGTGAGATACTGTAGAGCACCTGCTAAACTGCGATACAAAGTAGGATCCCGAAAAGGTGGTCCTGCATCGGCACTAAGTTTGGACTTAGTGTCAACTGGAGTAGCTGCAGGCTTACAAGAGGCCATACCTGCACGCTCTAAAATCTCCTGTGCATACTTTTCCTGTGAAAGTAGCATATAAGAGGGTTTGCGGGTCACCGCAATCTCCGAAAAATAACTCAAAGGACCCAAGTCAGTCATAGGGAACTCAATTTGCAACTGAGAAATAATTCCAGTACGCAACCTGTCAGATGAGGTAGCTAAAATAATATCATCAACATATAAGAGCAAATATGCCATATCATCACCCTGCCGGAAAGTAAAAAGAGAGTTGTCACTCTTGGAAATGACAAAACCCAATTTGACTAGAAAATTTGCAAAGCGTTGGTACCAAGCTCTGGGAGCTTGTTTCAAACCATAGAGAGCCCTGCGGAGCCGACAAACATGAGTAGGAGCCCTCTGATCAACAAAACCCGGAGGTTGATGCATATAAACAGTTTCCTGCAAATCACCATGTAAAAAGGCATTTTTGACATCTAGTTGATGTATCGACCACTTTTTAGCCAAAGCTAAACTGAGAACAGTACGAATAGTGGCCGGTTTAACTACCGGACTGAAAGTCTCATCACAATCCATACCTATCTCCTGCGACCTGCCATCACATACAAGACGAGCTTTGCGCCTTTCAAGGTCACCATTAGACTTGTATTTATGTTTAAACAGCCACATACAATTAACAACATTCACCCCTGCAAGCCTAGGCACCAACTCCCATGTCCCTGTTTTAATTAAAGCACTATACTCATCATTCATCGCCGCATTCCAATTTTGGTCATTTAAAGCTTGCTTATAAGACTTTGGAAGGGGTGATTTGTGAGGATGTGGGCTCGAAAGAGGAACAGTAAGGTTACAATATTCGGGTTAGGCCTAAATATTCCCCGTTGACTACGGGTTATAGGAGGCGATGGGGGTGGTGGTCGTGTAGGCTGTATGGGTGGGATGCCACGCATAGGCGGCGGTGTGTAAGTAGGTGGTGAGGGTGGGGCCGTAGGTGAGTCAGTGTGTCCACTGTTTGGTTGAGGAGTACGCTGCAACGGTGAGTTGGGAGGGGTATGAGTTAATTGCTGGGCCGCATGTCTAGGGGGGTTATTTGGGCTTGTAGTGGAGCTAGATGGGCCTTTAGTTTGTGGGGTTGGGCTGACTGCATTGTGGGTTGGGGTGGCAGTAGGTGTAAGATGGCGAAAAATGGCATGAGTGAGTAGAGGAGACGACTCACTTTCACCCAAAAAATCATAAGATTTTAGACTAAATTTTTCCAAGTTTTGATATGGAAAGGTTGACTCATAAAAAGTGACATGTCTAGAAAAAATGATTTTATGAGTGTGAAGGTCTAAACACCTATAACCACGGTGATTTGGTGGATAACCTAAGAAAATGCAAGGAGCGGACCTAGGAGCTAATTTATTAGGAATAGTGGAGGAAAGGTTCGGAAAACAAAGACAACCAAAAACACGAATGTGAGTGTAGGAAGGTATGACTCCAAACAAGGCTTGAGCCGAAGTTATGTTTTTGAGAACCTTAGTGGGTAATATATTAAGAATATAAGTAGTCGTCTCAAGAGCATAATTCCAGTATGAAGGTGGTAAGGAGGCATGAAATAGCATAGTGCGCTTGATATTATTTAGAGTGCGGATCATTCTCTCGGCTTTCCCGTTTTGGGATGAAGTGTGAGGACAAGAGAAGCGAAAGACAATACCATGATCAATACAAAATTGTTTAAAGGGGTCATTGTCAAATTCGCGACCATGGTCACTTTGAAAGGATTTTACGGGTCTTTCAAACTGTGTGTGCACATATTGTTTAAAGGCTAAGAATTTTTTAAAAGCTTGAGATTTATAAACAAGAGGAATAGTCCCAAGGAATAGTCCACACATAATGAGTGAAATCATCTAGAAGAACTAAGTAATATTTGTGACCACAAGTACTACGAATTGGAGATGTCCACAAATCAGCATGAATAATATCAAAAGCACAAGTAGTTTTGTTATTAGAGGAATAAAAAGGAAGTCTAGTATGTTTTCCAAGTTGACAAGAATTGCAAAAGGTGGAGACTTGCTCCTTATTACAATCAATAAAATTACTATTCCTAAGAAAATTTAAAGAAGGGGCTCCAAGGTGTTCTAGTCGATCATGCCATGTGGATGGAGAAACGGCAGTGAGGGAGGTGGCAAGGCAAGATGTTGGTGTAGTGGTAGTGACTGGATAGAGGTCCTCGTGGCTATTGCATCTCGTGATTATTTTCCCCGTGCGAAGGTCCTTCACAGAAAAACCATAAGGGTCAAATTCTATAGAAACCGAATTGTCAGAGGTAAATTTTCTAACAGAAATAAGGTTCTTAATAATTTCTGGGGCAAAGAGAACATCACGAAGGGCTAATTTGTTATCGGGAAAGGTTGTGTGACCATAACCAGAAATTGGAATACGATGACCATTACCAACTAAAATATGATTATTAGTGCTTAAATTAAACAAGGGTAAGAGAATACCAAAGTTGTTTGTCATGTGAGACGATGTATCGGAGTCCATATACCATCCGTCATTTGGATTTGCCAAAGTCATAGTTGAAAAGGCATTCCCGAGCTCTGTGGGAGTCATGAGTTGTCCGTGGGACTGTTGGGCTGCCATGAAACTTTGCTGTTGGGCCGGTGCTTGTGAATATTGCTGTCCTCTGATCTGGGCTTGAGGATATGGGTAAGGAGGCCTGACCCAGTTAGGTTGTGGAGACCACATAGGAGCCCAAGTATAACCATAAGGTAATTGGGCAGGTGGGCCGGCCCACTGATTTTGTGAAGGGGGGCCTTGAGATTGTGGTTGCTGTTGTTGAGCAGCGTTGGATTTGCTTGGAGCTTGGCCACGCCCCCTACCACGACCCTTGCCGCCCTTACCTCCTCTGCCGGAGCTCGTGCCGCGGCCAGACTGCCGACCATCACCGCCGCCGCCACCACGTGGTTGGCCTGACTGGGTGGCTTGGCTTGGAGCCGAAGAAGACTCTCCTTGGTGTGCAAGGAAAGATTGTGCAGCTGGAGCGGATTCATTGGATCGCCGGGATTCTTCGAGAAGCAATTGAGACCTAACTGTCTCGAACGAAGGAAGGGGTTCAGTCTGCTGAATCATTGCAGCCACGGTGTCAAAGTCCGTGTTAACAAGGCCCGAGACAAGCCGAATAACCAATTTTTGTTCCGACACGGGTTGATCGACGTTAGCTAATTGATCTTTGAGAGTCTTTAACTGACGGCAATAAGAAGAGATGTCAGGGAAATTGGAAAGGTGCAAAGTGTTAAATTGATTTTCAAGATATACGGCTCTAGTGTTCTTGTTATCCTGAAAAATCGCTTTGAGTTTATCCCAAATTTGTTGAGCCGATGCTCCCTTGGCTAGGATTGTATCAAGTAAATCTGCAGAAATTGTGCCATAAATCCAATTCTTTACTACCGAATCAAGTCGGTTCCACATACCTTCAGAGATGTCCGTTGGTTTGGGAGTTGTGGGATCAATGTGGTCTAGAACATTGAAGGCATGAGCATGACACTCAAAGAGTTCTACCCAATTAGAGTATTGGACCTTTTCTCGATCAAGAATTAGCGGGATCACATTCTTGATGTTGTTTACACCTAGTGCAGGATGAAACTCGGAGGTAGGAGGCTGTGGGGGCTGGGTACCATCACCATCCTTACTCATGGCGTGAGTTAATTAAGTAAACAGGGGAAGAAGAAACTATGGGATGCGTGAGAAAGTAGTAGGCAGAGAGCAATGAAAACAAAGAAAAAAAAATTAAGAATAATGAAAAGGAAAATTGCGGAAGCTAGATCGATAACGTAGGCTGTGATACCATGTTAGATTTCGGGAAAACTCCTCAATCCTGGAGCGTGTACCATTGATCAAATATATAGAGTTTACAACGCTAGGCCTAATCACGTTAGGAATCCTAGATACGATAAACATATAAAATATACATTTAATATATCCTAATCTGCGACAAATATTATCCTAAATATAATATCTATCAACCTTCCTCAAAAACAACTTAAATCCATACTCAAAATCAACAAATTTGACCTCAAAAAACCCCACAAAAATAAATCATACCCTTGTTTCCTCCCTTAATTTTCCTTGATGCTCTTTATCATCAAAACCCATCATCACAAACATTCTGCCTCAAAATTGAATTAGACATTTGATTTTGGTCAATAGAAAAAAAGAATCATAATTGCAACCTTTTCTATAAGCAAATTTAGAAAATCACCCCTAAAGCTAATTTTATCAGTATACCGAAGGAAATACTCACAACCCAATTCACGAATTCGAATGTTCGAAAGATCCATCACTCTTAGGGGAGGAGAGAGAAAAAGCAGATATCAGAGAGGGAAGAGGGCATCTGGGGTTCATGGTCGCCGACGTGTGTGTGGGAGGCTTGTTGCCGCCATCTAGGAGTAGGGGAGGCTGGTTGAACGCTGGTAGGGGAAGGGGTTGGCCTGCTGGCTAGTTGGGTGGGGGATGACTTGAGTTTTGGGTTTTTTTTTTTTTTTTAAATTAAAGGGTACTCATGTAAATTCACTATTATTTAACCAAAATTAACCCCGTGGTTAATTGTTTTATTACGTTTTATTATCATTAATGTTAACATTTGCTTAATAATGAAAAATTTTAAACTTACCACTAAGAAAAAAAAAGTTTGTGGTTACTAGGAATAATTTCCCAAAAAAAAAAAAAGGAATTCTACTAATAATTGAAACAAAGTAAATTACGAGTTAATATTACACATGCATAATGAAAAACCATAAAAAATCAACAATTACAACAGCAATGAAAAAAAAATTTTGCGATTGAAAAAAAAAATTAAAAAACTAACCTCAAAAAATGATGAGAATCCAAAATTTAATTCGTCAAGTGAAGAAAAATTACAAAGAAATTGAGAAAGGAAAGAGAAAATACAAAAGAATATGAACAAAGGAGAGAGAAATTGCAAAGCATTCGAGAGAGAAGTTGCAAAGAATTAAATTCAAGATAGAGTCGAAGAGTCTACACACTAAAACTTATAAAGAAAAAAAAAATGAGAAAAAAACCTCTGGACTGGCACGTGTGAGTCCAGTCCAAAACAGAAAAATAGGCCGGTTTTACATTAGATCAATGTAAGCCGGACTTTTTCAAGAATTTGTCATCGATATATACATTATTAAAATCATTTTTTTAATTTTACATATTAGTAATAATTAGATATTGATAATTGAAATAACGGTTTGATAAGTGCGTAATGAGAAGTTTCGCATTTCAAAAAAAAAAGGAAAGGAAATATATGTATACTTCTTTTGTTCCAGATAGCTCGACTAGTTTTCATTTTGAGCTGTTTACAAGATTCGACTCACTTCTACGTTATACGTTTTTTGAAAACCCCTTTTTATCATCTTATCTCTTTTATCCCATGCTATTAACACCTTTCTTACACCTTTTTCCCCTACTTTATCTAATTTTTTCTTAGACAAACACACCTTTTTACCCTTTTTTTTTTTTTTTTTTTTTTTCATTTTTGTTATACCTACATTGACCCACTCATTTTTTTTATGCATTTCCTGGAATATTGTTTGCAGCTGAATTATTGAACTTTCAAAAATGAAGAGAGTATGATATTTTAATAATCATGAATTTTTTGTATAATAAAGTAAATTTATATGTTCATACTTGTACAATAATCCAATATGTGGGGCATCACCTATGTTAAATAAATAAATAACATTGATAGTGGAATAATATATATATATATCTATATATGCATTCCTAAATATTTTAAAAAATAACATTGGTATCACCGAGGTGTGAAATATACCATTGATAGTGGAATAATACTATAAATTGTTATAATGGTGCTAAACATTATTAGAATGGTTATAAATGGTTATAATGTTATTTATTTATTTATTTATTTATTTTTTGAAATAAAATACATATAGTGAACCCTCTGTTTATATATATATATATATATATATATATATATATATATATATATATAAGCTAGAGTCAAACTTGCACATTTGCCGAGACACAATTTTGACCATCAATATTTTTAATGTGAGATTAGTAAATATTATGAAAAAATTAATTTATAAAGTAGTAGACATTACGACAAATCCAACAACATATTATATGATCATATTTATATATTATATAGAAAAATTTAAAAGAATAATCCCACCTTTGTTACTTCTACTCAAAATAATCACACCTTTATGCCCCATTTGCTCAAAATAGTCCCTTTACCGGTTTATTTACTCGGTAACCTGTTAAAGAAGGTGATTTCCATGTGTCATCTTCTTTTTTTTTAAAAAAATATAAAAATAAAAAACAAAAATTATATATAATTAAAACAAAAAAACAAAACTTAGCACCCTCCTTCCCCTTCCTGCTCTCCTCCCCTCTCCCCCACCCGAATGGAGCCCAACCACCGTCCCACCCATACCGAAGTAGCTCCACCTTCGTCCCACTTCGTAGTAGGTGTGTTAGTGCGTGAGACTGTGAGGGCATTATGAGCTATGGCCATGGGTCAGAATTCAAAAACAAGCTACCAATTGTTTTAATTTTACCATTTAACAATTTGCAAGTATAATTGGAGTCTACTTAATTGATTTTGTTGTGCACACTTGATTTAGATTAAAATAACCAAGTACTGCAAACTTGGCCAGTTCAATTTTTTTTTTCAAATAAATTTGATGCTGAAATTTTGCTAATTTCCATCTCTAAGTGAGAAGTGTAATTGAAAAGTTCTTATTAGAATGATGGTGAATTTTTGAACTCATGAAAAACTCTAATAAACAAGTTGTAGATAAATGGGATTGTTTTGAGTAGATGTGGTATAAAGGTGGGATTATTTCCAGATTATTCAAAGGTGAGATTATTTTGAGCAGAATTGACAAAAGTTGGATTATTCTTTACAATTTTTCCTATTTACATATTGGTAAAGAAACGAAGTCAATGATGACATATAAATGGTGGAAAATCTCAAATCTAGCTTATAAAAAAACGGAAAGCGTAATAAGGTTATGCTTTTTTGT
This sequence comes from Chenopodium album, assembly GCF_948465745.1. Classification (NCBI taxonomy): domain Eukaryota; kingdom Viridiplantae; phylum Streptophyta; class Magnoliopsida; order Caryophyllales; family Amaranthaceae; genus Chenopodium; species Chenopodium album. The sequence continues at coordinate 12,072,273 of NC_137847.1, forward strand.
AAAAAAAAAATAATTTTAAAAAAATGAAGAAAGAGAAGGGAACACATGTCACTTGTGATTCGTGTTATTATATGTTATGAGAGTAGAAAAAATAAGTTGAACTCATATCAGATCAGATTAGTTCAGGTCAGATTAGTCAAAATAAGGCGAGCTAAACATCAAGACCTAAGTATAAATATAGATGACTAAATTATCATTTTAATTAATATAGTATTAAGTACACTACGCTTACACCTAATTACTTCCTCTATTCCAGAATAACTGACACAGTCAAACTTTGCATCTATGTCGATGAACTAATTTGACCTTATTTATGTAATCAAACATTAGTATAAAAAAAAAAAACTAATATTATGAAACTTTATGTTAATACCTACTACCTCCTGATCCGTTTTTTTTTAATTGACACGTTTTGACTTTAGTGCTATTCACATATTCCCCTTTGACTGTATTTTGTGCTTTATTCGTAATGAAAAAATAGTCATGTGGGATCACGTTAGATTTGTCGCAATATATATTTTCAAAATATCAACTTTTTATAATTTTTGCTTATCGATCATTAAAGATATTAATGATTGCATTTGTGCATTTGCAAACGTGACTAAATAAATGTATCAATTAAAAACAAGTAGTGGAAATATTTAATAATATATATTACTTGCTAAAGTATGTGTGTGTGTGTGCGCGTGCGTGTAAAAAGTCTAATGTGTCAGAACTTATTCTTAGACAGAAAGAGTATTAAGGTCTTGTTTTGTTGTCATTATAAAGTGGGGGAATTGGAAATTCATGGGAATTGATAAAATGGATAGTTGTTTGGTTGACATAAAAAAGCAAAAATAGGGAAAGTGGGAATTATGGGAATTTCAACTTCCCACAAAACATGGAAAGTAAATTACTAAGCCCACCCCCCCCTCTCCTAGGTAAACCAAAATTTATAGGAATTTCAATTTTCCTTATTGCCAACGAAACACATTTTAGAAATTCTTACTAATTTTATTAAGAAATTAACTTCCCATGAAATATAAATTTCTATGGAAAATTCCCACATTAACCAAACAAACACCTAATATGTATATATATCTATATCTATATATATATATATATATATATATATATATATATATATATATATATATATATATATATATATATATATATATATATATTTCCCACCAACCGTGATACTATTCAACTTTCTTTGTCGTTTCATAAGCACAAATTAAAGGTGTTCAACCATGAACCATCCAATTTTTTATTTTATTATTTTTTTTTAATTTTTTATTTTTAAAGGTAAGAAGAAATAACATTAGGAAACCCTTCTCACGAGGGGAATCCTTAATGTCTCAGTTTGACGTATGGAAGCTAAATTAGAGCTAGTACAATAATTAACTAGGTTAGATCCCGTGCCATGCACGGTGATCTATAGTTATAAACTAAATTAGCCTCGTACGATGCACGACATAAAAAATTTTAAATCATTAGTTGCAATGGTATTTTGATCTAAATAATTTTGAAGATAGTAAAAATTTAACCAAATTATGCAATACAGAGTACTCTTAAATCGGGAGTAATTATGTTTGGAAGCCAGATAGTGTTTTTTTTTTTTTTTTTTTTTTTTTTTTTTTTTTTTTTTATAAATCCATAATAATGTAAAAAAAATATATAGAAAATAACATACTTCGTAATATAATAATTGTTTTAAAAAAAAATACACTCTGTTTATATTTTAATAATTTAAGGTTAAAAATAAGAAGGTTTAAAAAAAAGTAAAAATAAAAATTAGAATATGATGTCAGCAATTGATTTAGGCGGGAAATTTTTTTACCACAACTTGATATCTGTACAATTTAAATAGGGGATGATGTCAGCGGTTGTTACTTTAGTTATATTTATAGATTACCATTGAATCTGCTACTAAATTACCTACATTTGTTATCCAATCTGCTGCTCGGTTCGCCTCTATAGGGAATATTTCAAGCATCAATTTTGAGCCTCACTATGATCATGCATTTAAGTATGGTGGCGTCCAAAGGGAAGGAAGTTAGAGCAAAAAAGTCGCCAACAAGTTTTAGGAACTTGTAAACCGTCCACGGGCGTGAAGGTTACACCCCATTCACGATCATAGAGATCGCTAACTCCATAGTGGTCCGGAACCATGACTGGATATTCGGGGATGATGGTGCGAATCCAGTCTAAAAGAGATTGAACCCGCCCTAAAAGGAAAACTGGAAACTAATAATCCCACATTTGCTTTTTCTGCTCAAAACAATCCCACCTTTTTGAATTCCCGGAATATTCCTACCTTTGACCCTCATCTGCTCAAAATGAGTCTTTTAACCTACAACTTATTTAACAGGTTAATTTAATTTAATTTTTTTTACTTTTTTATTTTATTTTCTTCAATATCTCATTTCCCACCTTAGCTACCCACCATAACCACCACCCTTCCATAAGCATCACCACATCACCACCTAACCCCACCACCTTCTTTCTCACTCCTAACCTCAACCACCCCACCGCAACTAACCACGACCCCAGCGGCTAGCACCCCTAAACTGACGGCCCGACCACCCCCATCCACCCACAAATCCCCCTAACACCAACCACCCCAGCCACCATGTAGGGAATATTTCAAGCATTAACCCCAAGCTTGAACCCCACTGTGATCATACACTTAAGCATGGTGGCGTCCAAAGGGAAGGAAGCTTGAGCAAAAGAGTCGCCGACAAGTTTTAGGAACTTGTAAACCGTTCACAAGGTGAAGATTACACCCCTTAACGATCCAGGAGATCGTCAACTCCAAAAGGTCTTGAACCAAATAGGGTTCGGGGATGAAGGTACAAATCCAGCCTAAAAGAGATTGAACCTGCCCTAATAATAGGCCTCTACTTTATTCTTCTCGTATTCATGTGCGCTTTCTGACTAACATGCAATCAACAGATTAACCCTAAACCTGTTTATCTATGTTGGTTGAACTTAATGCACAAATAAAACTATTATTGGTGATCACTTGAATTATAATCAAATTATCCCTAAACAAGATTATTAATTATCTTATTAAGCGTGATTACAAGTACAAATTCCCTTTAAACATGCATAAAAGGCGTGATCAAGCAATAACAATAAATAAGCATCAAACAACATGAATAAAAATAATAATCATAATAATTATAATCATGTTAATAATAAAGCTATAATAGCAAGATCCTAGGCATGATACTAACAAGATTAATAACAAACCCTAGCATGTCACTAAACAATAAAAATCAAAGCTTTAAACCTAACATGATACTAACATGCTATTAGAAAAGAGTAAAAGGCACCCTAAACATGATACTAGAAAGCAATAATAACATCCTAAGCATGATACTAGGAATTAAACAAATTTAAACATGCTTTCTACAAGAATAGAGCAATAAGACTACATACTTTGATGTCTCGTATCTCTTTCTAATAACAAAATACACGCGGTAGTAACTTCAAGGAAAATAAAATCAAACAATCAAATTAAATAATTGAAATAGAGATTAGGGACCAAACCCTCAGAAATTATAACCTTTCACGTCTAGGGCGAAGACAACTTCGAACTTGGTTAGGTGTGTCTAGATCTAATGAATGAGGAATTTTGTGAGAGGGAAGGTTTAGAAAAAGAATAGAGAGAGAGAAAGCTTCTAGCTTTTAGAGAGAGAAAGAGAGAGATGATTGTAGATTGTTAATTGTAGATTGTAGATGATTGAAAAAAGGGGAGATATGACCTCTATTTATAGGAAAAAAAAGAGTTGAAGAATAAGAAAAGAATCCGAATTCGAATCGAAATAAAACTCGTCGGTCAGCAGTTTTTGTGAATTTTGTTTTTATCATAACTTTTGATCCAAAACTCCAAATAAGTCATATAATATGTCGTTAAAAAGCTCTTGAAGTCTAATTTCCAACCCAATTACAATACGATTAAAATATTTTTTAGATAAAAAGATATGGCCGAAATAGTGAAAGGGTGTCAGTTTTGAATAGAGTTTTGTATTCCTTTCATATCTTTTTCGTTATAGCTCGGAATTAATATTATAATATATCACTGGAAAGATAATTTCAAGATCTATCCAACCATATAAGATTTGGATAAAAATTATGAGGCACGAAAGTAATATCTGACCGTATTTGAACATCTTTAAATTCGAATAGAATTAGGTCTTAAAAAAGGAAAGTTTTTATTCAATTTCAAATTCCTTGATTTTATCTTTTCAAAAAGGATAATTAAGATCTTTTAGAAACTTATGGAAGCTTCTAATTAATCCTAACTTGTTTAGGAATAGGATTAAACCTTTGGACCCTCCACATGATCATTGGGCCGTAGGTAAAATCCGGTTTGAGCCCAGTTTAGTATTTTGGCCATAACTTCCTCATTATTCATCGGAATTGGGCTTATAATATATCATTGGAAAGGTCTTTTCAAGCCCCATCCAACTACACTATTATTGGACCCATATCATGGACCAAACTAAACATGACTGCATGTTTTCATAAATAGAGTTAGAAAAGAAATATTTTCTAAAACAGAAAGAAGATATATTTTAATAAAAACATCCTCATCACTAGACTTTCCACACTTTTGCTTTGTTCGATAATCAAATGACATGAAAGGTATTCATCACTGGGTTTGGTTTTGGGGAGACACATTTGGGTGTCTACACACCCCAAAATACAGTCACCTTGAAACCCGATCTCACCCACGAAATACCGCTGCTCTAAAACCCCCTAATATCTAGGGGTGAGCATGGGACAGGTACCTGTACCGTTAGTACTAACGGTTCGGGTGTACAGGTACCCGATAACTAAAATCCCTAAAAGTGATATCCATAACCTGAATCGATAAGTTCGGGTACCAGGACTTTGGGTATCCGGATTTTCGGATCGGTTATCGGGTAACCAATAAGATATCCAATAATGATAATTAAACTTAATTATTTAGTTATTATGATATTATTAACCAGTAATTAACAACAATCTCATATGATTTTAACCAAATTATTAATAATATTACTAATCATTGATATTATAAAGTAATTATGAAGTAAAGTAAGAGTTTAGATTTTAAAAAAATAGATTTAAGTAGGGGAAAAAAGCAAAAAAATACTTATCGGATCGGATTGGGTAACCGTTAATTTTAAAATGATACCCAATAACCGTACCCGATAACAAATTATCGGAACGGGTACCCGAACCGTTATGGTTATCGGATTGGGTACCCTAATTTTCAGAACGGTTATCGATTTTTCGGGTTTTCGGTTTTTCAGGTAGTGTAGACACCCAAATGTGTCTCCCGAAAACCAAACCCAATGATGAATACCTTTTGCGTCGAATCATAATCGAATGAGGTGAAAGTGTGAAAGGTCAAGTGTTGCGGTTAGTGTTTATTAAATTCTTTCTTTTTGTTTTCGAAAACAACTCTATTTTATGAAAGCAGCCAATCCAGTTTAGTTTGGTCCACGACAAGGGTCCAATAATAGTGTAGTTGGATGGGGCTTGCAAAGAGCTTTCCAACGATATATTATAATCCCAATTCCGATGAAAAATGAGGAAGTTATGGCCAAAATACTAAACTGGGCCCGGTTTGATCTTTACATGCGGCCCAATGATCTAGGGGAGGGCCCAATGTTAATTATTATTCCTAAAGTTATTAGAATTAATGATAGTCTTCTAGAATTCTTTAGAAGGTTCTCTTTTAAGTCCTAATAGAATTAGAATTAATAATTATATTTTGATAAGTTTTATTTGGAATAAAATATTATTTTATGGAAAATACAATTTCGATTTTCATACAGACTTTACAAGTCAATTTTGATTGATAAGTGGACTCCGTGTTTGAAAGCGCGTAGGAATTTAGACCCTTTCGCCAAACGACAGGCCTGTTGCCACGCGACAAGCCTTGTCACCACGCGACAGACCCTGTCGCCAGGTGACAAGGTCGGTTTTGCAGCGACAGAGTGAAGTTTTATTCCTTATCAAATTCTACCTATTTTCGGACTGTTTTCTTATAAATAGGGTCTTGAACCTCCGTTTTTATTCATCAACGATCATCAATTCACAATATTCAATAACCATCAAATCTCATCAATCATCTATTTTCTCTCTATGCTCTAATCTCTCTAGCTTTTCTCAAACAAAATTCCGCATACACGAGATCTAGAAACACCTAGCCAATTTCGAAGTTGCCTTCGCCCTAGACGTGAAAGGTTATAATTTCTGAGGGTTTGGTCCCAAATCTCTATTTCATTATTTAATTTAATTGTTTGATTTATTTTTTTCCTTGAAGTTACTAACGAGTGTATTTTGTTATTAGAAAGAGGCACGAGGCATCAAAGTATGTAATCTTATTGCTTTATTCTTGTAGAAAGCATGTTTTAATTTGTTTAATTCCTAGTATCATGTTAGGATGTTATTATTGCTTTCTAGTATCATGTTTAGGGTGCCTTTTACTCTTTCTAATATCGTGTTAGTACCATGTTAGGGCTAAAACTTTGATTTTTGATGTTTAGTGACATGCTAGGGTTTGTTATTAATCTTGTTAGTATCATGCCTAGGATCTTGCTAATATTATGCTTTAACATGATTGTTTTAATTATAATTGTTATTATGATTATCATGTTGCTTGATGCTTATTTATTGTTATTGCTTGATCACGCCTTTTATTCATGTTTAAAGGGAATTTGTACTTGTAATCACGCTTAATAAGATAATTAATAATCTTGTTTAGGGCTAATATGATTATAATTTAAGTGATCGCTAATAATAGTTTTGTTTGTGCATTAAATTCAACCAACATAGATAAACAGGTTTAAGAATAACCTATTGTTTGCATGCTAGTCAGAAAGCACACATGAATACGAGAAGAATGAAGTAGAGGCCTTTTTAGGGCAGGTTCAATCTCTTTTAGGTTGGATTTGTACCTTCATCCCCGAACCCTATTTGGTTCAAGACCTTTTGGAGTTGCCGATCTCATGGATCGTTAAGGGGTGTAATCTTCGCCTTGTGAACGGTTTACAAGTTCCTAAAACTTGTTGGCGACTCTTTTGCTCTAGCTTCCTTCCCTTTGGACGCCCCCATGCTTAAGTGTATGATCACAGTGGGGTTTAAGCTCGGGGTTAATGGCTTGAAATATTCCCTACAGGTAGTTTTGCACAGTCCTACTAATACCAACCACCCCGAAATACTGCTCCCTGAAACTCGATCTCCATTCAACCCAAAAACCGATCTCACCCACGAAACCCGATCTCCATTGTAATACCCCGTATTTTTGAAAAGTATTTTCTTAAATGGGTATTTTAGTAATTTATTATACCATTTGAATTATTATTTGAATTTGGAGCCAAAATGATATTTGAATTTTGGCGCCTAAAGTATTTTAAAAATCAATTATTATATGATTTTGGATAAGATTTATTATCTATTTATTTTATTTTAAAAACCGGATTATTTATATATATTTCAGATATTTTGATTAAGCAAAAATTATATTTTCCTATTTATTTAAAAGGGCCAAAAATCCTATTTAATTAGCTAGTAATTTCGGATTTTCTAAATGTAGAAAATATGATTTTTCTTGGTTAATTAAGTTAGTTTAATTTGGTATTTTGTAATTAATTATTTTCTATAAAATATATTATTTACATAATCATTTTTATTCCTTAAAGACTTGCAAAATATTTTCCTAAATATCTAAAGGGAGGTTCGAAAATATGAGCTTAGGAAAGCTCAAATTTTCGGCCACCATATTATATTTTGATCAAAATTAGTTTGGTAATTTTTGTATTTTAATTATCTCCCTTAAATCTATTATATTCCTTAATTTTATTTCTCCATCTCCTAAATATTTATCATCTTATTTTCCTACCTTATATCTTCCCCAAGTAATCTCTTTTGCCATATTATTTTTCATGACAACACACTTTCCTTAAATTAATTACTCTTAATTACCTTAATATTAAACTTTCCATAATTCTTTAACTCTCTTCTCCAAGTAATTTCCTTAATTCTTTTTACCATAATTCTTCCTACATTCTCCTACCATAATTATTTCATTCATGAGCCTATAAATACCCCCTCATACCTCTCATATTCTTCACACCAAAACTCAATTCTCTTCTTCTCTCTTATTCTTCTTCTCCCTAAACCTTTTCATACTTTTCTTTCTACTCTTTTCATACATAATCAACCTGTATACATTGGAAAGCCAATTTTCGGGCATTTCTAGTCAGTTTTTGGGGTTTTGATGTTTCACAAAAGATTGTTCATCTCGAAAATCCTTGAGGTTAGGCTCAAAAATCACCCAATTCGGAGTTATATTGAAGGAGTTATGGCCTCTGCAAGTTCTGCCTATTCTTTCCAACGAAAATTCAATTCTCTTTAATCCTATTCCTTTATCTTCTTCATGGTTAGTTTTCTAAAATAAAAATACCTATTTCATAGCTATAATTTTATATTAAATTATTATTTAAAAAGAGTTTATAGTCCATGCACATTAGATTTGGGTTTATGTTGTGATAACCTTATGGTTATGTTAATTGCAAGGTGTACTCGTGATTGAAATTTGAAAGTGCGAAGTGTTGATTGAGATTCAGAATCAAGTTACGTTTAGGTGGCTAGGTACTTTTGAAAGTGATTGTTTGAATGACATGTTTTATATGATTTATTGGTGATTGAATTAAATTGGTTTGAATTATGATTTATGAAATAAAGTATATTTGGAGGTATTGATTTTAATGTTTGTTTTAATAAATGTATTTTTAACGGATTGATTTTCATATCATGTTTTGAATGGTTTTAATTAAAGAAATTGATTTGAAAAGTTTGACGAATTAAATAAAAGGTCTTTCAAAGGAAGAGTTATTGATTTTGAAAAGTTATTTATATGAGATTTAATTCTCAAGTATTTATTAAAAGGTTGATTTTGATGTATGTTGAAATTAAATACAAAAAGGAGTTTTGAGTTAACCTATTATAAAGGTTGATTTTATTCAAAGAGGAATTTTATAAGGATTTATTGAATTATTTATTTAAAAAGCTTTACAAGCATGTTTATTATATTAATCCCACTATGCGGATTCATTGAAGACTATGGACTTTGTATGACCTATTCTTTCTCCAAGAATAACCTTGAAATAGTAGGAGACTAGCTTGGGGGGTGTGCACACTTAGAGAGGAGATTGAGTTTTTGAAAGTAATTGATTTTATTAATCATTATTATTGAGTTATTGGAATTGTTTTGAGAATAGTTGAGAATTGATTTTGAATCATGAGTTTGGAATTTATGGAATTAATTATTGGAATTGGTTTTAAAAGCGTGTTTGCAAATAAATTGAGTTTATTTATCTTGCACTTATCGCACTTAGTATATTTTGCTAATCCGTATTTCCTATTTGTTTTGGTTCGCCATGTTTACCATAATGGTAAGCACTGTTGACTATTTTCAGGTGGAGTCATGAATGAGCATACGGGAGTCCCGGGATTTACTTCACCTAGTTTAGGAATGTTGGTTTTGTCTTTATTTTTAGTACTCATAACAATGTTACTATTTTTATAAGCATTAATAAAAGAAAGTTGAATTTTCCGCTGCAAGTTTTGTTATTGAGTTAAGTATTTTGAGTAGCCTTGCATAATCACGCGGCGGTAACACTCCTAAGTCTATCTCTACGGTATAATTATACGTATTGTACTAGTATTTCCGTAGAGGAAGATTTGGGGGTGTTACATCCATTCAACCTGAAATTGGCTTATATTAAACCCAAACCCGACCACCCATGCACGAATCCCCACCCCATCGAGCAGCACCAACCCCTAAATTAAATCCAAAACCAGAAAACTTTGATGGTGGAGGAGTCAACGACGAGGGAGGAGCTGAAGAAGGTTCCGGTGGGTAGGGAGGCTAGGATTAAGGTTGCAATGGCGGGGAAACCGGAAAAGGTAGGTGGGGAAAGGGGAGGGGTGGTGTGGTGGCGTCTGACGCGGTGGTGGGGAGCTGGGGAGGGAAGATTATTTTTTTTTATTGAAAAATTAAAATTGTACCAATCAGAAGGTCACACGTGGCAAGTCACCTTCTAAAATGAGTTACCAATTTCACAAACCGGTAAAAGGCCTATTTCAAGAAGATAGGCGGTTAAAGGTGGGATTATTTTGGGAATTCGAAAAGGTGGGATTGTTTTGAGCAGAAAAGACAAGTGGGATTATTAATTTCCAATTTTCCGCCCTAAATAGGCCTCTACTTTGTTCTTCTCATATTTATGTGCGCTTTCCAATTAACATTCAATCAATAAATTAATCCTAAGCATATTTAATATATGTTGGTTGATTATTAATGCATAAATAAGTTTATTATTGGTGATCACTTGAATTAAAATCACATTAGCCTAAAGAAAATTATTAATTATTTATTAAGCATGATTTCAAGTACAGTTCCTTTTAAACCTGCAAGAAAGGGCGTGATCAAGCAATAACAATAATAATATTAAGCAACATAATAATATTGATACCACAAATCATCATCATCATAACAATCTCATCAAAGCATAATATTATTAGCAAGATCCTAGGCATGATACTAACATGATTAATAACAAATCCTAGCATGTCACTAAACAGTAAAAATTAAAGCTTTAATCCTAACATGATACTAGAAAGAAATAAAAAATTAGAAATATTAATTAACTCCCTAAGCATGATACTAGAAATTAAAATAATAATCCAAACATGATTTCTAAAAATAGAGCAATTAAATTACTCACTTTGACAAATTAATTAACCCAACCCAATTGTACAGCTCCGTATCATGAGCTACTGCAACAGTCGGCACCAACGAGATTGACAAATTACCGCCCTCGGTTGAAGGACATAATACTTAACCCAACAAAACAACAAGAAATGCAGTCCTAAAATACAAAACATCATCATCATCAACTAAGGGCCCGCCTGATAACCCCTTTTCTTCCAAACCTAACTGTATCGCATCTAGGGCCTACCCAACTGAGATGTGCGTCCTTTCATGTGCATCCAAAACTCAAAACCACTTGCCAATCAGCTTAACTCTTTTGTTCATGTTTAAGTCTAGCTTTTCACAAGTCAGCGGCACAGGCTCGTGTGTGTACGGAATTCCTAACATATTATACTACTGCATAGGACTTAGAGGCAACTCCATACCATCCCCAAATCGCATCACACTACTCACAGGATCCACCCTAGTATGCAACTAGTAGCATAACTTCCTATCTAATCGATTCAACTTTAGGTTCAGAAGTGAACCAAACCCCATTTCTTAAACTACCATCTTCCTTGATGGATCCAGTCCATCAATAACCTTGCTAAATGCATCCATGCGGCATATGACATTTGCAAGCTGTTTGATATGTCTATTTTATATAGTGATTTAGCCCCATCTCTTGGTCGTAATTAGTAGTGTTTTTGGCTCTTTAGAGCCACATTTATTACTAATTTGTGTTTTCTAGTGTTTTCGTAGTTTTGGTTGAGTTTTGTAGGAAATTGCACACTTGGAGCATTTTCCCGGAATTATTTGGAGCAACTACGAGTATTAGAAGAGCATGACCATCTTTCGTAGCCCAAGGCCGGTTAGAGTCATCAAAACGGTGATAAAGGGCTCGACTTTGAAGATACCGAGGCATTGAACCGAGTGATTAAAGCCTCAAGGAGGAAATTTAGTTTGGGCCGAAGTTAATAACCCAAACAAGAAGTCCAAGTCGCCCCAAGTGGCCTTGCTGGGGTCAAGCACCTTGCCCTGAGGCGCGCCCGACCGGGCAGGGCAGAAGAAGGACTAAGGCGTTCCTTGCCCTGTCCCGCGCCCGGCCGGGCGCGAGAAATGCTCTTGAAGGAAAAAGGCAGGCCCGGCCGAGCGGTGCCTCGCCTGACCAGGCGCGTGTCTTGGAGGATTATTTCCGGCGATTTTACTTAGTTTCTAATTAGGATTTTTAGAGGCTTTGTATAAATACATTTTTAGTTGTTTTAATACAATTATCTCTTCTCTTAGCTTTTCTTTCTCTACTTTGTTTCTAGCTTAAACTTCTCTCTTGTTTCTCTCTCTACAACTTTGTTCTTTAATTCAATTCATAATTTCCGTTAACTTTGGTAACGATTTCTTCTCTATTATTTTCAGTATTTTATTTTCTTTAATACACCATGTCTTGTTTATTTGCTTTGATTAGTTTAGATTTAATTATGTGTGAGTAGTTTTCTTTCTAGGGTTTATGGGGATCCATAAATAACATGAAGGGTAATTTATTATTATTGATTGTCAATGCTTGATTAATTTCCTATTGATTGCTTTAATGCTATGCAATTAGATTAGGCCTGGTTTAATTGTATGAGTTTTGCAATATTGATTCGAGATTCGAGAGATGAGAATTGATGTTTAGCTTAGTTTCAATAGGCAAATTAATTTATAAACGGTTAAGTCAAGATTTGAGAGATGCGATTTAATACCGGTAGATTAATTCTGTGATTGTAATATGTAGCGAAAGCCCTTTATGATCTGGTTAATTGATGCATTGATGATTGATTATTATGTTTTACCCTGGAATATTATTTATTGGTGAACCTATACCCTAGGTCTTTATTAATTGATTTCTCCTTACTTTAATCTCCTTAGTTTAATTCTTTTTACAACAACAATTTGGTTACTTAATAATTTAGATTATTTTAATTAGTTAGGAATAAATTGACTTGTTTCCCTGTGGTTTGACCCTACTTCCTTGTCTACTTTAGTTAGAGGACTTTGGTAATTCTTTTGATTAGGAGATACGACTTTATCCTGTCATTGTTCAATTCATGTTAGCCAATACAACAGTAAACACAAACTGTGATACCAACACATTCATTTCCCAATATCATAACATATATCAATGGATGAATGTCGACGAAACGCACCTTGGAACAAATATGAGTGGGTATCTACTACCCTCTCCTTCTTTGTCACAATAACTCCAAGTGGACGATTATCAACCGCCTACATATACAAACCAACAACCTATTAAACTACAAAATAAATTAATGAAATGCAAAAAACATATATAGCTTCATACTCTATTTCAAAATATTACCACCTGTTGTGGATCCAACATCCTGGCCCCGACAACATTTATCAATTTAGCTTCCCTTGCTTTCGCCATTTTCTTCTTCAACTTGCTTGCTTCAGCCTTGCCCTTACCGATTTTCCAGTCCAAATGCTGCAACTCTTAATCCTCACTATCCTGCTCATCACTACCACCTCCATCTTCCTTTCCTTGCTCTAATTCATCACTTGCACCCCCATCTGAATCTTCAAATTGTTCAACCCCCCCCCCCCCAATTCCATGTGCAAGCAACTCGTTCATGTAGGTCATTTGATAAGGTTCAACCCCTTGTCCTTTCCTCTTTTTATTGCTTTTCTCAGGTATGTTCTTCTCTGCAAGTAATTTTCTTTTACCAGCAGCAACCGCTTTCTGGCTTTTATCACCAAAATTTACACCTTCTTCCACCCCTGGAATCCTGTGTAATTTCCTTCATTGTGAGCTACAACAAACAACATATTAAGTATACAGGTTAATTCCCCCCAATTGTGAACACAAAAACACAAAACACACAGTTACTCACCCCCAACTTTTCCCTACTACCAACCGCTGGACGAGAAGTCGTACAACCCCTTTTTCGTCCCATTTGTCTATCTGCATATAATAGTTTATATTAAAACCAATAATAACAACAGGTTTAGTTCCACTCAATTTCTTAGTTTGTTAGTTTTGTAAACATGTTATTTTGTACAAGATCTCAAATGCCAACATAAGTCCACTTTGAACCAACAATCTGAATTTCACAAATATTGATCTTTCACATCATTTGAATTTCACCTTTCCATCCAAGATGGATCTGCATGTAATCACTTTATTTTACAAAATAACATGTTTAGTTCCACTCAAATTTATATTTTTTGGTTTAAACATGAAATTTTGAACAATTATTTCAGATTTCAAATACCAACATCATTCGACTTTGAACCAACAAATCTGATATTCACATCAATTGAACTTTCAAAACAATTGAATTTTCAGAAGCCCAAAAAACCTAGTCAAAAATAAATTTCATGGTTTTCCACACATCAATTACTTACTTCAACATGAAACCTGAATTACGATATTTAGGACACATCAATTACAAATTTCATGGTGTTTCGCACATCAAAAACTTAGCTTTGTTTCATAATTGTAGAACATAAATTCCATTATGGGAAAATTGAACATAATTACGCTTAATCTTTCTTGTATTCGCAGAAAAAACTCCAAACAAAGACATCATTTACAAGAGCACAACCCGAATTAACAATAATTTAAGTACATGCATTCAAATTTTAAAATTTCGCCACCAAAAACAAACAGACAGTACATATTTTCAAAATTCTAGGGTTTTCCAATCAAATTTCTTACCTGCATTAGTGGGAGAACGATGCCGAGAAACAACAATAACCTCCAACCAACGAACAATCATAAACGAACGCTGGCCCAGAAGCGAAGCGAGAAGAACGCGAAATTGAGTGACAGAGAGTGTGTACAGAGAGAGGGAAGTTATGTGTTTTAAGTTCTTTTTGGGAAGATGAAGAAGGAAGTTAATGAGAGATAAAGGGAGGTTGAAAAACGGAAAACGGAGTTTCCTCACGTGACTACATAAAAAAAAACTTCTCATGGAACCCAACTCAGCGCGATTACGTTTTTACCCTTACTAAATGCAAAATGACAATGTTGTCCCCTGTTAGAGACATTTTCGTCTCTAGTTGCTGGATGCTGAGACATTCTCATATTGAAGGCTGTACATAACACTAAACCACCTCTTGTGACAGTACCACAGAACTCCTGTCGCGCACAAAATCAGCGACCAGAAGCGTTGTGTATTAGTGTAAAGGGGATATGCTTTTGGCTGTTATTCTATGATTCTACCTTGTCGTAGAAGGCTACTCAGTTAACAATTGTATGGCTAATTCTGTTGAATAATTTAGAGTATTTGAGACAAAATTCATGTTGTTTAATTAGTTGCTTAGGATATGGTGTTGTAATTAATTAAACAAGAATTAGAGCAAGAACATAACCAAGTAGCAGTAGCATAACTTGTTCAATTGAAACAAGGAAGACGTTGCCGTGCAGTTCGATCGAGCTAGGGATGGCAGTGGATCTGGACCCGACCCGGATCCGTGGATCCAGATCCGTTTTTCACGGATCTGGGTCCTCAAATTTTGGACCCGACGGATCCGGGTCGGATCCGGGTCCAGCTGGAAAAAACGGATCTGGGTCCGGGTCTAACTACCAGACCCGGACCCGGATCCGTAGATCCGTTTTATAAATTTTTTTTTTAAAAAAATAAAATTGCTAATACAAACAAGACTCACAAGTCACAAATTTCAGCCCATATCAAAAACTGAAATCAACCCACAAAAAGAAAAACCCTAATTTTCTCTCTCTACTTCTCTAGTTTCATTCTCCAATCTCCACGACTCAGCGGCTCAGCCTACTCTCCACGAGGCCATCGCCGGTACCCCCTGTCAGATCGGCGGCGACTCCATCTCCGTTCAGTTCTGTAAGTCCCGTATGGCCGTATTCCCTCCTCTTTTTAGTTTCTTTGTTGTTTACTTTATATGAGCAAATAAATTGTTGGTTATATGCTGAAATTTCGTGGGTATGCTGAAATTTAAGGTAGTAGACTAGTAGTTCAGATTTGTTTGTTATGTTTTTTACAAGTTTGCATTTGAAATTCTATCAAGATTCAAGATTATATGCTGAAATTTCGTGGGTATGCTTGTGCATGTTTTTGCTGCCAATTTGTGTGTTTTATTTTGTCTGCAAGTTTGTGTAATTTATACAATTTTGTGTGAATATTTGTTTGATTAATTTGTATTATACAAGTGTGAGGTCGATTAGGAACTACATAGTTACTTAGTAGCAATTAGTTTCATGAATTAAACCTTAATTACTTCATAAAATCAATGATACATTTATACTACTGATTTTTTTAATAAAATTATATGACTGATTTTATCTTTTATAATAATTTCAGAGTATGGATGCACAATCAAATTTTAAAGATAGTAATGAGGAACCATTTGCAGTCCCTTCTGATAAAGAGGAAGAAGAGGAAGGAGAATTTGAGGGGTTTGTTGAGGTCCAAAATGATACTACTAAAGAAAGTGAGTCTAGTAGTATTAAGAAAAGTAAGAAACTAACATCTGAAGCATGGGACTATTTTGATCTGACTACAATCAATGGTATACAAAAGGCAATCTGCAAGTTTTGTAAAAGTAAGCTCTCTTACACTGGGAATTCAGGAACATCTCACCTTCTTAAGCATGCTAGAAAAGTATGCTCGGGAAAACATTTGAATATTGCTGCCGGTCAATCACAGTTGAAGATTAAGACTGAAGTTGATGGGACTACTTCTTTGGCCATTAAGGAAAAGCAAAAGAAAGTGTTATTTGATCAAGATGTTTCAAGACAAAAGTTGGTTAAGATGGTAGTAATACATGAGTATCCTTTGTCAATTGTTGATCATATTGCATTTCGGAGCTTTGTGAAGAGTTTAAATGAAAATTTCAAAATGATTTCAAGGAACACATTGAGGAGTGATGTGATGAAAATGTATAGCAATGAAAGAGTTTCTCTTAAGGTTTTTTTAGAGGCCAATGATAGTAGAGTAGCAATAACAACTGATATGTGGACCGCCTCCAACCAAAAAAAGGGGTACATGGCCGTGACTTCACATTTCATTGATCAAAAATGGAATTTGCATAATCGAACACTAAGGTAATTGTTTAATTAATTTATTTTTAATAGTAATGGAGTTTCTCTTCCTTTTGTTTTTGGCTATTTGAACTATGTTATTATTTGTGGTGCTAGCTAAATGTTATAGCTTTTATTCATGTATTTGGCATGTTTATTTTTGTTGTAGGTTTTGTTTTGTGCCTTGTCCACATACAAAGGGGGTTATTGCTAAGATTCTATTGGATAGTTTGTCTCAATATTCTTTGGAAAACAAAATTTCATCCGTTGTTGTTGATAATTGTACCACAAATGATGCAATGATTAATGTATTGATGGAGAAATTAGAAAGTAGTTGTTTGGTGTTAAATGGAGAATTTTTGCACATGAGGTGTAGTGCTCATATTTTAAACTTAATTGTGAAAGATGGTTTAGAAGTGATTGATCATGCAATTGGAAAAGTAAGAGAGTGTATAGCATTTTGGATGTCTACTCCTAAAAGAATTGAAAAATTTGAGGAAGCTTGTCGTCTTTTGAATGTGAATAAACCTAAAAGAGTGGGTCTTGATTGTAAAACTAGGTGGAATTCTACTTATTTGATGCTTGAATCTAGTTTGCCTTTCAAGGATGTCTTTCATAAGTTGAAGCGTTTAAATAAAAGGCTTAAGTTTTCTATTCCTAGTGATGGTGATTGGACTATGGCTACTCTTGTTTGTCAAAAGTTGGAAATTTTCTATAAGGCCACTAAGGTTTTTTCTATTAGAAATCATCCAACTGCTAATTTGTTTTTTCGAATTGTTTGTGAGATTAGACTTGCTTTGAATCGTTGGGTGCAAACTGATAATGATGTGGTTATTAAGACAATGGCTGAGAGTATGGTTGAAAAATTTGACAAATATTGGTCACATATTAATGGGATTTTGGCTATTGCTGCCATTTTAGATCCTAGAAATAAAATGGATTGTGTGGCTCATTATTTTGGAAAATTGTATGGAAGTGATGCCCATGTTGAAATGACAAGAATAAGAAGGACCCTTGATAATCTTGTCCATGAATATCAAAATAAGAATGAGGTAGTAGTAGAACAAAGATCACCATTAAAGAGAGGGTTTAATGAGTGTGATGATGAAGATGATTTTGCTAGATCAAAGAGACAAAAAGTTAGAACAACACCTTTGAGGAGTGAGGTAGAACAATACTTGGAGAGTGCCACAATGCCGGAGGATAATGAATTTGATGTTCTTAAATGGTGGGGTAGAGATCAAAATTATCCAACTTTGAAAAGAATTGCCAAGGATATTCTTGCAATTCCCGTATCTTCGGTTGCATCGGAAAGTGCATTTAGCATGGGTGGAAGAGTGGTTAGTGCTCACCGTTCTCGACTTCATTCTCAAACCGTAGAGGCTTTGATGTGCTTACAAAGTTGGATGGTTGATGATGTAAAGGGTAATGTTTTACTTAGTTATTTTTTTTTCCTCCTTACTTTATTATAGATTTCACTTCTAATTCTAATACAAATTAAAGTAAATTTTTTTTTTTTTTTAATTTTATGATAGGCACTTTTGAAGGATCACTTTCATGTTCAACTATCACCGAAGATCGTGAGGATGATAATGATAATGATGTACAAGAGGTGGATATAATTGATATGGTAAGATTTATAAATTATTATTATTATTTAATGTTAAGACATGCATACAAAGTATAATTTAGTTTTTGCCAATTACTAATTCTTCTCTTTGTTTGGTTTGTTTCTTTATTGTAGGATGTTGATGATATTAGTAGTGATGAAGATTAGTCCTTTCAAGAGATGGATTTTGGATGCTCATATTGAATCTATCATCATTATTTTTATTTTCTTGGTCATTTGTAACATCGTACTTTTTTTTAAATGTTTGGATTTTTTTTTTCAAAGACAATATGTGTGTTAGTTTGTATTTTTAGTTGTATAACTCTAGTTTATGTATTGAACTTGGTTGAAATGCGCTTTGTTATTACATTTGTTTAAAAAAAGTAGGCAAAAGATGTAAGACCCGTTTTGGACCCAGACCCGGACCCGGATCCATTGGATCCGTCGGATCTGGATCTGGGTCTTCATTTTCTGGACCCGACGGATCCGGGGCGGATCTGGATCCAAGGCTGAAAAACGGATCTGGATCCGGGTCCATCTGGACCCGGTCCAGATCCGACCCATTGCCATCCCTAGATCGAGCCATGGAAGCTCGATCGGGCCCGTGTGTGTGGTGTTTTATTTTTACCCAGCCGCCCGATAGGGCCCGCACACATGAAATCACATCAGATTATGCTCGCCCGATCGAAAGGTCGTCGCCCGATTGGGCCCGAGTGTTTTCGGATTTTATTGCTGCTTGTTGTTGACGGTTAAGTTGATGGCTTTTTGTTCTATAATTACGTAGTATATATATGTTGAAAGTTGGGAAATGAAAAAGTACGAAGAGTAACTTCCTTTTTCATTTTCCCTGTTTGCAAAGTTCTTCAATTATCATTATCACAAAAATCCAAAAGCTTAATTACATTATTTTTTAATCATCCTTTTGTAATTGTAATTGTAATTGTTCTTCGATGTATTTCCTGAGTAAATTTCTGTGACACCCGGTTGTAATATAAGGTCGGAATTATACTTTTGGAAAAGTGATCCCGTTCACGCCACGAAGATTTTTCCGTTAATTTTGTTTGCTTTCTTTGTGACCCTTGTAAATATAAAATCCCCAACAAATTCATGCAATGGTAAAAGATTATTTCCTTTTATCAGTAAAAGGTCTTTCTATTGGAAGGGTAATTGTCTTTTAATGAATTTATAATTAGAGACTCGAGTTTTAAAAGAAAAGAAATTATTTAGAAATATAGGAAATATTTCATAGTGAATACAATAATGATTTATCATACAGTACCGATCCTTCATGCTAAGTTTCATTTTCTTTCCTTGTCATTTTTCATATGTTTAAAACTAACACATTGATTTTATATTGACGACACAACAACTTTTTCCTTCTGTGATTCATACTAGGCCAAATATGATATTATTTGATGTGGATTTTGCGTTTAAAACTGTCCATCTAATTCTAATCAAGTAATTTGGAGTGATTTACATCAAATTAGGGATGTGCAGTTTTGGACCTGGATCGGAAATAGAACTGGAATGTTATAAGGGTAAGACGATTATTTATTTATTTTTTTTCATTACTAGTTGGATCACGTCAACCAACTTTAAAAACAAATAATACTTACTCTCTTCATTTTATTATTAAGTGTATGTATTCGTAATTTGGTGTAAAAAAATCACTTTTGTAAATGCATCTATATATTTATATATTACGTGTATAAATTATTGTGAATATTTTGTCCATTTACATTGTTTAATCTATTTCTTAAAGTATGTGCAAAGAAGGTATGTTGCATTTAAACAATTAATGTCATACTTGTACTCCGTGTCTCCTCTCTCCTCTCTCCCCTCTCCTCTTTCTAAAAACCCTAGCCTCCATTATTGAATTTCGAGGGGCTTCCGTTGGTTTTTACTTATGGAAAAGCCCTAATCTCTGTTTTTTGTATGCCTTTCTCCTTGTTTTTGTTTCTTTTAAGTTTATAATAACTCTCCCTCTTTTAGGAAGAACGATTCTCCCTTGAAAGAAAGGGTTTTTCTTCTTCTTTAAAAGGTTTTTTCTCCTTCAAAATAAAAGGTTTTTCTTCTTTCTTTTGAGGGAGGATTTGATTTTTTGTTTGACGAATAGCAGTAGAGTTGTTGCATGAATTAAGATTTTTGCGGGATCGAAAAAGAAGTGAATATTTCTATTACAACCAGACAAATTAGGCAAAAATTTTCTTCACGACTAAAAAGATCGATAGACCCCCTTGTTGAAGAAGGTTGTAAATCACAGTGATGTGAAAGAGGGTAATAAAGAATGTACGATTTGCAACAAGGATCGTAGCTTTCTTGAAAGGATTGTTTTATTTGATTCAATTGCCATGTATAATATTTGTTTGATATAATTTTCTTTGTAAATGTCATTTGACTTTTTATTTATGAATCAATTTTTGTTTGATAAAAAAGGTATGTTGCATTTAGAAGAAAACAGATCGAGGAAGTATAAAGTATATAATATATATTATTATATACATATGCGAAATACAGTATATATAGTTGTCAATAGAACATAATCTTGTGGGTCTTTTAGATTTGTCTTGATTTTTAGAATTCAAATATCAAAATTTTAACAATTTTTTGGGATCGTACTTAGAGATATAGTTATTACAATCACATTGAAAATTGTGCTAAATTCTAAATAAGACAACACATGGGAATGAAATGGAAGAAGTATATTCATTAAAGTTATAGTTTGAATTTTTGTAATGAAAAAAAATCGTTTTATGTCATGTTACACATTTTCACTATTCATACACATTTATATTCGTTTGTGACATTAAGAAAATCATAGTCATGTTAATTTTGTGAACACCATCTCAATGCTTAGTTTCAAAAATATTAATTAGCGTTTTGTGATATGTAAATAAAGTATTTTTTTTTCACAATTATAAATAAATTTATAGTGACAAGCGAGTGTGAAACATATAATATTACAATTAAATGATGACAGTAGGAGTATAAGGCTTTCAAAAATGTCTACTCTCTCTGTATTTTTGTAAGTGGTTATATTTACCTAATGTGGTCATATTTGATTTAAGTGTTACATTTTATTTTTTGGCAAAAGCTACATTTTAATATTATATCCATCTTATCTCATGGTCTCCACCCACGCAAACTACTATTTTTTTTATTATCATTTCTCTCTTCTCACATTCATTATATTACTTTTCAATAAACTATTAAGTCCACATTTTAATTCAATTTTTTAATACTCCAACTACCCCACTTACCTTTAAATTTATTTAAGTCAATAAAGTTGCCTAAAACTATGTGTCATTTAGAGTGTGACACTTACAAAACACAAACAGAGAGAGAGTAATTAAAAAATTAACAAAACATGTATAAGACTAAATTCAAATTTATTTTACTACCTATTTTATATTATAATACAAAGATATTTAGTTACTCTGTAATACCGTCTTATTCCTCCACTTTTACTAGCAACATTAAGGTTTTTGCAGTATACATAGTCTCTCTTATGACGTTATATTGTGCTTTATACGGAAAGAAAAAAATATAGAGGTATATATGTAGGATTTGTTAAATTCGTCTAAATTTGTACTATCTTTGTTTTGTAATAATCGTAACACTTTTTTAATACGTTCGTTTATAATAATTGCAATAATTATTTTTTTATTTTTTTTATTTATTTTTTTTTGTAAGAACTCAACACTATTTTATTAATTCTCTCTTCAACCAACCCTACTTACACTTTTTTTATCATTATTTATTTTCTCCGCTTACAATTAAATATGTCTACATTAACTACTTTATATTACTTTGTAGTACATAATATTCTCCCTTAATTAGGTTCCTACCCTATAAAATTTCCTTAAATTTGTGCAACACTATTATGTAGACCTTGCAATTCTGACCCTGACCCGATGACCTGACCCGAATGACCCGACCCATGACCTGAAATCGACCCGAAATTGACCAAACCCGAATAAATCCGACCCGACCCATAACGGACCCGATGTGGAATTGACCCGACCTTAACCCGAAACCGGAATTGACCCGACCCAAAACGACCCGACCCGAGATGACCTGACCCGAAGTTGACCCGAGACCCGAAATGACTCGACCCGAAGTGACCTGAGACTCGAAGTTAACCTGATACCCAAAGTGGCCCGACCTTTAACTTGAATTAATTGACCCAAATAGACTCGAAACCCAAAGTGACCCGAACCAAAATTATCTTATACCTTAAATGACCAGAATCTATTTAAGCTAAAGACTTGACCTGAGCAAATCAAAATAGAAAAAAACCACAATCAAACTGACTTATTTTTTTTTTATTAATTTGTAATGTGTAACAGTGTAAGTAATTTACATAATTTGAGCATTACTTTTCTCGATTTCTTCGGCCTTTTATCTTATAAGTTATTAAAAAATTGTAAAAGATTGAAATTTAACGACTATTCTACGAAATTTGTCTGTAAGATTAAAAAAATTAACTAAAGCTCGAAATAAAAGTCACAATTCTCACAAGTCTAGAAAAAAATAGTACAATAATAATGCGTACATAATAAAATGTTCAATACCAAATGAAATTAATTACAAAATAATCTAAAGTCAAACAATTACTGTATTCCATGAAAAAAGTAGCCTTAATAAATATAGTGTGTTTCTCGTCAAAAAATATATAAATATATACAATGTATATAGAGTTGAATTTAACCCAATGCATCGACCCGAATATGACCCGACCCGAAGTTGACCCGAAGATTGATCCGACCCGAATTGACTCGACCCAAAAATTGACCCGACCCGAACTGACCCGACCCAAACTTGACCCGACCCGAAATGTTGACCCGAAACCCGACCCGACCCGATTATTAGTTGACCCAAAATCAACCCGAAACCCGAAATGACCCGACCGGACCTGAACTTGACCCGATAACTTTTTGACCCGAACTTGACCCGACCCGAAATGACCCGACCCATACCCGACCCGAATGACCCATTTGCCAGGTCTACTATTATGTACGAAATGGATTTTTATTTTATTTTTATTTATTTTATAATCTAATTGTTATAATTTTGAGAGTGATTGGGATATGTGTAATAGAAATCAACTTAATTTATGTAACAAAGAGTCAAAGAGATTAAAAACAAAAGGAAAGGATGAGGAAGTAACTATAACATTTAATTCCAAACCATTGATTTTCTTTTTGTACTTTAGTGTAGAATTCTAGGCGAACCTCACATGAGTATATTTTTTATAACGTATGTATAAAACACAAACTACAGTCAAAGGAATGTGTGTAAATAATACGGAATATAAAATCTCAAAAGTTTGTTTTAAAAAATATTCTCAAACGTTGTAATTTTAAAGAGCGAAGGATATAGTATGTTTATATATCCAATTAAAAACGAGTTAAGATCGAATACTGTCCCTAAACTAATGTATTTGTAGAGTTTTAGTCCCTCGACTATTGATTGAGGCAATTTGGTCCCTCAAACACCTAAGAGTACTATTTTTGGCCAAATACTTTATGGAACTTACCTAGTCATCAATAGTACTACAAAATATGCCTTAGAGACCTGTTTAAATAGACATAAGAGACCTCTTCTTAGGAGGTCTCTAGCTTATAGGTCTCTTTGGTTAAGAGACCTGGTTAATAGAACATGTCTCTTTGGTATTAATAAGAGACCTAAGAAGTAAGAGAACAGGTCTCTTTGCGCGTGATTATTTTATAAATTTTAGAAAGCAAAGAGACCTGTTACCATGGCGAACAGGTCTCATAGTTGTTATTTAAGAGACCTGTTAGTAACGATAACAGGTCTCTTTGTTATTTTTTTATTTTTATTTATTTTATTTTATTTTATTTTTTTTGTCAGAAATTCATTTATATTTGTATTTGTTCTTGTACGGTATATGAGTTGTATTTGTTTCTGTATGGCACCTGTAGGATATTTGTACCTATATTTTTCACATGCTATATATATGCACATCATATACATTACTCCATAATTTTATAATATTCATGGAGCATACAATAATATAAAAGTTGATAAACACTTATACAAATATCCATTAATTACAATATAACTCCAAAAATACTATACATCAACATCTGCAAAACAAAATCCAGTATTCAATTCCCCAAAAATATATACCAAACTCATTTAATTTTCATGCCATCTAAGATAACCTCCAAAAGTTTTATACAAAAAATTCTAAAATTTGCAATACTTTTCCCAAAAGTAATGGACAAACTAAACTCACGCAATGTCCATACCATCTTCATTTCCTTCATTAACATCATCTTGTTCAAGCTCTAGAACATACTTAGCCCACAAGTCTCTAATTTCGTCAATATTTTCAGTTGAATATGTACAGGGCTCCTATTGAAAAAACTGCAAGATAAATAATAAATCGCCGTATATAGTCATAACTCATTCATAATGGAAGATAATGCTATATTATAACTATATTAAAAATAATTACACATACAAACAAATGAATATAATGATATGGGTTGAAATATGCAATGGTAGGATTAAAATGAGATTGAGGGTAATTTGCACCCGTGTTGTTCAAATAAGCCCTGAACGACCTTCACTTTGTCAAATTAAGTGTAAAAATATCTAGAACCCTATTATAAAAGTTATCATGCATAAATGTTATTGATTTTAGTAACTAAGGTCGACTTGTGTGCATAAATCAGATTAAACATACCTTATCAGAAACCCACAATACCCTTTTCTGTATAATCTCAAGCAATATAGCGACAAACATAGTATCCACAAACTTTGGAGTATTGAGGTTGTCGAGAACACTGTTAAAAAAGACATTCAAATAATAAATGCATGAAAATTCGGCATTATAATAACACATTATTCTTTTAATATCAAGAGTATAAACTAAAATGACGTACCTTAGGTTGCTTCCACTCAATATGCGGATTCTTTTTTATCTTCTTGATGTCCTTTCGATGGACCATGCTGAATTTTTTTAATCCCCTATAGAATTGTGACATTGTTTGACAAAAACAATGAATTGAATAATTAATAATAGAGCATATATAATACAAAAACAAAAATGTTGGATAATTACTCTAACTCGTACTCATTTATGATCTTTTTAGCAAACTCATTGATCTCATTTTCTTCCCCAGCCGGATCTAACCAGCACACTAGTCCATTCCAGGAACTAATAACAGCTAACCTCTAATGCATACTACACATAATGTTTTCAACACCGAGGGATATGATTTGTGGCGCATTATGCGTTTAAGGTGTCTTTGACACCGATGTAGATTTAAAAAGGGTTCAACATTAAATGTTATGTGGTCACTAATTAATTATTCAAGAATTAAATTGGTATGTTTGATTGTTTGAATAATTATTGTTGATTGAATGATTATGGTTTGAGAGTAAAGTTGTCAAAAGCTGACCCGTTCCGAAATACCGACCCTTACCCGACCTATTAACCGACCCGTCTGAACACGAAAAAAATGGTGACCCAAACCCGACTGAAACCAACCCTAGACCCGAGTATTTGAGACCCAAACCCGAACATTAACCGACCTAGAGACGACCCGACCCGAATGAAACCCGTAAATTATTGAACTTGAACCGAACCCGACCTGAACCGAAATTTACCCAAACCCGTTTTAACCCGTCAAAACCCGAATTCAACCTGACTTGTTCCTAACTCGACCCGGAATTCAACCCGACCTGTTCCTAACCTGACCCAAATTTAACCCGACCTGCTACAAACCCGACTCGAATTTCAACCCCGACTTGTTACAAACCCGACCCGAATCAACCCGACTTGTTATTGACCCGACCCAAATTCAACCCGACTTGTTATTGAATCAATATGTATAGGTCGTTATCTCATGTTGGTATTGGAACAGAAATTGAATCCTAACTCTCTTCCTTTAATATTTCACTTTGAATTTAAAGAGGTTAGTTTCACAACATGTTTTTAGGTACGAATTTCAGGGACGAAATATGTTTTCCGCAAATTATTGACTTGAACTGAACCCAACTCGAACCCGAGAATGACCCGACTTGGAAATGACCTGACTTGATTATAACCCGCAAATTATTGACTTGAACTGAACCTGACCTGAACCCGAGAATGACCCGACTCGAACCCGAGAACGACCCTAACTCGTTTAAACCCGTAAATACCCGAATTTAACCCGACCTATTTTTCACCCGACCCGAATGTAACCCAACCTTTTACTAACCCGACCTAAACCCGACCCAAACCCAATAAGATGTACGACCCGACGTGACCCGACTCAAGCATGACCCAACCCGAACCCGACCCGCATATGTTATGACATTAACCCGTAATGACCCGACCCGAGATGACCCGACTCACACGAACCCGACTCAAACCCGACCCGTTTACCCGAATTGACAGCTCTATTTGAGAGTCATCACCAAGTTTAATAATATGTAAATAACGTAAAGTGAAAGAGATTACACACCAAAACTCTTGGAACGTATATACCTTCAGTATGAACATATGGGGGGAGTTATGTGACTTTATATTTGATCATAACTTCTACTGCAGTACAGGACGCTGTACGTTCCTTTTATTATTATTATGTGCAGGAATTCCGCCACTTACGAGTGGTTATTGATGCTGGCACGGTTAGCTCCTGTGTTTGTAACCTCAATTTATTGGGGGAGGTTAGTGGCAAACCCGTTCAATGCATAATCAACGCTAAATAATTATGTAGTTGTCAAGTGATAAGTTTTGTTGAATGTTGTATGCTACAAAAACAGGTGCAACAAGGTAAGTTGTGTGTTGATAGGTAATTGCATGTTAGTGTGTTAATTACGCTTATGTACTCAGCTTTGCTGATTGCGTGTTTTGTGTGTTTGTTGGCCTTGTCTTTATCTTGGCCCTATGATGACCCATTTTTAATGGAGAGTATTGGAAACAAGTAGAGAGAAGTTTTTCAGGTGATGAAGCATATTCATGAATGGGCATGAGTGAAGAGCGAATCATGCTAGTTTCTATAAGTATATGATGTGTTTATTGCTTTAATTATTTATGATATTATTATGCATGAGTAACGCAAAATTTTTGAAGTTGGTTTGGTTTTTTAATAAGGGCCTATAATGGTTCCAAGTTGTAGGTTTATTTTATTTTACTTTGTTTGACTTTGGTTTGACTTTACTTTCGTTGATTGACTTTTCAAGTTGACTTGTTTTGAAATTAGTCTTCTTCTG
The DNA here is from genome assembly GCF_948465745.1 of Chenopodium album. Lineage (NCBI taxonomy): Eukaryota > Viridiplantae > Streptophyta > Magnoliopsida > Caryophyllales > Amaranthaceae > Chenopodium > Chenopodium album. Next base: position 12,099,909 of record NC_137847.1, read on the forward strand.
TGTGTCTTTGATAGTTGCCTTAGCCGTTTTCATGGTGGCGGTAATGTCTTAGATATTCCTATTTAAAGTTTTAAACAGAGCAAAACAGGTATTTTTTTAAGAAAGGAACTTCTAGGGTGTTACATAATAATTCCGAACCCTTTATCGGAATAATACACTTGTTCGAAGGACACCATTCCTATCAATCTCCCACTTGTCCTTCCGGACAAGTGCGCTTTTAATGTATAGCCTTTTTCCTATGTCGCTTAATGTCTCTTTATGAACTATAAGGTAAGATTATTCGTCATCCTTATTATGTCCAGAAGTGTTTCTCGATATCCAAGTACGACTGTCAACAAACAGATGATTTCTAAAATCGATCCGAGCACGGCCATGCATTTTCATAGTCTCGCTCATCGAAAGGCCTTGTAAACAATAAAGACATCTTCCCTATTATTAGTAGGGGAACATTCTTAGTCTTGTAATGTAGCTTCTCTTACTAAGAGGACCTAGCCGCCCGATTGTTGCCGTTATAATCTCCATGTACGGCATACTTTTGACTAACATCAAAATGGACTAGTACTCAAACAAGAGAACTCACAATACTCATGGTCGAGGAAAGAGGTTCCGATAGCCATAATGAGAAGTATACTTATGACGATTTTTAAATCTCTTAAAATATTCTCAAAGGTCGATCCAGTATGGTTCTAAACCAATAACTGTACAAATGATTTATGACAAGACCTTGTACCACAAGAAACGGTGCTATGAATAAACCTACACACTAATCTCAAGTGGTCATTAATCGTCCATCGTTTAAATGACCTCGCTTAGGGATAATTTTCGATTATAATATTCAGTGTTCACTTAATAGGTGTTTCCTTATCAAGACTAGTCTTGATACCCTATTTTGAATATTCTCATAATCGAATGGACTCATTATTTAATCCTAAACCATAGTTAAATAGAAAACGGAGTGATAAAATTGCTTGAAATTTAAATTACTTCAAAACCTGAATGGTTCTTCTTAGTGTCTTACTTTAAAATGTTCAAAATTAATTAAAACACTAAATAGGGAAATCAAAGACAATCTCCAACGTGCCTAATTCCCATTGCCTCAACGTGCTTGTTATGCTTCACTTGAGGCAAAGGTTTAGTAAGTGGATCGGCTACATTGTCATCCGTTCCAACTTTACAAATTCTGATTTTGCCCTCTGATTCCCATTCTCTTATCATGTGAAATCGCCGCTTGACATGTTTAACCTTTTGATGTTCCCCTGGCTCTTGGCCTGAGCAATAGCTCCATTGTTGTCACAATAGAGGGCTATTGGACCCTTGATAGAGGGTAAAACATCAAGTTCACCAACGAACTTATGAATCCAAACAGCCTCCTTAGCCGGTTCAGCAACTGCCAAGCATTCGATTTCAGTTGTAGAACCTGCATTTGTGCTCTGCTTGGCACTCTTCCAACTAAACGCTCCTCCATTTAGACAGAACCGTATCCAGATTGAGATTTGAAATCGTCTCTGCCTATCTAGAAGCTTGCGTCGGTATAACCTTCAACAACTAATTCTTCTGAGCCACCATACACCAGGAATTTATCCTTGTTCCTTTTCAGGTATTTTAGGATATTCTTGGCTGCAGTCCAATGTGCCTCTCCTAGGTCTCATTGGTATCATCTCATAGTACTCAAGGCATACGATACATCTGGCCTAGTACATATCATGGCATACATGATCGATCCAATTAGCGAAGCATATGGAATCTGCTTCATCCTTTCTCGCTCATCAGGTTTCTTTGGACACTGCTTCTTGCTTAGGATTATGCCATGTGCCATGGGTAGGTGACCTCTCTTGGCCTCCTGCATGTTGAATCGTGCTAGTATCTTATCAATATAAGTACTCTGGATCCATCTAATCATCCTTTTCGATCTATCCCTATAGATCTTGATACCCAATAAGTACTGAGCCTCCCCCAAGTCTTTCACTGAAAAACATTTTCCAAGCCAGGCCTTTACAAACTCCAACATCGGAATGCAGTTTCTAATGAGCAATATGTCATCGACATATAAGATTAGGACGGTACCGAGCACTCGATAAGAGACGCAATCTGAGACGTGTTCATATCAAAGACATTTTAATATCAAAGACATTGGAAAACTTGCCTTTTTGTACACTTTTATTGTTTTTGCTATTTTATTTATTTTGATCTTTTGAAATCACTCAAGCCTTTTTTAAAATTGCATAAATTACACACTGTCCTATCCCAAGGTTAGGTAGATGTGGGTTGAAGCAAGAAAGGTCTATCGTTAGGTGAGGCTCAAAGTGGTTTATCAAAAAAGGATTATATATTTGAAGGGTGAAAGGTGATATGATGTGGCTACAAGGGGTGCCTCTAATCACTGGTATACCTTGTGCTTAGTTCGGCATTTTTTTTTAATGAAATGCAATGATCATATGTAAGAAAATAAATGCTCATTTTATTAAAACGAAAAAGGAAAAAATCCTACAAAATAAATCTAAGGAAAGTGAAAGGTGCCTATGCTAAACTTATTGGGGAAAGGAAGAATAAAAAAAATAGAAAAGAGGTCACGAAATCTTGTTGTTGAAGCCCGCCTTATATCTTTTGCTTTATCATCACCCAGTCTTCTTGCTAGCTAGAGGGAATGAGATCTTGTTTGCTTATATGAGATCTTGAATGAGATTTTGAAACCTATAGCATTCATCAGTGGTGTGACCATTTCCTTGATGGTACTTGCATTGAAGATCGCTTTTCTGGTGTTGGATCCTTGGTAGGGCCAATAGGTTTGATTAATTCTCGATCATAGAGACAATCGAAAGCAACATCATAGGTCATTCCAATGGGTGTGAGTTCTCTTTTGGGTTTCTTTTTAGATCCTTGATTACCCATGGCTAAGACACCGTTATGGGAAAAGATACTAACATTGTTACTAGAGTGGGCGTTTACGGAAGAAGAAGGATTGTCGTTCTTCTTTCCTTTCCAGCCACTGTTGTCATCGTTACTAATCTTGGCCTTCTTGTTGCTTGGAGGAACATGGAGGAGACTTGAATCAATGAGGTCTTGAACGCGATCTTTGAGGATGAAATGTCCTTCGGTAGTGTGATCATGGCTTCAGTGGAGTCGCCAAAAACTGTAGGGAATATTTCAAGCATTACCCCAAACTTGAACCCCATTGTGATCATACACTTAAGCATGGTGGCATCCAAAGGGAAGGAAGCTAGAGCAAAAGAGTCGCCAATAAGTTTTAGGAACTTGTAAACCGTTCACAAGGTGAAGATTACACCCCTTAATGATCCAGGAGATCGTCAACTCCAAAAGGTCTTGAACCATGACTGGTGTTCGGGGATGAAGGTACAAATCCAATCTAAAAGAGAAAGAACCTGCCCTAATAATAGGCCTATATGGTGTTGATAATGAGAACGTTGTTCGATAACCATTATCCAATCTCTTAGTCCTTCTATTGCACCCATAAGCGTGACAACGGCATTTCATAATTCCTGAAAATCCTCTTCCAGGCTTGACGAGCTTTCACTAATATTACTTAAGAAAATTTCTTTTTCGCCGGCCATTATTACGACCCTTTTGTTTTATTAAAAAGTGATGCTTTATCAAAAGAGTTGTCTTGGTTAAGTGCTCTTCTTTCCTTGACTAAGTGCTGAGGAAAAGGAAGATAGGAGTAAGTTTTTTATTATTTATTTTTAGCTCTATTCAACATGGAAGAGAATGTGGAAGAGAATGGGAATAGATTGCCCCCCCTTGAATGACGGAAAATGACTCATGCATGATCCTAAGACACGGTCATGGTGACATACAAAGTGTGTGCTAAGACTAGTGAGTGTAGGTGACATGTTTTGACTCTTGTGTATGACCATGAGACTAAGTGCTTAGACTCAATTAAGGACTAAATATGACTACTGCGATTAACAAAATGACCAAACTGATTAATAAACTGTTTGATTAGACACGTCGTGATGACTCGAGCAAGAAACTGAATTGTCGCCAAAGCAACAGGACTGTCGCCGCACTCTGCAGTTCAGCGCCAGACGACAAGGTTGTCGCCAGGCGTTGCACAGTAGCGTTTGGCGCTGCAGCCAAGATTTTTGCGGCATTACTGGAACATCGATCTGGAACTGATTTCAGTATTTTTACTCTAAAGGGACAGACCTAAAGTCATACTAAGTTAGTTTGGTTAATTTATTAGCCTTTAATTAGTCAAATTAATTAATTAATTAGATAGGCAAAGTCCTATTAGTCATTAATTAATTTATTTAAGGCTTAAACACAAGTCAAACAAACAGTTAGGAAAAACATATAGAGTATGCACAACAAATAATGCACAAATAGTCAAGTAGGCACAATATGATGCAATGAGTTTGCAACCTAACCATGGCTCTAGTTCTCTAAAGTTCGGGATATGGGTTAGTCAAAGAGGGTCCATGGTTATGAGTCCGGATGCACCTCACGGAAGCCTTACCTTTGGAAGGGTTGGCGCGTGTGGATGGGACCCCGCGAGTTAAACTCGCTTCCATGGTTTGGTGAATTCAACATTCTCAGATGTACCCTTTGTTGCTCAGAGCGTTCAATGAAGTAAATGGAGCATGAATTCCCAGAGGGTTATGTCCACATGTAGAACAAATATGGGTTTCAGAAAAATGAGAAAAACTCGATCATGAAGTAGAATCGAGCCAACAGTGCTAGAATTGGTCGAAATTAGAATTCATATTTCTGCCTCGGTATTGGAAGAACGCAGCGCCAGCCAACAGAGATTGTCGCCGCGATATAGCCCTGTCGCCGTGACAGAATTGTCGCTCGGCGACAGAGCCATATCTTCGGCGACAGGCTCTATTTTCTAGACGCCAGTTCCTACATGCCTCAGCAGCTTTCTGTGTTCGTAAAATTTTCCAGTTTTTCGCAACATTATTCCGGTTCTCAAATTTCCTACGTGTAAAAAATCCTATGTTTTTGACTCATTACGGATGGTCTTTCCAATGAGAACCTTTTTTATGCATATGACAATAATGTTAATCAAAATTACGCACATGAAATACTTAGAACTTTTCGAGTGTCATCCACTCATTCTAAATCATTGCCAAAATAAATTTTAGGAATTAAAATAGAAATCCTCCTCGGTGGAGTCGCTAAAAACTGTAGGGAATATTTCAAGCATTACCCCAAACTTGAACCCTACTGTGATCATACACTTAAGCATGGTGGCATCTAAAGGGAAGGAAGCTAGAGTAAAAGAGTCTCCAACAAGTTTTAGGAACTTGTAAACCGTTCACAGGGTGAAGGTTACACCCCTTAACGATCCATGAGATCGTTAACTCCAATAGGTCCGGAACCATGACTGGTGTTCGGGGATGAAGGTACAAATCCAACCTAAAAGATATTGAACCAGCCCTAATAATAGGCCTCTACTTTGTTCTTCTCGTATTCATGTGCGCTTTCTGACTAACATACAATCAATAGGTTAACCCTTAACCTGTTTATCTATGTTGGTTGAATTTAATGCACAAACAAAACTATTATTGGCGATCACTTGAATTATAATCATATTAGTCCTAAACAAGATTATTAATTATCTTATTAAGCGTGATTACAAGTATAAATTCCCTTTAAACATGCATAAAAGGGGTGATCAAGCAATAACAATAACAATATATATCAAGCAATATAATAATCAATCATCATAATAATAATCATAATAATTATAAAAATAATCATGTTAAAGCATAATAATAGCAAGATCCTAGGCATGATACTAACAAGATTAATAACAAACCCTAGCATGTCACTAAGCAATAAAAATCAATGCTTTAGCCCTAACATGATACATGATATTGATATGATATTAAAAAGCATAGGAAGCACCCTAAACATGATACTAGAAAACAATAATAACATTCTAAGCATGATGCTAGGAATTAATAAATAATAAACATGCTTTCTACAAGAATAGAGCAATAAGACTACATACTTTGATGCCTCGTACCTCTTTCTAATAACAAAATACACGCGTTAGTAACTTCAACGAAAATATTAAACAAAACAATTAAATTAAATAATTGAAATAGAGATTTGGGACCAAACCCTCATAAATTATAACCTTTCACGTCTAGGGCGAAGGCAACTTCGAACTTGGCTAGGTGTGTCTAGATCTTGTGAATGCGGAATTTTGTTTGTGAAAAGTTGGTTTAGAAAGAGAGAGAGAGAGTATCAAGAAATTCTTAATGAGAGTTGGTGATTTTTGATGATTGAAAACGGAGGTTTAAGGACCCTATTTATAACGAAAATCAGCCGAAATATGATGAAAAAGAATCAGAGTTCGAAAAGGAATAAAACACGACGTTGTCGCCGCAGTAGCCCCTGTCGCCGCGCGACAGAGCCTATCGTCAGGCGACAGCCTGTGGTGCGGAACTGCAGGACGTTTTTCCACACGTTTTCATATTTTGATAAAATTAAGCGTACGAGGGGTAAAACTGTAATTTTATTTAAAACACTTCTTTTACTCTAAATAAAACTCCAAAAAACTCAATTATCAATGCTAATCACATTAGGATTCAAAAGAACATTCTAGAAGATTCTAGAAGACTATAATCAATCCTAATTGCATTAGGAATCATAAATCATAATGGGCCCTCCTCTAGATCATTGGGCCGTGTATAAAGGTTAAACCGGGCCCAGTTTAGTATTTTGGCCATAACTTCCACATTATTCATCGGAATTGGGCTTATAATATATCGTTGGAAAACTCTTTTCGAGCCCAATCCAAATACACTATTATTGGACCTTTGCCATGGACCAAACTAAACTGGATTGGCTATTTTCATAAAACAGGTTTTAGAAAACAGAGAGAAAGAAGAGAAATAAAAAACTAACCGCAACACTAGACTTTCCACACTTTCACTTCATTCGATTATGATTCGACGTGAAAAGTATTCATCATCGGGTTTGGGTTTGGGGAGACACATTTGGGTGTCTACAGTAGGGTTAGGCTCTCCTTGATAGGTTGGTGGTTTGCTTTGGGCGACCTTCTTGAAAAGTTCTCCCTGAGCATCCCCATTGTTGGTTGAATTCCTTGCCAACTGCTGGGCTACAACTGCTAATTGTCTCACCACTTTATTCAAATCACCCCTATTATTACCAGAATTACTTCCTCTTGCCATTTTTCTTCTCCTGAATTAAGATCAAGGGTTTATATTAGAAATGGCTTTGGTTAGCTCTCAAGACATACACTCATCTATTACTTAACACCATTGAAACATTCACAATAAAATTTGAAGCTCACAAATTGGGATAGCAAAAGCTAAGAATTCCCTGAATTTGTAGCTATGTCAATCCATTATTGATTGCTAACCAACCATGCATTTAATAAAGCATCATAGAGATAAATAAAAATAATTCCCATAGATTCCCATAACTTAGAAATAGATTGTTGGAATTAATTTGCTTGGAATTTTGGCTATTGGGATGGTGATGTGAAAAGGAAGATTTTAGAAAATGAAATGAATTATTTATTAATAATATAAATAATTTTAACAAAGAAATAAATAGGATTTTTATTAATTAAAATAAAATTGAATTACTGAAATAAAATTGAGTTCTAGAAACTTATGTACTACATAAGCTCACTGACTCACTGTGGTCATGCCACTTATTATTTTAAAACTGAAATAATAATAGTAATAAACGGTAATTAAAACTGATTATTCATAACTAGGAAAACTATAAAAATCTAATCCTTTCGGATGTTGTCTTTCTTGTCTGCCGACTGCTTGTAGCTACCAGGGTCGAACTCAGGATCATCTTCATGGTATTGACAAGAAATTGACAAGAAAGACAGCATCCGAAAAGATTCACTTTTACTGTTCCTATACGAGTAATGTTTTAAGGGACAGAGTTTTTGATAGCCCGGATCGTGTATCAACTATGATTGTCCGTTGCTTGCCTGATGAGCCTCCTTATTATGCTGTCAAATCCAAATTTTCTGATTTCTATTTACTAGGGGACATCCCGAACTACTACAAATATAGGGACTATTATGGACAATGGTACCCGGATTACAGATTTTTGATTTCTTATCTTTTTAGGGTTGAGAAAGCCCATTGTCGATAACTTCACCTTCAATACCATGACTATTGTTGAGAAAGGCTAGCAGCAGCTAGCTGGGCCGAGGCAGCAGCACACACCCGAGCTGCCTTGATGCCCAAGTGTAGGTGCCACGTGGTAGCGGGTGATTGGGGTGGTATGGGTGTAGGTGGCCGGTTATGGGGAGTGCTTGGGGATCAAGTTTGGTCCCCCCCCCTCCTTGTGGTCCTTACCTAACCCCTCCTCTAAATGTGCCACTTGTTGATTAATTAGTTGATGGATATTTTATGTTATTTTTGATTTTAAAATAAAGAAAGAATATTGATTTTACCAACTCTCCCACATTGATGGGAGAGAGAATTTCACTAATGAGTTTCCCTATAAATACCCAACTTGGGGTATGGGAAAACTCACTTGAGTAAGAGTTAGAAAAGGCATCTCCATTGAGAAAACCCTTAAACTCATAATTACTCGACTAGTTTGGTCAGACTTGGCTAACCTCCAAGCAATAGACCTAGTCGGGGTCGTGTTGCGGGTGGATACCGTAGGAGGTTTTTGCCTGTTGCGAGACTTAAAGCTTTCTCAAGTAAGAGCTCGGTAGACGAGCAAAGCACGCTTCAAAGGTAATTTCCTCTTTCCTTAATTCTTGTTAATTATGGCTTTTGATTATATTAATTGTGAGTATGATCCTGGCTCGGGTTTTATTTTCCGCGATGAGTCGAACTCATCAAAACCCAACAGGCACTGCCCGGTTGGCACATGTGGCCTTGTGGGAGGTGGTTTTGGGGATCCTTGGGGAGTAAGGATTTTAGTCCCCCCCCCCCTTGTGGTCCTCACCTAACCTCTCCTCTTAGAATGCCACTTGTTGATTAATTAGTTGTTGGCTATTTTATTTTATTTTTGATTTAAAAATAAATAGGGAAAATTAATTTTACCAACTCTCCCACATTGATGGGAGATTGGATTTCTCAATGGTTTCCCTATATATATCCCACTTGGGAATTAGGAAAACTCACTTGAGTAAGAGCTCAATAAGGAATCTCCACTTGAGAGAAAACCTTTAAGCTCATTAATTACTCGAGTAGTATTTTGGTCCGACTTAGCTAACCTCCAAGTAAGAGACTGGTCAGGGTCGTGTTGTGGGTGGATATCGTCGGAGGCCGTTGCGCTTGTGAGGCTTAACTTTCTCAAGTAAGAGCTCCGTTGGTCGATCGAGCACGCTACAAGGGTAATTTAGTTTTTTCTCAATCTTGTTATTTATGCATTTTGGTTACATTAATTGTGAGTTTTTCCTTGGGCTCGGGTTTTATTTTCCGCGGTGAGTCGGATTCGTCAAAACCTAACAGTTGGGTGAGGGATGGCTTGGGTTTTAGGTTTTTTTTTTTTAAATTAAAGGGTACTCATGTAAATTCATTGTTATTTAACCAAAATTAACCATGGTTAATTGTTTAATGATGTTTTATCATCATTAATGTTACCATTTTCTTAATAATATAAATTATTAGTAACCATTGATAATGAAAATATTTAGACTTTACCACTAAGAAAAAAAAAGTTTGTGGTTACTAGAAATAATTTCCCAAAAAAAAAAAAGTTTCACTAATAATTGAAACAAAGTATAAAATCACGATTTATTATTACACATGCATAATGAAAAACCATAAGAAATCAACAATTACATCAACAATGAACAAAAATTATGCGATTAAAAAGAAAGAATTAAAAAACTAACCTCAAAAAATGATGAGAATCCAAAATTCAATTTGTCAAGTGAAGAAAAATTACAAAAAAATGGAGAACGGAAAGAGAAAATACAAAAGAATATGAACAAAGGAAAGAGAAGTTGCAGAGCATTCGAGAGAGAAGTTGCAGAGAATTAAATTCAAGAATAGAGTCGAAGAGTTTACACACTAAAACTTATAAAGAAAAAAAAAAGGAAAAAAAAAAACCTCTGAACTAGCACGTGTGAGTCTAGTCCAGAAGAGAAAAATAGGCCGGTTTTACATTAGATTAATGTAAGCCGGCCTTTTTCAAGAATTTGTCATCGATAAATACATTACTAAAATCATTTTTTTTTTAATTTTACATATTAATTAAAATTAGATATTGATAATTGAAATAACGATTTGGTAAGCGCGTAATGAGAAGTTTTGCATTTCAAAAAAAAAAATGGAAAGGAAATGTATGTATACTTCTTTCGTTCTAGATAGCTCGACTCGTTTTCATTTTGAGCTGTTTATAAGATTCGACTTACTTTTACGTTATTCGTTTCTTTAAAACCCCTTTTTATCATCTTATCTCTTTTATCCCATGCTATTAACACCTTTCTTACACCTTTTCCCCTAATTTGTCTAATTTTTTCTTAGACAAACCCACCTTTTTACCCTTTTTTTTTACCCTTTCTTTTCATTTTTATTTGTTATACCTACAGTGACCCCACTCATTTTTTTTTTGCATTTCCTGGACTTATTGTTTGCAGCCGAATTATTTAACTTTTAAAAATGAAGACAGTATGAGATTTTAATCATCATGAATTTTTTGTATAACAAAATAAATTTATATGTTCATACTTGCACAATAATCCGATATGTGGGGCATCACGTATAACATTGGTACCACTGAGGTGTGAAATATACCATTGATAGTGGAATAATACTATAATACTATAAATGGTTATAATGGTACTAAACATTATTAGAATGGTTATAAATGTTTATAATGTTTTGTTTTTTTTCTTTGAAATAAAATAAATATAGTGAATTAGCACATCTGCCGAGACACAATTTTGACCATCAATATTTTTAATGTGAGATTAGTAAAAATTATGAAAAAATTAATTTATAAAGTAGTAGACATTATGACAAATCCAACAACATATTATATGATCATATTTATATATTATATAGAAAAATTTAAAAGAATAATCCCACCTTTGTCACTTCTACTCAAAATAATCCCCTTTTTAATAATCTGGAAATAATCACACCTTTATACCCCATTTGCTCAAAATAGTCCCTTTATCGGTTTATTTACTTGGTAACCTGTTAAAGAAGGTGATCTCCATGTGTCACCTTCTTATTGGTCTTTTTTTTTAAAAAAAAAATATAAAAATCAAAAACAAAAATTATATATAATTAAAACAAAAAAACAAAACTTAGCACCCTCATTCCCCTTCCTGCTCTCCTTCCCTCTCCCCCACCCGAATGGAGCCCAACCACCGTCCGACCCATGCCGAAGTAGCCCCACCTTCGTCCCACTTCGTAGTAGGTGTGTTAGTGCGTGAGACTGTGAGGGCATTATGCTACGGCCATGGGTCATAATTAAAAAACAAGCTACCAATTGTTTTAACTTTACCATTTAACAATTTGCAAATATAATTGGAATCTACTTATGTTTTTGTTGTGCACACTTGATTTAGATTAAAATAACCAAGTACTGCAAACTTGGCCAGCTCAATTTTTTTTTTTTTTTTCCAAATAAATTTGATGCTGAAATTTTGCTAATCTCCATCTCGTAGTGAGAAGTGTAATTGAAAAGTTCTTATTAGGATGATGGTGAATTTTTGAACTCATGGAAAACTCTGATAAACAAGTTGTAGATAAATGGGATTGTTTTGAGTAGATGTGGTATAAAGATGGGATTATTTCCAGATTATTCAAAGGTGGGATTGTTTTGAGCAGAATTGACAAAAGTTGGATTATTCTTTACAATTTTTCCTATTACATATTGGTAAAAAAATAAAGTCAATGATGACATATAAATAGTGGAAAATCACAACTCTAGCTTATTAAAAAAAGCTTAATAAGGTTATGTTTTTTTTTTTTTAAAAAATAATTAGAAAAAATGAAGAAAGAGAAGGGAATGCATGTCACTTGTGATTCGTGTTATTATATGTTATGAGATTAGAAAAAAAAAAGTTGAACTTATATCAGATCAGATTAGTTCAGATCAGATCAGTCAAAATAAGGCGAGCTAAACATCAAGACCTAAGTATAAATATAGATGACTAAATTATCATTTTAGTTAATATAGTATTGTAGGGAATATTTCAAGCATCCCACACTTGAGCCCCACTGTGATCATACACTTAAGCATGGTGGCGTCCAAAGGGAAGGAAGCTAGAGCAAAAGAGTCGCCAACAAGTTTTAGGAACTTGTAAACCGTTCACAGGGTGAAGGTTACACCCCTTCACGATCCACAAGATCGCTAACTCCATAGTGGTCTGGAACCATGACTGGATATTCGGGGATGAAGATACAAATCCAACCTAAAAGAGATTGAACCTGCCCTAAAAATAGGCCTCTACTTTATTCTTCTCTTATTCATGTGCGCTTTCTGACTCACATACAATCAATAGGTTAACCCTAAACCTGTTTAATCTATGTTGGTTGAATATTAATGCACAAAAAAAACTATTTTGGTGATCACTTGAATTATAATCATATTAGCCTAAACAAGATTATTAATTATCTTGTTGAGCGTGATTACAAGTACAAATTCCCTTTAAACCTGCAAGAGAGGGCGTGATCAAGCAATAACAATAATAATATCAAGCAACAATAATATATAATAATCATCAGCATAATATTCTCAATCTCATGAAAGCATAATAACATTAGCAAGATCCTAGGCATGATACTAACAAGATTAATAACAAATCCTAGCATGTCACTAAACAATAAAGATCAAAGCTTTATCCCTAACATGATACTAACATGATACAAGGAAAGAATAGGAAGCATCATACATGATATTAGAAATTTTAGTTATTACCCTTAACATGATACTAGGAATCAAAACAATCAAAGCATGATTTCTATATCAAAATAATAATCAAATTACTTACTTGGATGCCTCGTATCTCTTTCTATTAACAAAATACACGCGTTAGTAACTTCAAGGAAAATAATAAATCAAAGAATTAAATCAAATAATTGAAATAAAGATTAGGGACTAAACCCTAAGAAATTATCAACCTTTCACGTCTAGGGCGAAGGCAACATCGAACTTGGCTAGATGTGTCTAGAACTTGTGAATGTGGAATTTTTGTAAAAGGGAAAGGTTTAGAAAGAGGGAGAAAGAATAAGCTTCTAGCTTTTAGAGAGAATATAGAGAGAGATGATGATTATGTATAATTGTTGATGATTCCATAAAAACGGGGAGATTCAACCCCTATTTATAGAAAAACAGTCCGGAAACAAATAAAGTCCTATTCGGAATAAAATACCTCCTGTCGCCATAGATAGGAGTTAGCGCCAGACGACGGGCTTAGTGCCAGGTGATAGTGTTAGCTCCAGGCGACAGCCTTGTCGTCTCGCGCTAAGTCAGAATTAAATTGCCCGCTTTCCACGCGGAATCCTCTTCTTAATATGATTAAGCAGCTAATTCCGCGTTGATCAGATTAAAATCATGTTTGTGACAAATCACATATTTTATTCAAAATAAAACTCTTTAAAATATAATTATTAATCCTAATCTCATTAGCATTTAAAAGAACCTTCTAGATATTCTAGAAGATTAAAATCAATCCTAATAACTTTAGGAATAATAATTAATAGGCCCTCCTCTAGATCATTGGGCCACATATAAAATTCATTTTGGGCCAAATTTAGTTTAAACCATAACTTCCTCATTATTGAGCTTATAATATATCATTGGAAAGCTCTTTTCGAGCCCAATCCAACTACACTATTATTGGACCCTTATCATGGACCAAACTAAATTAGACTGGCTATTTTCATAAAAAGAAATATTTTCAAAAACAGAAAGAGAAATATTTTTAAAAACAACCGCATCACTAGACTTTTCACACTTTCACTTCATTCGATAATCAAATGACATGAAAGGTATTCATCACTGGGTTTCGTTTTTGGGAGACACATTTGGGTGTCTATAGAAGCTCCCACTTTGACTGAGTTTGGAGAAACGCAAGTTTCGAAAACAAAAATCAAAGTAGCGATAGGGATGGAGAATGATTCAGAACGTTATGCGATCCTAAATCATTCTTGTAACGCCGAAACCTGCAAACTAGCATTAGTTAAACAGATAAAAGAGTTAAGAAACAGATAAAAGGGAAAGGTTTAGAAAGAGAGAGAAAGAATAAGCTTCTAGCTTTTAGAGAGAATATAGAGAGAGATGATGATTGTGTATAATTGTTGATGATTCCATAAATACGGGGAGATTCAACCCCTATTTATAGAAAAATAGTCCGGAAACAAATCAAGTCCTATTCGGAATAAAATACCTCCTGTCGCCAAAGACAGGAGCTAGCGCCAGACGACAGGCTTAGAGCCACGCGACAGCTGTTAGCGCCAGGTGACAGTGTTAGCACAAATTAAAGGTAAAAAATTAAAGGTGTTCAACTTTCTTTGTGTTTCATGATACTATTCAACTTTCTTTGTCGTTTCATAAGCACAAATTAAAGGTGTTCAACCATGAACCATCCAATTTTTTATTTTATTATTTTTTTTTATTTTTAAAGGTAAGAAGAAATAACATTAGGAAACCCTCCTCACAAGGGGAATCCCTAATGTGTCAGTTTGACGTATGGAAGATAAATTAGAGCTAGTATAATAATTAACTAGGTTAGATCATGTGTCATGTACGGTGATCTATAGTTATAAACTAAATTACCCCTGTGCGATGCACGACATAAAAAATTTCAAACTATTAATTGCAATGGTATTTTGATCTAAATAATTTTAAGATAGTAAAAATTTAACCAAATTATGCAATACAGAGTACTCTTAAATGGGGAGTAATTATATTTGGAAGCCTGATAGTTTTTTTTTTTATAATTCCATAATAATGTAAAAAAAATATATAGAAAATAACATACTTCGTAATATAATAATTGTTTCAAAATAAAATACTTTGTTTATATTTTAATAATTTAAGGTAAAAAATAAGAAGGTTTAAAAAAAAAAAGTAAAAATAAAAATTAGAATATGATGTCAGTAATTGATTTAGGCGGGAAATTTTTTTACCACAACTTGACATCTGTACAATTTAAATAGGGGATGATGTCAGCGGTTTTTACTTTAGTTATATTGATAGATTAACATTGAATCTACTACTAAATGACCTACATTTATTATCCAATCTGTTGCTCGGCTAGCTTCTATAGGGAATATTTCAAGCATCAACTTTGAGCCCCGCTATGATCATGCATTTAAGTATGGTGGCGTACAAAAGTTAGAGTAAAAAAGTCACCAACAAGTTTTAGGAACTTGTAAACCGTCCACGGGTGTGAAGGTTATACCCCATTCACAATCATAGAGATCGCTAACTCCATAGTGGTCCAGAACCATAACTGGATATTCGAGGATGATGGTGCGAATCCAACCTAAAAGAGATTGAACCCGCCCTAAAAGGAAAATTGGAAACTAATAATCCCACATTTGCCTTTTCTACTCAAAACAATCCCACCTTTTCGAATTCCCAGAATATTCCTACCTTTGACCCTCATTTGCTCAAAATGAGCCTTTAAACCTACAACTTATTTCACAGGTTAATTTAATTTATTTTTTTACTTTTTTATTTTATTTTATTTATTTTCTTCAATATCTCATCTCCCATCTTAGCTACCCACCATAACCACCACCATCCTTCCATAAGCATCACCATATCACCACCTAACCTCACCACCTTCTTTCTCTCTCCTAACCTCAACCACCCCACCATCAAGGCAAGAGATTAAGAGTGCACAATACATGAAACTCTACTTAAATAATTCATTTTCAAGCAATCATTAAAGTAAAGGTGATCTTAATCTAACTCAAATCACTCTCATGCATTTAAATTAGGGAACATCAAATAATGTGCTACTAATAATCTCAAGCTATCAAAAATCATATCTTTCGTCAATTTATGGCATGAGTTCAATCAAATCATCATCAATCATCAATATTAACATATGTTTTTCACCCCCTTCCCCTAGCTAAAAACTTAGCCTAGGAAAGAGAAACTAACCATCATAACAAAACTAAATAAGGATTCAAATAGCACAAAACTAAACATGATTAAAAACAAAGTGAAACAAGTCCAACAAGTTTAACTAAAGAGATAGATGAAAATAAACAATACAAAAGCAAATAAATCAAACTAAAAGAAAGGATTAGAGATTACTAAAGAGGAACTTGATTAAAGGTGAAAACTTGAAGCCTTTGCTTTGGATTGAAATAACCTTGACCAAATGTTGAATGCAATGAAGAAACTTGAAGAATAAGCTACTTTCTCTCTCTAAAATACTAGGTCTAATGTTGATTGAAAATAATATGATTACAAAATTCAATAAGAAGGCTATTTATATGCATCTAAGAACCGGAAATAAAAACCCAAGGAGAGGCATCTCTCGCATTGCCGCGCCCTCTCATGAAAGGGTACGGCTCCGCCTAGCCTAGAAGGTCGCGCCCACGGCCTGTGGTACCGCGCCCGCAGGTCGAAGGTGGAGAGGCCTCTCCAGCTAAGAAGAGGTCGCGGCCTGAGAACAGGGGAGAAGCCAGCCTCGAAGTGCCGCGCCCGCGGGTCAGTGAGGAGAGACCTCTTCTAGGGTGCGGCTAGACATCGACTGAAAATCTAAGCATCGGCAGACCAGTGTCATGCGCCCGTGGTCCTTGTATTGCTTCCACCTTCTCCTTGAGCATCTCTTTCCCCTCCATAGCTCAATATGCACCTATAGCCTTCTTCAAAAGGGTCAACAATCTACAAAACAACGAAGAAAAACTAAGAGAAGATAAAAAAATGGGAGAAAAGGAAGTGAAACACGAGAAAGGACAAAACATCACAAAAACGAAGATAAAACGCTTTGAAAAGGATCAAACAAGTGCAAATGAGGGGAAAAATCCTTAAAGAAAAAGGATAAAAGAGTGGCATAAATGCCACTCATCATGATTCCTGCCTAAGAAGAGAAGAGTGGTAAAAAACATAATGTTGAATTTGATGAAAAAATTATGGCACCATTTGCAGGAAAAATATTACATCGTCACGAGAAAATTATTTCGTGTTGTTTTGGCAACCATTTACGTATGACATTACAAAGGCAATGGAAGTTCAAAGCCAGATAGTACAATTAATTTTCTTGTTCAAAGCGTATTTCGGGTATAATTGAAGATAATGTCGTAAAAAAAAATTAAACAAGTTGAATTCCTATAATTAAATGAAAATTACTTATTGTATTTGATATATTTGATGAACTAGGCTTTTACAATGAATTACTCCATAAATAATTGATTTTAAGTTATGTGGGTCGAAGAAGATAATTTGTTAGTTTTGTAATGAATTTGTAGTTGTTGTTAGATAAATGGATTTGATACTTGTCGATGCATTTGTGTGGGAAGATAAGGGTCTGCAGTGTTGATTATATTATTTTTTTTTTACAATAGCAAATGAGAACGAGCCAAACTACAAATAACTAGAGCATGTAGCTCGACATTTTTTTTGCAATGTCGTCTGCCCTTTGAACCTGGTCTCTATGAACTTTTAGAATGGTGCATCTTTAGAATGAGGCCCTTACCTCCCTTAACTCCTTTAGTATCCAAGTTATCAAAATCTCCTTGCCTAAATTCTCTTGTAATTTATTCAAGAGGGAGATGGAATCAAATAAAATCAGGATTCCTTGCCTACCTTTAGCTCGAGCCCATTTCATTACTTCGAGGCAAGCCCAGGCCTAACAATGGAGGGTGGATGAAGCTACTCCATGTTTCCTACCCTCATCCATGATAAAGCCTTGGAGATTAGTCTTAACTGCCTAACCAATCCCAGCCCTCGTACTCTTCTTATCCCAAGAACCATCAGCATCCACTATGAAATCATCAAAGCCAATCATTTACTTCCCTAAATGCACGTGATTGAAACCCAGGGGGTAATAGGAGTATCCCTACTATTAGCCTCCATATCACTTGTTGAACTTCTAAGTTATGTAAAAATCTAATGTTATTTCATTGCTAGGTTCATAAACTCCATTACTAAGCTTATTGTCCCCCTAGATCCCTTGAAGAATATTTCATTCTTGAACTTCTATAGTCCCCATAAAGTTGCAATAAACATAGCACAATGGTTACTATGCTTGCCATCCTCGCTGCAAAACAACAGGATATAGTGTTAAATCCATCTTTTCAAAGAACTGGATTCCAGAGAGTCAGGGAAAATAATCAGGGAGCCATTCTCCTAAACTTCCTTTGCCAGATTATAGAACCTAAAGAGGTGTTGACTATCCTCAAAGTCCACCCTGCAGTGATCAAAGGCTGCATCAACTTGTATCCCCCTTCTAGTCAAATTAACCTTGACTGCAATACCATCATGAAAGAGCCTCCACAGAAAAAGCTTTCACTTAGGTTGAACATCCATTCTCCAAATTAGCTTTACAAAATCTTGATCCCTAGCCAAGAAGGTGGTGTGTTCGAGCCCTGAATCTTTAGACAGAAAATAGTACCCAGTTTTAACATTATACTTACCTGAAGGATGGTATTTCCAGTAAAGGAAGTCATCCTCGCTGTATGCGGAAGCTCCATTTACAAAATTTACTTTGCACTATCCCAGTCAAAGCATTCTCTAACCTTTCCTGCTTTCCAAGTACCTGTGTCGATGTCAATAAAATCCCTCACTTTCCAGTTCAAAGCATCCCTCAACGTTTAGCCCGAGTTAACCAAAGGGGTTTCCCCTTTCATCCCAGGCATACTAATTCTCTTGATGTTATTACCATTCCCAACCTTCAAAACAAAACCCTCTTTGAATACCTGAGTGACTTTTTGTAGACTTGACCTTTCCATTGACGGGTTCCCCTTTCTAACATAAGTCTTAGTAATACTGCAAATACCACATGGTAGGAAACCCTCGTGTACTCTTGAGAGTAAAAGTTGTGGATTGAGGTGCATCCTAGTTGCTTGTTTGAAGAGGAGAGCATCATTTAGAATTGAAGAGCCTCAAATCCCTAAACCTCCCATACTATTTGGAAGTTGGGTTACACTCCTACCTACCCAATAAAAGCTTTATTCCCATTGCTAGACCACCAAAACCGGGTAATAAGAGAATCGAGCTTGCTTGCGATGCTCTGTGGGAGTTTCATGCACTTCATGACATGAGCGAACATGCTAACAAGTACTGTGTTGATGAGGATTAACTTTGCCGCTTGAGAGAGGTGCAAAGAAGCCCGTGAAATGATTTTTTCTGAAACCTTGTCCACTAAGACTTGAAAGTAGGAACTCTTCTTCCCTTGTATGTCAATCGGGGCTCCCAAGTGAGGTCCCATATTTCCCGTTTCATGCATAGCAAGGATCTCCGTTACCGCTAGCCTTTTGTCGTTGTCGACCCTTGGTGAGAACTTTATAAAAGATTTCTGGAGATTTAACTATTGTCCAGAAGCTGAGCCAAACCTCTGAAGAATATCATAGATACACAGACAAGATTCCTCATTTTCCTTGAAGAAAAGCATAGCATCATCTGCAAAGAAGAGATGAGAGATCGAGGGAGACTTGCGAGAAACTTTCAACCCTTGTAATTGGTTAATATCCTCTACCAGAGACAGCATTCTCAAGAGGATATCCATATAGAAAATGAAGAGATACAGGGAGAGAGGGTCCCCTTGTCTCAACCCACAATTTGGAGCAAAGTGATTAGATGTTTTCCTGTTTATGACTGTGAGATCATCCTAATCTAATGGCTGGAAAACCCATAAACTAGCAAGACCTTGAGAAAAAAAGGTCAGTCCACTCTTTCATATGCTTTTGACGTATCGATCTTAACTCCTGTAAAATTCGAGCCTTTCGTCTAATTTATAAGGTGCATAAGCTCGTGACTCAGGAATGTTGTCCCCCATATACCTCCCTGGAATAAAAGCATGCTGGTTCTCCGTTAAAAGACTCGGGAGAATCAACTTTAATCTGTTAACCAGGCACTTTTAGACGCACTTATAGACCATGTTTCATAAACCGATCGGTCTGAATTAGCTAGCGAGCTCCAGGACCTTAACCTTTGGGATCAGCACTAGAAGGAACTGGTTCCATTCTTTAGGCATATTTCTAGACCTCAGAAATTGCTTTACACTATCCACCACTAACTGACCTACCTCTTCCCAATAAGTCTTGAAGAAATCCACTGTAAAACCATCCAGGCATGGACACTTAGAACAGTGCATAGCCTTTTTTATTTCTCCATCCGTGAAACCCCTATTAAGCCAACTGCAGTCCTCTTCCGAGAGATAAGGGATATCTAGCTATCGAGTTAAGAGGTGGATGTTTTCTCCATGATTATCAGGTGTGACCGGGTTGTAGATATCCTTGATTGATGTTAAGGGCAGGGGTACATCTTCCACCACCTTTTGCCCCTCTACCAAAGAATCATTGTCATTCCTTAGTGTCAAGATCTCATTGTGTAACTGCCTTTGCTTCACTTTCCTATACATTATAGGGGTGGGACAATCCCCAAACCTAACCCAATTGACCTTCATTCTTTGTTTACAGAAAATTAAACTTAGTTGACTTTCTGAAATAAGAAGGTTAATACGTTGGATGTACCCCTGCCCTTCCTAAAGTGAGCTAATATTCATCCCCGTATTTGGAGATCCTTGGAAAGCTTTCTCGAATAATCCCCCAAACCTTCTTATTTTCCAAACACCAGTATTGGAGTTTAGACCTTAGCCTATCCAACTTCCTTGAAAGTTGAAACATGTGTGACCCCTGAATTTCCCTTCCACAAATCCTTCACTATTTCTTTGATTTCCGAGAAGGCGAGAAACCAATTTTCAATTTGATAAGGCCTATTAGAGAGAGTAAACCTATCTTGATCATGATAAGTGATAGCTTCATGGTTAGGGAAAACTATCGGTTCATGGTAATCCTTCCATCCAGAGAGTGAATAAATCATTCCTCTTTTATATAAGCTCGATCTTGTCTTTCTAAAATGAGATCGCCCCCTTCCCTCTTATTACTCCAATTGAACCTTGGCCCCAAGAAAGGAACATCTATAACATTACTACTGAATCTCCAATCAAGGAAAGCATCAATCCCTCTAATTCGAGCTGAGCCTCCCGGTTTGTCACTCCCACTTTCCACTTGGTTAAAATCCCCTGTAACTAGAACATTATTTAACTTTTCTAAAAACCATTGAATTTGTTCTCATACTATTCTTCTATTTTCTACTTGAGGCTCACCATAAAAAAATAGTACATACTTACTACTTCCATTAGAATCATTCATTTTTCAAAGGATAAAGTTATTTAGGAATACAATTAATCTACTACATCATTAGACCAACCTAAAACTTGGAGACCACCACTACTTCCTTTCGAGTTCTAAACAAAAGTGGAAGTAGGACCTAGAACACTTAAACTAGTCGCCGCATTAGCAAAATCCATTGTGGCTTCCGAGATAAACATAAACATAGGTAATTTCAAAAGGTAAAGCCATACTAAGTAGGGAATTGCAAGAGAGTGTGGGTCATTTAAACCCCTGCAATTCCACGCCACAACATTCATAATCCTATCAGGGGCTGACTTGGAGCATCCTCCTAACCCTTCGCAGATAATGTTACTGACTCAAAAATAGATAACTGAACATCAATGTCCATATCATCCCTAACTTCCCTGAAAGCAAAAGTTATTTCCTCACTTTTTTATCATTTACAAGACTTAGACGAGGAAGAAGAGATATCTTGAAGCCGCTTGTTTTTACCCCTCATCCGAATATCATCATCTATATCCACCCTAAATTCCCTAGCCTTGTCGGGATCAGAAATAGCCTTCAACGCAAACCTGTTTTCCCCTTTACCATGTTTAAGCCAAATTGTAAAACCACCTTTTTCGGACCACCTATGTAACCTCTTGATCCTCTTTCTTTCCACCCACTCATAATCGGATTCACTATATCTCATTGAGTCATCATCACAAGAATGTGAAAGATGACCCACTAGCTCCCTTATACGCTTCTTGTCATTTGCACTGTCATCATAGTTAAATAAATCTGTGAAATTGAAAGAGCTAAAGTGCGATACCGGGGTGTTAGGTGGATCGAATTCTATTAGAGGAAGGTTCGGAAGCCTGCCAACTCTGACGATGAAAGATGTAGAAATGGTGGAGTGGTTTCCCTTGCATTGCGGCGAATTTCACAAATTTCCTCCCTTCTTGCATGTTGAATCCCCAAAGACAATATCGTGCTTGCTTCAATAATACACGCATACTCGTCATTCGGTTGCTGCTCTTCCTCCTCTATTCTTGTAATTGCCATTATTGTTGAGCTTTCCAACCATCCCCCTATATTTGCTACGAGAGGAGCACCCATAGCCCTATTATGCCCTCCCGCATTTACATAAGTCACTACATTTCTTCTATTAAACTCAATGAGGGAAGTAGCCCATTTAGAAATTCCTAAAGTGTAGAATATAATACCTGGCCCACCTCCCTGTCTATTCACTTGTTGTGCCGATGAAGACTTTCCCATTTTAAAAGTTGAATTCATGAACAGGGGGCGGGTTAGAGGTGGCAAGCTGCTAACAGTACGCGTATCCGAGCCCCTTATAGCGGTGGGCCTGATTGGGTTTAAGCCCACGTTTCCCATAGATGGAGCTTGTTGAGCAAAATTTGGAGGCTGATCCTCTTGAACATGTTGAGTATTGCCCGCATTAGAGTTTGGTGTCCCCCTTTGTATGAATTCAACGTAAGGGTCCCCACTTAAGCCCAATCGCCTTCTTGGCGATAGTCTGAGATCCGGCCTCACCAGTTCCTCCTCCATTTCAACTAGTTCGGAGTCATCATTCGACACCTCCTCTTCTCCAGTGTGAAACCGCTCACTATTATCACTTTGTTGGGATGACAGAGGGTCGTCATACGGGTGGCCCTCGTCGAACCCTATATCCTCCCTCGGCATTCTTTTATAAAAAGGAGAATTTTCTAGTACCTCATATTGTCTTAGATCTACACCGGTGTTCTAGAATCTATACCAATCTGGCAAACCACATATGAAATTAGAGTAGAATGGGTATTCAGCTGGCCCATATAACACTCTTATACTATCGGCCTCCACCTCATCCAACCTACGCCTTACCCTCCTTCTTGCCACCACTGTGTGAAGAGTGCAACGAGAGGTAGAGTGGCGAGCACGTCTGCAAGACTTGCAAAATTTAAAGATGCCTTCATATCTAAGGTATACCCAAATCACCTATTACCTTCCAAGGATATGAAGCACCCCGGGATTGATGGAACAGATAGATCAATTAACATCCGTTCCCTCAGCTCAGCTTGTATCGGGAGCTCATTTCCTTCATGATCGAGTTCCTTTATATATCCCACGTGCTTGAGAATTTGTCTTACCCAGCTCGAAGTAAGGTAGGCCAAGGGTAGCAGTAGGGAATTATTTCATGCATCCCACACTTGAGCCCCATTGTGATCATACACTTAAGAATGGTGGCATCCAAAAGGAAGGAAGCCAGAGTAAAAGAGTCGCCAACAAGTTTTAAGAAGTTGTAAACCGTTCACAGGGTGAAGGTTACACCCCATTCACGATCACAGAGATCCTAACTCCATAGTGGTCCTGAACCATGACTAGATATTCGGGGATGAAGGTACAAATCCAACCTAAAAGAGATTGAACCTACCCTAAAAATAGGCCTCTACTTTATTCTTCTCATATTCATGTGCGCTTTCCGACTAACATACAATCATTAGGTTAATCCTAAACCTGTTTAATCGATGTTGGTTGATTATTAATGCATAAACATTTCTATTATTGGCGATCACTTAAATTAAAATCATATTAGCCTAAAAAAAATTATTAATTATCTTATTAAGCGTGATTTCAAGTACAAATTCCCTTTAAACCTGCAAGAGAGGAAATGATCAAGCAATAACAATAATATCAAGCAACAATAATAATAATATATTA
Source organism: Chenopodium album (assembly GCF_948465745.1). Taxonomy (NCBI): domain Eukaryota; kingdom Viridiplantae; phylum Streptophyta; class Magnoliopsida; order Caryophyllales; family Amaranthaceae; genus Chenopodium; species Chenopodium album. Next base: position 12,123,869 of record NC_137847.1, read on the forward strand.
ATACAACAAATCATCATCATCATCATAATAATATTCCCATCAAAGCATAATAATATTAACAAAATCCTAGGCATGATACTAACAAGATTAATAACAAATCCTAGCATGTCAGTAAACATTAAAGATCAAAGTTTTATCCCTAACATGATAGAAGAAATAGGGAGCAACCTAAGCATGATACCAGAAAGCAATAAATAACACCCCAACATGATACTAGGAATTATAAAGACAGCCTAACATGATACTAGGAATTATAAAGACATCTTAACATGATACTAGGAATTAAAATAATCTAAACATGATTTCTAAAGAAATAGAGAAATAAAACAATTTACTTTGTTGCCTCGTACCTCTTTCTATCAAAAGAATACACACGTTAGTAACTTGAATGAAAATATTAAATCAAACAATTAATTTAAATAATTAAAATAGGGATTTGGGACCAAACCCTCATAAATTATTAACCTTTCATGTCTAGGGCGAAGGCAACTTTTAGATTGGCTATGTACGTCTAACACTCGTGAATGCGGTATTGTGTTTAAAAGGCTAGGCTTAGAAAGTCAAGAGAGAGAAAGAATAAGCTTCTAACTTAAAGAGAGAGAGAATAGATGATTATTGATGATTGTTGGTGATTAAAATGGAGGAAATCGACCCTATTTATAGAGAAAAACGACTGTAAACGATTAGAAAAGAGTTAGAATTTGAATCGGATTAAATTCCTTTTTACGCAGCAAGATAAAAGTATCGCGGCACGATAGGAAAATTGCAGGGCAATACAAACAGTTTTTTACAGATTTTGGTTTTATCATAACTTTTGATCCAAAATTCCAAATAAGGCATATAATATGTCTTTGAAAAGATCTTGAAGTATACTTTCTAACCCAATTAAAATCTGATTAAAATATTTTGTATAATACAAGATATGGTCAAAATACTGGAAGGATGTCAGTTTGGAAGAGTTTCGTATTTCTTTCATATCTTTTCCGTTATAACTCGGAATCAATATTATAATATATCATTGGAAAGATAATTTCAAGGTCTATCTAACCATATAATATTTGGTTAAAAATTATGATGCACGAAAATAGTATCTGAACATATTTCATTTCGCACAGAACAAGGACTCTCAAAAAGAGAAGTTTTATTCAATTTCAAACTCTTTGATCTTTATCTTTCAAAAAGGATAATTAAGATCTTTTAGACACTAATAGAAGATTCTAATAAATCCTAATTATTTTAGGAATGGGATTAAACCTTTGGACCCTCCACATGATCATTGGGCTGTAGGTAAAATCCAATTTGAGCCCAGTTTAGTATTTTGGCCATAACTTCCTCATTATTCATCGCAAGTGGGCTTATGATATATCATTGGAAATCTCTTTTCAATCCCTATCGAACTACACCATTATTGGACCCATATAATGGACCAAACTAAACTGGACTGGACATTTTTCATAAATAGGGTACGAAAAGAAAGATTTTCGAAAAATAGAAAGAAGTATTTTTATTAAAAACAGAGGAATTCACGAGACTCTTTCACATTTCACTTTGTTCGATATTCATGACATGAAAGATATTCATCACTGGGTCAATCAGGAGTCTACATAAGCCCCCACTTTGACTGAGTTTGGAGAAACGTAAGTTTCGAAAACAAAAGTCAAAGTAGCGATAGAAACGGAGAATGATTCAGAACGTTTTGCGATCCAAAATCATTTTTGTAACGCCGATACCTACAAACTAGCATTAGTTAAACAGTAAAAGAGTTAGAAATGTGTATCTTGCACCGTCGACTACACATCTCCGGGGTAACCGATTTTACTGCTGCATTTGTGACGACCTCCACAAGCTAGGGAATGCCATCATTGAAGGTGACTGCTTGTAGCCATCTTCAATTTTTGTTGTGGCAGTACCTCACCGATGTTGATGTTGGGGCTATGCTTCGCCGCTGTTGATGTTCACTCATCTCTAAACAAAAGAGCCTTTTTTGAGATGTCCACGCTTCTCTGAACAAAAGAGCCTTTTTTGAGAAATGTTCACTCGTCTCTAAACAAAGTGCTTTTGATGATATGTCCACGCGTCTCTGAACAAAGAGCTTGTTTTTAGAAATGTTCACTCGTCTCTAAACAAAGGGCTTTTGATGATATGTCCACGCGTCTCTTAACAAAGAGCTTTTGATGATATGTCCACGCGTCTCTGAACAAAGAGCTTTTGATGAGGGATGTTCACTCGTCTCTGAACAACGGAGCTTAGGGGATATGTCCACGCGTCCCTGAACAAAGAGCTTTGATAGGATGCCCACGCGTCTCTGAGCAAAAGAGCTTGATTGATATGTCCAAGCATCTCTGAACAAAAGAGCTTTGATAGGAATGTCCACGCGTCTCTGAACACAAGAGCTTTGAATGTTTGTTGAGATCGTTCGATTGGCTGCAAATAGGAGCTTCAATGATTGGTTGTATCTTGTAAAATCAAACATTGCCAAAAGACTTTTCTGGTGTTTTTCTTAGGGTTGACCTAAGGCTTGGTGGCTTGACTCATTGTGATTACTTTGACTTGAGGTTGACTCAAGCTTTTGATGCATTTGACTCATTATGATTTAGTTGACTTGAGGTTGACTCAAGATTTAGTGTACTTTTGGCTCGATGTGTTTAAATTAACTCGGCTCAATGTGTTGTGACACGACATGACTCAATGTACATGACTCGTGTGTCCATTATATTGTGATTTTGCTCGTGCGACTCGAAATTGCAGGAAAAGCAAAAAAAAAAAATTCCCTCATTTTTGTGGAGGGTACCGACTTTCTTCAGAAAAAGAAAGACGCGAAAAAGAATCGAAGTGAGGTGTTTGAGGGTGCATGTCGAATGAGCCTAGCCAAATGTATACGTTGACGTTGTATCTCATGGTGTAAGGATTGTAGCATTCTAGACTATCTTGATTGATAACTCAATAATGAAAGTATTTAGGTGACTTAGACACGGAGGCTAAGTACTTCACACTTTGTGATGCAATGATGAGTGATTGACAAGGCATGCTTCAAAGTTATATTAAGATTTCATGACAAAGGTTCCTAAGGGAAGGTTTATTTGGTCATGTATCTGTGATGTGTGTGAAAGTTACACTAAGTCTAAGTTGCAAAAGGCTAAGTGTATGGAAAAGATGTTTTGAGAAGAGTCAAATAGTGGTGACTCTTAGGCTAGGTAAGCTAATGATGTAGCGATCAAGCCCCCAAGTCTAGCTCTAAATGGATAGGGATGAGCAATGGATATCCCTTTATATGTATGAATGTGAATGTATGAATGCATTGTTATTACGGCCGCACCTCAATGTGAGGTTGCCTACGGATCCGTTAGGAATCAGGCCGATCGTAGCTCTAGCCGAACCTCGCACAAGTATGTGTATACCTCAAAGAGGTCTTTTGATGGGTTGTAACATGGTTAGGCTAAAGGTTGAAGAAGAAGGGGATAAAGGCTCAAGATCCTAGATAGGCCCCCAAGGTGTGCAACCTTGCTTTTAAGTCTTTGAATTTATATGCTTGAGATTATTTCTCTCTTTTGAACTCTCTTTTGTTTATATTTTTGCTCTCTATTTTTTTGCTTCATCATTTTTTTTATTTTGATAAGTGTGGGCAATCCCGATCATGCAGTCTATCACTCACTTGACATTCATGTTTCTAAGGCACGGTACCGAGCATTCTATAAGAGACGCAATCTGAGATGTGTTCATATCAAAGACATGTTCATATCAATGACATTGGAACACTTGCCCTTTTGCACACTTTTATATTGTTATTGCTTTTTGCTATTTTAATCTTTTGAAATTTTTGTGTAATCACTCAAAAATTGCACACCATCCCATCCCAAGGTTAAGTAGATGTGGGTTGGAAAGAAGGGCCAATCGTTAGACGAGGCTCAAAGTGATTTATCAAGAAATGATGTATATTTGAAGGGTGAAAGTGATATGATATGGCTACAAGAGGTGCCTCAAATCACTGGTATACCATGTGCTTAGTTCGGCATGGATTTTTTTATTTTTTTTTTATAATGCAATGCAATGATCATATGCGAGAAAAGAAATGCTCATTTTATTAAAGGAAAAAGAAAAACCTATGGAATAAATTTAAGGAAGACAAAAGGTGCCTATGTTTGACTTATTGGGGAAGGGAAGAATAAAAGAAAAGAAAAAAGAGGAGGTCATGAAATCTTGTCGTTGAAGCTCGTCTTGTGTCTTTTCTTACATATGATCATTGAATTTTTCCTTAAGTTCTTGATGGGAAGAAGAGGAAGGAGGAGGATACTTGTCCTTTTCATTCTTATGGTCCTGGTGATGATAGCGTTGTTCGATGACTGACATCCAATTTGCTAGGATTTCCACCATACTTAAGAGCATGGCAATGATATCTTGCAGTTTTCGAACGTCTTTTTTTAGACTTGACGAGTTTTCCTTGGTATTATAGGGAATATTTCAAGCATCCCACACTTGAGCCCCACTGTGATCATACACTTAAGCATGGTGGCATCCAAAGGGAAGGAAGCTAGAGTAAAAGAGTCGCCAACAAGTTTTTGGAACTTGTATACCGTTCACAAGGTGAAGGTTACACCCCTTCACGATCCATGAGATCGCTAACTCCATAGTGGTCTGGAACCATGACTGGATATTCGGGGATGAAGGTACAAATCCAACCTAAAAGAGATTGAACCTGCCCTAATAATAGGCCTCTACTTTATTCTTCTCATATTCATGTGCGCTTTCTGACTAACACACAATCAATAGGTTAATCCTAAACCTGTTTAGTCTATGTTGGTTGAATATTAATGCACAAACAAATCTTTTATTTGCGATCACTTTAATTATAATCATATTAGCCTAAACAAGATTATTAATTATCTTATTAAGCGTAATTACAAGTACAAATTCCCTTTAATCCTGCAAGAGAGGGCGTGATCAAGCAATAATAATAATAATATATATCAAGCAACATAACATACAATCATCATCATAATAATAATCTCAATCTCATTAAAGCATAATAATAGCAAGATCATACGCATGATACTAACAAGATTAATAGCAAATCCTAGCATTTCACTAACCATTAAAGATCAAAGCTTTAATCCTAACATGATACTAACTTGATATTAGAAAGAATAGGAAGCAACCTAAACATGATACTAGAAAGCAATAAAACATCCTAACATGATACTAGGAATTAAAATAATATAAGCATGATTTCTACATCAAAAGAATAATTAAAGCAACTAAATTACTTACTTGGATGCCTCGTATCTCTTTCTAATAGCAAAATACACACGTTAGTAACTTCCAGGAAAATATTAAATCAAACAATTAAATCAAATAATTAAAATAGATATTTGGGACCAAACCCTCAGAAATTATCAACCTTTCACGTCTAGGGCGAAGGCAACTTCGAACTTGGCTAGGTGTGTCTAGAACTTGTGAATGCGGAATTTTGTAAAAGGGGAAGGATTAGAAAAAGGGAGAAAAAAAACTTCTAGCTTTAGAGAGAGAAAGAATAGATGATTGTCAATGATTGTGAATCAATAAAAATGAGGAAATACGACCCTATTTATAAGAAAATAGTCCGAAATTGATAGAAACAAATCAAAATTTGAATTGGAATAAAACTGGTCCTTGTCGCGAGCGACAGAGACTGTCGCCATGCGACAGGAATCACGCATGGCGACAAGCTCTGTCGTTTGGCAGTAGGCTTATCGTTTTGCGACAATTAAAAGATAAAATGCGCTTTGTACGGAATCCTTTTCATAATATAATTAAGCAATTAAAACTCCGTTTTAATCAATTTCAAATCAGATTTTATCAAAATAAAACACTTGTTTTATTTCAAACCAAATTCATTAATATCAAAGATAATAATATCAATCCTTATGCTATTAGAACCCAAAATAACCTTCTAGACTATTCTAGAAGACTATAATAAATCCTAATAAATTTAGGATTAATAATTAATGAGCCCTCCACTAGATCATTGGGCCGTAAAACCATTTCAGACCCAAATTAGTATTTAGACCATAACTTACTCATTATTCATCAGAATTGGGCTTATAATATATCGTTGGAAAGATCTCTACGAACCCGATCCAACTACACTATTAATGGACCCTTTTTATGGACCAAACTAAATTGGACCGGCTATTTTCATAAAATAGAGAAGTTTTCAAAAACAGAAAGAAAGATTTTTATTAAAAACAAACACATCACAAGGCTTTTCACACTTTCACTTTGTTTGATAATCAAATGACTTGAAAGATATTCATCACTGGGTTTGGTTTTTGGGGAGACACATTTGGGTGTCTACAGAAGCCCCCACTTTGACTGAGTTTGGATAAACGCAAGATTCGAAAACAAAAGTCAAAGTAGCGATAGGGACGGAGAATGATTCAGAACGTTTTGCGATCCTAAATCACTCTTGTAACGCCAATACCTGCAAACTAGCATTAGTTAAACAGATAAAAGAGTTAAGAAACGCCTATCTTGCACCGTCGAGCACACGCCTCTGGAGTAACTGGTTTTTGTTGCTGCTTTTGTTATGACAGCCTCCATAGTGTCTCGTGAACGCCATCGTCGAAGACCATTTCTTGTAACCATCTTCAACTATTTTGTGACAATCCTCCACAGTACCTCGGGAACATCGTCGAAGGTGACTGCTTGTAGCCATCTTCAAGGTTATGGCAGTACCTCGCCACGGCAGTGCCTCAGTGATATAGACAATCTCATCTCTACCTTGGGACATCGTCGAAGACCGCTGCTTATAGCTATCTTCAGGGATGTGGCAGTACCTCGCCACGATAGTACCTCGCAGCTATAGACAATCTCTTCTCTACCTTGGGACATCGTCGAAGATCGCTGCTTGTAGCTATCTTCATTTCTATAATGATAACCTTCCCAGGAATGTTATCGAAGATCACTGCTTGTTGTTCCTCAGTGCTTTACTTGATTTTGCTATTTGTTGTTACTTCGTTGTGATTCGTTGTTGTTCTAGTATCTCGGCGCATTTTGTAATGAGCCGGTACTTTGGCGCTTGTGCTCACTTGTGAACCATTACCTCGGTGATTGTGCTTGCTTTGTGAACCATTACCTTAGTGCTTATGATGAGCCAATACTTAGGCGCTTTAAGCTAAGTGAGACGATCGTGGTCAGGTCGATCACTTACTGCGATTGTAATCAAGCCGACTACTAAATCATGTCAATTTTCTTATAAGGGCTAACTGGCGTACTAAGGAACCCAAGCTGCTGAATAAGGTCCGCATAAACGAGTATGGGGGCCATACGTCTTGCCGCTGAGTCAGCGCTCGCAAAAACCTTATGTCGCCACGCATATGCTTTGTCGCGATGCGACAAGAATCACGCTGCGCGTGATTTCTGTCATTTGGCGACAGAGTCGGGTTTTCCGGATTTAAACCCCTTCTCCTTCATTTCGCTGTTGCTGTTCATTTTGCTCGAGTTTTCTGCAAAGACTTCATCTTGCTCGTTCTTGTTCGTTTCTCAACCGAATTCGCTCAAGTTTCTTGCAAATCGAAGCTTTCGATCTCTAGTTTCCTGATCCATGTAAGTTTCCTCCAAACTCACCTCGGTTTTCCTCAATTTTGTGTATGTTTGCTCGTGGGTTTTCGAAAATTCGAACCCTAATTTCGCCCAATTTTCTTTATTTATTGAATTTTATGCCATGAATCTATTTGCTTATACTTGTATAATGCCTTGAGAGTGTTTTGAGACTTGTTAGACTCAATTTGGTGAAGAAAGAACATTTTGCCATTGTTGACTCTTTTGAGTCCGTGAGAACAATGTTGCTCATTCTTGATGTTCTTTCCAGCTATCCATGCTCAATTTGTCATAATTTTTGCCATAGTATTGTAAGAAATTGTTTAATGTTATTTCTGCTCGAATCAAAATCATACTCTGTTTCAGTACTTCATACTCTGTTTTTTATTCGAACATAGTATCATGCGGCAAGGCGAACCTTATATACCATAGAACCTTTGATTTATTATCATTTTGCCTAATTTAGCATGGCTAGACATCGCGGCTCTGGTTCTCACTCCCGCGATGCTCATCGGGAGGACGAGCCTGTTGACACAGGCGAGGGAGCTTCTACCAGCTTAGGGGAGTTTCCTAAGTAGGACGAGCACACTCTCTACTTTGCTCCTCACCTTCACATCTCAGAGCGCGTGCAGCTTGGGATGACAGGCGACCGTATTCGTTGTCACGACTCAAGCAACGTATCTATTAGTCAGATATACGACCTATACTTTCGTGATCGCATGTAGTTAAACGAGCTTTAGGAGTCTTGCGGTCTGACTCTTCCTCTGCTGACTACGCGAGCCGTGCACTCTTTCTCGTCGGGCCGCTGCTTAGTTCGAGCTCTAGTGGAGTTCTTACGGGATACCACTAACACTTTTCATTTTCCGTAGGGCAAGATGACTATCACTCCTCTCGACTTTTCCCTCATTAATGGTTTAGAGTTCCGAGCGACCGCGGTGCCTTTCGGCAGTGACATCACTGTTTACTCCCCTGAGGTAGAGGAATTGATCGAGCCCATAGCCATCCGGGCTCGTGCCAAGGCTCGACCGACACAAATCAGCGCTCGGTGTATTCGCCGGACCATGTTGTTGGAGGCCTTTCAGGACAGTGCGACTACCCTTGAGCAGCGGGTATGCATCTTTGCTTTGATCGTTTTGTCAGGGACCTTCTCCCCTGACAAGGGTAGCCGTGTGCTACTCTACTACTTGCCTGCTCTTCGTGACCTTCGCATGGTTGGATCATATGATTAGGCCAGCTTGGCCTATGCTGATTTCCTGCTTGGATTGCGACTTGCTTGTCGCCATCGCAGTTTTGATGGGGAAGTCACGCTTTCCAGTTTCTAGGGGATCGTAGAGGTATATTTCTTTTAACTGGAGCTTGCTTTTGGTTTTGTGTTTAGCTTCTACTAACACTTTATCTTGTCTCGCAGGTCTGGTTCTATGAGTATTTCCCTTCTTTTTCACCAGTAAGTCCTTCGCCTCGTGGGCTCCCCATTGCCGCCAGTTGGGGAGGCCGTGTGAACGACCAGACTGCTACTGCTCGTGTTCGAGAGCTACTTCTCTCGGTATGCTTATTAACACTCTGCATTTGTTTTTACGCTTAGCGGGATTTAAGCTTATGGATGTTCGTCTTGTAGGAGCCCAAGGTTCAGTTTCAGTCGTGGGATGACTTTGTCCTTCTTGCATTGGTCGTGCAGTACTACCCAGCGTCGGTATTTTCAGGGTACATACGACACTGCGGTCTATCTAGGCGAGAAAGTTGCGATTCAGCACTCCTCGGAGTTTTTTGTTGTTCCTTCTCGCCCTCCTAGTCACATGTTTGATCAGAAGAGGCTGAGAGCCCGAGCGGCTAGGACATGAACGGGTTCATATTAGAGGAGTCATATCGATTCGGGCCGTTGCTATGAGGAGAGCCTTTTGCCACGCTTGGCTCCACCACCTTGCTTGCCAGATCCGAGAGAGGTATGCTTTTTGCATTTTCCATTTGTTCATTTGATAGCCCCCGAGTCAATCCTAATTATTCGGGTTTGATTTGACAGGCTTCGACCAGAGAGTTCGTGCCTCCGCCGGTATCTATCGTCTACCAGGGCACTTTTGGTCCTGTTGAGGAGATGGGTCCCCTGGCCCATGAGCCATGGCGCTTCGTAGAGGAGTCGATGCCTCGTCACCAGACTTCGGTGTGTCACTTTATCTGATATCTTTGTGTGATTTCATTGAATATGTCTGACTTTGTGACTTGACAGTTTTCTCGCGAGGTGATGCTAAGGATGGTGAGGGGCATAGACGCCTTCCGGTACCAGCTCGTGAGGTTGAGCCACCGAGCTATGTGTCGTCGTGGCGACGACGGCATGGAGGTATTTCTCTTGACTCCTTTTATGTTTATATTTGCCCTTCTGTACTTGACTAGATTTTCTTTTTTTGTTTCAGCCCATTCTTCCGACGCGCACTTGCACGAGACCTAAGGCTAGGAGAGAGAAATCGGGATCTGACTCAAGGCGTCGTCGGACCTCAGCTGGGAATCAGGGCGGTCGATCAGAGTCGGACCATACTGTTAGATTAGAGGGTTTTGGCTCCTCGTCTAACGGTGCATTAGGGGCGGTCGATCAGAGTCGGACCCTACTCTCTCAATTCCGGCTCCTTCTGATCAGGCTGCGGACTAGGGTTTGACTCCTTAGACTGTACAGTTTCTTGACATGTTTGGTGTTCCTTTAGATTTGCGGGGTCCGCCATCATAGATGTACTTGTACTTGTATTTATTTTCACCGTGTAGGACTTTGCTTTATTTGACTCGGATGCTTGTATATATATGATCTCTATGTTTATTTTTAGCTTTGCATTTTTATTTTTCGTTTTAGTATGCAAGCAAGTGTGAAAAATTATGACTAATTTTGCGCAAAAATTTCTGTCATTTTTATTATCTATCGAGGGTATCCGACTTTATCCCCCCAAAAAAAAGAAAAAATAAAAATCAAGCTTAAACTTGATTAAACTCAAGATTTATTAAAAAATATTATAAAAATTTTACAATGAGGATGGATTTGGCTAATTTGCTGAAAAGAAAGGTTAAAACCGTAAAATCACAGTACAAAACTGAGTCAAGGTCAAGAAAAACTTGGTTTACATAGCGAGCAAGGCTGACGCGACCAAATCTTGGCTGGTGCGATACGACGATACTATCGCGATGCGACAGGCATCACACGATGCGTGATTTCTATCGCATGGCGCTGGTATTATTTTTCGGAATCCGAACGGGATTCGGTTTGCGCCAACTTTGTGCATAAATAGCCCCCAATTCTGATGATTTCTGCATAGTCGAACAGATTAAAAAATAATCTTAGCTTTTATTTCTTAATCATGCTTAAGAGTTTTAGCGATTTCATTCGTGAGTGGTGCCGGTCTCTGACTGCTAAAAAGAGAAAAGAACTTGACTTTTTCCATATGGGGGGTATCTATGGTATAAAGGGGGTAGATCTTGACATTGACTTTATTCATATTACCTTGGAGTATTGGGATTCAGATACTCACTGCTTTAGACTTGGTTATAATGAAATCTGTCCTTTACCTGAAGAATTTGGTGCCATAATAGGCTTTTCTTCCCTAAATCTTACGGTAATTCCAAAAGTAAGCAAGTATTATTATAAAGATTTTAAGTGTTTCCTTAACCTTAAGGATAAGGATTTGAAAGATATTGTGCATGGTAACATAGTGAATTTGAAAGAGTTTGCACCCTTTTATTTTGATAGACCACGCTTCGAATCTTTTCATGTTTATAGGAGAAGAGCCTTCCTTTTTTGCATGTTAAATCAATATCTGCTTACTAGTGGTAATATTAATGAGGGCCAAGCTATTTTAGCACCTGTCATGGAGCAAATTGAATCAGGAAAAAATCCAATGCCTTTGATCGTTGGAGAAACCATGCTTGGTTTAGATGAACTAAAAAAGGATCCAAAAGCACTTCTTCGAGGTTCTCCAATATTATTACGGGTAGAAAATCAATACTTTTAATTACAGAAATCAAAAATATTTAACTTTGTATAGTAATAATTATTATTTGCATTTGAATTTTTACAGATGTGGCTAATGGAGAGGCTTGAATTAATAAGCCCTCCTGACAATGTTGACAACTATACTCCAAATTGCTTTGTAAGACGGAAGAAACGCTTTTCCATAAAGATGGGCCGCCAGGAATGGAGTAGGATCTTTGAATCTTGCGACTTTTCCATCAAGTGGGTCGTTCCTTGGTGGAAAATTGAGAAGATGGTTGGTGTCAATAGCCAACCTTTTTTCCATCTCCTTAGCTTGACAAAGTTGACCTTTTATTATCCTTCCAGGGTGAGGAGACAATATGGTCTAGCTCAAACTATACCGTCTGATGATCTTCGTCGTCCCTACGAATTTCCTGTCTCTCAGGGTGTAGAAAGGTTTGATGATTATTGGTGTGCTAGACCTTTATGGGAAGTTGTTACCCAAAAGCATCCTCCTTCTTTAATTAAGGATGTGAAGCAATGGTTGCTTGGTCGATCTCAAAAGAACAAGAACAAAGCTTGGAAACTGGATAAGACCAATGTGAAAAAGCGTTTAGGGGAAAAGAGAATACCTCCTAGGGAGCGTCTGGGTGAAAAAGTTGAATTCAACACTCCTGTCATACCTAAGAAGAAGAGTTCTAAAGGCAAAGAAAAAAGAAAGGCTGACTCTACAGAAAAGAAAGTGTGGGTCGAAAAGAAACACAGCGTAATAGCTATCAGAGAAATTATTGACACCAAGGTTGAATGTAGATCTTCAAAAGGATGCTTACTAGCAAAAGTAATGGATGATGAAGAGGAAGCGGACAAGAATTGAAAGAGAGCTAGGAAGGAGAAGATAGATTAGAGCATTGCTTTTCTTTCAATTTATTAGACAAATAAGTCAATTATGTTTTTAAGCTCTCTCTTTTTTTTTTTTTTTAAATTCCATCAATAATGTAATTTTTACTTTATTTTATTAATGCAATTTCACCTTTTAAATTAACTTTTTACATTTAAAATTCTTTTAAAGCAATGAAAACAACTTGAATTATTCTGAAAATTATTCGAGTACGGAAGTCAAATATTTCTAGAAAACACCGAATTTGCCCAGATTAATGCAGAACATCTAGCGCTTCGATTCGGATTTTGTCGCCATCCAGAAGAATAGTCGCGATGCGCTGACCGATGTCGCTATGCGACAGCTGCGTTGTGTCGCGCTGAACTTAATCTTTATGCGCCGACTGTTCCGTTGCTGACAAATCGATTTTTGTTAGAATTAAAGTGGCTGCACCCTGTAAAGGGTTGCCTACGTATCCTTTCCTAAGGAATCAGGCCAAACGTAGCTCTCTTGAGTTTCCTACTCAAGTAATTATGGGTACTACTTCTTAAGTTGGTCAAGATTTGTCATGTTTGAAAATTCATTACCATCCATGTCAGTTAACTTTGCAGCACCTCCTGAAAATGTACGGTCCGGACCAATTAGGCCTAAATTTGCCTCTTGGGTCTAGAACATTCTTCCTTAATGCTTTTAACACCAAGTCTCCTACCTCGATGTTTCTTGTCTTGACGTTCTTATTAAAGTGCCTAGCCATACGAGTTTGGTAGCATTGAGTATGATGTAGAGCTTCTAGTCATTTTTCATCAAGTAGAATTAGCTCTTCATATCTTGCTCTAGTTCATTCAACTTCATCAAGTTTACTCTCCAACGCAACGTGTAGGGAAGGTATTTCTAGTTCTACACGTTGTACGACATCTATTCCATAGACTAAGGAGGATAGCGTATTTCCGGTTGATGAGCGAATTGACGTGCGATATGCCCAAAGAGCAAAGTGGAGTTTGTCAGGCCAATCTTTGTAATTTTCCGTCATTTTCTCGATGATTGTCTTTAAATTTTTATTGGCTGCCTCTACCACACCATTTGCTTGAGGCCTATATAGGGAAGAATGATGGTGTTGAATACCATACTTTTTGTAGCAATTCTTCACATTCCGTTTGAAAGTGAGTTCCATTGTCACTTATCATTTCATGTGGGACTCCATATCGACATATGATATTTCTTTCGATAAAGAATGCTACATGCTTTGCGGTGAGTTTTGCATATGATGCTGCCTCAACCCATTTTGTAAAATAGTCGTTTGCTACTAGGATGTATTCGTGTCTTCTTGTCCCAGGAGGAGTAATCTTTCCAATAATATCTATTCCCCATTTTGAGAATGGCCATGGTGAAGTATAAGTATAAAGGAGTGATGGAGGAACGTGCTGCAAGTTGGCGTATATGTGGCATTTAGGACATCTTTTCACATAGTGATAACAGTCCTTATTCATGATAGTCCAATAATACCCCTCGCGCATTATCTTTTGGACTAGCATCTTGCCATTCACATGAGTTCCACATACTCCTTCGCGGACTATTCTCATTACCCTTTGGGCTTCCTTTTTGCCTATGCATAAGAGAGCTTAACCTTTAGGTACCCTTTTGTGTAGTTCATTGTCTATGAATACATATTGGGAAGCCAAAAGCCTTGGGGCTTGTTTTGCTCTTTTGTCAGCATGGAGTGGATATTCTCCTTTGTTGATATAGTTGAGGATGTCTGTATACCAAGGTTCTTCTTCTGCTTCTTCTTCTTGAACTACCTCATCGTCCTCTATTACTTGAATGTAAGTCGGTTTATGCCTCTTTTCTATTGTTAAAGGCATTTTCTCGATTTCTGTGGGAATTCTAACCATTAAGGCTAGCCTTGCCAAAGTATCAGCAAATTGGTTTTCCTCTCTTGGTAGATATGTGAATTCTACCTTTTCTAACTGATTAGTGAGAGTTTCCAGGTATGTTTGGTAAGGGCCCAAGCTTTCACTCCTTACTTTCCACTTTTTAGAAATTTGGTTGATGATCAAAGAAGAATCTCCAAATATTCGGAGTTTCTTTACTCCCAATGCTAAAGCTGCTTCGAGGCTTACCACGCATGCTTCGTATTCTGCAGCATTATTGGTAACGTCAAAATCTAACTTTATAGAGATTGGGATATGTTCTTCTTTTGGCGATACTAATAATACTCCCACACCATAACCCTTTTGGTTTGATGCTCCATCGAAGTATAACATCCATGTATCGTCCTCTGTAAGCATTAGATCTTCATCTGGAAACTCGTTTTCATATATGGGGGTTAAATCTTCTATTGGGAAATCTGCTAAGAAGTCCGAAACCACTGATCCTTTGATAGCCTTTTGGGGCATAAACCTTACATCGAATTGGGCTAAGTTGACTATCCATCTTGATATTCGCCCATTAAGTGTAGAATTCTCAAAGAGATACTTTAGTGGATCCATCTGAGATACTACATAAACTGTATGAACGAGCATGTAGTGTCTTAACTTGGTCGTGGCCCACACTAATACGAGGCACAATTTTTCAAGTGGTGTATAGCGTACTTCATACTCGAGCATCGTTTTGCTTAACTAGTAGATGGCGTTTTCTTTTCCTTCTACTTCTTGTGCAAGTATAGCCCCTATTGTCTCTTTGATGACTGTTAAATATAACTTAAGAGGGATTCCTGGGAGCACAGGTGCTAGTACGGGAGGATTAGCGAGATAGGCTTTGATTTTCTCAAAGGCTTTTTGGCACTCATCGTCCCATATAACTAACATGTTCTTCTTTAATTTCTTAAATATAGGTTCACATATTGTGGTTAACTTGGATATGAACCTACTTATATATTGCAACCGGCCAATGAATCCACGAATCTGTTTCTCGGTCTTGGGCGGCGGCATTAGCATGATTGCTTTAATCTTGGTTGGGTCTATCTCTATTCCTCTAGAGCTAATAATATATCCCAAGAGTTTTCCTGAGGTTACTCCAAAGGCACACTTAAATGGATTTAACCTCATGTTATACTTTCTCAGCCTTTCGAAGAATGTTCTTAAGGCTACTACATGCCCTGGACGATCTTTTGATTTAACGATCATATCATCCACGTAGACCTCAACTTCTTTGTGCATCATGTCATGCAATAAGGCAGTCGCTGCTCTTTGGTAAATGGCACCCGTGTTTTTCAACCCGAATGGCATTACCGCGTAACAGTAAGTGCCCCATGGCGTTATGAATGTAGTCTTTTCCATATCTTCCTCGGCCATGAGAATTTGGTTATACCCCGCGTATCCATCCATAAACGAGAGAAGTGCATGATTTGCTGTATTATCTACCAAAATGTCGATGTGTGGTAAAGGGAAGTCGTCCTTTGGACATGCCTTATTTAGATCTCAATACTTGACACACATTCTTACCCTTCCATCTTTCTTTGGAACTGGCACCACATTTGCAACCCATTCTGGGTATTTGGATACCCTGATAAAACCTGTAGTAAATTATTTTTGAACTTCTTTTATTTTAAGAGCTACGTCAGGTTTCATTCGACGTAACTTTTGTTTTACAGGTTTCATTCCTGGAATTAGTGGTATAGTGTGTTGAGCTATTTTTCTATTTGTTCCTGGCATATCTTCGTATGACCAAGCAAATACATCGATAAATTCTTTTAGTAGATTAATTAAACTGTCAGTCAGAGTTAGTCCGATTTTAACTTCTCTTTTTATGTTTGGATCTTTTAAAATATCCACTGTTTTAGTGTCTTCTATTATTGGTGTTTTATTCTCAAGTGTTTCCACTTCTTTAATTATTTCTATTTCACTTTCATTGTTAGTTAAGAAATGCTCGTCATTTTGAGTTAAGGAATGACACGAGGAGTAAGCGAAAGAAGACATGTTATTAAATTCTGAAACCATTACATCAAACAAAGAAATGTCTGTGGGGACTTGACTACTAACTATTCTAGGAGAAGACGCCAAAGTAGAAGAGCTAGGGAAAGGTGCTATATCTAAAGATTTTGAAGATTCGATGGAGGAAGACTCGGATTCATTATCTGACACAAACGACTCCTTAAACATGGGTCCTTGTCCTGTTGTTATAGAGATCTTCCGTCCGCTTGGTGTAGTCACCTTCACAGTCTTTCGCCATCCCTTGATTAGTCCCTCTGCTGGAGTGATAAGCTTTGAGGGGTCAAAGCTCTCACTTTGTAGTGCTGTCTGAATGAGCGCGGAGTTATCTTCAACATATTTCGGCTTATCTTTCTCGTGCCCAAAAAGAAGTCCCATGACATTGAAGTCAAAGTATAGAGGTTCTTTCTCCTTACAGATAGGAGTTGGGATGTCCTCTAAGAAGTGGCAATCTTGGAAGATCTCGAATCCAGGTTGTCTTATTCCGTCTTTGACAAAGGGCTCGGGAAATTCATATCATGGATAATCTTCACCCTTTCTTACAAATTGTCCATTCAATGTGAGGGGATATTGATCCATTGGGATTGCTTTTTTATGGGTACAAGCATCCCTCCGCACAGTAGCTTTTTCCCGGGCTTGCTTATAGTCTTTCGGAGTCGATTCAAAACCAAGTCCGAAATTATCTAATTTAGGAAGGCCAGGCGATTTTGTTTGCATGGTTACTCCTTTTTCTTTCCTAGAGTCATTCCGGGAAAGTGTCCTTGTTTTCAGAGTATGCCATTAACTATCATGTTTGAATGGAGATCATCACAAGGAGGGGTCCCTTCATCTTCCTCGATTAAAGAGACCTCTTCTGCGTTAAAGCCCCATAAGTCTTCATCGTTTTCATCGTGCTCCATGTTTATGAGAGGTTTATCAATTGCTTTGATTCTCAATTGGGAGGCATCGATCGTGACAGGAATTCCTCCAACTATGGCCTTCACTTGTTGATGAAGTGATGAAGGGATGACCTTAAGGTCATGGAGCCAAGGGCGTCCCAACAATAAGTTAAAAGAGGCTTTGATGTCAACCACTTGGAAAGTTGTAGCATGCTCTATAACTCCTACGGTGACATTCATGGTAATGGTCCCAAGAGCTTGGCGACGAGTGTTGTCATAAGATCTTATTCCTTGTGTTGATGCAGACAAATCTTCATCCCTTATTCCCAACATCCTCGCAGTTCATAATGGACAGACATTAATTGCTGACGCATAATCTACAAGAGTCAATGGGACATTCATTCTCTTGCAGTTTATTGTGAGATTCAAGGCTTTATTGTGTTTATCACCTTTTGGAGGTAAGTCTTTGTCAGAAAATGTGATTAGATTGATGGGACTTGGAAGATCACTCATGAGAAAATTAGCTAACCCCTCAGGAGTGGTTTCTGAATCTATCCCTACTTTAGCCAAAGCATCCATTACCGCGATTCTATGTTTGCGAGATGTGGCTAATAGCTTCCATACGTTCATTTCGACCTTAGTCTTTTTTAGTTGTTTGATAACGTCATTGTCTTCTATAATCGGTATAGGAACTTGTTGAGTGGTAGGGATAGGTTGTGTAGTGATGGGAGGTTGCACTCTCCCTGATCTTGTGAGGACATCTATGGGTGAATCTTCTCCATCCCAAATGTCACCTACTGGGTATATTGTGGAAAGTGGGGGTTCCTCTACATCTTTGAGGTAAACATCCTCATCATCACTCTCCCATACTCCGTTGATGCTAACATCCCTTTCTAATGGGATTTGGACCAATTTCTTATTGTCAATTAATTTCTGGTTGAGATCTTTGAACTTGAAACAGTGCTCTATGGTATGTCCTCCTGATTGATGGTATGGACAATAGAATCTATCTGTTCTCTTCAATGATTCAAATGTCTTGGCTCGAGAGGTTTGATCTTCCCACTCTCAAGGAGCATTTGGAACATGTTAGCATAGGAGGTCCCAATTAGAGTGTAAGACTTGTCACTCCTTTTAGGTGTTTCAACTACTTGTAGAGAAAACGATTTTCTCTTGATAGCCTTTGTAGGTGTCGCCTTTTGAACGTCATGTTTATTTTGAGTTATCTTTATGTAATCAAGGGCTTCGCTACAAACGACCATTACTTCCTTCATCAGTTAATTAAGGGCCCTCACTTCCTCCTTTGTGGCAAGTTGTTGAGTTGGGGGAAGATCACTCATGGCGTCGAAGAAGGTGTCCTCCTCCTCATCAAGGGCATGAGTTTATTTGATTGGTTCGATGAGGGATGATGGGTTAATATCATTTTCCTCATCGGAAATAGCCAAGGAATCTGAAAGTGGAGCGTAGTTGATAGTTGGCTTCTTGCTTGCAGGAGGCAATGGAATCTTGTTGCTATCAATCAGATCTTTAATAGCTTCCTTTAACTTCCAACAGTTTTCAGTAAGGTGACCCCTACCTTGACGGTTCTTGCAATGTGCATTGGGTTTCAACTAGCCGTCCTCCTTTCCACCGGTGGATCTCCAAATGGTCCAATGGGAGTTATAAGACCTTTTGCATGAAGGCAATCAAATGCGGTGTCATTACTCATGCCAATAGGAGTATAGTTCTTTTTAAGTGGCTTCTTTTGTCCTTGATTATTCATAGCAAGGACTTCATTCAGATTAAAGGTGCTAACATTATTTGAGTGGGTGGTTTTGGAAGAAGAAGGATTGTCGTTCTTCTTTCCTTTCCAGCCACTGTTGGAGTTATTAGCAGCATTTTGTTTTGCAAGGTCGTCTTCAATGTTGATTCCTACATCGTAAACGGCCTTGAAAGTACTCAAATTGGTTTGGTACTTGAGATGCTTAGAATATTTTTCCTGGAGGTTCTTAATGAACATCCTTACAGATTCTTTCTCACTTGGCACCTCAATCATTTTTGCAGAAATTTCCCTCCACTTATTGAAGAAGGAAACGAAACCTTCGTTCTCTTTTTGCTTTAACATTTCAAGCTCTCTATGATCAGTCTCAACTTGAATGTTACACTTGTACCTATCAATGAAAGCGTGCACTACCCTATCCCAAGTAGAAATCTTTTCTTTGTCAAGAGAAAAGAACCATTGTTGGGAAACGGTTTCAAGAGATAGAGAGAACAAAGAATGAAAGACTTTCCTATCTATCCCCTTAATATTCATTATAGTTTCAAAAGTTCTTAAGTAGAAGTAAGGATTGTCAGTAGGTTTGAACCTAGCGATGTCATTGGCATTAAACTTCTGCGGAAGAAGCTCCTTGTCCACCGAGACCCCTTGTGAGCAAATGTCCTAGAACTTGTAGTCATTGGAGAGTTGGTTTAAAATTTCCTCCATTCATTGCATTTGTAGTTGTCTCGCAGGGTCATTGACTTGAAGAGCCATAGTCTTCATCATTTCAATCACATTAGCCAAGTCTTGCCTAAGTTGATTGACTTCTTCTTAAGTTGTCATTATCCTCTTAGCCTTTCTCTTTTGACGAATCGGTTTACCAAAAAGGGAGATTTGAACAAAAGCGTTGTCTTTGATTAGCCGACCTTCTGTTCTTGACCAAGTACTGTAAATTAAACCATTTGTTTTAATGACTTGACTAGATTGACTTTGATTTTATTGGTTTTTTATATAAAAAAAAGGCAAAAAAAGTAAAAAAATAGGGTACATATTTTTGAGAATCAAGTTTAAGGTTCAACAACTATGGTTTAATTGGAGGATTAATATCCGACTTACCCCCCTAAAAAAGTGACGGAAAATACGCGCACACAAGACTCTCTAGACATGGTGAATATGAAATATAAAGTGCGTGCTCTTAATAGTGAGTGAAAGTGGCATGCTTTGACACTTGTGCAAGACCATGGGACTATGTGCTTATTAGACTGAATTAAGAACTAAATAAATATTCTGAAAATTGATTAATTAGACTTAGTGTGAGGACTCGAGCAAGAAACTAGACTATCGCCGAAGCAACAGGACTGTCGCCACACGCTAAGACCCAGCGCCATGCGACAGAGTCATCGCATAGAGCTGAACACTAGCGTGTTGCGCCACAGTCCAAACTCCTGCGCCATTACTGGAGCAGTCGTCTGGGTCTGTTTCCAGTGCTTTCCTCTAAAAGGACGGCCTATAATCGTACTAAGTCCGGTTTAATCAATTTATTTAGACTCATATTAATTACTCATATTAATTAATTAATTAAGCAAAGTCCTTTAGTCATTTATTAGTTTATTTAAACTCATTCACAAATCAAACAAACGGTTAGTGTGAGCACACATAGGCTATGCACAAGTAAGAATGCACAAGTAGTCAAGTAATCACAATATGATGCAATGAGTTTGCAACCTAACCATGGCTCTAGTTCTCTAAAGTTCAAGATATGAGTTAGTCAAAGAGGGTCCATGGTTATGAGTCTAGATGCACTGCGCAGAAGCCTTACCTTTGGAAGGGTTGGCGCGAGTGGATGGGACCTCGCGAGTTAAACTCACTTCCACAGTTTGGTGAATTCAACAAACTCGGATGTACCCTTCGTTGCCATGACCGTTCGATTAGGTAGATGGAGCGTGAATTCCCAGAGGGTTATGGCCATATGTAGAACACATATGGGTTCAGAAAAGTGAGAAAAACTCATTCAGGAAGTAGAATCGAGCGAACAGTACTAGAATCGGTCGAAACAAAGAAGGTAGATTTCTGGCTCGGTATTGGAAGAACATGGCGCGAGATAACAAAGCCTGTCGCCTGAAGATAGCTCTGTCGCCAAATGACATTGTTGTCGCGTAGCGACAGAGCCATCGCATGGCGCTGGCTCTATTTTCTCGGCGCCGGTCCAACATGCCTCAACAGCTTTCTGTTCTTTGATTTTTCCGATTTTTCGTAGCATTTTTTCGATTCTAGTTGTGAAAGATATTTCCTAAATTTCCTACGTGTAAAAATCCTATGTTTTTGATGCATTACAGATGGTCTATCCAATGCGGACCTTTTTTATGCTTATGCCAATAATGTCAATCAAAATTACGCACATGAATACTTAGAACGTTTCAATTCTCATCCACTCATTCTAAATTATTGACAAAATAAATTTTAGGAATTAAAATAGAAATCCTCCCCAGTGGAGTCGCCAAAAAACTGTAGGGAATATTTCAAGTATCCCACACTTGAGCCCCACTGTGATCATATACTTAAGTATGGTGGCATCCAAAGGGAAAGAAGCTAGAGTAAAAGGGTCGCCAATAAGTTTTAGGAACTTGTAAACCGTTCACAAGGTGAAGGTTACACCCCTTCATGATCCATGAGATCGCTAACTCCACAGTGGTCTTGAACCATGACTGGATATTTGGGGATGAAGGTACAAATCCAACCTAAAAGAGATTGAACATGCCCTAATAGGCCTCTACTTTATTCTTCTCATATTCATGTGCGCTTTCCGACTAACACACAATCATTAGGTTAATCCTAAACACTACAAGAAAAAGGGTAATTAGCGATGGCCAAAATAGTCGCAAATCCATCGCAAAAATGGATTTGCGACGGATTTGCAACTACTTTGGCTCGTTGCCAAAGACCACGTCGCAAATCTATTTTTGTGGTCGCAAATTTAGCGACGGATTTGCAACGCCTTTGCAACTACCATTTAGCGACTAACTTTCAAATTTTAGCAACTAAATTACTGTCCGGCGTAAAATATTTGCGACGGATTAGCAACTACGGAGACCAATAGATTAAGACTACATTTGTGACGGATTAGCGACTACAAGACTAAACTTTTGCGACTACGAGACTAAACCTTTGCGACTACGCAGACTAGTTTTATTGTGAAGGATTTGCGACTACTGAGACTAATTTTTTTCCGTAACGGATTAGCAATTACTTACGAGATCAAACTTTGGCAACTACAAATCTAATTATTTGCGACAAATTAGAGACTAATTATTTTGCAACTAACCAATCAGTCTCTTAACCAAATTAGCAGTCGCTAAATTTTTGCGACTGACTATCAATATTTGGAGACTATAATTTAGCGACAACCAATATCAATCACAAAAAAAACAGGTACCCACACATAAATTCAAATAACCAAAATGTTAATTTTATTCAAATATCCAAAATATCATCAATTTTGTATCAATGTATTAAAAAACAATATTTAACTCATATGACTAATTGTTTCAAAAATCACCTCCCATATAAAGAAAGCTACTTCAAATAAGAACTAATGACGATGAAAATACCATTTAGTACCACCAATTAAGAAAATTAAAATCACTTAGTTGCATCACGAGAGCGGGTGACTGAAGTCGTAGGATGCTTAGAAGGACGATAACGTTGTTGGACAAGTGATGCCATTTCCTGCAATGTTTTTTGCATAGCTAATTTTTCCTTCTCCCATGTAGCTTTTTCGAGCTCATGATTTTCGACAAATTCCTTAGCATATTTTAAGCTCTCTGCCGTTATTTTTTGGCTTTCTTCTACTTTGTTATGGTTTTGTTCTGCCATCTTCTTTAATTCTTCAACTTGAGAGCTTAGTTGAGAAATCATGGAAGGAGTGGAAGATGATGTAGTAAGTTGAGAAGTAGTCCTAAACCGTAGACTTTTCCTTTCTTTTGCCCACCTACAACCTCCAAGTAGACTTTGTCGGGGTTTATCTCAATTCCTTTGTTCTTATATTCCTCAAGTTTTTCCATATATTCTCCCTGCATTAAGATATGTATTAGTAACTATGATCTCAAATGTTAAAACTTAAATGACTAAAAAAAAAAAAAAGTTAAAATATAAAATGCAACACTTATAGTAAAATAATTATTGTAAGCAATTATTAGTAAAAATTTCGATAGAATCTCCTTTGTAAATTGAAGAATTCCCTCCAATAGGGTATGGATTTAAAATAAACCTGTTTTAATTCACATTAATCATTTGATTAATGTCAGCCAATTATTCTCATCCTCCAACTCAATCACAAAAACAAATAAACAATTTATAACATCTCCAAACATTAACTACCATATATTATTTTGTAATCTTAGCAAAAAATATAAGCATACTCATACCATGACTTGATGAGTCTTGTCACCCATCAATTCAACTTCATCATTGCCCATACATACAGAATGAGTGCTCTTATATACTTCAGCAGCAGTTGGTAAAATTCCATCCTTTTTCTTTGCCTTGTATTAGTAGAAGTTACGTTGTTAACACTAAAAAAATACAACAAAAAATAGGGAGACATGGACTACAGAGCAATTGTAATAAAAACCAGTTATAGTCATCTCTTAGTGGCTAAAAAGTTTCTATTTGCTTCAATCTTATATTAAAAATCATAAGTTTGCCACTAAAATCATATACTTACCAATTTTTTAACCACTTGAGCAATAGATATGCTACCTTAGCAATGGCCAGGGTCAAACTTCTCTAATGTTTATCCAAATAACCGATTATCTCTTGCTTGGTTAGAACGTTTCACAAAATTAGGGTGCTTACGCTTATTTATGAATTCAGCTCTAACAGTGTCAGTCATGAAACTAATTGGCTTATGGAGAGCCATTTTGTAAACTTGATTCAATGTACCCCTGAGTCGGTCCCCAGCTTTTTTGTCAAATTTTCTCCTAGCCTTAGCATCGAACTCAGGTCTCCAAGTATATGTTCGCTACACATAATTAACATGTGAAGTTTATAATTTTAACTCAAAATAGCATATTATACATAAATAATCTCTAACTTTTTTTTACAAGTACTATCATTAATGCAATTAAGGATTGTATTACCTTTTGTAGTATGCTTGTATATATAATGAAACAGGACATAAGAACCTTTTATTTCTGATTTATTTAACAAAAAGCAGCCCAACTTTTATTTCTATAAACTTCATTGCTTACCAATTAGTCCTACTTTGGTTAGGTATCAGGAAGCAAAATACTGGTATACGCTATATTAGACCAAATCATCAATCCACTGGTCCAAGAGGACCTACTCATAGTTAAGTTTAGGCCTAGTTCAAATATACAATTTTTAACCCCAAAACCGCAATTATAATTTGACATTTGATTAAACGTGCACACTTTTAGATCAAGTCTGTTGTATAGCCTATTATGGAAACTAGCAAATGCATGTGTCATGCTTAGATCTTATTATTTATAAATGGTTAGGTAAATTGGAATTTAATCAATATAAATTGGTCATCAAATCCTAATTTTGTAGGGTAATGGACTACTGCTACATACATCCCTTAAAGCACTAAAAGTAATCTCTAAAATGGCATAAATTTGGAAATTTATGACAAAAACACGCGTCAATCGGTGCAAGTAATGCCAAGTTATTTTTATCCTTTTCTATTCTAAAATACCTAAATATCTCTGTACTATACAACATATTTATCAACCAAAAAAAAAGTATAAAAAGGAGCAGTTTGTTTATAAGAGTCTTGTACATACAATTTAGTGTATTCAGTAATCAGCAAGTCTTATATATGGATAGCCACATGATTTGACCACGTTTGTTTATAAGATTACCCCTTTGTTTATAAGAAACATGCAACTTCACTAGTTTAAGAGCAATGAATACAAAAAAATATCTCAAATTCTAAACATACCTTAAACTCAGTAAACCAACGATCCCTAACCATAAGTGGCACCTCAGTCCAATTCATGTATGAGTGGTTGTAGTGTGCCTTCCAAGCTTTCGAGACATTTCCACTAACGGTATGGTCATCAAACCTGATGCAAGAAAGATTAAGCACAATCATAAAAAATGATAATAAGCTACTGAGACAACAAATATAATACATAGATGAATATAACTCACCATAACCCATCTGGTGAGAGCTCAATCTTTCCTTGTTCCACTCCATTCAAATTTTGTGGTGCCACATCGTCCTCAACAACAACATCAGCATTAGAATTTACTTGTACTTGTTCATTAGAGGGTGGTGGTATGGGTTGTGTGACCCCAGGATTGTCTTGATCAACCGATCGAATATTGGCTCGAACACCGCCTTGATTACCGCCCCGACCAACTTTTGAATTTTTCATGAAGGATTTCATTTCCAAGGGACTAGAAGATCAGAAGCTCAATAATTAATTTACAAATAATAACACATGATAGAAATTAAAAAAAGCAAGCTCACAAACATGATCCA
Organism: Chenopodium album; assembly: GCF_948465745.1. Classification (NCBI taxonomy): domain Eukaryota; kingdom Viridiplantae; phylum Streptophyta; class Magnoliopsida; order Caryophyllales; family Amaranthaceae; genus Chenopodium; species Chenopodium album. The sequence continues at coordinate 12,149,311 of NC_137847.1, forward strand.
CAAATTTTAAAACATTTATCATATAAACAAATAAGCTAAAAACATTGTCTATCAAACAAATAAGCTCATAACAAAGAAAACACATTAAAAACTACAAGCTTAAAAATTATTATTATTATTCTTCTTCTTCATCCTCATCATCATCCTCGTCATCACTGTAAGTATATCCTAACTCTACATCAACCACTTCTTCAGATTCAGAACATTTGAGACTTCATTTACAATTAGCATAGCGACACCAATTTATCAGGGATCCAGAACATTTGAGACTTCATTTCCCTACAACCCGCAGCACAAGCTTAAAACCATATACAAAGTACACAGCATAAATTATGCTTCAGGCAGGGCCAGGTACACAAACAACAATGGTACATAAAGAGTGATAGTACTAGTCAAAACCCATAAAATATTTTTCAAAATTTAAGATTGAAATGAATATGCTTAGTAATATATTTAATAAAATAATGGAGCAAAATTAATACTAGTACATACTATTTATTAATTTCAATATAATAATAATCCATAAGTGTGCAAAATTTAATATACATTTTAATATAACCCATAAATCATTATCATTCTTTCGCATACTTATTTAATATATTTTATATAACCCATAAGTGTAGTATTAATTTACTGTATAATACGAAAATAATGAGCATATATTATTATACTCCAGTTAATAAATAGTAGTATAATGTACTAGTATTAATTTACAATCCAAGTAGCGTTTGAGGTATCGGTTAGCGTTTTGATAAAGTATTACTAAAAAAAATCACATTAATTGAACTAGTATTTTAAAAAAAAACCATAAAAAGCTAGTTAAATTTGTGAAAATAGTGTACCTTATTGATAAATAAACGATTTTTATTATGGCCCTGGTCCATTATTTGCTAAATTATTATTCTCAAGTCGGGGATTTATCCACACAATGTCACCCTCAAATAACAACATCCTCATTCATCGGGATATAACAAAACAAAAACCATGTGTTAGCTAGCTCAGATAATAATAATAATCATTTTTATTCTCATCAGCTTTTGTTGAATGCTACTTTATTATTTATATAATAACAAGTTAAGATTTTCTTTCTGATTTTTTTTTTTTTAAATAATTAACAATTGTATGATTTATAGCTTTTCATACAATGATTGTCAACATAACTTATCAGTCACACACAACAGATTTAGCAATGAAATACCCACCTTAATTCACAGAGCAATTGCAAAATTTCACCCAACAAATTCGTATTTACAAAAGAATTAGCAGCAGGGCCGATATGATCCCAGTTAAGGCAACAGACATGTCAAAACTATATCTTTCTAGATCTCACACATGATTCTATTCACTACTGCTTCGGATATAATGTAAAAAAAAAAAAAATTGATGCAATAAGATACAACTTGGAGGATGAAATCCCTAGGCTGAGACTGAGGGGCAGGGGCTGTGCTGTAAGAGACACTAACCAAATGGGGGTTAGATTGTTAAGGGTTTGGTTATTGTTGAGAAAAATCAAAATTTATTCCCAAATACCCAAATAAAATTGGGAAAATTGCAAAAACACAATTTCGATTTAACGAGAATGAACACAATTCCACAATTTGTATAATCATTAACCAAATTTCACGAAAACAAGATAGTCCAATTGCGCAAAAAAGCAACCACACACAATTCAGCCATTCCTTACCAAGAAAAACTAAAGAAGCTCGCTTGAAATTTCTGAAAAGGGATCCAAATAAGCCTTAATTAAGCACACATAATTGAACCCAATCCCGACAAAATGGAATTCTAGCACCACAATTTCACTAATCAAAAGCATGAGTAAACCTAATACATCAAAAGCAAAATTCAGCTTATGAATTAGAAAACAAACCTTAAATTGATGATTAGTGGAGTACGTAAATTGCACTATAAATTATGGAATCTAAGCCCGTGAGTTGAAGTGAAATCCAGTAGGTAAAAGCTTTAATTTGGTGAAATCGTTTCAATGGCAGAAAAGATGAGCAGAGGGTTTTAGAGAGGGAATTGTAGTTTTGATGGTGGATTTCAATAAAAAAATAAAAAAAAAATAAAAAAAAAAAAAAAAAAAAAAAAAAAAATTGAGCTTAAAATTGATAGAGGTTGAAGAGATTCAGCGCACGAAATAGCAATGTTATTAAGGTAAATTTGATATTTTTTGATGAAGAGAAGAGTATATACTGAACCACTGAACGTATTATCAATAAAGGAATAAGGAGTGATAGTTCTTTTTTTTGCGGCAACAACTTATTATACTAAGGTTTTTTTTTTAATTCTTTCTTAATAAATTTTAAAAAAAATGGTAGGGACTACCGTGTTAGTTGCAATAGTAGTGCAATTTTTTTAAAAAAATGATTTCAAAATTATTAACACTAGCAACTATAATTTAGTCGCAAATTATTATAAGAGGGTCGCAAATTAGCGACCGCATAGCAACTATTATAAAATCGGTTGCAATTTTTGCGACTACTCGTCTATTTCAATTGCAAAAATGTTTTTAGCGACTGATTGTTATGGTAGTCGCAAAAACCAGTCGCTAATTAGCGACAGCATAGCAACTACTGCAAAATTGGTTGCAAAATTTGCGACTACTCGTCTTTTTCAGTCGCAAAAATATTTTTTGCGACTAATTATTATGGCAGTCGCAAAATTCAGTTTCTAATTCCCCTTTTTCTTGTAGTGAAACCTGTTAAATCTATGTTGGTTCATTATTAATGCACAAACAATTCTATTATTGGTGATCACTTGAATCAAAATCATATTAGCCTAAATAAAAGTATTATCTTATTAACCGTAATTTCAAGTACAAATTCCCTTTAAACCTGCAAGAGAGGGTGTGATCAAGCAATAACAATAATATCAAGCAACAATAACAATATATTAATACAACAAATCATCATCATAATAATAATATTCCCATCAAAGCATAATAATAGCAAGATCCTAGGCATGATACTAACAAGATTAATAACAAATCCTAACATGTCACTAAACATTAAAGATCAAAACTTTATCCCTAACATGATACTAACATGATAGAAGAAATAGGGAGCAACCTAAGCATGATACTAGAAAGCAATAAATAACATCCCAACATGATACTTGGAATTATAAAGACATCCTAACATGATATTAGGAATTATAAAGACATCCTAACATGATACTAGGAATTAAAATAATCTAAACATGCTTTCTAAAGAAATAAAGCATAAAACAACTTACTTTGTTATCTCGTATTTCTTTCTATCAAAAGAATATACACGTTAGTAACTTCAATGAAAATATTAAATCAAACAATTAATTTAAATAATTAAAATAAGGATTTGGGACCAAACCCTTAGAAATTATTAACATTTCACGTCTAGAGCGAAGGCAACTTCAAGCTTGGCTATGTGCGTCTAAGATTCATGAATGCGGTATTGTGTTTAAAAGGCTAGGCTTAGAAAGTCAAGAGAGATAAAGATTAAGCTTCTAGCTTAAAGAGAGAGAGAATAGATTATTGTTGATGATTGTTAGAATTCGAATCAGATTAAAATTCCTTTTGACGCGGCAAGATAAAAAGTATCACGGCGCAATAAGATTATCGCGGCGCAATAGGATTATCGTGTCGCGAAAAAAACAGTTTTTTACGGATTTTGTTTTTATCATAACTTTTGATCCAGAAGTCCAAATAAGGCATATAGTATGTCTTTGGAAAGCTCTTCAATTCTACTTCCAACCCAATAAGAATAAGATTAAAATCTTTTATAGAATAAAAGATATGGCCGAAATAGTGGAAGGGTGTCACTTTTGGATAGAGTTTTGTATCTCTTTCATATCTTTTCCGTTATAGCTCGGAATTAATATTATAATATATCATTGGAAATATAATTTAAAGAGATATCTAACCCATAAGATTTGGTTAAAAATTATGAGGCACGAAAATAATATCTAAACATATTTCATTTCGCACAGAACAAGGACTCTCAAAAAGAGAAGTTTTATTCAATCTCAAACTCTTTGACCTTTATCTTTCAAAAAGGATAATTAAGATATTTTAGAAACTAATAGAAGCTTCTAATATATCCTAATTAGTTTAGCAATGGGATTTAACCTTTGGACCCTCCACATGATCATTGGGCCATAGGTAAAATCTAGTTTGAGCCCAGTTTAGTATTTTGGCCATAACTTCCTCATTATTCATCGGAATTGGGCTTATAATATATGGTTGGAAATTTCTTTTCAAGCCCTATCCAACTACACCATTATTGGACCCATATCATGGACCAAACTAAACTAGACTGGACGTTTTTCATAAATATGGTACGAAAAGAAAGATTTTCGAAAACAGAAAGAAGTATTTTTATTAAAAACAGAGGAATTCACGAGACTCTTTCACATTTCGCTTTGTTCGATATTCATGACGTGATAGACATTCATAACTGGGTTTGGTTTTTGGGGAGACACAACCAGGTGTCTACAGTAGCCCATACACCCGTACCCATACTCTTGTGAGAGGGAAGCTCATGTGGTGAGGCACATAATCAACTTAATACCTTGTGAAATTCATTATTCTACCATCTATGATGGTTGTGTTAGCATGAATAAGACTTTCTTGGTCTTGGTTTGTTTTGCACTCAAACGGAAAAAACGGTCCCGATCTATGAACTCTTATCTCCCCCCTCCTTATCCAACAAGAGTAGACAATGTGTTGCACAAAGTGTTTAGAAGGAGAATGTGGTCCAATGAAAAGACGAATAACACATGAGTTAAAATCAATTGATACATTTTCCAGACTGAAATCTTGTAGGGTAGGAATGAGATGTCCCCCTATCAGATCTTGATTTTGATGTTCATTATGAGCATAAGGATAATTCCTATTATTACTCATAGTTGTAGACAGAAAGAGTAAAGAGAAAAATACAATATTAATAGAAGGAAAAAGGTTTAAAGAATGACAGACTTAGAGAAAGGGAGAGGAAAAGACAAGAAAGAAGAAGACTTAAGAAGGATATGAGTTACAGAGCTGAAGTTCTTCGCATTTATAGACAAACTTAAGTTCTTGGAATAAGAAACAATTCACGCGTGGGGAGCAAGCATTAGAGAAATTAATACACTAAAACGGATAGTCAACTCTAGCTATAAAATGACTGCACCAGTGGCGGATGAGCGTTTACTGCTTGATTTGTATTAGGTGAGAAAAGCGAAGAGGAGGCGCCCAACAAGTATTGGAAGATGAAAGGTCTGTCGAAAGGTTAATGCCTTTTCTGGGAAACGAGGTGAAATAGCAAACCCAAGAAGCTAATCCCCTCAAATGAAGAAAAAGCTTGATAAGTAAAACCACATAAACAAGTAAACTATCCAAATCCCTTCCCACCTAGAAGGGCTATGAAGATATGCAGGTATAAGACAAACAAGAACTCCTTGAAGGAGGAATAAAGAACCCTAGCAGCGCTAGTGAAGCTCACTTTTAGTAAGAGATGCTATGTAGTGTTGATTATAAATGATGGGTCTTAACTAGATTAAAAGATTATGTTAGTGTCAAATGAATTATTTTAGTATCAATTTGATTAATGTGGTATAATTATAAGAAATTTGGTATCATTAAGAGTTATATTAATATGCATGAGCGGCATAAACTTTTAAGTGTTTTGTGATAATTGCAAAGAATTTTTACCTTATTGTAAAATCTGTTTAAAGCCAATTTTTATAGAAAAGGATCGTGCATTATTATATTATTGATCTGAATGAAGTTGTAATGGAGAGTGAGGAGGGAAAGGAAGAGGAAGATCTTCAAATAGCATATGCCCCATAAGTTGTAATGGAGTGTGAGGATGAGAGGGAGGGGGGTCAGCTGGTGATGGAGATGGGTCACTAGGGGTGGGTAGTATTGAGCGGCGGCTCGGGTGGGGGAGAAGGGATGTCACTTGGAAGGGACGGTTGAATTGGCTGGTGGAGGTGGTGGTGGTTTTCTTATTATAATTTTTTTATTTATAAATAAAATTAATTGTTAAATAATTAGTTGAGTTAGAGGGTAATTAGAAGAAACGGGGGAAATCAGATGGTAATTAAGTGAATTAAAGGTTCTTGGTTGTCTTCGACAAAAAAAAATTACAATTAAGTTTTAACTTGCCAAACAAAATATAAGGTTTATTTGACAAAAACATTAGTATAAAAGGGTTTTTTTTTTTGACAAATTTTTCTAATAAAAAAATAATAATGTATTTATAAAATAAACTGATGATATCAATATCATATTAGACTTGAGTGGAGCTTTAATGGACTAAAATTTATTAGAAGTTATCAAACTCAATAAATATGATAAATCCTATATGAATTTATTAGACCTAAAACTTATTTAATAAAGGTGAACAAAACGCAACGTAAATAGTTAAATTAATTTAATAACTCATAGTCGTCCAATAATGAATCCTACTTTACATTATAATTATTGCCTCGATTTTTGTGCTCAAAATCTTTTCAATTTGGGTGCCAAGAAAATTCCTTAGATTTTTGGGGTCATTTTAAGTCCTTAAGATTCAAAGTTAGAGAAATAACTAGCTTAAATCTCGTGCAATGCATAGTTTTACCAAAGTTTATACTCCTTCCATTTTAAAGCATTATCCCTATATAGTCTATCTTTCATTTGCTAATCTAATTTGATAAGAACTTAATTTTTTAGATCTAATCTGATCGAATTGTCTGGTTTGATCAAACATTGACCTTATATGTACACTAATCTAGGTAATTTCATTATCTTTAATATAGTGAGATTTAAGTGGGGGTATACACCCTTCACTTTTTAAAGTGTTATACTTTGACCGACACATACATTTAGGTAAATTAAATGAATTTAATATAAAAATATGTAAGTAGGATAGAGTGAATTAAATAATTATAATATAGGTATCATAGGATGAATAAATTTATATGATAGGTATCATATATGATGAATTTTATGAAGTATAGTTAGTGGAGATATATTTAATTGTTAAGAGAAAAGAGAAAAATAATACTAATAATAAAAAAAAAGTATAAGAGAAAAAACTTGTGTGGACCTAGTTTACAATAATATTATTGTGGACCAGAGTTTATACGTGCGCAATTGACGTATTGTTTAACATAGTGACTCTAATTTTAACATAATAACCTTTATTAAAACTTATGTGACTTTAAAATTATTGTGAACTTAAAATATGCACCTGTCAACCGACGTTATATTGGACTTAATTTTCCTATTTTAACATGGTGACCTTTATTATTCATAATGATTGTTTCAATACATTAGTGACGATAGGATAAGTGAAGATAGTAAGCTAAGGGACAAAAATTATAGAATATTGATTTAAGTGGGGTTAGTGGGAGAGTAAAACAATAAAATAATAGTGATCTGAGTCTTTATCTATACTAAAATAGGATGTGTTGCGATTATTATGAAACAGATGTAAAATGAAAGTGTTGCGATCATTACTACGAAAAGGAGGGAATATTTCATAGTAAGGTCATGTTTAGTTCATTTTATTTTTACTTATTTCAAATAAAATTAGAAAAATTAAGGCCAAATCAGATAAGATACAAAAAAATAATTAAGGTCATATTTAGTTAAATTTAAGGTCACAAATAAATTGGAAAAAAAAAAAATCATTTCAAAAACACCTCGATTTGCTAGATATAGTAAACAAATTAAACATGCTTATACCAAGATGTATTTTGTCACACAAAATGAGGCGTTTAAGATATAAATTTACAAGTTTCACCTCAAATTGGATTATTAAGGGCCAAAATTTTCACCAACTTCTTAATCGAGCAATATTATCAACATGCAAATTCAGACATTAATCAAGGTTTATTTTGAATTTTTGCAAATAATGTTTAACTTAGATTTCTCCATTAAAATTTAAGACAACCCCTAAAAACTTAGCTAATCAATTTTCCATGCTAGATAATAGAGTCGTAAAATTGAAATTTTTCATAATAATATGCAAGCGTAGTCTTCCTAGTAATAAATTTTGGAAATATTTTCAACTATAAGTTAAATTTTGCGCAGCTAGCTCCAAATAACGTAAATGTTTTGATTAGCTAAAAATATGTTGAATTTTAAGGATACTTTTACTTAAATAAATCAAATAACTTACAACACACTTAATTATACTTATTATTAATTAATTGTATTTAAATATTATTATAAACATAAAATAACCACCCACCCCCACTACATCGAAGCCCTCACCCTTGTCCACCGCCAACCAACAAACAGACCACCTCTCTCACCCTTGACCCTTTTATATTCCCCCTTGCCGGCGGCCGACCACCCTCTTGCCCACAACCCCTCCATAAACGCCACCTGAGACCCACCCAAACCAACCTCAACAACCCGCCTCGAAACCCAAATCCCTAAACGGCTAAACTCACCTTCACCGCTCACCTCGAAACCCAGATCCTTAAATTAAACTCACTTGAACCACCCACCTCGAAACCCAAAACTCGAAACCCAATTGAATCACCAACCTCCAAACCCAAATCCCAAAACTCGACCACCTGAAACCCAGATCCTTAAACCAAGTAAAACCACCAACCACCAAACCCAGATCCGTGAGAAAAACCCTTAGCTTCCTAAACGACACCAGCCTTCTCAATTTTATTTATTTTTACAAAAAAAATGATATAATTTGTTTATTTTTAAGAAGATGATGTCTATATAGCTAATACTATGCATTAATTTGATACCACACCTAATAATTTGATACTAATTTTATTATTGAAACATCATTTACAAATTCATTTTTGAAACTAAAATAATACAAATAAATAAAAATTACTAAAAAATACTCAACTCCATTTTTCGTACAAAAACAACACAAATGAGTAATTAACCCAGGTTTCATCTACTGAAATGATTGTTTGACCCACTACATTCAACCACTTGAACTCTGTCGTCTCTTCCGCTTTACCCCGCCATAGTTTGGCTCTAATTCCGCCCACCGTCCTTTCTTACCTTTCTTTAAACCACCTAACTTTCCTTCATTTCGTCCTCCGTCGTCGCTTATCCTTCTTGGACCACATGAAGGATTTATGTCTTCGTCATCTGCAATTACTAGATATATAAATGAATCAAATTATGGAGATGATTAAGTTCATTCATTTGGGTCGTCATTATATCATAGCTAGAGGTACTAACAACCTTTGGGCTAGTAAAATAGGCCAAAGTCCAATTGGACAGATCCTATGAGGTCACACAAAGGGCCTAGATCGAACACGAGAGGACTAGGCCCATGATGGGCCTCATCCCCTAGCATGGCCGGCCATATGGAGGAAAAAGGAGGGTTTTCGGCTTTGTGACTTAGTCTAATTATAATAGGATTATAAATAGACTAAGTCCCTAGGGTTTTCATTAGAGCAATTTAGTGATCAGTTTGATCAAACCCCTCTCATATTCTTCTCTCTCACGGCTCTCTCCTCCTCCCTTGGCACCGGTTGTGGTGGTTCTTGATGGTCGGTTAGTCCATTGAAGGTGGTGATCGCGGTTTTTCTCTTTCACTCGACCAATCTAGTATTGGTGGACGACTCGTTCAAATCTCGTGGACTAAGTAGAGGAGCAACGCTTGGGCCTCTATTCTCTCCCTGATTTGCCTGTCAAATAGCTTCATGGAATTCACGCTTCAAAGGTATGATTATATCTCTTGTGTGTTATGCATGTGATCTTGGGATTAGGTGCTTTATGAATATAATTCATGTTTTTCCGCTTCATAGTACCTATAAACTCCTACAGTGGTATCAGTTAGCCTCTTGCATGAACACGCATGATGATAATAATACAATTATTTGAAATCCATGTTCTTAATTTTATAATCAATTAAGAGGGAGAAATTAATTTAATTATGGTTCAATTATTATTTTTAATGTGATTAAACTTTTGGAATTGATTAAATATGATTTAATTATGTTCAAAATAGCCACGAAGAGGACCGAATAAAGCCCTAGAATATTCGAAAATTTCGAACCCTAACCCTAATTTTCAGATTTTCGAAAATTCCAAGCCCTAAAATATGATTGTGTGCTTGATTTTTTATTTAATTCGATTTGTTTATGTTTCATAATTTTAATTGGATTGATTTATGCATAAAAATAATTTGTGTATGATCATCAATTTAATTTTAAGAGTTATAATTAAATAGGGATTAATTTTAATTTTTGGACTGATTTAATTTAGTTTTAATAAAAGTTATTTTAATTAAATTAAAAACCAAAAAAAAAAATTTTAAGTGGCCGACAGCCGCGGCTGGGTGGCGCAGCCACGGCGGCTGCCGACCTGGTAGTCAGTCCAGAGGGAGGGAGGGAGGGCGGGAGGTGCGGTGGTCGGGGCAACAGCGTGCAAGTGTTGCACAACTGCTGCCACGGTTGTGTAGTTGTTGTTGCTGCTGCTTCGGCGGCAGTGGCTGCCGTAAGGCGGCCAGCCACTGTGGCTAGCCTTGGCTGGCCGCGCATGGTGGCAAGCAGCGCAGCACAAGCTGCTGCCACGTTGCTGCCTTACGGTAGTGGCTGCTGTTATGGCAGCCAGCCACCGTGGCTAGCTTCGACTAGCCAACCACAGTGGCCAGCAATTTGGCATGTTTTTCAAAAAAAATTAAAAAATTATTTTTATTTTAAAATATTTCAAGATAAATATGATTTATTTTGGGATAAAATAAAATTGATTTGAAGTAAAATCTTTTATTAGGGATAAAATCAAATCTTTCAAAAGTTGTTAAATTTGATATTATCCATATTTAATTAGTTATTTTTGGTGATTATCCATAATTAAAGTGTTTAATATTGGATAATATTTTTTAGGATATTCTGAGCATATTCCAAAATGATAATAATTGATTTAAATAATATGATTATCCCATAATTAGATTAGGATATAATTGATTTTAAAATTATTTGACTGGCTAGTAATTAGGATAGAATCTCCTAAATAAGTTAGGATAATCTTGGAAGATTAAATATGATTTATCTTTCTAGATCAAAAAATGATTTGATTCTATCTCATGCCTAAATTAAAATATATGATATTTTATAATTGGTCATGAATAATATATGATATTATCTAATTATGATTTAAAATATAAGATATTTTAGGAAATGTGTTTCCTTAATTATGAATATTCGATGTTGTAGTTTAGACAAGCATGTTGAGTGATTTATTATATGGCACTTTTATATAATATATGATATTATGTTGCTATTTATAGACTAGTATGGCCCATAGATTCTAAATACGACCTGCGCATCGTGATGTATTTTTGTAATCTAATTACGGTCTGCGAACCGTTAAGTATTTTTGTTACTTTTATTTAAAGTAAATAGATTAGTTATTTAAATAGTTTAGTCCAAAGAAGCCCATGAAATGAAGGCCCAAGGGAGTAAGGTGGATGGAGATCCATGATGGTGCAAGTGCGAGCATTTTCATTTCTAATTTTCTTAAGACTAAGGGGGCCATACTATGTCATGTTTTATTGCATTATTAGATTATGCATGTTAGATTTATTTATGTTGATTGATGATGCGCTAGAGTTCACTAAATAATCACAACATAATAAATCTAGGTCTCAGTAATATTTAGATTGCTTTTCCAATTAGATACCCAACAATCCTTCGATCCTGAGTGATGGGTCAGCTTCAGCAGAGTGTCACTTGTTATCTTGGGTAATTTGGGGTAGATCACATTCTACATATTTAATTAATTGTGCTCAACAAGGTTACCTAAAGCGTTTATAACCTTGAATCAAAGGGTAATAATTAAACATGTGATGGTTAATTATTCAACCAAGAGTTGTAAGAGTTGTAATCAGTAAAGAGTTTACTCACCTTGAAAATGTAATGCTTAATGGTAGGGCCTCAATCCGATCAACTATTACACAAATAAAGGGTCTTGAAATTAATTAAAATCCAATTGGGATCAATTAATTGAATAAAGTGTGTTAAAGTTACCAATTTAATTCGTTTATGGTACTTTAATTAATAAATTAAACATAATTATTAAACTTTGCCTTATTTTGACATAGATGGGTAGCCGTAACAATGATGACAATAATGCTTCACCACCAACTATGAAAACAAGGCTTAATTTTCTCAACTTCAACGATCGGGAAAGGAACGAAAAGAAAATTTCATTTAGACTTACCAATCGAGGGCAGATTTAGTCCAGGCATGACTCCTGAGAAGCATTTGAGAAATGTTTCAGAATCTAAGAGAGTCACGTATGTCATGTTGTCTTCTATTCCAAAGGATTGGGCTAGAAGATTAATGGACTATGAACCATATCTCTTATTCAAATGCTTACGTGATGTTTGCAATGGATTACTGAATTCTCATGTTGATGGGGAATTGGATGGAAACGTTGAGGAAATCATTAACATGGTTCCCAAGAATGACGAATCCTGGACTAGAAATATTAGGTTTGAAACCTATAAATTTACTGGTGAGATAAGAAAACTCTTGTCAGGACAGTCTGTACAAATTCATGTGGACATGATGATGCAACTATTCAACCACATGAGTATGTTAGGGAGACCATTCAAAAACAATGAGGTTTGTGACATAATTATGCATTCTCTATATGATGGTTTTGACCACGAGAAACTTTCTCAAGATGATGAAGATTCTGCGGTCAAGCTAGTTGATTTACTCAAGAATTATGCAGAGAATTACCTGAAAGGAGAATAAGACATTGCTTGAACAAGGATGTCCTCACTACGGTGAAGTGACAGGTAAGAGTTACCTAATATTCTTGTTATAAACATTTTAACTTTCACTTAGGTATATGATACCAAGTTGCAATGCTTAGCATTATTAATGTTGTGCAAAAGCTACATAGAAGTGAGGCTAGCATGGAAGTGAAGCTTGAAGGTGCATTAGAAGTGTTCGAGTGACCAAGAAAGCTTCATTGTTTTAATTTCTGATTATTTTTTATGATTTTAGACAATATCTAGTTTTGATGAGACAATATTTCGGTTTCTTGTTTGATTACTGATTTGGTTTTACATGGCATGGACAAGTGTTGATCCATGGTCAAGGTAATAAATTGTTTTCATTTTGCTAGATATGAGTTAATTTTGTTTTATGACATTGATATAAGTAAATCACAAAAGCAAAATTAGATGATAAAACAAAGTAAAGTTAGGTCACATAAACCATGTGCACATCCAAAGATTACAATTGGATGGACTCTTATTCTTATTTGATTATGAATCACTTGAGAATTAAAAGTCATGCTTGATAAGTTAAGATGACCAAGTTGCCTTGTAGTTGAAAGGGTAAAGGAGCTAATGACCTTTTTTGGAACTCATACATATGATGTATGTGGACCAATAAGTTCAAGAATTAGCAAAGAAGTTTAACTATTTCATTGTTTTTACTAACGATTTAAGTAAATATGTCGATAATTACTTAATGAAATAAAGCTTAGAATCACTGAAAAGTTCAAGAATCCCAAAATGAAATGTAAAATCAGTTTGAGAGAAACAATTTAACACCACAATAAGATTGTTGTGATAAATATTTAACTCAAAGTTAAATGATCAACTAAAAGGGAATTGTTGAATTAATTAACATTCCAAGAACACTACAATTAAAATGTGTGTTAGAAATTGAAAGCAGGATTCAAACTTTGCTTGCCATGGTTCGATCCTAGATTAACTTTAATGATTAAAAAATATCGTTTTGAGGATATATATTAGAACAAAAATTGCAAATATACTAAACATAAACTCAAACAAAGCAATTGAAAAGACGTCATAAGAGTTATGAATTGGAAATGTACCAAAAGTTGTATTTTCAAAACAGGATTAAGGGTCATGGAATCATTGTAAAATGTTTACAAAGATGACATAATGCACCCTAAATCAAGTAAATAGTTCATCGTGGGTTTTCCCATGGAAACTAAGAGGTATTATACCTACAATCGCGTAGATAACAAAATGTTTGTTGCTTGCGATAATGTCTTTATAGAAAGAAATCTCTTCCTACAAAACCAAGTGGGAGTAAAGTTAGATCTCAATAAGATTCGAGACGAGCAACAAATGGATGTGGTTAACACTACATCTGAGACGAGGGCGTATGAAATCAGCTAATGATAAATCATATGTCGAAACAAGCTAATTCAACTAGCGAGGCTTCTATCGTCCTACTTGAATGAAAGACTTCAAAGAGTTGAAGAGAATAATTCAATTGTTGCTTAAACCTATCGTAGGTTACTTAGGATCAAAACACACAGTTTGTTGAAATTCTGAGAAAAGGTGGATTCTAAAAATTTTCCTATTGAAATGGTTAGAACCCATACCCTACAAGCAAGCTTTGGGTAAGTACCAAATCAGGAAGTGGCTTAAACCCATGAAATCCAGAATGGACTCCATGTCTATAAAGATGTGTTAGTTCATGATAGTCTTACAAATGGGGTCAAACCTATTAGATGCATAAGCCTATTCGGATTCTTCTAGTGATTGCTGATTTTCGATTACGAAGTTTAGCATTGGATATCAAAATCACCTTCTTGAAATGTTCTTGATGGAGGATATGTATATGATACAACCTAAGAGTTTTGAAATCAAGAAATCATAGAAAGTTTTGCAAACTTCAGATTTTCATTTAATGGATTGAAATGAGCATCAGGGAGTTGGAACATTCGTTTTGATTAGGCAATCAAACAGTTTGATTTCCTCAAAGAATGAAAAAAAATCTTGTAGAGATAAGAAGTTTAGTGGGGGCAATTGTTTTTCTTAGTCTTGTATGTGGATGACATACAGTTCATATGAAATGACATGTCAATGCTTAAAATAAGTCGAGCAGTGATTAAGGAGTTATTTCTACATGAAAGACTTAGGAGATGTAGAGTACATATTGGGAATCAAGATCCACGAAATGAATCTTGAAGAATGATTGGACCTAATCGAGAGACTTATGTTGATAAGGTTCTTGATAAGTTCATGGAGCAAGACTCTAAGAGAGGATATCTTCCCATGTTTCATGGTATTACGCTTAGTAAAACTCAGGGCCTTCAAAAGCTAGTAGAGTTGAGTTATATGGATGGTGTACCTTATGCTTTTGTAAAAGGGTCCACTATATGTGCCACGATATGTACAAAGCAAGATGTTACATATAACTTGTGCATGTGTAGCAAGTTTTAAGTAAATTCAGAATAACCGTACTGAAAGCAACCAAGAGCAAATCTTTGAGTACTTGAGAAGCACTAAAGGAATGTTTCTATTTTGTGGTGGCAAGAGTGAACAAGTTGTCAAAAGGTTATACGGATGCATGTTTCCAAACAGGCAAGATGACTTTAGATGGTAATCTAGATACATTTTGCGTCTGAATAAAGAAGTACAATAAGCTTGAAGAGTTCAAAGCAGAATGTTGTTGCATACTCAATGTCAGAATATGCGTTTTAGCTACAGTAAGAGTATAGTAGTTAAAGAGGAAGTTTGGATCAAATTGTTCTGTGACTAAAAGGATACCTTTGCCAAAACAAAGGAGCCAAGGTCACATCACAAATCCAAACAAATAGATATGAGATATCACCTCATTTATGAGATCAATGACAATCCGGATGTCGTGATCTGCAAAGTTTTATTATGAATGAGAATATCATTCGTTAAACCTCTTCCATAGACTAAAGTATGAGAGTCATATTAAAGTCTTGGATTGTAGCAAATTATTTTATTCAAGTTGTATATGTTTTTAGAAAACATATTACATAAGGAATACATATATTTGCAGAATTATGTTTAAAATAGAAATTTCATTTCTCTTATTTAATTATGGTTTTGGAAATTAAATAAAATGTCCAAAATAATTATGAATTGATGGGCTCATCAGGTTGATGCCCTGGTGAATGAAACCCCACAGTTGAACAAAATTCATATATTATTTAAGTTCTTAGTTTGAAATCATTAAAGTGGACATAAATGATTTCAATAAACGGACTAGCATGTAAGATTGATTGGATAGCGCAGTTTCATGGGCTATAGGGGCATAGTGATGCTCGGTCAATCACTTGGATATGCATGAATGATGCATGATCGAACTATTGACCTACTTTAAACTTCAAGTATAGAGCTTCCGAATATATTAATGGATTCCTTTGACATGAGTGGGACTTTGATTCTATTTAATGATTAATTTAACTGTGGTACATTCAAATGTCTGCCCATAACTGGAGATTATAAAGGATGTTTCCTGGTTACTTCAAAAGTTGAGTAGGAGCCTTATTGCTACAAGATTGGATTGAGTCTACCTATTAAATTAGGGAATGTGTCATGGCCGCTTGAAGAGGGAGAATTCAGAAAATACGTGGCCGCATTCAAATGTATTACTCATAAATCATTTGGTTTTGTAATTCAAACTCAGATTTCAAGAAACAATTTGTAGATTAATATGATCTCGACATGTGATGCAATCATATTATCAAATCGACACACATTGACTTAAGGAATTTGAATATTGCATACTTGTCTCAGACAAGTGGGAGATTGAAGGATTTATGTCTTCGTCATGTGCAATTACTAGATATATAAATGGATCAAATTATGGAGATAATTAAGTTCGTTCATTTGGGTTGTCGTTATATCATAGATAGAGGTACTAACGATCTTTGGGCTACTAAAATAGGCCAAAGCCAAATTGGACGGATCCTATAAGGTCACACAAAAGGCCTAGATCGAGCACGAGAGGACGAGGCCCATGATAGGCCTCATACCCTAGCATGGCCAGCCATATGGAGGAATAAGGAGGGTTTTGGGCTTCATGACTTAGTCTAATTATAATAGGATTATAAATAGACTAAGTCCCTAGGGTTTTCATTAGAGCAATTCAGTGATCAGTTTGATCAAACCCTAATTAGAAAACACGAGATCAAACCCCTCTCGTACTCCTCTCTCTCATGGCTCTCTCCTCCTCCCTTGGCGCTGGTTGTGGTGGTTCGTGGTGGTGGTGGTTCGTGGTGGTCGGTTAGTCCATTAAAGGTGGTGATCGCGGTTTTCCTCTTTCACTTGACCAATCTAGTATTGGTGGACGGCTCGTTCGAATCTCGTGGACTAAGTAGAGGAGCAAGCTTGGGGCTCTATTCTCTCCCTGATTTGCCTGTCAAATAGCTTCATGAAATTCACGCTTCAAAGGTATGATTATGTGTCTTGTGTGTTATGCATGTGATCTTGGGATTAGGTGCTTTATGAATATAATTCATGTTTTTCCGCTTTATAGTACCTATAAACTCCTACACCAAAACTCCTACACCACCTTCCTCTCCTCAAATTAGTCCTTACTCTGATTCTCATTCACCGCCATATGTGTACCCTTTCAAGTTTCAAGGTTGGGTTAGGAGGGAGGTACACTGGTCCAATTGGGGAAGGGTCAGGTGACGGGTGGGGTTAGGTGTTCGAAGGTGGGGTCACGTGGCGGTGTGGTTAGAGATGGTGGTTATGGAGTGCTGGTGGATATGGTGGAGTAGGTGGTGGTCATGGTTGCTGCCATGAAAGAAGGTAGGGGTGGAAAGAGATAGGAGAAATTATTAAAATTAAAAAATAAAAATAAAAAAAAAAATTAGCCTGATAAACAAGTTGTAGATAAATAAGGTTGTTTTGAGCAGATGTGGTATAAAGGTGAGATTATTTCCATATTATTCAAAGGTGAGATTATTTTGAGAAATAGTGACAAAGGTGGGATCATTCTTTTCAATTTTTTCTATTATATATTGGTAAAAAAAATTAAGTCAATGATGACTTATGAATAGTGGAAAATCACACTTCTAGCTTCTAAAATAAATGGAGGGAGTAATAAGGTTATGTTTTGTAAAAAAAATAATTAAAAAATTGAAGAAAGAGAAGGGAACACATGTCATTTGTGAATTGTGTTATTATATGTTATGAGATTAGAAAAAATAAGTACAACTCATATCAAATCATATCAGCCAAAATAAGGTGAGCTAAACATCAAGACCTAAGTATAAATATAGATAACTAAATTATCATTTTAATTAATATAGTATTAAGTACACTACGCTTAAATCTAATTACTTCCTCTATTTCAGAATAAGTGACACAGTCAAACTTTGCACCTATGCCGATGAACTAATTTGACCTTATTTATATGTAATCAAATATTATATATATATATATATATATATATATATATATATATATATATATATATATATATATATATATTACTGTAGGGAATATTTCAAACATTACCCCAAACTTGAACCCCACTGTGATCATACACTTAAGCATGGTGGCGTCCAAAGGGAAGGAAGCTAGAGCAAAAGAGTTGCCAACAAGTTTTTAGGAACTTGTAAACCGTTCACAAGGTGAAGATTACACCCCTTAATGATCCAGGAGATCGTCAACTCTAAAAGGTCTTGAACCAAATAGGGTTCGGGGATGAAGGTACAAATCCAACCTAAAAGAGATTGAACCTGCCCTAATAATAGGCCTCTACTTCATTCTTCTCGTATTCATGTGCGCTTTCTGACTAACATGCAATCAACATATATAACCCTAAACCTGTTTATCTATGTTGGTTGAATATTAATGCACAAGAAAACTATATTGGCGATCACTTGAATTATAATCATATTAGCCTAAACAAGATTATTAATTATCTTATTTAGCTTGATTACAAGTACAAATTCCCTTTAGGCATGCATAAAAGGCATGATCAAGCAATAACAATAAATAAACATCAAGCAACATAATAATCATAAAAACAATAATTATAACAATAATAATCATGTTAAAGCATAATATTATTAGCAAGATCCTAGGCATGATACTAACAAGATTAATAACAAACTCTAGCATGTCACTAAGCATTAAAGATCAAAGCTTTAAACCTAACATGGTACTAACATGATATTAGAAAAGAGTAAAAGGCACCCTAAACATGATACTAGAAAGCAATAACAACATCCTAACATGATGCTAGGAATTAATCAAATTTAACCATGCTTTCTATAAGAATAGAGCAATAAGATTACATACTTTGATGCCTCGTGCCTCTTTCTAATAAAAAAATACACGCGTTAGTAACTTCAAGGAAAATATAAATCAAAAAAATCAAATTAAATAATTGAAATAGAGATTAAGGACCAAACCCTCAGAAATTATAACCTTTCACGTCTAGGGCGAAGGCAACTTCGAACTCAGCTAGGTGTGTCTAGATCTCGTGAATGCGGAATTTTGTTTGTGAAAAGCTAGAGAGAGATGAGAGCATAGAGAGAATTGATGATTCTAAATGAATAAAAACGGAGGTTCAGGACCCTATTTATAGGAAAACAGTCCGAAAATAGGTAGAATTTGATAGGGAATAAAACTCCACGTTGTCGCTGCAAAACCAACCTTGTCGCCTGGTGACAAGCTCTGTCGCTTGGCGACAAGGCTTGTCGCGTGGCGACAGGCCTGTCGTTTGGCGACAACCTGGATTCCTACGCTCTTTCAAACACGAAGTCCACTTATCAATCAAAATTGACTCGTAAAGTCCGTATGAAAACTGAAATCGTATTTTTCATAAAATAATATTTTATTCCAAATAAAACTTATCAAAATCTAATTATTAATTCTAATTCTATTAGGATTAAAGAGAACCTTCTAGATAATTCTAGAAGACTATAATTAATTCTAATAACTTTAGGAATAACAATTAACATTGCGCCCTCCCCTAGATCATCGGGCCGCATGTAAAGATCAAACCGGACCCAGTTTAGTATTTTGGCCATAACTTCCTCATTATTCATCGGAATTGGGCTTATAATATATCGTTGGAAAGCTCTTTGCAAGCCCCATCTAACTACACTATTATTGGACCCTTGTTGTTGATCAAACTAAACTGGATTGGCTATTTTCATAAAATAGAGTTGTTTTTCGAAAATAGAAAGAAAGAATTTTAATAAAAACCAACCGCAACACTTGACCTTTTACACTATCACCTCATTCGATTATCATTAGACGCAAAAGGTATTCATCACTGGGTTTAGTTTTGGGGAGACACATTTGGGTGTCTACAATTACACAAGTTAATGTTGGCCCTAATATGTTAGTTTGACGTATGGAAGCTAAATTAGAGCTAGTACGATCATTAATTAACATTGAAACTGCTACTAAATGGCCTACATTTGCTATCCAATTTGCTGCTCGGTTCACCTCTCTATACACGTGTCCGATGCTCCATTTGTCAAAGTTTTTCCAAAGAATACGAGACTCTTCAATGATGTTTTGGATTTGCCAAGGGGTTGACCACTTGCCTATTATTGCATTGACAATAAGTAAGTTGTCACCTTCGATTTTGATGTTTGTGGCACCCTGATGAAGCGCTGGCATTATGCCTTTGTATGAACCATCCAATTGCTCACCCCTTTTTTCTCCATAAAATTACACTACCAATAATACATTTCAATTCACAATGCTACTAACATTTTCAGCTTTCAAAATTTCTAGATAAAGTGTCATATGATACAACTTACAAGTATACAGAGTGCTCTCGACCCTTTCTCTCTATAAACCCCATCCTAATCTTCCACCGCCTCGACCACCCCCCTTTTTCTCAGCCCTTGCTCGCCCGACGACTGGCGGGCTCCGCCTAGCAGTCGCCGGCGAGCCCAACCCTGCCATCAATTTCCTTCCCCGCTTTTATTTTTCATTTTTTGGTCAGCTTGTGTAGAATTCAAGGGCTCCTCTTCGGTCGTGGTTTCGTTAATTGGGTTCATCGTCGATTGTTTTGCGGCTTGCTTCAATGAATCAAGAATCAAAGGCTAGTCTTATCGCCACCGCCGAAAGGAATTTTGTTAATTAATTCCCGACGGTAAAGGTGAAGTTAAGGTTAGGGTTTCCTCGCATATCCAAAGGTTAGGTTCAGTAAGGGGTTCTTTGCATTGTCGTTAACGATTGTCCTTAGTGTTGGGTTGGGTTGCTACTGAAGAGGTGTTATCAGGTTTTCGTTCCAGTGTGCTCACACTACTTTGCATGCTTATTTTCTTTAAGTTGTTGTTTTAGTTTTTCTTTTGTTTAATTATGGTGTTTTTATATAAGTTGTATGTTTTGTTGTTAGGTTTTTTGTTTTTAAATAAATCTCTTTCTCTGCTTGGTCATGAGTTAGAGTTCCGTAGAGTAGTTTTAGTTTTGGAAGTTTTCGAAGTGTTGTCGTGGTCTTTGGAGCCTTTTTGGTGGGTGTTGAGGGTTGTAAGATTAAGCAATCCTTTTTTTGTCGGATGGGTGGTCCTACTAGTAGCCTTGTCGGGGTGTGCATGTGTTCCCCTGGTAATTAAAATAGTGTTCGGGGGGGGGGGAAGTTATTTACGCAAGTGGATGGTTTTTCCTGCATATGGAGTTTGCAGGAGGAGTGTGGTTTTGAGGGAAAAGTTTGGTTTGTAGGTCTTGTTTTTAGGTTGTGGGATGATATGGGCATTCAGGCAATTGCTATCATCCATTTGTTAGTTTGGGTGATGAAAAGGTCGGTCATCGCTGTTAATCAATATCTTGAAGGAGGCTACCATCTTTAATGTTTGGGTTAAGAAAAATCCTCCATATTCTTGCAATCTCTGTTAGTAGAGTTGAAAGAGGAGAATTGCATTTGGATGCACGGTTTCTCATAAAGCCATTAAATATATGACTCTATAGATTTTGTTCCCAGACTCCTAGGATAAAATTATGCTTTTCGATCCCTAGGAGTGGAATGATGTCACAGGTCCATTCTTCAGCAACAGGGTGCTTATTTCGGGTTCTTCAGTCTCCCAACGATTTCCATCACGAGTTCCCATCGCTATCAATGCCAGTTTGGGTTCTCTTCAGTGTTTGTGATCTGCGCTCTTGGTCCATCTCGACTGTTCCAATTCATTCGGCTTCTCTTGATCCACACTTTGGATGTGGTTCGGTTTTCTTGGTTGTCCAGGCTCACCGTAGCTATTGGGTTGCTGCAAGACCTTTTCAGTATCATGTTCTCTTCGATCTTCCTATAATGGTAATTAGTGTGTTTAGGTTGTAATGTGTTCTTGTTTTAGTTTGTATTTAGGTTGTAATACTGTTTTTCTTTAATAAATTCTTTTGTCTCCATAAAAAAAAATAAAAAATAAAAAAAAAATGGTTTCATACGATAAAGTGTACAATTTATCAAATGGAAAAGACCTCATTACAATTTTGTCACCAACTTACACCTCGTGCACCCTCGTGGTTCATGCGGAAAAGACCCCACTACAAACACTTATACAAAATAAATGTACATAATTTTGGACTTTATAAAATGTACATCACTCCTTAGATAATTCGTGCTAGGAAACATGCTAACTGATATCCTTGCAACTGTTTTTTTTAGTGATAGTGTTAATTTATGTGCCATTGCATCTCATCAATTCACTATGGTTGAAGCCAAAGAGGCTGGAGAAGTGCTTGAGAGATCAAGGCTTTCGGGGCAATCCCTACCGTCCGATCTATGGTGATCTTGCCGAGATCACTGGCATGGCTAGATCTTCACTCTCTAAATCCTTCACATCACTCACTCATGATATTGTCTCTCGTATCTTGCCATTTATGCATCAAACCATTCAACAATATGGTATGTTATAAATCTTATAATTACTTTAATATGAAGTATCTTTTATCGTTGTTCATTTCATTTATATAAACTTTTCAATGCATATAAACATTTATATTTCTAAAACCTTTTTAATTAAATCAATGTGTACTCTAGTGATTATTGTCATATATAATACTTTCTCCATTTATTTTAGCTAAACACCTGTATTTTACTAGTTCGTTGTTAATCAATGCATATTTTTAGTTGTTCAGATATTTAACCAATAGCATAAAATCAAAACATTACACATAAATATAAGGATGTGTTATATTCACTTGATTTTTACTTATCTAAACTTAAATTATCTAAACTTAAATAAACTTATTTGAATTTGTTTTAGTTGTAATTTGAACTTAGGTAACCCTTATCAAAACTTTCTTTCAAAAAAAAAATAAAATAAAAAAATAAATTTATCAAGACTTATCTTTTTTGAATTGAACTTATTAGAATTGAAATAGGTGAAAATAAGGTGAACAAAACAATTAATAATATACATTTTTATATAGGGAAGGAGTCCTTTATGTGGTATGGGAGAAATCCAAAGATTAATATTACAAAGATTGAGTTGATTAAGGAGATATTTACCAAGTATGAGGTATTCACCAAACAGTCTCCCGCAAAGAAAACAATGTTTGGATTACCAATGCGAGAGGGTGAAGATTGGGCTAAAGTCAGGAAAATCATCAATCCCGCTTTTGAAATCGAAAAGTTGAAGGTAATCCTTATTTCTATACCGGCCATGTGAAATTTTGGAGTGCATATACTCTCTCCGTGTTTTAATAAGTGTTATACTTATTAAATCCGGTCGTATTTTAATAAGTGTTACACATTTTTTTTTGGTAAAAGACTATCTTTAAATATTATATCTCTCTCCTCTCATGGTCCCCACCCAAACCCACTATTACTTTTTTTATTATGCACTTTCTCTCACATTCATTACTTTTCAATAAACTATTAACCCCACTATCTTTCTTTTATTAAATTTCCTAAAACTATGTGCCAATCAAACTGTAACACTTATTAAAATACGGAAGGAGTAAACGTATAACACCTATATGTTAAGCATGCATAAAGGAGGGTATTTTGGGGTTTTTATTTTTATTTTTCATCTGATGATTTTTTACAATGATACATTTTTGTATATTATTATGCATGTATAATGTACCATTAAAGTATAATTTGTCTTAATAGTATTTTTTTATGCGCAAATTCTATGCTACTCCTGGAGTACCGTGTTCATGGTACACTAGGGTTTATAAAATTCATATTATTTTAATATGAACTTCTTGTTATTTTAATTCATATACATGTTATTTTAAAATAAGTATATGTTATTTTATATTTGCATGTTGTTTTTTTTTTTTCAATATTGATCCTTTCGTTGTACTCTAGATTTATAAAATTCATATTATTTTGATGTGAACCTGTTATTATTTCAATTTATATATATGTTGTTTTTTAAATAAGTACATGTTATTTTTATAAATACATGTTTTTTTTCTTTTTATGCATGATGTTGAAGTAAATAAGTGAATAACATATTATTTTAGCAAAATAACACAAGGTTTTAAACAAAATAACGTAAGACTTAGGCAAGTAACTCAAGTGTATAGGGTATGGAGTACCATGATCCAGGAGTATATAATACTAATTGATGTTATTTTAATATGAACTTTTTGTTATTTTAATTTATATACATGTTATTTTAAAATAAGTATATGTTATTTTATATTTGCATGTTGTATTTTTTTTTTTTTCAACATTGATTCTTTTGTTGTACTCTAGATTTATAAAATCCATGTTATTTTGATGTGAACCTCTTATTATTTCAATTTATATATATGTTGTTTTTTAAATAAGTACATGTTATTTTTATAGATGCATGTTTTTTTTTATATACATGATGTTAAAGTAAATAAGTGAATAATATATTATTTTAGCAAAATAACAAAAGGTTTTAAACAAAATAACGTAAGACTTAGGCAAAATAATTTATGTATATAGGGTTGGAGTACCATGATCTAGGAGTATATAATACTAATTGCTTTTTTGTGTACTATCATGCATGTAGTGGTAGTTTTTGGCATCCTTTGTTGTTGAGTATTTTTTTCCTAAAATATTTACCACCTATCACCTATTATGTTGTAATGGTACATTTTACCATCCTATATGTTTCTAAAACATATAGGCGCTATGCGCCAATACTTAACCAAAATTTTCAAGTACTGTAATATTTCGCATTAAGAGCGTGTTTGGTAAGTGTAAGTTTTTTTTTTCCCTTCATAAATGAATTTAATTAAGCAACTAGTTCTTTGCCCGATCAACGCTCAGATATTCATAAGAAAAAAAATTATATTTACATATTACTATAAGTTTGTATTTGTTTATAAATTTTATATACATTTAATATTTTATTTTTTTTAATTTGTTATTGTTCTATTATTTAGGCTGTATAATTTTTTTAAGGAAAAAAATAAAATAAAAAACAAAAGTTTTTTGGCGGGAAATTTTTTAACGTTAACGCGACACATGTATTTCTGTAATAATTTTGGTGATTACTTTACTATATAGTATTGATGATTATCATTATCAGACATCATCTAGGGGCATGGTTTCCAATCTTTCCACCTATTTATTACACCGCTAAAACCTTAGGTAACAATTACTCTTTCCCTCTTCAAATTGAAAATAATAATAATAATAATAATAATAAGTTTTAAATGATACTTCTCCATGATTAAGATTAACCAAATATAATGAAAATGTAAGAGTTTTTTTTTTTTTTTTTTTTTTTTTTTTACAAGAAAAATTTAAGAGTTTAAACATTCTATTCTCTGCTCTTATTTGTGTCCTTTTCATTATGATTCCAACGTTTGTACCAAATGCCCCAACTTATTCTTTATCCGCCTTTTGTTTTGAAATCTAAAGCAAAACTTTAGAAACCATGAAAATGTAGTTTACGCTTTTTAAAAAAATTAAGAGTTCGTTTGACATCACTGTGGTTTTCCGTTTTTTGGTTTTTTATTTTTCAAAATCATATGGTATATGTCATATAATGAATAAAAAATTGGTCAAATTTATTAAATTCATGGTACTTTTGAAAACTGACAACAAAAAAGTGGAAACACCTTTTTCTTGTTTTCTGTTTTTGGTTTTTTGTTTTCAAAAAAACAGAAAACTAAAAACAAAAAACGGTGTCAAACAAGCCCTAATTTGAATGATGTGCGTAATTTATGAGATACTACCCTATATTATCTGACTTTTAAAATCTAAAATCCAACAAGCCCTCAGTTAAACGTTGTCATTATATTTTGCCATTACTGTTGAGTGCACATATTTTGTAAGTTTGTCGCAATTTGGGCCGAAATGCGGGCCATTTGTGTTGGATTGATATAGATCATGCTTTAAATAAAAAGCTGAAATCCACCTAGCTATTGTGACAAAAAAAACACAACTATTATGCCTGTGTTTGGCAAACAGCTTATTGAATAAAATTAGCTTATTTGATCAACATTATCTTATTGACTATTAAATAAGTTAATTCAACATATTTGGTGGAAAGTTTATTTAAAGAGTTCATTCCACTAAATAAGCTCTTTTTGAGCTTTTTCAAATAAGCTTATTTATTAATATATGGTGAAATGACACCTAGGCCCTCATTTAATTTAAAATTCTACCTAAACTACCTACCCCACAGTTAGTTTATTGATCATTTCACATACTCAAACAACTTCAAGTTATCAGCTATTTACCAAACACTTTTATACAATCAGCTAATAAAATAAGTTAGTCAAATCAGTTAATACAATCAGCTAGTCAAAATCAACTAACATAATCAGCTTCAACTTTCAGCTATAACCTATTCACCAAACACGTCCTATATGTTTTAGGAAAATTTATCAAAAAAATCTTTTAAAGCGCTATTTTGCAAAAAATGCTTGCAATTGATGCTTGTTTCAATATGTGGTTTTAGCTAAAAGAATTTCCAAAAGCGCTTTTAAAAGATACTCTGTTCGTGCATTTAATAAGTGTTACACTTACTAAATGTGATCGTGTTTTAATAAGTGTTACACTTTCTTTTTTAGCAAGAAGTTATATTTAAATACTACCTTCATTTTTTATTAGTTGACACGTTTTGACTTTAGCACTATTCACACACTTTCTTTTACCATGTTTTGTGATTTATACGTAATGAAAAATATAATCTTGTGGGATCTTGCTAGATTCGTCACAATATATATTTTCATAATATCAACTTTTTATAATTTTTACTTATCGATAATTAAATATATTAACAGTTGAAATCGTGCATTGACAAATATGACTAAAGAAATGTGTTAACTAAAAAGAAACGGAGGAAGTATAATATTTTTCTCCTTTCATGGTCCCCACAAACACACTACTACTTTTTTCCTCTCACATCCATTACTTTTAAATAAACTATTAATCCTATTATCTTCTTTTACAATTTTTAAAAATCAAACTAACCCACATACCTTTTCTTTTAGTTAAGTCAATTATATTGCCTAAAAATATGTATCGGTCAAAGTAACACTTATTAAAACATGAAAGGAGTAGCACTTTTAAAAAAAATTCTTTACTTGAAACAGTGCTTTTAAAATATAGCACTTTTAAAAAAAAAAAAAATCTTTTAAAAGGGTTTTGAAAAAAAATGCTTGCAATTGATGCTTGTTTTGACTTTTGGCTTTGATTATATATGTATGTGATGGTAGAGAAATTTTAAACCAAACTGCAATTGTTTGGATTTCTTCTTGGGAAAGGATGGGAAAGAGAAGGATTTGATGGTGGTGGATAAGAATGGTTTGGAGGTTTGGTAATAGCAGAATTTGAGATTGTGGAGTTTGGTGGAGGGGGAGATGAAGGTGAAAGGGAGGAGAGAGAAAGTGGCTGCAGAGGTGGGTTGCTGCCCTTGCCAAGGGAAGGGGGTTGTTGTATGGTGGTGGGGCTAGAGCGGTGGTTTTTTTTTTCTAACTTATAAATTAATTTAATTATTAAATGATTAAGTTGGAATTAAAAGAAATTAGAGGCTGATTAAGCAAATTAATTAGATTATCTTCAACGAAAAAAAAAATTTATAATTGCGTTTTTTTTTTTTTGCCAAAATGTTATAAATTGGGTTTTATTTTGCTATAAAGCTTTTAAAAGTTTTTTTTTTTTGTAAAATGGTGCTTTTAAAATATTTTTTTGGCAAATTTTCCTATGTTTTATATTGTCACATTTCTTTGCATTATGGATTTTCTTTTCTAAGTTACATTGATTAAATGTGGTATCATGTTCAGAATATGTTGCCAACTATGGAAAAATGTTGTGACAAAATGATACGTAAATGGGATGAAATGGTAGCAACAACTGGTTCAGCTGAAGTCGATGTGTATTCCTCTCTTAGTATGTATTCCGGCGACGTAATTGCAATAACATCTTTTGGAAGCTCTTATGAAGAAGGTGAAAAACTATTCAAGCTCCAAGAAGAAGTTTTATCCCTCAATTTTCAAGCAATGCGGACCATGACTAACTACATTCCAGGATGGAGGTATGATCGATACAATTTTTTTAATTCAAGCTAGTCTTTTGGCCAGTGTGACGCACAAACTTTTAACTAGAAACAAATTCTTGTATGTTTTTTATTGTACATAATTTTTTATATGTGGTTAGTCACATAGTATGATCGGAGTTACTTCTAAGGGTTACTTATATATAAGTAATCCCTGAATAAGTAACCCCACTATAAGTAATCTATCCATGACCGACTGAGTAACCCTACTGACTGAGTGACCTCTGAATTCGGCCACACAGAAAAAACACTATTTAATGTATCATATACTTATCCTACTAGCATAGAAAACTGAAATGTTATGGAGATGTGAACATTAAGAAGAAAAAAAGGAGCTAGGTTACCACTAATTCATTTTATACTCATATGGGTGGTGAGGCAGGTATGAATTTTAGAGTAAACTCGTCCCATCCCCGCCCCTCCCCATCACTCGTCTCATACCCGCCTTATACTACTTTTTGTAAAGGTTTTAAAAAGTTTGGAAAAGCTTAGAATCTAGACTATAATATAATAAATATAAAATATTTACTAATAATACAAACGTC
This sequence comes from Chenopodium album, assembly GCF_948465745.1. Lineage (NCBI taxonomy): Eukaryota > Viridiplantae > Streptophyta > Magnoliopsida > Caryophyllales > Amaranthaceae > Chenopodium > Chenopodium album. The sequence goes on from NC_137847.1 coordinate 12,178,021, forward strand.
ATATGAATTTTGTCAAGTGGATGAAAAAAAGGTTTATTATAAATGATAATTCTTCATATTATTGTCATACAATATAATTATGGCAGCGGATATATGAGCCGGATATCCAAATGGGTGGTGGGCGCGGGAATGGATATTAACTTGTACTCGACGGGGCGGATATGGATATAGATATTGTACCCGCCATGGGTGGTGGAGCGGGGATGAGTATAAGATTTTTAGGCGGGTATGGGTGTGGAGTGTGGAGCTATCATCTTCCGCTTCCGACCCGTCCCATTGCCATCCCTATAATAAAACGATCGGATGTTTATAAATAGAAAAAAAAATTTGAGATTTGTATTCAATGGGTGTAATGTACTAGCGCACTCACATAAATTAGTATGTTTAATCACCTTAAATCATATAAAAGTTTAGCTAATCAAATTTTCTGAATTTAATGTCTTAAAAAATTATTTCATAAATGTGTAGCCGGGCTGTATCTTGAGATATTGCTTTAAATTCCTTAAATTATCATGGTTGTATTATTTGTGTTCAGTGCAGATTATGTACAAGTATATAAATGACACAGAACAAATAATTAGAAAATAGCGAAAAACAAACACAACGTGAAAAACACCGCCTAATCCCCATGTTCCTCTTATATACTTGTAATTTGATTTTAGTGTGAAAGCATTATTATAATATAGCTTAGATTGTAAGCTTGTTACCTTAAAATTCTCCGATTTTTTTTTTTTTTTAAATTAACACCATTTGACTTTTATACTATTCACACAATATATTTTGACTCACTTTTGTGATTTATAGATACGATAAAACATATTTACATAGGATCTTGTTTGAATTGTTTCAATATATATTTTTTCCTAATACCTACTTTTAAAATTTTTACAATGTTGATAATTAGAGATATTAATCATTAAAAACATGCGTTGGTAAGCATGATAATAGAAAGGTATCAACTAAAAAAACAGAGGATGTATTTCAGTTCAAAATTATTATGAAAAGCATTTTTATGGTCACTATAAAATGTTTGAACTAGATCGAATGATGTGGCATGTTTCTAGTGCATGAGAAGGACGTCACATGGAAAATATACTTTCTGAAGAACATACACTTCTTAACAAAGTTAAATGTTTGAATTTCCGATATATATCATACATTTTGCACTAACTCGGAAAATATTGATCTTAAACTTTCAGATATCTACCCACCAAGGCTAATCGTAGGAGAAAGAAACTAGATCGAGAAATCAACGAGACTGCAAAGGCATTGGTGGATAAAAGAAAAAAATTAAAGCAAATAACAGACTATAAGAATAAAGATGACTTGCTAAGTGTAATGTTAGAATCAAATGAAAAAGAGATTCAAGAAGATGGAGTTGGACTGCCAATGGAAGATTTGATTGAAGAATGCAAGTTATTTATGTTAGCCGGAAAAGACACAACTTCTTCTTTATTAACTTGGGTAATGGTGCTCCTTTCTCAACACCCAGATTGGCAAAACAAAGCTAGAGAAGAGGTCTTGTCACATTTTGGGAAAGATTATACTCCTGATTATAAAGGCCTTAATAGCCTTAAAATAGTAAGTCCGCTCTTCCTTGATATATACTCCATATTATCGATCTTATACATCAATACATGGGATTTGTTCAACTAGATTGTATAAACCTTTGTATCTGTAAAGGGTGTCACTTAAAATTTTAAATAGGGAAGAATGAAGAACTTGTTAAGTAAATAGAAATTTGAAGTTCTGATGTGGTGTAGTTTAATGTGGTCATATTCAAACAAGAATAACCCTTCACGAAAAACTTATGAAGCTTATTAAGTAAATAGAAATTTGAAGTTCTAATGTGGTGTAGTTTAATATGGTCATATTCAAACAAGAATAACTCTTAAAGAAAAACTAAAGAGAACACGTTGAAACTTGGAATTAGATTTATTTCCTTGAGCTCCATATATGATTTAACACTCTCTCTTACATTGTTTTTCTCTGCTTATTTACAAGTTTAAGTATAATTAATTTATTTCAAACAAGTTATTGAAGTTTGGAAGTAGCTGGAGTTATTTTCTTGAGCTTCATGATTTTACATACACTCACACATTGTCATTCTAAATTGCAGATGAATATGATTATAAATGAGACATTGAGAATCTACCCACCAATTGCAACTCTCTCTCGAATAATCCACACAAATACAAATTTGAAGCAACTAACTCTACTCAGTGGAATGGAGATAAGTATGCCATTGAGCATGGTGCATAGAGATCGTGAACTATGGGGAGATGATGCATCTGAATTCAATCCGAATCGATTTTCAGAAGGAGTGTTAAGTGCATCGAAAGTTCCGGGATCTTTTTTCCCTGTTGGTGGTGGACCTCGAATTTGTGTTGGAAAAAATTATGCATTGATAGAGTCTAAGCTTGCTTTGACAAAGATTCTTCAACGCTTCTCATTTGAGCTCTCCCCATCTTATGTTCATGCACCAATATATGAATTGGCATTGGTGCCTCAATATGGTGCACAACTTATTTCGCACAAGATCTAGGTTATCTTAATGCTATGCTACGAAAATCATTCTCTATATCTTTAATCAATATTTTGAATTGTAATAAATTTTACAATGGCTATGTTCAACTATACTTTGTATGATTTTGATGAACTAGTTGAAAAAGCCGCTCAAGCAGTACTTCCGGCTAAGGTTTAACTTCTTGTTAGTTTGCTCTTATAGTTACATTTGCTTTAAATTGGTTTGATGTTTTTGTTTTTGATTTTTTATTTTTTATTTTTTATTTTTTATTTTATTTTTTTTTTTTTAACATGAGAAATGGTTTGATGTAGCATGTCATCGTTTGTGCTACCTTGGGTCTCTTGAGTCTTGAGAATACGGAACAATTAGGGAAATTTAAATGGAAAATTATTTCAACCCTTCCATCCCAACACTCCCCTTTTTTGGCCATCTCACAATACTTGACACATTACCAATTTTGGAAAGGGACCACCATTATAAAATTTATGGGCCCACTGCTTGCCCCACTTAGTTTTTTAGCAATAAAAAAATCCAAAAGAGCACATCTTTCTACAGTAAACAAATACTTCCTCCGTTTTTTATTATTGCATCATAGGGGTTGGGTACAAATATTTTGGTAGTGGAAAAAGTAAGAGAGAGAAAGGTAAAAATACAAAATTGCCCATGTGACATATTGATAAACTAAAAAGTAAGTGTGAAAAAGTAAGGGTATGTTGGCATAGGGAATATTTCAAGCCATTAACCCCCAGCTTGAACCCCACTGTGATCATACACTTAAGCATGGTGGCGTCCAAAGGGAAGGAAGCTAGAGCAAAAGAGTCGCCAACAAGTTTTAGGAACTTGTAAACCGTTCACAAGGTGAAGATTACACCCCTTAACGATCCATGAGATCGTCAACTCCAAAAGGTCTTGAACCAAATAGGGTTCGGGGATGAAGGTACAAATCCAACCTAAAAGAAATTGAACCTACCCTAAATAGGCCTCTACTTTATTCTTCTCGTATTCATGTGCGCTTTCTGACTAACATGCAATCAACAGATTAACCCTAAACCTGTTTATCTATGTTGGTTGAACTTAATGCACAAGCAAAACTATTATTGGCGATTACTTGAATTATAATCATATTAGCCTAAACAAGATTATTAATTATATTATTAAGCGTGATTACAAGTACAAATTCCCTTTAGGCATGCATAAAAGGCGTGATCAAGCAATAACAATAATAATCATCAAGCAACATAATAATCACGATAATCATAACAATTATAATCATGTTAATAATAAAGGTTAAATATAATAGCAAGATCCTAGACATGATACTAACAAGATTAATAACAAACCCTAGAATGTCACTAAGCATTAAAGATCAAAGCTTTAGCCCTAACATGATACTAACATGATATTAGAAAAGAGAATAGGAAGCATCCTAGAAATCATAATTGATATAAGCAAATCACCCTAAATATCATACTAAGGAAAGCATCCTAACATGATACTAGGAACTAAAATAACAATCTTAACATGATTTCTATATCATAATATCAATTAAACAATTAAAGTACTTACTTGGATGCCTCGTATCTCTTTCTAATAACAAAATACACGCGTTAGTAACTTCATGGAAAATATAAAATCAAACAATTAAATCAAATAATTGAAAGAGAGATTTGGGACCAAACCCTCAGAAATTATAACCTTTCACGTCTAGGGCGAAGGCAACTTCGAACTTGGCTAGGTGTGTCTAGATCTCGTGAATGCGGAATTTTGTAAGAGCTAGAGAGATGAGAGCATAGAGAGAAAGAGAGAGATTGTTGTAGAAGATGATGAGAATTGGTGAATAAAAACGGAGGTTTAGGACCCTATTTATAAGAAAATAGTCCGGAAATAAGTGGAATTTGATAAGGAATAAAACTCCACGCTGTCGCTGCAAAACCGACCTTGTCGCCAGGCGACAAGGCTTGTCGCGTGACGACAGGCCTGAATTTCTACGCGCTTTCAACACGGAGTTCACATATGAATCAAAATTGATTTGTAAAGTCCGTATGAAACTGAAATCGTATCTTTCATAAAATAATATTTTATTCCAAATAAAACTTTATCAAAATATAATTATTAATTCTAATTCTATTAGGACTAAAGAGAACCTTCTAGAGAATTCTAAAAGACTATAATCAATTCTAATAACTTTAGGAATAATAATTAACATTGGGCCCTCCCCTAGATCATTAGGCCGCAAGTAAAAATCAAACCGGGCCCAGTTTAGTATTTTGGCCATAACTTCCTTATTATTCATCAGAATTGGGCTTATAATATATCGTTGGAAAGCTCTTTGCAAGCCCCATCCAACTACAATATTATTGAACCCTTGCCGTGGACCAAACTAAACTAGATTGGCTGTTTTTCATAAAATAGAGTTGTTTTCGAAAACAGAAAGAAAGAATTTTAATAAAAACCAACCGCAACACTTGACTTTTCACACTATCACCTCATTCGATAATCATTCGACGCAAAAGGTATTCATCACTGGGTTTGGTTTTGGGGAGACACATTGGGGCGTCTACAGAAGCCCCCACTTTGACTGAGTTTGGAGAAACGCAAGTTTCAAAAACGAAAGTCAAAGTAGCGATAGGGATGGAGAATGATTCAGAACGTTCTGCAATCCTAAATCATTCTTGTAACACCGATACCTGCAAACTAGCGTTAGTTAAAACAGATAAAAGAGTTAAGAAACGTGTATCTTGCACCGTCGAGCACACGTCTCTGAAGTAACCAGTTTGTTGCATTTGTTGAAGACCGCTCTGCTTGTAGCTACCTCCTACTTCATCGAAGATGACTCTGCTTGTAGTCATTCTCCTCTGCTTGTGACCATCTTCCACATCCTAGGGAACGTCGTCTATCATTGCTGCTACATCTCGAGCTTTTTTCTTGAATCATAGTGACAACCTTCCCAATCATTGCAAAAGCCGTCGAAGACCGCCTCATCACGAACCACTCTTCTCAAATCTTGGAAACAACCTCCACAATCTTAGCGAACGCTGTTGAAGACCGCCCATCTCGTGCTATCTTCTCAAATCTTGGTGACAACCTCCACAATCTTAGCGAACGCTATCGAAGACCGCCCATCTCGTGCTATCTTCTCAAATCTTGGTGACAACCTCCACAATCTTAGCGAACGCTGTCGAAAACCGCCCATCTCGTGCTATCTTCTCAAATCTTGGTGACAACCTCCACAATCTTAGCGAACGCTGTCGAAGACCGCCTATCTCGTGCTATCTTCTCAAATCTTGGTGACAACCTCCACAATCTTAGCGAATGCTGTCGAAGACCGCCCATCTCGTGCTATCTTCTCAAATCTTTTGTAAATTAAAGCTCCTCATCTCTAATTTACTGATCTATGTAACTCCTCTCATCTTGGAAGAATCTCATGTGTCATATTCGCGGTTTTTCGAAAAAATCCGGGAATGTTCTTGCTTGCTGGGATGCTCCTGCATTTATATTTGACTATAGGACTTTGATTATCTTTCTTTAGGGTTGACCTAAGACTTAGTGTTGTTTGACTCATTGACTTGACACGACTCAAGGCATAAACTTGACTCGCTGTGATTGACTCGAGGTTGACTCGACTCGAAGTGAAATGACACGTGTGACTCATGAACCATGTGTGCATAGTGTTAACTCATGAAGCTTGATATGTACATGACTCAAAATGCAGAAAAATAAAAATTTCCGTCATTTTTGTGGAGGGTACCGACTTTCTCCCGAAAAAGAAAGACGCAGAAAAGGAAGAAGTTTTTGATGGTGCATGTTGAGTGAGCTTAGTCAAACGTTGTTTGATACTATGTCTCAAGGTGCAAGGATTAACTCATCCTAGGCTATCTCAATTGTTGACTCAATGATGAAAGTATTTGGGTAACTTAGGCACGGAGGCTAAGTACTTCATACTTTGTGATGCAATGATGAGTGATGAGTGATTTTGACATGACAAGGCATGCTTCAGCGTTGTGTTAAGATTTCATGACAAAGGGTTCCTAAAGGGAAAGACTATTTGGTCATGTATCTGTATAGTGTGTGAAAGTGACACTAAAGTTAGGCCGTAAGGGCTAAGTGCGTGGAAAAATATTGAAAAGAGTCCAATGGTGGTGACTCTTAAGCTGGATAAGCTAATGATGTAAGGATCAAGCCCCCAAGTCTAGCTCTAAGTAGATAGGGATGAGCATAGGAGATCCCTTGATATGATCATGCATGTTTATTACGGCCGTACCTCGATGTGAGGTTGCCTACGTATCCGTTAGGAATCAGGCCGAACGTAGCTCTAGTCAAACCTCGCACAAGTGTGTGTATACCTCAAAGAGGTCTTTTGAGGGTTGTAACGTGGTTAGGCTAAAGGTTGAAGAAGAAAGGGATAAAGGCTCAAGACCCTAAATAAGCCCCCAAGGTGTCCAACCTTGCTTTTGAATCTTTGTATTTGTATGCTTGAGTGTTTTAACTCTTTATATTTTGCTCTCTCTTTTTCCTTTATCATTTTTCAAATTCAAATCTCTTTTTTAAAAGCGTGGGCAATCCCGATCATGCGGTCTATCACTCACTTAACATTCATGTTTCTCAGACACGGTACCGAGCACTCAATAAGAAACGCAATCTGAGACGTGTTCATATCAAAGACATTGGAACACTTGCCCTTTTGTACACTTTTATCATTTTTGCTTATTGAATTTTTGAGTTTTATGTAAAATCACTCAAGTTTTCGTTCTTTGAAAATTGCATAAGTTGCACACCATCCCATCCCAAGGTTAGGTAGATATGGGTTGAAAAATGACAGGTTTGTCGTTAGACGAGGCTCAAAGTGGTTTATCAAAAAAGGATTGCATATTTTTTAAAGGGTGAAAGGTGATATGATGTGGCTAGAAGGGGTGCCTCAAATCATTGGTATACCTTGTGCTTAGTTCGACGTTTTTTTTTTTTTTTTTTAATGAATGCAATGCAATGTAATGATCACATGAAAGGAAACAAATGCTCATTTTATTAAAGGGAGAAAAGAAACATACAAAATAAAAAAAATCTAAGGAAGAAGGTGCCTATTACTAGACTTATTGGGGAAAGGGAAAATGAAAAAGAAATAGAAAAAGAGGTCATGAAATCTTGTCGTTGAAGCTCGCCTCTTGTCTTGTATCGTTCGCTTTATCATCACTCGCTCTTCTTGCTGGCTGGAGGTATGGGAAGCTTGTTATTATCAATCAAGTATTGGATGGCCTCTTTTAGCTTTCAATAGCTCTCAGTAGCATGACCCCTACCTTGATGGTACTTGCAATGTGAATCGGGGTTCCAACTAGGCAATCTTTTTTCGAGCGCGGGATCTTGAATAGGTCCAATGAGAGTAATGAGTCCCTTGGCATGGAGTCGGTCGAAAGCAGCATCATAGCTCATCCCAATGGGGGTGAAGTCTTTCCTTAGTTGTTTCTTAGATCTTTGGTTATCCATGGCTAAGACTTCACTGAGATCAAAGGTACTAACATTGTTACTAGAGTGGGCGTTTTCGGAAGAAGAAAGATTGTCGTTCTTCTTTCCTTTCCAGCCACTGTGGTTACTATTGTTAGCAGCTTTTTGTTTTTGCGAGGTCATCTTCGATCTCGATGCCTATGTCATAGACGACCTTGAAAGTATTCAAGTTGTGTTGATATTTTAAGTGCTTTGAATACTTTTCTTGTAAATTTTTGATGAACATCCTCACGGACTCTTTCTCATTAAGCACCTCAACCATCTTTGCAGAAGTTTCCCTCCACTTATTAAGGAAAGAAGTAAAGCCTTCATTCTCTTTCTGCTTAAGTATTTCAAGTTCCCTATGATCAGTTTCAACTTGAATATTGCATTTGTATCTATCAATGAAAGCGTTTACAATTGACTCCCAACTAGAGGTTTTCTCTTCATCAAGAGAAAAATACCATTGCTGACAAACGGTTTCTAAAGATAGAGAAAACACAGAATGAAAAGCTTTCTTGTCTATTCCCTTAATATTCATTACAGTTTCAAAAGCTCTTAAATAAAAATAAGGGTTATCCATTGCCTTGAATTTCGGGATGTCGTTGGCATTGAACTTCTGCGGAAGAAGATCCTTGTCCACCGAGACCCCTTGTGAGCTAATGCCCTGCAATCTATAGTCATCAGACAATTTGCTCAAATTTTCCTGGATGAGCTCCATTTACTGTTGTCTCACAGGGTCATTGATTTGGAGAGTCAGATTCTTCAACATTTCAGCAATGTTAGCCACTTGTCCCTTGAGTTCGTTGACTTCTTCCTGACTTGCCATTATCTTCTTAGCTTTCCTTTTTCGATCGATTGGCTTATCAAAAAGTTGAATTTGAATAAAGGTGTTGTCTTTGATTAATCGTCCTTCTCTCCTTGACCAAGTACTGTGGAAAGGGAAATTAGGGGATATTCATTGTTAATTATTCGACTTAACTCTATTCAACATGCAATAGATGGAAGAAGGTAGGAATAATGAATATTGTGATATGGGGAAAGCATGTAGAAAATGGAAAGATGATGTAGATGGAGAGATATGAAAAAATTAGGAATAGAATGTACCCCCAATTCAAATGACGGAAAAAACCGACTCATGCATGAACCTAAGACATGGTCATGGTGACATATACAAAGTGAGTGCTAACACTAGTGAGTGTACATGACATGCTTTGACTCTTGTGTATGACCATGGGACTAAGTGTCTAGACTCAATTAAGGACTTAGACATGGCTAAAGCCATTAACAAATTGGTTAAACTGATTAGCAGATTGTTTAATTAGACTCATCGTGATGACTTGAGTAAGAAATTGGATTGTCGCCGGAACAACAGAACTGTCGCCAAATATTAAAGCTTGTCGCCAGACGACAAATCTGTCGCCAGGCAATAGGCAGTAAACTCTGGCGCCACAGCCCAAACTCCTGGGCCATTGCTGGAACATTAATGTGGGACTATTTCCAGTAAGCTTACTTTAAGGGGACATGCCTAAAGTCGTACTAAGTCAGATTAATTACTTTATTAGTCTTTAATTAGTCAAATTAATTCATTCATTCATTAATTAGACAAAGTCCTTTTTAGTCATTAATTGGTTTATTCAGACTTAAACACAAGTCAAACAAACGGTTAGCACATATAAGGTATGCACAAGCAAAGAATGCACAAATAGTCAAGTAGTAACAACATGATGCAATGAGTTTGCAACCTAACCATGGCTCTAGTTCTCTAAAGTTCAAGGATATGGGTTAGTCAAAAAGGGTCCATGGTTATGACTCCGGATACACCGCGCGGAAGCCTTACTTTTGGAAGGGTTGGCGCGAGTGGATGGGACCCCGCGAGTTAAACTCGCTTCCATGGTTTGGTGGATTCACAAACTCGGATGTACCCGTCGTTGCCAGGAGCGTTCGATTGGGTAGATGGAGCGTGAACCCCCAGTGGGTTATGTCCATATGTAGAACACATATAGGTTTTAGAAAAGTGAGAAAAACTCAATCAGGAAGTAGAATCGAGCCAACAGTGCTAGAAATGGTCAAAACAAGAAGGCAGAGTTCTGGCTCGGTATTGGAAGAACTTGGCGCCAGACTACAGGGACTGTCGCCGGAAAATTACCCCTGTAGCCAAGCGACAGAACTGTCGCCAGGCGACTGAAGCACTTTACAGGCGACAAGCCCTGTTTTCTAGGCGCTAGTTCCTACATGCCTCAGCAGGTATCTACGTTCTTAGAATTTTCCAGATTTCGCAGCGTTATTTCAATTCTAGTTGTGAAAGATATTTCTCAAATTTCCTATGTGTAAAAATCCTATGTTTTTTACTCATTTCGGATGGTCTATCCAATGAGGACCTTTTTTATGCATATGACAATAATGCTAATCAAAATTACGCACATGAAATACTTAGAACTTTTCGAGTCTCATCCACTCATTCTAAATAATTGCCGAAATAAATTTCAGGAATTAAATTAGAAATCCTCCCCAGCGGAGTCGCCAAAAACTATAGGGAATATTTCAAGCCATTAACCCCAAGCTTGAACCCCACTGTGATCAAACACTTAAGCATGGTGGCGTCCAAAGGGAAGGAAGCTAGAGCAAAAGAGTCGCCAACAAGTTTTAGGAACTTGTAAACCGTTAACAAGGTGAAGATTACACCCCTTAACGATCCATGAGATCGTCAACTCCAAAAGGTCTTGAACCAAATAGGGTTCGGGGATGAAGGTATAAATCCAACCTAAAAGAGATTGAACCTGCCCTAAATACGCCTCTACTTTATTCTTCTCGTATTCATGTGCGCTTTCTGACTAACATGCAATCAACAGATTAACCCTAAACCTGTTTATCTATGTTGGTTGAACTTAATGCACAAGCAAAACTATTATTGGCGATTACTTGAATTATAATCATATTAGCCTAAACAAGATTATTAATTATATTATTAAGCGTGATTACAAGTACAAATTTCCTTTAGGCATGCATAAAAGGCGTGATCAAGCAATAACAATAATAATCATCAAGCAACATAATAATCACGATAATCATAACAATTATAATCATGTTAATAATAAAGCTTAAATATAATAGCAAGATCCTAGGCATGATACTAACAAGATTAATAACAAACCCTAGCATGTCACTAAGCATTAAAGATCAAAACTTTAGCCCTAACATGATACTAACATGATATTAGAAAAGAGAATAGGAAGCATCCTAGAAATCCTAATTGATATAAGCAAATCACCCTAAATATCATACTAAGGAAAGCATCCTAACATGATACTAGGAACCAAAATAACAATCTTAACATGATTTCTATATCATAATATCAATTAAACAATTAAAGTACTTACTTGGATGCCTCGTATCTCTTTCTAATAACAAAATACACGCGTTAGTAACTTCATGGAAAAGATAAAATCAAACAATTAAATCAAATAATTGAAAGAGATATCTGGGACCAAACCCTCAGAAATTATAACCTTTCACGTCTAGGGCGAAGGCAACTTCGAACTTGGCTAGGTGTGTCTAGATCTTGTGAATGCGGAATTTTGTAAGAGCTAGAGAGATGAGAGCATAGAGAGAAAGAGAGAGATTGTTGTAGAAGATGATGAGAATTGGTGAATAAAAACAGAGGTTTAGGACCCTATTTATAAGAAAACAGTCCGGAAATAAGTGGAATTTGATATGGAATAAAACTCCACGCTGTTGCTGCAAAACCGACCTTGTCGCCAGGCGACAGGGTCTGTCGCGTGGCGACAGCCTAGATTTCTGCGCGATTTCAACACGGAGTCCACATATGAATAAAAATCGATTTGTAAAGTCCGTATGAAAACTGAAATCGTATCTTTCATAAAATAATATTTTATTCCAAATAAAACTTTATCAAAATATAAATTATTAATTCTAATTCTATTAGGATTAAAGAGAACCTTCTAGAGAATTCTAAAAGACTATAATCAATTCTAATAACTTTAGGAATAATAATTAACATTGGGCCCTCCCCTACGTCATTGGGCCGCAAGTAAAGATCAAACCGGACCCAATTTAGTATTTTGGCCATAACTTCCTTATTATTCATCGGAATTGGGCTTATAATATATCGTTGGAAAGCTCTTTGCAAGCCCCATCCAACTACACTATTATTGGACCCTTGTCGTGGACCAAACTAAACTGGATTGGCTGTTTTTCATAAAATAGAGTTGTTTTCGAAAACAGAAAGAAAGAATTTTAATAAAAACCAACCGCAACACTTGACTTTTCACACTTTCACCTCATTCGATAATCATTCGACGCAAAAGGTATTCATCACTGGGTTTGGTTTTGGGGAGACACATTTGGGCGTCTACAGTTGGGTATTTGTAGTGTGAACACAAATAATTTTTTTCCTAAAGAGGAAATGGTGCAATATTTGTAAAACTTCCTAAGAAGGCAAGTGGTGCAATAATAAAAAAACGGAAGAAGCATATTAAAAGAACCCACTTAGATTTTTATTAAACTACGTGCTCTCTTTAACGACCCAAGTATTGTGGGACAAAGGGAATACCTAAAAACTACTCAAAAACTAGTGTCAAAAACGCCCTTAGTACGCCATCATAGCTTTACACCATCCACTAGGTACAATGCGGCTATGCCCACCTTTAAGTATTCCTTTAGTTGATAAATCCAAAAGTGTTCATGAGCGGATCTATTCATGTGCACAATGGTGCACATGACTCACAAGTAAAAAAAAAATTACTACCTCCGTTACATATTAGTTACAACTTTTTCCATTTAGGGGTGCTACCTATTAGTTGCAACTTTCTATTTCTTTCTTTTTTTGGTAAATTTTTTCATATAAAATTACTACTTTACCCTTACTTAAAAAATCATAATCTCAATTACCTATTATAATCTGCTCACGTTAACCATTAACCCAACATCATTAAATTAATGATTCTCAACAAATTAATTATTCACCAACCAACTTCATTCAATGAATCTAACCAATTCAATGCTATTTTCCAGATTTGGTGAAATTTCAATACCGCAGTTCATCTGGGTTCTTCATCCATGAGTGGTTCTTCTTCTTCCATGAGTTTCTCTTTCCTTCTTCCATGAATTTCTTTCTCCTACCTCAATCTAACATCTAACCCACGAATTCCTCATAATCGCACTCTGAACTAACCCATGAAATTCATCACAATCGCTCTCAAACCCACGAAATCCTCACAAAACCCATGAGTTCGTCATGAAATTCCCCACAATCGCTCTTAGACCCACGAAATCCTCACAAAACCCATGAGTTCGTCACGGAATCTTCTCAAAACCTCTCAAAATCCTCAGATCTACACTTAAATATGGTTTCTGGGTGATTTCTAGGTTGTTCAATGTGCGTGAGGGTGGTTTCTAAGTTGTTAGAAGTTGCGTGTGGGTGGTTTCTGGGTGGTTTCGGCTGAGAGGAGATGGTTTTAGGCTGTTGGGCGACGATGGCGGGGTGGCTGTTGTTGGTCGACGGTTGCGGGGTGGCTGTTGTTGGTGGTGGTCAATTTTTTAATTACCTTCACTTTCTCTCTCCTACCCTTAATTATCTATTGTTTGATTCATTAATCAACTATTATGAAATTTTGTCTTAAAATCCGTGCCAAGGTAAAAGTTGCAACTAATATGTAACGGAGGTAGTATGTGTTCTTTTTAAAAAAATATCAAAGAGACCGCTTATTACAAATAAGGGGTCTCTTTGCGTGCCTGTGTCACATCGACAGTGTTTTTTTTAAATATCAAAGACATCGGTTATTTAGATAACAGATCTCTTTGATGTTGCTATTCATGATTGTTCGCTGCTTTTTTTTCATTAAAATAACCGGTCTCTTAAGTTATCTCACTTTTTTTTGTATAATTTTTTGTTTTTTTTAATTTTTGTTTCTATTTTTTTTTTTTTTTTAATTTGTGCAACCAATTTTAATATGTACCTATAAAGCTTATCAATTAATTAAAAAATCATAAAGTTAATTTAATGTAATAGTTTTACAGTACCATTTGTTTGTAACAGGTTATTTGTATTACTTTCGACTTGTAAGATTGAATTTTTAAGTATCATTTTGTTGTAGTATGGATCTTTATTTGTGTCCTATTTTTGGATTGAAATCAATTTGGTAAAATGTAAATTTTTACATAATTTTTGGAATAAAATAAATTATGAACAAGATTTGGAAAAAAAAAAAAATTGTATCAATAATTGATGGTGACTTACCTTCTCGAAAATCCTGGATCCACCACTGAAAGTTTTGCTTCATTTCAAAAGTGAAGTTATCGACTTTCTTAAAGTCTCTTGTGCTATCAAAGATTCGAGGTTTGGGTGGTTTGATATTTCAACCTCTAACTCCAATAAGACCTCATGGGGCGCGCATCAAGGTTAGACATTTATATATTGTGCGCCTCATTTTACAACCCTAATACACAATCAAGATGCTTCACAACCTCATCAATTGTGGCTCCAATTCGCTCGATATGATTTTCTTGTCCGATCACAATTTCCTTAAGGTGGGGCTATTTTTCTTTCAATGAGGTCCATTTCTTTGACTTGACACCCAAGCTAGTTAAGTATATTTCCGAGTGATTCCATTTCAATTGACTCCCTTTCTATTGATCAATATGGTCTTTGATTGTCAGGGTTCAAGCCTGATGCTAGTGCCAATTTTCATGATTCGAGTGTTTTGAGAGTGGATCTATTGTGGTACGGAACAACACAAGCGAGATGTGCATCCAAAGGACACTCTTGTCTGTAAACACAAAAGTAGGAAGAAGTGTTGATTGACGCTTGTGACGACCATATAATAAAAGGCAAACATGCGATACAGGAAAATGAATATAAAAGAGAGAGAGATAATAACAATGATATAATTAGAACATAACTCAAACCTAACATGGCCTTACTTGAAGTCTTCCCACGTTAAATAAAAACCTTAAAACCTCTATCAACCTCTCAAGAATTAAGAGCGAACTAATTTGAACCCAAGCATATAAAAAACCAAATAAACCAAATAAGCCAAATTGACCCATTTCGACTTGATTCAATAAATTGGTAAGTCCTACTCTGCTATCAGTACTATGCATTAACCTAAAACCAACTCGACAACCTATATCGACACCTCTACGGTGAGCTCTACCGTCATGACAGCTCTACCGTCATGACGTTTCTTTAAATCCTATACAGTATACTCCATTCGTCCCATAATATAGTTCCTGTTTTCCTATTTTGAAGATCTAAAATGTTGTTCCTGTTTTTATTTTTGGATAGTAGTAAAGTATATTATACCCTCACTTTTTTAACTTTATTCATTGTAATTCCTAATTTACCCTTGATTTTTGCACATAATTTGTACTTTTTTACACTTTTCTCTCTAACTTTTATCTATGATTGTGCTTTTCAGTTTTATAAATGCACTTTATCTACTTTCTCCTCCTATTTCTTAAATACCGTGAAAAAACACAAACAAAAATTATATTATGGGACGAAGGAAGTACGTATTCCAATTTTTCCCTTGAAATATTTTCGACCAATTTCCCAAAACCAAAATTTATAAAGTGAAAAAAAAAAAAAAAAAAAAAACAAACAAACAAAAACCCCTCCAAACACGCGCCACCGAATCCCATATTCTCTCTCCTACCTTCATCTCCCCGACCCCAAAATCTCCCCTTTTTGAAATCAGACCCCAGATTGAATCACCCAAACCCAAATGACAACCTATGGCACCATACCCACTTCCAATTCACCCGACCCACCTCCATTAACAAACCTCCATTTCATCTCCCACGCCAAACACAAGATCCAATCTACCTACACCACCCATCGCCGTCCATGGAACCTCTTACTTTCTCTCTCCTCCCTCTCACTCCCCTCCTCCTTCAACGACGTCGTTCCCCGGATCAAAACCAACCTCTCCTTCTTCCGTATGAACTACGCCATCATCACCCTTCTCATCCTCTTCTGCTCTCTTCTCTGGCACCCTATCTCCCTCATCGTCTTCCTCTGCACCATGTCCGCTTGGCTGTTCCTCTACTTTCTCCGTGACACGCCGCTATTTGTTTTTGGATACATCGTTGATGATAAGATTGTGCTTGCGCTTCTTGCGGTCTTGACGGTGGTTTTTCTGCTGCTTACCGATGTCACGGCGAATATTGTTGTGGCGCTAAGTGTTGCGGTTGCTGTGATAGTGGTTCATGCCGCGGTGAGGAGGACGGATGATCTTCCGCTCACCGCGGCCGGGTTTGATGATGAGAGTGAAGCGCGTGGTGGGTTTAGTCGTGGTGTTAGTGGGTTGGGTGAACGGCTTCCTTTGAAGGATACGGCGTCGTCTTCGTTTTCGGCTCCCAATTGAAATTCTGGACTGTAGTCAGAAATTGGCAATACAGTATTTGTGAGTTCGTTCTTCACTTTTTTTATTTAATTTTATGTTGTTGTGGTTAAAATTTAGTGAATTAGTGATTTCTGTTTAAATTATTTCAGGGAAATAGGTAAGTGTATTGTCAATTCATGTAATTTTTTAAGTTTAATTTCCGTGTTCGGCATGATCATAGGTTGATGTATTTTTTTTTTTATTTTTTTTTTGGTATATGTAGTTTAGAAATTTGTATGGTCTTATGATTTGATTAAGTTTAAATTTTCAATGCTAATCTCAGGCCTGTTCTCGTACAATTATTTTCGGTTCAGTTGAGTTCAGCTCAACTCAGCTCAGCTCAGCTCTAATAAGTTAAGTTAAGTTCAGTTCAGATCTAATAAGTTAAGTTCAGCTCATTTCAGCTCCTAATTTCCTTCTCTTATAAAATATTCATTTCAGTTCAGCTCTAATAAGTTCAGCTCAGCTCAATTCAGTCAATAAGAACAGGCCCTCATTGAACATTTTCTTTGTTACTCCGTATTTTTTACTTTTGTTCAAATTTTCATGTTGATTAATTTCCATTTTGTAAGCAAATGTTTTTCTACTTGTGTAAACTCTCTTGTACCATGGTGTGAGGTCTTGTTATTCACTTATTTGTTCAGATCATTTTTCTTGTTACTCGTACTACAGTACTATGTTATGATAAGAACATATATGATGAGGAACTGTTATCGAATCTTTGAAATAAGTGTTTTATTCAATCTCGATTATCCTCAATTAGAAGGAGGAACTACTTACGCTTATTGAATCTTCGAAATAACAGCATTATATCCAATCATGATTGTTTTTATTCCAAAAGTAAAAGTGAGGAAAATCTCAAACACCCGCTTAATAATATGAATGGATTATGATTCGCTACTAACACGCCCTCTCTTTAAGTTTTCTGTGAAAAGAAGTGAACATAACGTCGTATTGGCTGTATGTTGAGAAACGACATCAATGGACAATTATTTGATCCCGGATATTGATTTATTACCGCTGTATAGAAAAATTGTTGCATTCAAATTTCAAACAGCGTCTAGCTTGTGTGTTACTGCTTCATTTACAAGATGACAATTCTCTGTTTTCCTAATTTTCAGCGATTTTGCACTTATTTAGTTGCTCAATTGATGAACTTCGGAGTATAAAGACAAGGAGATGATGCCACTTTGTTTAGATTGATAGGTTTTTTATTTTATGTCGATGAAATGGATATTGTTGGCGGCAAATGTGAATATATGTGTCATTTTGCATCATTTGAACATGGATGAACATGTAACAGATGTGTGTTGGACTTTTACTCTTGATGCCAATATTTCTATACTCCATTTGTGTCCAGATAAAAGTTTCATTTAGCTTGAACAAGTTTTTAGAAAGGTGAACAAGAAAAAAAACATTAGATATAGAGTAATGTGTTTGATTGATTACAGGTGAATATAAAAACTACTCAATATTTATTATTTAAAAATAATTAAAAATAAATAAATAAATAAAAATAAAAATAAAAGATTGTGGTGCTGAACTGCTAATAATAGAAGCTTTGATGTTCTATTATTCTGGAACAAGCTGGACTATCTTTACCTGGTTGTTTGCTTGCTGATGTCATTATTACTTTGTTAGTTAGATACTCATAGTATAAATGTATAATTGTGTTTGTTTTATTTCCCCACATTCCAGAACTCTTTGAATACAAAAGCTAGTGGAGGAAATTACAATCCCTATCAATTTGTTGTTGGTTTTGTTCACATTATTTGTTTTTTGAAACGTATAGTCATCCACAGAATCTTGGTTGTGACTGCCATAGTTTAAAAGTGGCAAAGTATTGGATTTACATATCTTAATCCTACATGTACTACAATTTTTATTTTTTCTCTGAGATGAAAGGAAAAATTGCTTATAACAATTTAATCTTTTGTCCTGTTCTTCTAAAATAATTCATCTTTGATGCCTATTTACTCATGATAACCCCAACCGGTCACCAACCTATTGTAAATGGTTACCAAT
The DNA here is from genome assembly GCF_948465745.1 of Chenopodium album. Lineage (NCBI taxonomy): Eukaryota > Viridiplantae > Streptophyta > Magnoliopsida > Caryophyllales > Amaranthaceae > Chenopodium > Chenopodium album. The sequence continues at coordinate 12,196,453 of NC_137847.1, forward strand.
CCACATGTTATGTAATTGGTTAACAATTTTTTCTTTTTTTATTTCCCGATTGGGTGGGAGTGGTTGTGGGGTGAGTAGGAGTGGTTTTCGGGTGGGTGGTAAGGTTGGTTGTGGTAGTTGAGGGTAAGGTTTTGTGGAGGCTGGGGTTTGTTATGGCTAGTGTTAAGGCAGCAACAACGAGCCTCATGAGGTGGTTGTGGTAAGGCGGTGCCAATGAGGGTGGTGAGTCTGGTGACATTGGTTGGACGGTTCTGGTGGGCAATGGTGGTTAGACTGTTGTGATAAGTTAACCTTGGTGTATTAAGTTAACATGTATTAAGCCTATTTTGACAGCTACTGAAATTATAAGAGAGATGAATTAACCTTGGCGTATAGGAAAGAAGAGCACCTTAATAGGTCCTATGCTCTTCAATAATATCACTTTAGTAAAAATCAGTAATTATATATAAATAAAAAAAATAATAAAAATAAAAAAAGTTGAATTAGTCATTCGATTTGGATTCGGTTTGGGGTATAAAAATAATCCAGAACGAATTACAATCCGAAATTTCGACCCATTACATTAAAACCATTTTCTTTTACAAAGTATGCCAATCGCTTATCCTCTTTCGTAGTATAAACTAAAATTAAAAAAACAAAACCATATATCTCATTTTTCAGTATCTCATTCTCTCACAAAGTCATGGCTCATCGCTCACACCAAATCTTCTCACCTTCTCCCTCATTTCACACTCCGATCTGCTTACCGGCCACCCTCATCGGCCACATCTTCTCCAGTTCACCCTCTTCTCTCCACTTCTTCAACTTTGTTAGTAGATACTAGAAGTGAATATATTTAACAAGAAAAGGTAAATAATTGCAGGAATTTTTTGGGTGAAATTCGGGTTTCAAGTTTGAATGTTGCGAAAGAAGGGAACAAATTTTGTTTCGGATTGGATTCTAATTAGAAAAACCAAATTAATTTGGTTTGGTTTGGATTTGACGGAATCTGAATTCATTTTGGATTCGATTTTGGCTATAATTTAAATTGCAAATCGAACTTTCATCCCTAAAAAAAATATGATTATGAATTAGCAAAAATAATTTAATTTCAATTCAGTAAATATAATTCAGTTCAGTAAATATTACTCATTTTGATAAAAATAAAACAAAGAGAACAAAGCCTTAGAAGCAACATAGATGAATTCCTTACCAATCCCTCCACTCTCCCTAATTAACTAGCTTGCTAAGGGATTGTTTAGTTCACCTTATTTTTGCTGATCTAGTCTGAGCTTATCTGATCTAGTTGTCAGATTTGACCAAATTTTGACCTTAAGTGTACGATGATCTAAAAGGAAAAAAATATATCAAGTGGGGTCTTGTTAGATTCGTAATAGTGTGTATATTATTATTATGTAATTTTCTTAATTTTATCATTAAGAAAATTAAAGATATTTAGCGATAAAAAACTACACATAAAACGATGATCTAATATGAATTTATTTTTCTAATCTGATATGAACTTATTTTTTTCTGAAATAATAAAAACTAGTTTAGTTCCCGTGCGATGCATGGTTTTAAACAAATACATTGTGAGATTTGTTTATAATGCGGAGAAAGAAAGTTTTCTACTCCGTTAATTTTTTGTATACATGGTAAGTAATTTTTACTGTAGCATATTACTTGTAAAAAAAATGAACAATTTTGAACATTGAAATACTAACATACTTTAAAAAAAAAAATAAAAAAAAGACTCCGTAGGGACAAAGGATAAAACATATGAAAGGTTTATTAGATAAAAAAATAAAGGTAAAAATTAAAAAAGAAAAAAAAAACTAAAACTAATGACATCACCAAAGCAAATTGGCGGGAAAATTTTTTATGTCAGAGTGACATGTGTACAATTTGGAGAAGGCATGATGTCAGTAACATTTTATTTTAGTATTAGTTAATAGATAAGTTGAACTAAACAAGGCTTCCAACTATAATTGGTCATATCTAAAAAAGCGGTGTTTGCGTGTTTGAAGGAGAAGATTTGAAAGAAGATGCAAGGGTGGAAAGAAAAGCTACTTTCACAAGACGGGAAGGAGGTTTTGATAGAGCTGTCAATTCGGGTAAACGGGTTGGGTTTGGGTCGGGTAAGTGTGGGTCGGGTCAACTCGAGTCGGGTTAATTCTAGTTAATGCCGTTACCTATGCGGTTCGGGTTGGGTCATGTTTGAGTCGGGTCATGCATCTTATCGGGTTTGGGTCGGGTTTAAGTTGGGTTAATAACAGGTTGTTGGGTTTCGATGAGTCCAACTCACCGCGGAAATAAAACCCAAGCCCAAGGAAAAACTCACAATTAATATAACCAAAAGACATACTCCCTTCGTGTTTTTTTAAGTGACACACTTTCCTTAAACGACCTTTTTTTTTAAGTGACACACTTCCTCTTTTAGAAATTCCTTACATTTTAATAATATATCTTAACCCCACTATCTCTTACTTTATCGTTTCTCACTCCTTTCATGGTCCCCACTTCCTCTCACATTCTTTTACTTTATCATTTCTCACTCCTGCAACCTACCCCACTAACATCTTATTTTATTAAAGTCAATAAAATCTCCTAAAACTATGTGTCGGTCAAAGTGTGTCACTTAAAAAAACACGGAGGGAGTAAATACCAAGATTAAAGAAAAGACTAAATTACCCTTGATACGTGCTTCCATCGACCAACGCAGCTCTTACTTGAGAAAGCTAAACCTCATAAGCGCAACGGCCTCCGACGATATCCACCCACAACACGACCCTGATCGGTCTCTTACTTGGAGGTTAGCCAAGTCGGACCAAAACACTACTCGAGTAATTAAGAATTTAAAGGTTTTCTCTCAAGTGGAGATGCCTTATTGAGTTCTTACTCAAGTGAGTTTCCCCAATTCCCAAGGGGGATATTTATAGGGAAACTCAAGTGAGAAATCCACTCTCCCATCAATGTGAGAGAGTTGGTAAAATCAATTTTCCCTTTTTATTTTTAAATCAAAAATAAAATTAAATAACCATTAACTAATTAATCAACAAATGGCATTCTAAGAGGAGATGTTAGGTAAGGACCACAAGGAGAGGGGGGGACCAATACTTGATCCCTAAGGCTCCCAAAAAACCGCCCCTCATTACTCTTAGCTCCAATGAGCGGTTGCCACGTGGCAGGCCAAGCCTTGGCACCCAAGCAGTCTTGCTAGCTGGGCGCACGCATTGTGCGGCAGTGCTGTTGCTTCAGCCCAACACGCCACGCATTGCTTGCGGGCTGCTGGCCGAGGGCACTGCGTGCCACACTACTAGCAATGCTAGCACTACTAGCTCGATGCTACTGCTGCCCGTACCTGCTAGCATGGCTTGCTAGCCATGCGCTAGCAGTGGTGCGCTAACATGTTGCAGCACCAACCAGCCAGCCTAGGCTCGATTTGGTGTGCATGCTAGACACCTTGCTATACCAAGTGCCCCTAGTACTCGGTTTGGTCAGGGCATTCCGATGATAGGGGTATTTTGGTAACTTGTTGATTAATTATTGATTTTACCGTCTCGTCTTTTATTAATTCGACTCGACTTGCGACGCTCGGTTTCTAGCTCCATTTCCGACTGCTAAATTCATATTACTCGAGAGACTCATTAATTCCTTCCGAATTAATTCATCGTGTCGGGTCGTTAGTTGCTTGGTGTGACCCGAATGGTTCAGTCAAGATTAAGTTGTAATATTAATTATACATTAATATTACTGATCGGAAGCAGCCTCCACCTAGGCATTCCGATCACTTGACCTTACTGAATAATTAGCTTTCTAATAACTCCGAACCCTCTATCGGAATAATACACTTGTTTGAAGGACACCATTCCTTTCAATCTCCCACTTGTCCGGACAAGTGTGCTTTTAGTGTATAGCCTTTTTCCTATGTCACTTAATATCTCTTCATGAAATATAAGGTAAGATTATTCGTCATCCCTATTACGTCCAGAAGTGTTTCTCAAAATCCGAGTTTGACTGTCAACAAACAGATGATTTCTAAAGTCCATCCGAGCACGACCATGCATTTTCACAGTCTCGCTATTCGAGAGGCCTTGTAAACAACAAAGACATGTTCCCTATTGTTAGTAGGGGGACATTACCAGTCTTGTAATGTCAGCTTCTCTTACTAAGAGGATCTAGCCGTCCGAGTGTTGCCGTAATAATCTACATGTACGGATGACGTTTGACTAACATCAAAACGGACTATTTCTCAAACAAGAGAACTCACAATACTCATGGTCGAGGAAAGAGATTCCGATAGCCATAATGAGAAGTATACTTATGACGATTTTTAAATCTCTTAAAGTATTCTCATAGGTCGATCCATTATGCTTCTAAACCAACATCTGTGCAAATGATTTATGACAATTATGTCCTTGTAGCACAAGAAACGGTGCTATAAATCAAACTACACACTAATCTCAAGTGGTCATTAATCGTCCATCATTTAAATGACCTTGATTAGGGATAATTTTCGATTATAATATTCAATGTTTACTTAATAGGTGTTTCTTTATCCAAGACTGGTCTTGATACCCTATTTTGAATATTCTCAAAATCGAATGGAATAAACATTTAATTCTAAACCACAATTAAATAGAAACAGAGTGATAAAATTGCATGAAATTAAATTACTCCAAAACCTGAATGATTCATCTTAGTGTCTTGCATTAAAATGTTTAAAAATTAATTAAAACACTAAACAGGGAAATCAAAGCCAATCTCCAACTTGCCTAATTCTCATTGCCTCAACTTGCTTGTTGTGCTTCACTTGAGGCAGAGGTTTAGTAAGTGGATCGACTACATTGTCGTCTATTCTAACTTTACAAATTCTGATTTCACCATCTGATTTCCATTTCCCTTATTGTGTGAAATCGTCGCTTCACATGTTTGACCTTCTGATGTTCCCTTAGCTCTCTGGCCTGAGCAATAGCTCTATTGTTGTCACAATAGAGGGCTATTGGACCCTTCATGGAGGGTACAAAATCAAGTTCACCAACGAACTTACGAATCCAAACTGCCTCCTTAGCCGATTCAGCAGCTGCCAAATATTCGACTTCAGTTGTAGAATCTGCAGTTGTGCTCTACTTAACACTCTTCCAACTAAACGCTCCTCCATTTAGACATAACACATATCCAGACTGTGATTTGAAATCGTCTTTGTCTGTTTGGAAGCTTGTGTCGGTATAACCTTGAACAACTAATTTTTCTGAGCCACCATATATCAGGAATTTATTATTGTTCCTTTTCAAGTACTTTAGGGTATTCTTGGCCGCAGTCCGATGCGCCTCTCCTGGGTCTTATTGGTATCGACTCGTAGCACTCAAGGCATAAGATACATCTGGCCTAGTACATATCATAGCATACATGATCGATCCAATAAGCAAAGCATATGGAATCTGATTCATCCTTTCTCGCTCATCAGGTGTGTTTGGACACTTCTTCTTGCTTAAGGTTATGCCATGTGACATGGGTAGGTCACCTCTTTTGGCCTCCTGCATACTGAATCTTGTCGTATCGATATAAGTACTTTGGCTTAATCCAATCATCCTATGAGATCTATCCCTATAGATTTTGACGCCCAATATGTATTGAGCCTCTCCCAAGTCTTTCATAGAAAAACATTTTCCAAGCCAGGCCTTTACAGACTCTAGCATCGGAATGCTATTTCCAATGAGCAATATGTCATCGATATATAAGACTAAGAAGGCGATGTCACTCCCACTAACCTTCTTGTAAACACAAGATTCATCTGAATTCTTAATAAAACCAAACTTACTGATGGCTTCATCGAATCGCAGATTCCAACTTCTGCTAGCTTGCTTTAGCTCATAAATGGACTTTTTTAAGTTTACACACTTTCCCATCGTTATTTTGGTCGACAAAACCTTCAGGCTGTTTCAGATACACAGTTTCTTCCAAAATCCATTGAATAAGGCGGTTTTGACGTTCATCTGCCATATTTCACAGTTGTAATATGCAGCAATCAATGGAATGATCCGAACGGATTTAAGCATTGCAACCGGAGAAAAGGTTTCATCGTAATCAATACCATGATTTTCCTGTAACCTTTTTCTACCAGTTTAGCTTTGTAAATGAATACATTTCCATCTTTATCGGTTTTCAATTTGAAAATCCACTTACATCCAATAGGTGTGTAACCTTCGGGTAAGTCAACCAAATCCCAAACTTGATTTTCAAACGTGGAATCCATTTCATATCTCATGGCCTCTTGCCATTTAGCAGAGTCGGTGTTCGCCATCACTTGTTTGTAGGTTGTCGGTTCGTCTCCATCCACTATCAGGATGTCCTGATTCTCAGTTAATACAACACCAAGATACCTATCAGGTTGAGACCTTGGCCTCTGCGACCTACGTAGGGTAACGAACTAAGCATTTGCATTGTCGGTTTGACTTTGCACATTTTGACCAGCGTCAACAGATGCTGTTTGAGCACTTTGACTATCAATCTGATTTTGTTGCTCGTCCTCTCAAACTTCATCGAATTCGATTTTCCTCCCATTTGTCATTTTGGAAAGGTGTTCCTTCTCCAAAAAGACACCATGACGAGCAACAAACACTTTGTTCTCGGATATGTTGTAGAATTAATACCCTTTGGTTTCTTTTGGGTAGCCCACAAAGAAAACCTTGTCAGATTTGGGGTGAAGTTTGTCATAAATTAATTTCTTGACATATGATTCGCATCCCCATATCTTAGAAAAAGGCAACCTTGCATGTTTCTTCGTCTATAGCTCGTATGGAGTTTTTTCTACAATTTTTGATAGAGCACGATTCAGTGTTAATGCCGCAGTTAGAAGTGTGCGTCTTCAGAAAGAGATAGGAAGATCACTAAGACCCATTGTTGATCGTACCATGTCTAGCAAGGTTCGATTTCTCCTTTCGGATACTCCGTTCCATTGTGGAGTTCCTGGAGGTGTCAATTCTGAAAGTATACCCTTTACTTTCAAATGGTCATCGAATTCTTGGCTCAAGTATTCACCACCTCGATCCGATCGAAGGGCTTTGATTTTCTTGCCAAGCTGATTTTCAACTTCACTCTGAAATTCTTTGAACTTTTCAAACGATTCAGATTTGTGCGACATAAGGTAGACATATCCATATCTACTATAGTCGTCTGTGAAGGTGATAAAATATCAATGACCGTTCCTTATGGTTGTGCTCATTGGTCCACATACATCGGTGTGTATTAGGCCTAACAAATCACCTACCGTTTCTCCCAACTTGGAGAATGGTTGCTTTATCATCCTGCCTAATAAACATCATTCGCAATTCTCAAATGATTGTAAATCGAATGAGTCAAGGACACCTTCCTGTACTAATTTCTTGATGCGTTTGATGTTAATGTGGCCAAGACGACAATGCCACAATTATGTCTCATTTGACTCAATGGTCTTAGATTTCTTGGTGGTATCATTAATATTATAAACTTGTTTGTCTAACGAAAGCACATAAAGACCATTTTCAGAATGTGCAATACCATATAAAACATTATCGAGATAAAACGAACATTCATTGTCCTTTACTCGAAATTCAAAACCTTTAGCGTCCAAAGCTGAAATTGAAATAATGTTTTTGGTAATGTTGGGAACATAATAACAGTTTTCAAGTTCCAAAACTAGCCCCGAGGGCAAAGACAAACTTAGAGTTCCTACGGATACGGCCGCAATTCTGGCTCCATTGCCGACCCGGAGTTCAACCTCTCCCTTCGCTAGCCTCCTAGTGTTCCTTAGTCCCTGAGAATTGGAAAAAAGGTGTGAGCCACATTCGGTATCTAATACCCATGATGCTGAGGTAATGAAGTTTAAGTCTATAACGAATATACCTGATCCAGAAGCAACGGTTCCGTTCTTCTTATCTTCCTTGAATTTGAGGCAATCTCTCTTCCAATGTCCCTTCTTCTTGTAATAGAAGCATTCGGAATCAGATTTAGAAAATGCTACCTTCTTATCCTTGTTATCTTTGGTAGCTTTTAGCTTAGGCGGAAAGGTCTTCTTACCCTTCCCCTTGAAGCCTTTCTTCTTCTTGCCTGAGTGCTTGAACAACTTGCCCTTCTTTATCATGAGCATATCATGCTTCCCCTCATCCTTGAGCATTTGCTCGGCTTGCTTCAACATACCATGAAGCTCGATGAGGGTTTTCTCCATGCTGTGCATGTTATAATTCATCTTGAACTGATCATAGCCTTTGTGCAGTGAGTGGAGAATGATATCAATTGCCATCTCGGTTGAATATCCTTTTCAAGCGTTTCCATGTTCTCAAATAATCCTATCATTTTGAATACATGTGGGCTGACCGGCTCTCCTTTCTTGAGCTTACTCTTAAGGATCTACCTGTGGGTTTCAAATCTTTCAGTTCGGGCCTGCTCTCGGAACATGTTCTACAGCTCAGAAATGATCTCAAAAGCTATCTCCTTCTCAAAGAAAGTCTTTTATAGGTCGGGAGACATTGTGGCTAACATGATGCATTTGACATCCCGATTGGCAGTTTGCCATCGGTTTAGGACAGCCTGAGTCACTTCCTCATTGGGAGTCTCGGGCATTTCCTCATCAAGGACATATTCCTTTTTCTCATGCATGAGAACTATACGCAAGTTCCTTTGCCAATCAAGAAAATTTGGCCCACTCAACTTCTCCTTGTCGAGAATTGAGCGCAACGAGAATTGGTTGTTTGAGTTATTTGCAGACATGGTTCTACAATTAAAAGAATTTGAAATGAAAAACCATTCATAATACTTAAATAAGATTGAAATCATGCATATTTATCAAACTTATGTAAACGTCTTATTCACACATTAAATTGTCCCCATTTGGTGAGAACAAGTCGATTCCAAGATCCAAACAATCAATGAGTAGTTAAGCATGCTTTGGATAGTCTTAACACTCAATATTCTAAGGTAAGCAACTCTTTGCTAATGACACCAAGCCACTCTTGGTTGGATAAATCGTCGCATCTAATGCTCTCTCAACAACTTATCCACTTTGCCACGACATGTTAGGACTCCATCACTCATATCGTTGAGTATAACCAAAACCAACATGCATACCCGGTATGCCTTACGTTTCCTAGGAGTAATAGTGATGCCTCGCTTTGGCGTAGCCCATCACTACTCTCAATAGATCGGTAACTGTTGTTTTGGAATGGCAAATTTTACTCAATATTTTAGGGACCTAGGGTTTCTATGTTGGTTGATTTAAGTGAAGTTAATTAATCATCGCAACATTCGAAATCCTAAACATGCATACAACATATTATTCACATATATAATCATAAATATATATCGAAAACATAAGTAAATGATGCATTTGGCAACTAGCATGACCCCTTGAGTGTTCGAGGGTCTTCTTTTGCAACTTTATGGTTTCGTCTTCCAAGAATCTCCGTCTTCAAGACATGATCAAAATAATGCAAATACTAGTATGTACGATTAGGACTAATCTAAATATTAAGGTACAAAAATACTCAACGGTTCGCAGACCATATTTAGATTTACAAAAATACATGACGGAACGTAGTCCGTATTTTCTATCCTAATCGGGCCCCACTAGTTGTCATTTTATAAAACTTGTGAGAGAATATGCATTCCATTCATCCATTCACTCTTTGTGAATGGCCCATGCATTTTACAACTATAAACAAGTAACAATGCACAAACACGCGTAAACTAGTAACTAACTTAGGTGGTTGATTGGATTAATGCGCCTAATTAAAACCAGTCAAAGTTGTTTAACCGATTATGTAATTAAGCGCAATTAAAATAGCTCATATAATGAAGCTCCCATTAAATTCCGCATCCAACTTAATTAATCAATTAATTAAGCCGGTAAACCCAAAATTTTGCCAAAATTAAATTTTGCAAATACTGCTCAAAAACCAAGGCCTAGACTCTAAAATTTTAATGAAAATAAGTAAACATAACTAAAATAATTAAAATAATTAAAACGGCAAAAAACGCAAACGCGAAGCCAACCGTAGGCAAATGGCTCGCGCACCTGGACTATCTAGGCGCGCGCCACTGCTAGTCAAGGCTGCCTAGCAGCCCCGGGCAATGTGGCTTGGTGTGTACGCCTACACCACCCCAACGCAGCGCTGCTACGCGCCAAGCATAGCAGCGTTTGCTGTGGGTTGCAAGGTGCAAGGCAGCACGCACTAGGCTGCTTGCCCCTCTTGCACCGCACCAAAGCTGCGCACACACTCACGCTCGCCCAGCCGCACCAAGCATCACACAGCCACACACACACAACAACATGCATGGTGCGCACAGCATGCGAGCTGCTACTGCGCCATGCTGTTGCTGCCTTGCTGGCCGTGGCGCGCCTTGCTGCTGGTTAGCAGGCATCAACCACGCATGCACGCACCAAGCAACGGCCACCCCTTGGTAGCAACATACGAGCTGCTGCTCAGCCCGGCTAACCAAGGGTGGTTTTTGCCTTGGTTTGCGTGCTAAAATTTCGGGCTTCTAAATTTTGCATGACTTATTTAATTAATTTCAAATTAATTTTAGAATTAATTTAATGAGCAAAATGAAAATTATAACAAGACTAACTTAATAAATTCATTCAAGTGCACAAAACCAAAATTATTTCCAAGAACTATTCTTTAATAAATTTGGTACAACTTGATGCAATAAAATGAATAAGGCTATACTCAACATTAATTTAACCAACATAAATTAATTATGAGATTTGACAAAATTAAAGAGAGAGTTGGAATTATGGACACAAATATTCAAATAATGATTCCAACTTTAACTTGTGAATCGTTGAAAAATTATATCTTCCAATATGAAGATAAATGAAATTTCTATCACAATATTGAAACTCTATGATTCCAATCAACTTAATAAATGATTAAATCAAAAGTTTATCCAAAATTCATGGAATTTAGTAACTCAAACTTCTAATCATTTAAAATAATTAAAGATTGGATCCTTAATACTTAGAAGCCTCAAATAATAAAATTTTCACACTTAATGCAATGGATTTGCAATTATATGAAAATTTAACCAATCTTTCAAGCACTAATTACTACAAAGTAACCATGCTTAAAGAGGTCCAAAAAATGCAGAAATATTAAGGAAAGAACCAAATACATAATTACCATAAATATGCCATTAAGATTCAAGGTTAAAAGATTTAAAAAATTTCGTAAAAAACGAAAAACCCTCAAAAAAAGGCATTTCTGGTCGGATTTTGGCTTTTTTACAGTCTTAAAAGGGTTGAAAACTTTCCAGAACGCTGTTTTCACCCAAAATTCACTATTTTTGGGCGAAAATTCGGGTTCGGGGCCAAAAATCACATAAAAACAGGATTAAAATAAATAAAACCGAGCTACTAATCTAATTAGTAACATAAAACCAGAAAAATAAAGCCATAAAAACACCTTAAAAAATTTTAGTTATAAAAATAAATGAACCTGCCTCTGATACCACTATTGGGTTTCGATGAGTCCAACTCACCGCGGAAATAAAACCCGAGCCTAATGAAAAACTCACTATTAATATAACCAAGAGACATAAATAACAAGATTAGAGAAAAGATTAAATTACCCTTGATGCGTGCTTCGCTCGACCAGCAGAGCTCTTACTTGAGAAAGCTAAGCCTCAAAAGCGCAACGGCCTCCGACGATATCCACCCACAACACGACCCCGACCGGTCTCTTACTTAGAGGTTAGCCAAATCGGACAAAAACACTACTCGAGTAATTAATGAACTTAAAGGTTTTCTCTCAATTGGAGATGCCTTATTGAGTTCTTACTCAAGTGATTTTTCCCAATTCCCAAGGGGGATATTCATAGGGAAACTCAAGTTAGAAATCCACTCTCCCATCAATGTGGGAGAGTTGGTAAAATCAATTTTCCCTTTTTATTTTTAAATCAAAAATAAAAGAAAATAGCCAACAACTAATTAATCAACAAGTGGCATTCTAAGAGGAGATGTTAGGTAAGGACCACAAGGGGAGGAGGGGACCAATACTTGATCCCCAAGGCTCCCAAAACACCGCCCCTCATTACTCTTAGCTCCAATGAGCGGCTGTCACGTGGCAGGCCAAGCCTTGGCACCCAAGCAGCCTTGCTGGCGCTTGGTGCGCGTGGCTAGGCCTGCTGCTGGGCGCACGCATTGTGCGGCAGTGATGCTGCCTCGGCGCATCATGCTACTCATTGCTTTTGGGGTTCTGGCCGAGGGCACTGCGCGCCACACTGCTAGCAGTGCTAGCACGCTAGTGCGCTGCTAGCTAGCTAGCACTGCTAGCTCAATGCTGCTGCTGCCCGCACATGCTAGGGCTAGCACGGCTTGCTAACCATGTGCTAGCAGTGGTGCGCTAGCATGCCGCAGCACCAACCAGCCAGCCTAGGCTCGGTTTGGTGTGCATGCTAGCCACCTTGCTATACCAAGTGCCCCTAGCACTCGGTTTGCTCGGGGCATTCCGATGCTAGGAGTAATTTGGTAACTTGTTGATTAATTATTAATTTTACCGTCTCGTCTTTTATTAATTCGATTCGACTTGCGACGCTCGGTTTCGACGCTCCTAACTCGATTTCCGACGTCTAAATTCATATTACTCAAGCGACTCATTAATTCCTTCCGAATTAATTTGTCGTGTCAGATCGTTAGTTGCTTAGGTGTGACTCGAAGGGTTTAGTCAAGATTAAGCTGTAATATTAATTATACATTAACATTACTGATCGGAAGCAGCCTCCACCTAGGCATTCCGATCACTTGACCTTACTGAATAATTAGCTTTCTAATAACTCCGAACCCTCTATCGGAATAATATACTTATTCGAAGGACACTATTCCTTTCATAGGTCGGGTTACATTCGAGTCGGGGGAATAATAGGTCGGGTTTAATTCGGGTTAAAACGGGTTAGGGTCATTTTCGAGTTCGAGTCGGGTTCGGTTCAGGTCAATAATTTACGAGTTATAATCAGATCGGATCATTCTCGGGTTCAAGTCAATAGTTTACGGGTTATATTCAGGTCGGGTCATTCTTAGATTCAAGTCGAGTTCGGTTCAAGTAAATAATTTGCGGGTTCGGTTCAAGTAAAGACAAAATACTTTCAATATTAACATAGAGTAATTTTAGCTTTGTGAAGTTATGACTTTACAAGTAGATTACAATATATATAACATATATCTTTATTTAGCTAGTCAATATCTACAACAATAAAGATGTATAAAATAGTAAGTCGAGTTGATTTCGGGTCGGTCAATAACAAGTGTTGATTTCGAGTCAGATTTGTAACAGATCGGGTTAGTAACAGGTCGGGTTAAATTCGTGTTTTGAAGAGTTAAAACCTGTTTGGGTCAACTTCGGTTCAGGTCAATAATTTACGGGTTATATTCTGGTCGAGTCATCTTCAGGTCGGTTCATGTTTGGGTCTCAAATACTCGGGTTAACTCGGGTCTAAGGTTGGTTTCAGGTCGGGTCAGATCGGGTTTGGTCACCATTTTTCCGAGTTCGGACGGGTTGGTTAATAATCAGGTTCGAGTCGGGTCAGCTTTTGACAGCTCTGGGTTTTGATCAAAGTTATAGCTCAGGCAATTCCAACTTATATGATGTGGTTGTTTCATATTCCGGATGGTTTACTTGATGATATCCATGCTATGATTGCTAGGTTTTGGTGGGGTGCTAAAGGAACGGAACGAAAGCTACATTGGATTAATTGGGAGAAATTGTGTTTGCCTAAGTTCCTTGGTGGTATGGGTTTTCGTGACTTGAAGATTTTTACCAAGCTCTTTTGGCAAAACAGGCTTGGAGGTGTTATGCAACTCGAACTCCCTTATTCATCAAGTGTTGAAAGTGAGATATTTTTAGAATGGTGATTTTCTATCAGCTAATCGAGGTCATAATCCAAGCTTTGTGTGGAGAAGTATTTGGGGCGCCAAGTCTCTTCTTATTGATGACTTGAAATGGAGGGTGGGTAATGGTCACAACATTAAGGCTTGGGAGGACGCCTGGCTCCCGGGTGACAATGTGGGATTGGTTCCTACTCCGAACCTGAAAAGCTCTCCGAATCTTTTGGTGGCTGATCTTCTGGACATCACTCACCATTGTTGGGATAATGAGAAATTATAGTAGCACCTTACTGACACTGATATCAATCTTGTGCAAAGCACTTCTTTTAGTTTGAGGGATACGAAGGATGTGAGATATTGGTGGCCTTCGTCCGATGGTACACAACTAAGTCGAGTTGTTGGCTTTGTCGGTTGGGCAATTTAGTGGGTGGGCATATCTGTATGGTGGAGATAGAGGAGAGGTCAGGAATGCTATATGAAATATCGAGGGTCCTCCAAAATTAAGTCACTTTTTGTGGAGGGCCGGTACTAGCTCACTTGCTACCTTTGGAAGACTGCAAGACTGTCACGTTAGAAGCGATGGGCTGTGTGGGTTATGTCAGGTTGAGAATGAAACAATCATCCATGCTATTTTTTAGTGTGAGCATGTTCACTACATTTACGATCACTCTCCGTTTGCATGTATTTTAATTGATGCTCCCTCTAGCTTTTTCTTTGATCGATTTTTGTGGATAATGAGGATCTTAAAAAGGAAGAGTTACTTGTGTTCTCTGCTATTTCTTAGGCTGCTTGGTCTTTTCGTAACTCATGTGTGTTTAATGAGCTGTGGAGTAATTGTGAAGTGGGAGTGTTGGGCTTCATTCAGTTGGTTGAAGACTATAAGAAATACGTTGGGGCTGTTCTGGGTGGCACAAGGAGGATTGATGTTTGCGTCTGCTGGTGCGTGGCAACCGCCTACCGAGGGCTAGTTCAGAGTAAATTCTAATGCAACAATGTTGGGTGATGATGTGGCTGATTTAGGTATGGTGTTGCGGGAGAGCAAAGGGGTGATTGTTGCTGCTATGGTGCGTCATTGACCTGGTATTAATTATGTGGTGCTAAGTGAAGCTTTAGCTGTGCGTTTGGCTAGAAATATGGGTTGCGAGAGATTGGAGTTACAATGTGATGCTGTTAATATTGTTAAGCCTAACTGTTTGTAGAAGGTGGGAAGGAAGCCTGCTGACTTGGTCATTGAAGATGTCTGCAGCTTGGGAAGGGATATTGATTTATAGTCACATTAAAAGGGATGGGAATTGTGTAGCGCACTTAATGGCTAATGGGTAAGCATGTTCCTGCGAATGGGGTTGAGCAAGTGTTTGTTAGTAACTTTCTGCAAGGTATTTCTACCTTGGCAGAGCTTGATCTTGTATGATTTCCCGTTTTTTTAATAATATTGCTCCGTAAGTGCCCTTTTCAAAAAAAAAGAAAAAAAAAATGCTGAACTAAACCAGGCCAAAGTTATATTTTTAATTTTTTGTTTTTGGGAGTCTAGGTTGCTATGTTAACCCAAATATCTAATGGAGCTGAAAACCGTTAGGAAGTGGGCCAACTGGCGATGGTCCAGCCTTGAGCCCTTAACCTTAACCACAGAAAAAATAAATTTAACAATGTCACTTAAAAAAACATTAAACAGATTTAATCCCTTTCCACTGAAAATTACCGACATAAAAATGGCTCATTCACTTCCTTTCTTCCATGTTTCACCGACAACAACTCTCTGCACAAAATACTCTTTAAATAATCATCTAACCCAAATCATCAAAACAACCCCTCTTAAAATAAAACCCAGAAATCTCCATCTCAGGAGAGAGAAAAAGCCCCCAACCATCATCCTTAACAGCGCAGAAAAATCAAAACCCTTAAACTTTCATTGGGGCATTTTCACAAACATGTGGTGGGCAAAACTCAAAGGAGCAATAGGCCAACGATTCAACCTCGAGGGCATAATTTCTTCCTCAAAGGTCCTAACAAACGACCCCCATTTACTCCTCCCACATCTCAAAATCCCCAACATTCGGTACATCAACTGGGAAGAACTCCATCGAAGAGGGTTCAAAGCTGTTGTATTCGACAAAGATAACACAATTACATTACCTTATTCGTTAAATCTTTGGGACCCACTTAAGGGTTCAATGGAGAGCTGCAAATCCGTGTTCGGCGAAGGGAAAGTCGCGGTGTTGAGTAACTCGGTTGGATTGTACGAGTTTGATCCGGACGACTCGGGGGCGGAAGCGGTGGAGAGGGAATTGGGGATCGCAGTGGTGCGGCATAAGGTGAAGAAACCGGGTGGCGGTTCCGAGGAGATTGTAAGATTATTTGGGTGTAAAACAGGTGAGGTTGTTATGGTTGGTGATCGCCGGTTCACCGATATTGTTTTTGGAAACCGAAACGGTTTTTTTACGGTTTTGACTGAACCATTGACGGGAGATGGTGAGAATTTTGTGGTTAAGATGGTTAGGAAGATGGAAGAGTTAGTGGTTAGTAATTGGTTTAGGAGAGGTTTAAAGGCTAAGAGTCATTGTTTTCTGGCTAATGATGAAGTGGATTTGGTTCGTTTGGATGAACCATTGTAGTTGTTTTGTGGTTAGGTAGAGATTAGGTTTTTGTTAAAATTGTTTTGTTTTATGCCAAGTGTTTAGCATTGATGTTTTGTTAAGACTTTAAGTTGTGGGTGTTTAATGTACCTAGCTTGTCTTTGATTAATGTGAGATTTTTTTAGTACGGAATTTTTGTATGAACAAGATAATGATGTTAATGCTATACTTGGGTTTATTGAACTATGATGCAGTTAGAAATAATTTTAACCCTTTTTTTTTTTAACGGATAATTTTAACCCTTCTTGATGTTGATAGAATCTTATCTCCTCCTCGTCAAAAAAAATAAAAATAAAAAAATAAAAATAAAAATCTTATCTCTTCCGTTCTCTTTTATATATTTGTACTACACTTTGACTTTTACACTATTTATAATTCTCTCTATATTTTATTTGTTGTTCTTGTAATTCTCCATATTAAAAATAAAAATAAAAGTGTATAAGTGAGGAGGAGAAAAAATATCAAAAAAATTAAAAATATAATATGAAAAGACCACTACTGAGGAATAAAATTGTTAAATATTGTTGAAAGTTTCTAAAAAAGGAAATAGAGTAAGTAATAAAATACGACCGTAAAAGAAGAGTAAAGCAAGTAATAAAATAAGATGAAGCATAAGCTAAGTAGAATGAAAATAGTCTATCTAATTAAGTAATCAGTAGTAGTGGTTAACAATAAATTTATTAAAGAAAAGTGTCTAATTCTTAATGGTTATGATCTTTCTTTTCTTTACAAATATACGTTTTTTTTTCCTTATGACTTTATAATTTGCAACTTTGATTTGGAATCAAGCACTATCATGGTTGAGTGAATATATAACTTCAAGCTCAAGGGATGAATAAGATATAAATTAAAGTGAAGGGTCAAAGTTGGTTGAGTTTTGAAACGTACTTGGATTCTATTATGTTTGGCAAAGTATATTTAATTGAACAATCCATTTTGTGTGGCTAACCACGCTATGTGACCACTTATAAGAACAAAGTAACCCTTATAGCATTGATCGAGTAACCTCTATTATACTTACCAAGTAACCTCTATTACAATAACCGAATAACCCCTTTAACACTAACTGAGTAACCCCTTTGACAACAGCAAATTAAACTCTACACTAATAAAGTAATCCCTAACACGATGTGGCCAACCACATATAAAAAATTTATGTTAATTGAAATCTTATTTATCGATATACACTTTTAAAACATCAACTTTTTTTTTTAATATATAAAATATTAGAATATTGTGGGATATGTCCTTGATGGCCTTGAAGGTATATGTGTCAATCCAGGTGTTTGGGTCGAGTTTATTTTTAAATTTGAATCATGGTTAATTATTGTATCCAAATAAGTCGATATTAAAATTTAATATTTTTCGGTTCGGCTTTAAATCGGGTCAGTCAAATAGGGTTTTGACACCTCTACTTGAAGGTTGCTAGTCTATTGAGTTTTAAACTCTTGCTTTACTTGGATTTTGTACCCACCCTTTTGCCAATTTGCCCCAACCGTTCCTTTCCGCACTTGCATTGGGTCACTTGGGTGCAAATGTGCAATGAGTGCAGATTAGATACAAAGTAATGTTCTTGGGCCGCCTTCGAGAATATTCCTTCTTTTTAAGGAATGGGCTAGTAAATTTGCCCAAATGCCCATAAATTAATAATTACTCCTTATTAACAAGTAGTGCTTCCCAAAAACAAATAAAACCAACTTTGGGAACGATATTTGTCAAAAGCTACCAAATTAACATTTAAAATTACCATTGCATGGATTTATTTATTACGTACTACCTCCGCTTTTAAAGAGCATACATTTTGTGTAACATCCTAAAAATTCATTTCCTTTAAAATATCTGTTTTGCTCTTTTTAAAACTCAAAATAGGAAAATCTAAGATATTACCGTCACCGTAAAAACAACTAAGGCAACTATCAAAGACACACAGCGGAAGACTATTTTTAAAAACATTCAAAACAATTCAACTTTTACAGTCAACCAAACGAAAGTAAAGTCAAACAAAAGTAAAACGAAGTCAACCAACAACTTGGAACCATTGTAGGCCCTTATTAAAATTAAACCAACTTAAAAACCTTTGCGTTAATCTCACAAGCATAATATAATAAAATAATCAAAGCAACAAACCACATCATAAACTTATGGAAACTAGCATGATTCGCTCTTCACTCATGCCCATCATGAATATGCTTCATCCTCTGAAAAGCTCCTCTCTACTTGTCCCCACTACTCTCCATTAGAAATGGGGTCATCGTAGGGCCAAAGTAAAGACAAGGCCAAACAAACATACAAACACACAATCAGCAATGCTGATTACATAATCGTAAATGAAACACACTAACATGCTTTCACCTATCATCACACAACTTACCTTTGTTGCACATGTTTACAAGCATACAACATATAACATGACCTTCAAATAAATAACTAATTTATTCATTTAGCATTGATTACGCATCGAACGGATTTTCCCTCCTAACCTGCCCCTAAAGGGGTACTAACACGGGAGCTAACCGTGTCAGTATAAAAGAACCACTTGTAAGTGGCGGAATTCCTGCGCATAATAATAAAAAGGAATATACAGTGTCATGTACTCCTAGTAGAAGTTATGGTTAAATATAAAACCCCATAAATCCCCCCATATTTTCATACTCAAGGTATATACGTTCCAAGAGTTTTGGTGTATAATCTCTTATACTTTACGTTATTTACATATTATTAGACTTGGTGATGACTCTCAAAGCATAACACAATTAATCATTATAATTATTCAAACAATTAAACATACCAATTTAATTCTTGAATAATTAGTGACCACATAATATTTAATGTTGAACCCTTTTTAATCTATCTCGGTGTCAAGACACCTTAAACGCATAATGCGCCAAAATTCATATCCCTCGGTGTTAGAAACACAATGCAGTAAGGCACCAATATATAATTTATTTCTCGTGTGCACAGACACTTAAATAGTTCTTTCCTCATGCTTAGCATCTATGAAAAAAAATTTTATGAATCTTAATAAAATTCCTTTTCAATATTCCAAACCAAATTAAACATTTAGTTTAATTAAACATGCTCACCATCATGCCAATAATAAAAGTTTGGTTCATATACAACATGCCAAATTAATTGTTTCAATTAACTAATCCGTCACAAATAATCCATGCTTTATAATTCAATCATCAACATCAACCAAATAATAAATTACAATAAAAAATCTATCATAATACTATTTGGAATCAATTATTCAAAGCCTAGTATGTTCTTACCTCATCAAATAAATACCAAATACGCGAACGTACCTTGAATACGATCTTAAAATCGCCACGACTATACAAAATCACTCACTTGGAAATCTCCTACAATCCAAAATTATAAAAAGGTATTAATATCTACTCCACTCAAACTTCCAGCAATATATACCTCTTTAAATCACTCATAATTTATTTAAAACAAGCTGAAAATTAATTTAAAACCCCTTACTTTAACCCCAATTAATGGGTAGTCAAAAATTCCTTCAAGAGTCTTAATTATGGCTTACTAACAAAATTTCCAACTTTATTAAATCATCAAAAACTTGCCGTAAATATGTTTTAAAACACCTATTTTAATAATTTAAACCAACCATAATCAAATTCCATTATCATACAATAATTAAGAAACCTAGGGTTTTCAATTTGGGGCTTTTTAATTCAAAACCAAATCTGAAAATTAATTTGCATAACACTTATAATCAATCATTATAAAATCATTACAAATATTCAAAAACATTAATTAATTAAAGGCTAGTTTTAGGATTAAGCAAAATAATTTAAAATTTTTTTTTTTTTCGGAAACCGCAAGCAGCAGCCACCACGACAGGCTACTGCTGCGCCCGCCGTTGTCGCCGCGACTACTGGCGCGTGTACTGTGGCTGCGGTGGTTCGGTGGTGCATGGTGGTGGTGGTGGTGTCGGCCGAGTGTCATGAAATAAGGGGAAGGGGAATTAAGAAAGAAAAGGAAAATAAGAGAGAAGGGAGGGAAAATTACCTTGGGTATTCTCCACTCTGGGCAAAGTTTAATTTCCCTATGTGTTGAATATTTATACTTTTTTTCTCTAGAAACCCTCCTATACTTAAATTCCCTTTCTATCATTACTAATCCCTTTCCTATTCAAACTTGTTTTTGACTTTGAATTTTAAAAATTTCCTTTTATAAAAATTTTCGTTTATAAAATATTTTCAAAATTATTAAAATAAATAATTAGCATGTCATAAATAATTCATTTCGAATTATTTAAATACTTCACAAAATACTTATTTAGATTAAAATACGTATAAAAATACAAAGTATTACATTTTGACTTTAGTATTATTCACACACTCTCCTTTGACTGTATATTGTGCTTTATACGTAAAGAAAAATATAGTTATGTGGGATCTTGTTGGATTCGTTATGATAAATATTTTCAAAATATCAACTTTTCATAATTTTTGCTTATCGGTAATTAAAGATATGAATGGTTGAAGTTGTATATTGACATATATGAGTAAAAAAACGTGTCAACTAAAAAGAAACGAAGGAAGTATTTTAATAGCTATTTCGCATCCAATACATTCCTCACGAGCTACTTTAAGAACAAACAAAACAATGGTTTGGTTGAAGTTTGTTTTCCTCATACAAGTATTAGCTACTATTAACTAATTTGTTGTTTATGTCCTAAACTTGTGACATACTCCGTAAGCAAATAAGCAATACATATGGTCATATACTCATATGGAGTACAATCCGTTAGAATAATGCAATCTTCATTTCTTTTATTTATACCATTAAAATATTTCATTCAAAGAACAAACATATTTATAGTACTCCCTCCATTTCAAAATGATGTTCTTATTTCATAAATCGATACAAATTTTTACCCATCTTTGACCGTAAAATCTTTAATCTCACACTAGCAAAAATTATAAAAGATAGATATTTCATAAGCTACTCACCAAGACGAAACTAGATCCCACATGACTATATTTGTTCTTATACATTAAGAGAAAATTAGAAGATTCTTTTTTTTTTTAAAAAAAAGTCAAAGATTCTAACAAGAACAGTGGAATGGAGGGAGTACGTTGCATATTTTATTATATCTGCCATGATGTGTACTTTCATAATGTCAAATTTCTTTAATTTTATATAAAGTGTAGTTGAACATAATACTAATGCACACAGTATTATGGAATATTAGATGATGAAGGTTTAGAATGAGAAAATAGAATCAAGTTCTATATATATCACAAGAGGTGGAAACGAATGTGTGGATTGGATAAAACTGAAGCAATACGCCAATATCCAAATTCCAAAAAAAAAATTCCATTTGTGGCTTTATTTTTAATGTACATTACAAATATTTCTTTATGCGAAAAGACACATTGAGTCATGTACAAATTGAGTTTAAAAATTATAGAATTTGACCTATAAAAATAATTGTAATAATTAAACAAACGAAAGGAGTAACAACTCTTATATCCTAGAAGAGGATAATTTATGAAAAATCCTCCAAAAATGAATTGACTTCACGCCTAAAAGTCAGATAACTAGTCAACTGTACACTTCTTATCTCATCCTACCAAAAAGCTTATATATATATGTTAAACTCCACTTAGAAAGCAAAATCATCACAACTTTTGCACCCAATACTCCAATAGCAAGAGCCGTAAGACATTAAGGGGTTCAAAAACTACTTTGAATTATTTGCATATACTCGTAAGTATATTAAGGGAGCCGATTAACCAATGAAGCAATGATACATACTTTAGTCGAAAAGGCATGAGTTTAGATTGGATGGGAGAATATGTCTCATCTAAAAATCTTGTGAACAATTATTTTGTAAAAGTTGACATTATCAATTTAATTAATTCTACTAGTGTTAGCATCAAACTTTAAAGTTCTTATTAAAGTCATTGATGAATGCAAATTGTATAACACACTCAAGGATAATAGACGTATTAAAATAAGACTCAAAATGTAATTGAGGACCCCTATTCAAAAGAAACACTACCATACTTGAATTGTTTGTTTGCAATCAATATACAGTACTCCCTCCGTCCCTAAATAATAGTCCCTTATGGACAAATTTTAGTCCCAAAATGTTTACCCCATTTGCTTTTTTCAACAACCATTAATATTAATTTTTTACCAAAATTCCCTCCAAATTGCAACAATATTTGTGCAAGTTTAACTTTCCATGTAAATTTTGTTTTCCCATGTATTTATTACTTTCTCTTTCTACTTTTTTGCATATTCAATGTCAATTTACTTTTTCAATGTACTTTTACTATTCTTATTTGTGTTTATTAATTCCCGTGAAAAATGTTCATAAGGGACTATTAAAAGGAGACGGATGGAGTATATTTTATATACGAAATGATTAGATTCATTCACTTTGAATTAATTCAATCCTAACTCTAATACATCAAACAAGGCTTGAATTAGTAATATGATTTGCATTCAATTTTTTATTTATATTACATAAATGATTAGATGCATTCACTTAAAATTAATTAATTCTAATCCTAGTACGTATACCAAACAAGCTTAATGTATTGAAAGTTTATATATATCTTATAGTCATGAAATTGTAGGATCAATTTTCATTAAGTGACTCTCTAAAGTGGGGATCCCTTACTGTTTTAATTTCCTTCATCTTTAAAGGGTTTCATCTGCTAACTCAATCCATATTGACATGTAAAGGTTATAACCAAATAGTTTCTTAAGATTCTTGACCTTATATATATATATATATATATATTTCCAGAAAATCTAAAGCAATAAACTACTTTGTATTAATTTTTTGAAATAAGAATCAAAACATGACATCATAGAAGAGAGTGGAAACATCATAGGAGTATTTACTTGTACTTGAGATGAGCTGGTGGATCATATTATTTATCTAAAATCCAAGCTGTCTATGAGAATATGCAAGTCTAACGTCTACATCGACCTATCCTCTAGTCAGCAATAATGCATGCATATACATCAACAATAAGTGAACTACATGTAAAGAAACAACATATTGAAATGAAAAAGACAATATCTATTACACTTTTCGCCTTTTTAAAGGTTGAAGAGTAAGAATCCTCTAATTTTCTAAACAAAAGAGTTTGTGTGCACATTAATCTATCCTACACAACTATTGTTGTCGCTACAAGTATAACGTTTCTCTCTTGTGGCTGCAACTTTTAATTCATTAATACGTGTACGATTACAATTAGTTGTGGCCACTACGATCAAAAAAGAGTTGTTGGATCTTTGTAAAAATTTCTTTGTTATGAATCATCTAGTGCTCGTAACATGGATATTAACTAGTTTATTTGGTAATATTTCTAATGCGGGCAACTAAGAAACTTATAATGTTTTTATTGGTTCGAGTTAATTTTTAAGGGATTTATTATGTCATGTTCATTATAAATTAGTTTAATTAAATTTGTTATTGAAAGCTTCATTCACTTACTATTTGTAACTATTTATAATAATTTTAAAGTATCAAATTACCTTACTAATTTTTACTTAAAAATAGTTAAAAACATTTACAGTTAAAAATATGTATAGGTATAGGCATACAACAGATCGCGAAAATATCAAGTGAGCTAAACTTTCAAAAACCGCATGAGTATAAAAGATTAGTTACAATCATTGTGTTCGCTTTTGAGTGGGTTTAGGTCACGTCTATTTCCGACTAGGTCACAATCGAGTTATCCGATGATATTGAGTATACTTTAGACATGATTCATGTTATTTTAATATTTCAGTCTAATAATTGGATCAAATTAGATTTTCAAAATTCATCTACTAGAGTAGTAATAGTATATACTCTCATAGAAAAAGGAAAAAAAAAAAAGTTTAATTTTTCTTTTGCTCGTTGCTCCTTTTGGCATGATCAATTTAACATACTGTAAGTGAAAGGTCCAAATTGAGAAAGTAATTTAATGAAACAGTATTTTTATAGTACAAAATAGATATGCTGATCAATTAAAATCACCAACAACTTTGCTCACAGCTGTTTCACATAAAAGTATTCAACCTTTTCTCCTAATCAAAGGGCAAAATAAGATTATCAAATGCTGAATTAAATTACCCATTTTAGAGATAATAACAAAGTTACCATTATAATTAATTTTTGTTTTCTTTACACAATTATTACAAATAATCGATTACATGGAACCATTTCCGATGTTCTGATCGTAACAATAAGTCAATAACAACGAAGAATCATCATCATTCATCAATTGCCTTTAGCTGTCTCAGCAGAACTTGATTTTTGGCAACGTAAGACACGAAATTCACACTTTGGAATAACAGCATTTAAAAACAATCTTACAGTCTCTTCTTGTCTAACAACAGCACCTTCAACTTCAACCAGAACAGCACCCACAATCCTCTCGTAATCAGCGCCTGCATCACATCCGCCAGTCTCAGACCCCGTTATGAAAGCGATCATGGCGGCTTGCACAGGGCCGATACTCGGGTTAAAAGCAGCAGACTCCATGTAACACCCTTTGTAAATTTTACCATCCACATCAACCAAAGCAACCCCAGATGGACTCCCACTGTAAGGTGCATGAGACCGATTCGCAGCCTCGAATGCAGCCGAAACCAATTCTCCCACCTCAAATCTCGAAACTACATTACACAAATTACCCATTTCAACGATTTTACCATCATCAAGAACCAAATTATTATTAATTGTTTCCAAAATTAGAGGAACTTTTTCATCCAACAAATCATGTGGACCAAATCTATTAGGCAAAAAACAAGATAATGGCCTAAACCAATCCGATTCTCCATCTGGGTATCCATTAATTTGTTCAGATTCACCATTTTTATCCAAAACAAAGATCTGAATATCTGGAGCACCGCGAATTTCTTGAAGAAACTGACGGCAATGCCCACATGGATACGCCGAAACGACGACGTTTTTGAGATGGGTTTGAGGGTGAAGTGAGAGATTTGTGATGAGACATTGTTCAGCGTGGATTGAATGATGCAGGGGTAATCCTGGAAATTCGACATTGACGCCGATGAAAATACGGCCGTCGGTAGCTAAGCCGACGGCGGCGACGTGGAAGCCGGAGATTGGTGGACGAGCAAGCTTTTTAGCTGATTTTGCTATTAATGGTAAGAGGCTGACTACGGATTTTAAGCCGAGTTTGTTTGCTAGTCTTTGTGCTTCGGATGATTCGATCACAAATTTGAGATCATCCATTTTTTTTGGGTTTTTATGGATTTTTGTTTTGGTGTTTAGGTTTTGTTTAAAAGTATTGAAGAATGAGGAAATGAGAAGGAAGAAAGACTGAAGAGAGATTGGGGGGATAGAGTGTATGTGTTCCGATGAAATTGGGGCCTTTGGGGGAGATGGGTACAAGATTACGAGTACAATGTGGGCTATTTATAGTGGAGATTTTTTTTCGTTTTGCGTGTGGGTAAAGTGTTAGTAAAGTAAAGTCGATCATGGATCGGGTTTTGGCAAAGAATGATGTGTTTGTCTAGGGCGGATTTTAAACTAAAAAATCGAGGTCCAAAACCACTAAATTAGGTTTCGGAGTGGGTTGAGTTTCATCCTAATAATAGCATATTGTCAAAAGCCCAATTTTACTCAATTCTTATGTTCCACAAATTTTTGTCTGAGGTCGCGTCCTATAAATGAACATTTACTAGAAAAAAAAAATGAACATTTGTTTCTGAACATTGCATTATATAAAAATAAATCTTTATAATATTAGAGTAAAATAAAGAGACTATGAAACTGTAAAAAACAAATTGTATATTTAATATTATATAACTGAACATTTTTTTTTAATCAAAGAACCGAAACATTATATTACAATATGGAACCATACGAGTTCAAATAGTGATCCAAAAAAGTCTACTATGTTGCTAGTGAAGTAAAATTATCAAACATGAAGACCACCTGAAGGAACCAATATAAAGCAAACAAGCTAATTAAGCTAAGAGTAAACAAAGGAAAGTACTGAAAATAAATAAAACTAGTGCTTAAAGGGGGGCCGGGCCTAGGTGAGACCCATGAAGTGTAGCACCATCATCAGTTTGCAGCACCGTTGCCATGGATAATGGCAA
Organism: Chenopodium album; assembly: GCF_948465745.1. Classification (NCBI taxonomy): domain Eukaryota; kingdom Viridiplantae; phylum Streptophyta; class Magnoliopsida; order Caryophyllales; family Amaranthaceae; genus Chenopodium; species Chenopodium album. Next base: position 12,223,033 of record NC_137847.1, read on the forward strand.
GGGTGTGAGTTAATTTTTGAGTGTAAACATGAGTTAGACCTGGAGGAGAGAAAAAGTGAAAGGCAAGTTCAGCATCCTCTTGTATTCGAACTGAACATTTCAATTGTAAATAAAAATGAACAAAATGCTAATGTATAACACTATTAATGCTAATGCTCATTGAACATCCTTTATTATAAAAATGAACATTTTATTAATTGAACAAACACAAAAATTTGCATTAATTAAAAAATAAAATGAACATTTATTTTTATAAAAATGAACATCATAAGGCAAGAAAATGAACATTTATTTAATAAGAATGAACATCATACGGCATGAAAATGAACATTTGATTATTGAGATATACAAAATTATTATAAAATATGTTCAACATGAAAATGTTCATTTTTATTACACTAAATGTTCAATTTTGACATTTACCTCAGTTGAGGTTGACCTCAACCATTAAATGTTCTTCAAGATAGGTCGGATTAGGCCAACAAACCTAAAAGATGATGAAATATTTTTTGCAATAATCACAAAGGGTAAACTTAATACGTAGTATTTTTTTTTTATCAAAAGACACATTACCCGTACGAGTATAACGTATAATGATGCAGTTCATCTTGCTCTTAATACATAGCACTTAAAACATTTGATTTTAATTTTGGAAAAACTAAATTGTATAACACAAAAAGCTCTTATATATAAAAAGTGGGCTCATAATACAAATTAAAAGGTATTGAGTGAGTAATATTCAAATTCATAGCACTTTCTCCATTAATATGTATACTCCCTCCGTTACGAATTACTCGCAACATTTGCCATTTTGGGGTGTTACACATTACTCGCAACAAATAAATTTTTTTCCTTATAAAGTAACTTTTTGAGGGTAAAAAGACAGATTTGCCCTTACTTTTTTTTTTGTTTGATTAAGTATGTGTTAAACACATTGTTAAGTTTGGTAATCAAACTTATTTATTCATCATCAACACTAACAATTCCCACCAAAAACATCTCTTCCTCTTCTTATTTCATCAACCAACTTTCTGATTTCAACCACCCAAATTCAATGTTCTTCATTGAATTCTCCTCGATCATGCTGCTCCCTCTTCCCTTGTTCTGGAGATTTCTCCAGTCTTCACTCATAAACCCTAGATCTACTCTTCACCCTTGTTTTCTCTCTCCTCTACGCGCTCTGTTCTCTCTCTTCTCTTCCTTCTCTGAAACCCTAAAAAATCTGAGTTCCCAATTTCTGGAAAATGACTGGGAAAAAACGTGAACTTGAGTCCCTCAAATCCAAGGAGAAGGATGATGCGAGCACCCTCTACGCTGTTAGACGGGGAGATGGGAAGTTAAGGCCTGTGCGACGTTGCTCCATGATGTTCGCAAGGTACAAGACTGGGAAAATAGGGGCGAAGTTGGCTCCCAACTCAAGTTCTGACGAGGACGATGCTGTGGTTGTGGATCCACCCCCAACGGTGGTTCTTGTGGTGGTGACTGAACCAGATCTGCCTGGATCTGGGGCTGTTACTGAAGCTGCGCCTGCTGTGGTGACTGAACCCCCAAAAGAAGCCGCTGTGGAGAAGGAGGCTACTCTAGTGGAGGTTGATGGTGGCCCTTCCTCTCCTAGGGGTCAAAAACGGTCCAGATCTGTGTTCAAGCCTGACTATTCTGACTGGGATCCTGCTTACCTGGCTTATCTTAGGGATAAATACCCTAATGACTTCCCCCCTGATCTTTGAAGAGCAGCGTAACTATTTCTATACCCTAATTGCTTTATTTTGTGTTTGAATTTGGTTATGCTGTTGTTTCATTTGGATGAGTTCCTGAAATTTTGATTTTGTTGAATTAATTTGGGTGGTTGTTTGTTTTGAGTCCCTGAATTATGGTTACCAACTTGTTTCTGGTGTTGTTTGACTGTTGTTGTTACTGTATTTGCTATTGATTGTGGTGATGGTTTGTATGGATGATGGTCATTGATATGACCACTCTGCATCAGGGTATTCTTATGGTTTGTGATGTATTCTACTGATGATGGTCATTGTTTGTTTGGTTTTGGTTTTGGACCCTCAACTGTGGCTTGATTCCCTATGTTGTGTGTGTGACCTTTTCTGGAGTAGTTCACTGATGTTATTGGTGTGTGAGTGAGCCTTTCACTGAAGTTGAGTGAGGCAGTGAGTCCCTTTGGTGTTTAGTTGTTTGGTAATTTGAGTCCCCCACTGATGTTGTGGCTAAATGTCCTTTGTTGATCCAGATGATGAAGGGACTCACATTATGGCACCCCCTAACATAGGATGCTCCAACAATTTCTCTTTGAAGTTGTTGTAGAGGTGCCTTGTTAGTGTGGGGTGCATGTAGAAAAAAAAACCCCTCTGATGGATTTGTGTTTTTAATTGAACTTGCATTTAGAATGGTTTGATTTCATTTCACAAAAAATTTTCTTCTTTACAACTGTTCAAGCCCATTTACACTTGTATGCCATGACTGCCTAAGGACACTACCTAGTTTCATTCACAAAATACACCTAACCATCACTAAAACAAACAAAAAACTAGTGAGTCCCCTAATGGTTATGTGTGGCAGTCCATGACCTTGTCAACCTTCTTCTGTGTGTCTTGATTCTTCAAAAAATTGTGAGCTGCATCTTCCTTTACAAAAAATTGTTTGCTTGCACCATCGTCAGTCTGCATCTACTTCCATGTCTTGTGTATCTGGTTGAGGCCCTGTAGTAGGAACAAAAAGAGTGTTCAGGTAGTTGACACTCTGAGCAATGAGTTCCTTGTTGACCTTAAGTATGTCTTGTAAGGTACCTTCCCTTTGCTGTCTTGCCTTAGACATATGTGGTGGGTTAAAATTATTACCTCCTTGCTTTTCAAGCACCTTTATCATGCATGACTGGAGAGTAATCCATGTGTATCTGTTGAGGGTAGGATCAAAAACCTCAAATGCTTCTGCCACCTTCTCAATTAGTTCATCCAAATTTTTAGGGAAGGACTGATATTGGATTGATTGAATCACCTTAAACAAACCAAGGTCTAACACATTCAAATCAGGGGATTGGGCAGGTTGGAAAACAAATTGAATGTTGAAACCATTTGCTTGTGTTGCTGCTTGAAATTCTGCATCATTAGGGACCTGATGTGGCCTAGCATTGTCCCACTGTATGACAATGTTCTTGCTTAGTTGTTCTGGCCATTGTGCATGAATAGTGGGAATAATCTTGTTCAAAATCATTTCTCTTATAGCATCCCTGTTCACACTTTGGATTGCTTTTGTTTCCATAGTCCCTGCCTCTCTGTTCTTGCTTCTTTTCTTGGCCAACTCTTGCCTTACAAAAGGGAAAATCCCATACTTACCTGAATGCAAGAGAGTCCCATCCTCTCCATACAATGGCTTGCCTATCATTCCCATGGACATTGTCTTTAACTTGAACCTTTTTGATTGCTGAGCTCTGTATGGTACCTCTTCATTAGGTGTAAGGTAAAAGGTCCTAGTCTCTGGGTTTAGGTAAAACCACTTCTCATCAATGTGGATGTAATATTGCAAATCCATAAATGATGGATCTCCCTCACTTGGAACAGGCTCTATATGCTGTAGCACCCATTTCAACCTAGCTATTTTATGGTTGTCTGTTAAGGCTGGGTGATTGCTTGCTGTGACAGCCCTTAGTCTTCCCTTCTTCTTTAACCTGTGTATCAGTACATGATTAACATTGAGGGCTGCACCATAGCTTCTGTTTGTGGTTCTCTTATACAGAGGCACATACATAAGCCATTCATCTGAGTACTCTTTGGGCTTTGGCCCTGTTGTGCCTAATTTTTTGCTCCTCACATCTAAAACATCCCCCTGTTGAATGTGTTTTATGATTTCTTGGAACCACCTTGTTGTGGTAGATCTGTGAACACCATGCTTTCTTGCCAATGCTGAAAGAACTCCTCTTGGAAGTGAGTCCCCTTCCATATTAAGCATGATATCATCCACTATACTCCTCTTTTCATGGATGTTTAACTCTCTGCTCTGTCTACCATGGTTTGGTTGTTCATGTTGCCCATCTGGTTCTGCCTCTGTATCTGAGTCATCTGACTCTGTTGATTCCCTTTGATGCTGGTCTGATGACTCAGTTGAGTCTGACATTGAAGTGTTGCTGTATGCTCCATCATGCATGTCTGTGTGATGCATTTCTTCTGTGTTGTGCTCCATTAACAGTTGATTGATGTTGTAAAATTCATCAAATGCCTCTTCCATGAGTCCCATTTTTTTTTTCAGATGAAGAGGTGATGAAGTGGAGGTGTCTTGCTTTTTTTTGGGAGCTTTCAATGGAGCCTGATCCTGTACAGAAGAACTGCTGCAACTAACCCAGCATTTAGGATTTAGGACTAATTTCTGATTATGATGGTTTTTGTTTAAGTATGCAAACAATGGCACCTGATCTTTTTTTTGGGTCTGTAATTAAACAACTTGATGATGATTTCCCCCCCCCCCACACCCTTTTGTTTTATGTTGCTGAACAATTATGGAACTGAAATGGTCTTTTTATAAGGCCTTTTGTGAATGAAAAAGGTGTAGTGGGAAAAATTAAATGGTTGTTTGAATTTTGTTCAAATTTTTGTGAAAAGTTTGGAGGGAAAAAAAAAGAGGCAAAAAATTTGCCCCTCAAAACTGCCAGCCACGCAAGAAAGGAGGGAAGAGAGAGAAAAAAAAAGGGAAAAAGTAACATGGGTCACCCACTTTTTTTGGGACCACTACTTTTCCCTCCCTTTTTAATTGTCCTAATTGCATACCCCTCTTTTCTAATCTCCCCCCTTAAAAGTTTTGTCTAGGAGTCCGCAATCCCCCTGTTTGTTGCGAGTAATTCGTAACGGAGGGAGTATTAAAGTTATTTACAATATGATTTTAATTTTATTCTTTACAAACCTCATTTACTATCTTATCCTTTCTAACTCACAATATTTATGATAAAGTATAAAACATATTTATGGACCTCAACCATCAGGTTAAGCTTTTGGTTGATATAGTCCACTAACATAGTATCAGAGCTAGCATGACACAAAGGTCACGAGTTCGAATTTCATCCACCCCCACTTTCAAGTAGAATTAATTTGCGCCGGGTATGAGAAGGCCTGTGCAGCATCCATATTTCAAGTCCAAAGGGCCTTTCATGTGAGAGGGAATGATAGAGTATAAAACATATTCCTAGGCCTCAACCATCAGCTTAAATTTTTGGTTGAGATGGTCTACTCACAATTTACATCTTTGCATTCATTATAGGTAGTAAACTTAGCAACCACCTATTTTATACCTAATGATAAATAATATGATCGTCTCATTTTTTCACAATTAAAGTATTGTACGAGTATTAAACTTATGAAGTACGAGTAATGAGAAACACAAATTCTTATACGTAGCTAGCTACATGGTGTGGCTACTTCTCATATATGACAATTAATTAAGTAATAGGGGTCACGGTGATGAAAAAATAGGGTTACCTTGACATATGTGGGTTACTTAAATGAGAAAAGGGGTTATTACTTTAAATGAGAGGAATCATTTTCTTATATTTTAACACAAAATATTATGGTTACTCGAATGATTAGAGAGGGTTACTTATTTTTAAATTACTTTATATTAGTCCTTTAATGAATTTTGGTTACTTTTATGGACAAAATGTGATTACTTTTATGAATAAATGGGGTTATCCATACATATAAATAAAGCTTACTTTTATAACTCAATATGGTCATACCGTGTGCCTAGCCATATACAAGGTTTACTGATCACTACGGATAACTTGAGGGTGAGAGTTCTTTATCTTCCCACTCTCACCTACACGATACATCGAACAGTTTAACTACATCAATGCTCCATATTATATAAATGCTTGCAAAATCACTTCCTCGGAAAGTTCGACGAAAATCGCTCCTCATTTATTAAATTGATGGGAAATCACGAGTCCAACGAGGAACTTTCATGTAGAGTCCACCAAAGTTCCTAACAGTGACAATTTAGTTAACTAATTCCTCCAATGTTAAGGGATCCAACTTGATTGGGGTGAGAATTGAACCCCTCTTACAGGGATGGAAGGAAGGCATCTAATCACTAGGCCAACCTCGATTCTCGTATATTTATATTACATTACCCTAGTTTTATGTATGTATTTTAAATATATTTTGATTAAAAAAAAACTAAAATACTTAGATAGATTTCATAGATCTAACTTTTTACCGTACAATTGTATAATTAAAACAATCATTGAAGATGCTTTTAGATCACCCGGGATAAAGGAAATTAATAATTGAAATTTTCTATTTACAATGAGTTTTAATAAGAATTTGATCTTAGCATAAGTTTTCGATCATGAGACAAAAAAGTTATAGATTGTTGCTATAGAAGTTGTTTCATCTTAACTATGACCTTAGGTTCAAGACTTGGAAACAAAATCATTTGTTGGAAGAGTTCCCCCCTTAATTGGATCCTGATTCAGCTCAAATTCAAATTTATTAAAGTCTAGTAAATTTTAAATTGTTAGGTATTTTAATATGAGACGGAAACTGTGATCTTATAACCTAGATTAAAGGTTTGTTTTGTTCACTTTGTTGACCTTATTATTTACTTGGTATTTCATATCCGATAGGCAATAAGATGTGCAAATACTTATGGATTTGGAGTTTAATTACGTGAGAATGTTTGTCCCACATGAAAAGGGTGTAGAGAAGATTGCCTTCAACTCAAAATGTGATGATGCTTATTGATTTGGATTGAGCCATTTTTTTGGCTTGCTTGAGAGTGTGCTGAGATTTGGATTGGATATAGTACATGATACGAGTTAAAAGAAAATATGTTTGTTCACGGTATTGATTAGGATGTAACTAGGAAAATTAGATCCTTAATCCTATTTATAATTTTTTTTTGTTTTGATTTTTCCAAAATTATTTCTTCTCTCCCTTAACCTAAAATTCCAATTAATACGTTCACTGTAGAATCGGATGTAATTGGTTAAATTTCTTCCTTAATCCTTTTTATAATGAGGGCTAATATTATCTAAGGGTAGAGTAAATCTCTCACATATATAAATATATATATATAATATATATATAACACTAATTTTCATTGATTAAAGCTATCCGACATCTACAATTGATGATTAACGACAAAGAAAATAGATTTAACAAAATCAAACAAGAATTAACTGGTGGGAAAGGACTAAGAATCCAAATATATAGCTATAACAATTCGACATATTCTCGCTTGATTGTTTTATACAACTTTTGAGTGAATTCGATCCATCGTCGCTTTGTAATTTTTGAAAGAAGAAAATTCTTGTGATAATTTTGTATCCTGAATCAAAGTAATCAATATCGGCCGTAGCCCCGCATAATATGATACTATTTCAAAAACCTTGTCTTTCGAAGGAAAAAAACTCTTTCTTTCGAGGGTGGCAAGTTCCTCTAGAACGGAGGAACCATTATCATAAACTAAAAACCAACAAAAAGCCAAAAAAAAAAAAAAAAAATTAGATTGGGGCTTTCCATCGGCAAGATCCAATGAAAGCCCCTCAAAAATTAACAATGAAGGCTAGGGTTTAGGAGAGAGGGGAAAGGTTAAGGGTTTTTTTTTTTTGGGAGAATTCGCTAATAAATCTTGTCATATTCTAGTTTCAAATTGTGGTATTATATTGTTCACGGAGCCGGCCCTGAGGGGTAGGCCTCGAGTGCGACCGCCTAGGGTCCACGCCAGAGAGGGGCCTATAAAAAAAATACTTTGCATAGTTATAGAATTTTACTCCGTAGTTTTTACTCATTAAAAAAAAAAAAACGATGGAGTACTTTTTAAAAAGAAAATTACTGCATTTAGTTAGCAATTAACATTAAATTACTTAGCTATCAATTAGGTGGAGATTACAATGCAATATAACCTCTTCACTTCTTCTAATCTTCCGGTTTCTATGAGTATCTGCTCCAAAATATTAATCTTTTCAATTACACCGTTTCATATTTTATTTAATTACCGAAATATTATGCAAAGTTATTACTCCACTATTGTGTATGGATACAAACTATTCAAATAATATACTGTAAGTTATTTTCATTGTCTTATATTTAAATATATTGCGTATGAAAAAATTTATTTACGTAAGGAGCCCTTTTCTTACATTATGCCTAGGGCCCATAAATTTTCAAGAACGGGACTGATTGTTCATAGTTTTATACAATAGATTTTTTTTTAACAATAATTAGGTATTCACTTCATTTTGGACTAATTTAAACTCTTAATTTTTTATGTAAATTTTACAAGCTTTCTTGGACACATAATTTGAGAAAATAATAGGTGGAGATCATCAAAAAAGTTTAATGTAAATTATACAAAGTAATAACTAGTAGATTAGTTTATTTTACTTACAATAAAAACTTGTGAGTATGGGACGAAAAGTTAGTGGATCATAGTAAATAAATGTAAATATGATGAATATAATTAATTTAGGTGCTTCTGCCAATTTTAAAACGATAAAAAAAATGCAGAATAAAAGTGTGTCAATTAAGTTGAATTACGGAAAAGGGAGAATATACCGTATGACGCAGATACAAATTAAAATGTTCATTAGTTTGTCCTTTGCCACAAGGGAAAAGCTAAAGCTATTCCTCAACTCATCTTTCCATCCTCATGAGTAGCATGTGGATGACATATCAATACCTCTAATGTTAAAGTCATCAACTCATTATCTTGTTGTTTACCAAATTAAAGTAGATAAAACTTTTAATTCTTACAAGATTGTCACTTTCAATGTATGCCGCTATTGAATCACGTAAAAACAAAGTGAAAAATTACTTTTTACGTATATTTGTATGACAATTATTGCATCCAAATAAAACCCATTTATTATGATTGATAAATTATATAAGTTATAAATTTCAACCATTACCTTAAATTTTTGATTGAGTTGATTCTTTAACATGGTTTAACATGATATCAAGCATGTTAATAAACTATCTTAACTAAAAGTTTAATCCACTTTTTAAGTTTAAAAGGCTCTCATGTAAGGAGGCATGATAGAGTATATAATGTAATCGATTCTGTTTGGTTGAGTTAGTCCTTTAACACCGATGATTAGATATCAGGCTATCAGCAACTAGTTCATGATCTATCGTTCTTTTTCTTCTTCTATCAGTTCTATGCGTAGAACTTATCCACCGTAGTATGTTTCTAGTCTCTCTATTACTTCTTTTACATTCACTAGTATGCCATGCGCACCATAATTGCATCACTATCAAAATTGAATGAACTACCTAAGATAGCTACCAATCTTTTTGGTCATTGTCACTTGACCCACTTATATATACCTCTTTGTGCAAAGACTTTATCACACTTAACTAAGGGCCGTTAATTTGTGACATGACATTGACACCTTGCTAGAATGGATTTTTCACATTTTACATGAAAGAGGTGAAAAATTATATGATGGATCGATCATGCTTTCATGCCAGTCATTCATGTAATGGCTATTTTTATCAGGTGGCCTAAAAGGGATAAAACCACTAAAAACCGTGACGATGCGTCAATTTCCTAGAAAAAAATGTTTTATTTTGACCATATAAGACATAATCTTTTCATCTCAGTCTTTCAGAGTAATTGACATATTTGTTTTTCCCTACTAGTTATATACTTTGTATTAATTTTGACTATAATTTTTAATCATGAATTTGTTGTTAAATATGTGTGTTCGTGTGTGTAGATAAATCAAGTTTATCTGCTAGGTTTGGTGTTGTTAAAGGGAAAATACAAGTTTATCTGTCAGATTAACGAATTTTGTTAATCTGGTGGCAATTTTTGTAAATATATTCAAAAAACGTGGTCATTTATTTGATATTTTTGGTGAGTTGTCCAATTACTGTTTGCAACTTGCATTTAGGAAATTACACATGTAGCCTTCAACTGGTACATGAAAAGACGCATGTACCCATTCACTGGAACTTGAAAAGACAATTATACCCCCAAATAAACAAATTTTGTTTATTTAGAAGACAAACTGGGCAAATCTTGTTAAATATGTGTGTTCGTGTGTGTAAAGAAATCAAATCTGTTAGGACAGTGATGCAAACAATAGTTGATCTAAGTTTTGAATACCATTCTCCAAAGTATTGGCAGTTGTTGATAACTTATAAGGTTCTTTACATGCCATTCCATCAATGAAGTAACTTGTATAGTCGTATGATTACAATTAAGATTATGTTCCTTCGATTCAAACATCTATTAGGCAATAGGCATTCATCAAAACTAGAAAACCAACGTTTTTTACGATATAAAATAAATTTATTTAGCACGTAATCTATATTATTCAAACTTATCTAAACTTATTATTGTCTGTTAAAAAAAAAAAAAATTCTTATTATTATTATCTTATCTTAACTTGGCCCATTTATTGATAGCTTTGTCATGATCAAGAAGGCCCATTATTACAACCAGGACCCTCGGTGTCCATTAGTTCATTACATCAAGAAATTGTCTAATGTCATTAAAAACTTCATTGAGTTCATGGTAATCTTAGAAGAGAAAGACAACAACGCAGAATTGAATTAATTGCTCGCCAATGTGAAGGATTACACTTTGTATAATGTGTTACTCTCATCTTGTGCTCCAAATCTTCTAACATAAAGCTATCACTATCCCTAAATGGCTATGTAAGCCTGTGAAAATTCACTTCACTTACGTGAATGGACACATAAGTATGATTGGCGCGAAATGCAAAAACATCTAAAGGGACATGTAAGGAGTCACCAAAAAAATCTTTGAAGAAGATAAAACTTGTTGGATAATTAAACAAATAACTTCACTATGATCGGATGAATCAAGTTGGATTGTTAGATTTTTGACGCTTAACTAATCAAGTAATGAAAGAAGAGAAGAGTTTAATCCACTTGGGTAGTATATGTCACAAGTAGGAGAGGAGTTTAATCCACTCTTGTACTTTATAAGGGTGTGTGTCTGTTGTACGCCCTCAGATCTATCCTTAAGCATCATTACCCTTTCGTCTTGGGTTGTTCCCTAATTTAAATCTCATCTACTTTCGGTTTATTCTTTATTTGACAAAATTAAGTTATGAAGAACATAACAACCTTATTAGTTTTTCTTTACCTTTAGGCTTTAAGAGATTCATCACTTTTACTCTCTTCGAAATGTTAGTACCATTTGCTTGTCGGTGATAATGAACCTGATGAACAAACTTAAAGATAACATTGCCTTAAGTATCACTTCAATCAACAAAGCTGTCAATAGTTTTTCACAAGTACAATTGAATGGTATTATTGTAGTAGAAATGAAAATGAAACAAATACGAATCATAATGAATTGGTATTTGGTAAACATAAATCCTGTTACATATTTGATGAAGAAATCATCATGAAATTCTCATTTAAGCTTCTTTATTCTCCTTGTTCTTCATAGACTCAAACCTCCCACTTTTCTGCGAAAACTTAGTACTCGAATAGAACTTCAAGTAGTCCTTAAAACTGTAATTCTTAGGATATAACAGTTTTTCTGCAGGAGAAATAACAGCATCTCCTGCAGGATTGTAAAACGTAGCAACAGACAATCTGCTTCCACATTTTCCTGTCATAACGCGATGCAGAATACTCTGATACCTTCCGTTGCTAAGCACTTCGATCTGATCCCCTGTGTTGATAAAGATCGTGTTGTTTTTAGAAGGCGGTATCTTAAACCATTTACCATCTTTGAAAAACTCGAGGCCTGGAACTTGATCATCTTGCAGTAAGAGAATGATTCCGCCTGCATCAGTGTGCTCGCGCAGGCCTCTGACAAGTTCAGGGTTCGGACATTCAGGGTATTTCGCCACTTTTGTTCCTACTGCAGGGCCTTTGATTCCTGAGAATGTTTTCTTTATGTGGTCTTTTTCTAGTCCAAGATTTTCACACATTAGCTCGGATAGTTTTTCAGCAACCTTAACTAGCTGATCGACGTAAATCTCCATCGTTTTCCTGCAGATCATAAGCATAGATTTTACCAATTAGCTGATGATTTTGACAGACTTTGTTGAACTCACACTATGAATAAAAAAAGTTGTATGAATATAATTGTTTACTAACCGGAAATCTTCAGAGAAATCAGCAAAATTATGTATGTTAGACTCGGGGCGATGCCAAACGAAGAAGCTGCTTTCCCAATCTCTGTTAGAAGCATTCTCCTTGTTCTCCAAAGCCTTGCTAATATCTGACTTGAAGAAGCCATCTTTCAATTTTTCTTCATAATATTTATTGATGAATTGCTTCACTTTTTCCATCAACTCCTTGTCTATGCCATGATTTTCTATCTGAAATTGTAACAATTCATTTTGGTCACACCCATTTTAATCTATCAATCTGAATCGCATAAATGAATCTATCCGCTCCCCTTATTTTCTTCACGTTTTGACTTTTTAGCGAGACAATTACCATCCAAATAATACTCCGTAACAAATTTAAAGAGGGGGACTATATTTGGGACTTGTATGTATCATGTAACAAAGTTGAATCACTTATGCAGTTAAGCTATTATTTGTTTTAATAATCGATCTCTATTAAGTTTCGTGACATTTTAATCTTGTTTATTAGTGAGTTTAAGCTTATGTATTGAGTAATATAGACTGATTAGACTATAACTAATTACTACCTCTGTTTCATGTTTTTTGCTACTTTGGGTATTATTTGTGAGACATAAAATATTCTAAAGTTGTAAAAAATATGAAACGGAGGTAGTAATAAAAATCAGGCATGTTTTCTATAACAAAAACTATATCATATTATGCCATCAATTCAACATATATTTTCCCGTATATCATGCATATATATATAATACACGCACGAAATTTATGAACGCATGATTTTAGTATGATTTAAAAGACATTATCAAATAAATAGCTATATTTTATGATATTTATTCAAAAAAAAAAATACAACTTACTTGGAAAAAGCCCCATTTTTCACAGGCTTGATGTAAAAGTGCCATTGTTTCACCTCTTTTCTCACCTTCAAGCTCACCAAAGTTTATGGTTGGCATCTCCATTTTCTCTCTTTAATTATCTTATTAGTCCTAGAGATAATGAATTGACATATTGTAACTTTGAGGAGTATTTATAGGAATAAACCAACCTTACTATTTTTTATTATATTTTTTGTACTCCTTAATATAAAATAACTTTTATATACAGTAGTACTAAAAATGAACACATAAATAATTTATTTATTTACCGTGATCTTTGGGGTGTTAGATTCTTCGTTAAGGTAGTTACAATGGTACTGTAAAATATTGTTTCAAATTCAACTGTCACTTGGGTGACATCCTCCTTGTTCTACGTCTTTAAATTAACGTAATTGGTAATTCTACCAACCAAAAAAATCCATTAAACTTTACCTAATACGTACGTTTATTATTTAAATAGTATTATGTTAGAAAGACTAAAGTCAATTATTCAAATTAGTTGTCTAGATTGCTAAGCTAGCGAAATAAAACTTTGTTTTACCTTACTAATTATTGAATTTTTTTGATAAGATTACTGTTATTCATAATTGGGTTGAATAGGTTATATCAATTGTAAGGTTGTACTATATGTATATTTAACTTTACCACAAATAAGTTGTTAGAATACGTCTTGAATTGATTTGTCCCTAATCCCTATAAACAACCAAGGATCAGAGTGTTGAGATTCATAAAACATTCTATGCTCAGGTGACGTAGCTAACTAATCGTGATTGATCTTAATAACAAAATTTTGAATGTTCTTGTTTGTTTTTCGAATTTTTCTTGCGGTTGTTATTACACAAGTCACATTTGGATTCAAAATTTTGAAGCTATAGTTTCATGTGTTTGTTAGTTGTTTGTGATTTTTGTTAAAGGGAATGAGTAGTGTTATTAGTTTAACTTTCACTGGCCTAAATTAATTTTTGTTTTATGATACAGTAAAATTTATTAATTAATATAAGTAGCTTGTAATTTTCGGAATATGCGAAAAGTGGTCAGAGATTCATTGGACTAAAATTGATTTCTGAATACCGATTTCATGATTAAAAAAAAAAAGTGCAATAATTTGGCCTAAAGCAATAGCCTTAACGAGTAACGACTTACTTTAGTTGATAGGTATAGAAGCACTTGACTACTTGAGTCATTTTCTTAATTCTTTAATTGCAACTATAAATTTGTTAATTTGTGAATGTAGCCTAAAAAGTAAAACCACTCTTAAGTCAAAAACTGGGAGTCTCACTTCCAATGGGCATTATTATTGCTAATGAATTACAAAGTAGTTTCTTCATTGGATTAAGTTTTGCGTGGAAATAAGAGTTTGAGGATTATATTGATTACACGGTACCAATAATATTGAAACGTGAAATGAAAATATAATGAACATTCATAAATTTAGTTCGAGTAATTTAGTAACAAACTTAAAGTGAAAGACTAAATAGTTCATATATATGAAAAAAGAAAAACTTTTGTAACAGAGTAACGTATAATTTAGATACTCCGCAGTTATTAAAAATGAAAGCCTTAAAACATAATTCAGTTGAGAAAAACATTTGTTCAAATCTTCTCACACAAAAACTACTATATTGAAAATTAGTTTTCTATTATTATTATTATTATTATTATTATTATTATTATTATTTTTATAACAAAAACCTACAAAGTCAATCAATGTACAAGAAATTGGTGGAGAGCCGAGATACAAATTGGGCCCCCACCCCTCTAGCTATAGCGAATTTTATCCTGTTGAAAATGTGAGCAGCTGCACAAACACCAATATCCTGAGTCTTTGCGAACGCCTGAACCCGCTTCAGCAATGCAGTAGCATCTTTCTCTAATTCCCTCAACGAAGAAAAGGAGAAAGGAAGAAATCCATAGCCAATAGCCCTGCAACATGCCCCATACTTGTCTCGTTTCCGTTGAGCCGCAATTGACACAACACGACCAGGAATGAAATCAGACAGCCTAGATTGTGTCAAAGGTGAAGACCTAGTCAAGTCAACACATACATCAAGGCCTCTGTCCCAGGAATAAAGCAACACATCTGCTGGTCGAAAAGCCCCGTCGGTCTTTCCAGTTAATCCAACGTTAACCTCCTTTTTTACAGAAATCCCAAACCGAAAACAAATATCAACAAAGGTGTCACGAACAACGTTGTGCCGATATTTAATATCCACCATCCCAGCACAAGACAGTGCATGATCCCCATAAATATCCCCATTAATAACCCTTGAACAAGTAGAACACGGTGTCGAAACGGAGAACAAAGGAACACCCAATCGGTAGCAAAGAACACAACGATAAGTCTTACCATTCATAGTCTGACCCAAACCTGATATCGGGAGAGCTCGCAACCAGGCCTAAGAGTGATCCTCGTGCTGGGACTTTCATAAGGCAACCTGACGCGGAGATAATGAGAAAGTGGAATCTGCAGATGCAGTGACCTTCTGAAATATATATCTGTCAATTTCTTCATGAGTTTGGGGGCAGCGATCTCACTAGGGTAACTCATAAGGTTAGTCTTCACAGTCCTATTAAAAAGACTAAGAGCACCATCAAAGGCCGGTCTTGGCCCAACAATACCAAAATTGCGAAGAAAGACTAGAAGACTGCAGACGCAACGCAAGGAAAGCATAGTGCCGAACATCACCCGCTGAATAGACACCCAGTCCACCATAAGCAAAAGGTAAGATGGCAAATCGCCTTTGCCAATCACCAAAACCAGCCCCCGAAGCAGTTATAATGCGCTCCAAAGAAGTCCCAAGAGCCACATCAAAAGAAATTTGTAATTTATTTATTTATTTTTAATGTGAATCCTATATTCAATTGTTGATGAGAGTAATTAAATTGAGAACATGTATCAAATTGGAAAAAGATACCCATCAACAATTCTATGCTCACTTTAAATTTCTTCTCTTAATTAACTATCATCTTTTATATCAGCCTTGTAAATGTGTATTTTATACTCCCTATGTTTCACTCGTATTTAAAAGTTATTACATTTACTCTGTTCTATATACTCCTTATATTTCACTCGTATTTAAAAGTTATTATATTTACTTTATTCTATACATTTTTCACACAAGAAAGAGGTAAAACATAACCCCCAATCCCCCATAACTAAGGTAGAGTAATATCCACCCATAGATCAACTTTAACCGGACAAATTTAGAATGACCCCAAATTTTTCTTAACAACCACCAAACAAAAATTTTGAAACTTGAATAGAGAGTTAGGTCAAAATTCTAAATTCCATCCTCAAATCTTACATACCAATTAAACCACCCCTCTAATCATTTTTTACTCATTATCACTGTTAAAGATAAAAGTATGTCAGAAAGTTCTGTCTCAAAAATCCAATATAATGCACCATTGTTTTTTCTAAAGCATGTGCATAATATGACATTAATTTGATTAGCCCATTGGGTCGGTTTAGAAAAGAGAGAGATTCGATTCGGTGTAAGAAAGGGCCGTATGTCTTTGTTAATTGTCTGACCCAACTTCAACTTGCCTAGCTAAATGGCCAATCAAACCATACATTAAGCCCTCTAACATGATTATGTTACTGACTTATTGTTTGTGTTGGGATAACAATTTTGGAAGGGACCAAAGAAATCAAAGAAAATCACACAAGAGATTCTTCACATACAAACAAACCTCCAAATTTGCAATTATGCAATGATTAATTAATGACATCCTTAATTAGAGGTGTTAAAAATTGAGTCCATTGACTCAATCCAATCCAACTCGGAAAAAACCCGATTCATATTGGAACTTGTAATTTAACATGACTCAATTTTGACATAGTCCTTATCTAATTGATCTTACTGAATTCTATATCCGAAATGACACCTCTAATACTAATATATGCAAGTATGGTGCTCATCGTACACTCGATAGTTGCTACTGTACACGTGCTCTTTAGTACACTGAGTGTTGATTTGATTATCAAAAGCTGGTGGTCCGTGTAAGATAGGTCACGAGTTTGATCCCCCGTAATTTTATGATTTGTAATGCCCTTTGTAGCTTATTTGCATTAAAAAAAAATTTGTTGATTTGGTTATAAATATAAAAAAGATATGATGAAAATGCAAAGATATTTAAGCAAAGAAAAGAATAGATAAAGGTTTTTTTTCCTTAAAAGAGCTATCAAATAAAAGGAAAACAAACAAAAACAACAACTGTCAACAAAAAACTAAAACAAAAAATACAACTGACGATGCCGAGCACAACCAGCTAACTAGTGAGCCAGAGTAACCCACACACGAGGAACCTTTTGAACCTGGCAAACCAAAAATGATTGAACCGAAGCTCGCAACTCTTGAATGAGCCACCAAGCCAAAATTTCCATTGAAGCAGAAGGAGGAAGAAGAGTAAGGAGGGAGGGCAGCACAATCTGTATAAACCCGAATTTTCAAGAAGCCTCTACGGATAGCAAACTCCAAACCCCGGACACAGGCCGGAAGCTCAGCTTGCAACACTAAACTTGCCATAAAAGCCTGACATCCACCTCCCAGTACCTTAGAAGAATGAAGATCACAAACTTTCCATCCTGCTCCAGCCCTATAAGTAGAACAATCCCAGGCCACATTTATAATCAAACAAGCCGTTGGAGAAATATAAGGTAACTCTCGCAGACAAAGCCACCGGACTGCCTAGTCTCCAGACAAACTAAAGAAGAAGATTCCAAAGACCTCTTCCAATGTAAAGCCTGCATACTACGAAGAAACCACTATGATGCCAAACCAACAGTAGTCCTAGGCGACCAAACAACTTTCCTGAACCTCAGATGATTATGATAAATCCAAATCGCCTAGAGAAGAGCAAATAACGAACCATACCCTTCCAATCCCCCAATGACGAAAAATGAGAAATTATACTCGAGAACCAAACACTAAACGAAGGAAACTGCATACGATCCCATTGAATGCCCAATGCTCCAGATAGCCAAAGACTACAAATAACAGGTTAATCTCTGAATGTATGAGACACAGATTCCACATCCACATGACAAAAAGCACAAACTGGATCAATCGGGAGACCTCGGGAATGGAGAATAGCCGCTAAAGGAAGAGCGTCATGTAGCAATTTCCAACCAAAAATTTTCCACCTAGGAAGAATTGGTAGAGCCCAAAACTTTCTCCACCATACTGGAGAAATTTGAGATTGACTACTAAACAAGACCCTAGGCTCACAAAGAAGTGTATAAGCAGATTTTGTTGAAAAGACATCATCCCTAGTGAACTTCCAGTAAACAAAATCATCCATCAACCGTACTGGCCGATCCAACGAAAGAATTCTAGTAATAGAGCTAAAATAAAAAAGCCCATGAATAATAGAAGCATCCCACGCGCAAGAACGCGGATCAAGTAAAGAAGACACAAGAGTGAGTTGAGCCAACTCGGTTAGAAGATCCTAAAAATGAATCGGTCCCCCCCGAAACCCAAGAATCCTCCAAAATACGAACGCGAGAACCTGAACCAAAGACTACAAAGGGGCAATACTGCGAATTTCCAATCCTCCTAAACCCTTCGGAGATGGAGCAACAACGAAGAATGAAGAGCTAATCCTCAATTAGAAGAAGAGGACTTCCACCAAAATTTGGCTAATAGATTATCCATTCTAGAACATATAGAATCGGGAATTTTAAAAACAGACAAAATGTGATTAAAGGAGGCAATGAGCACTGAGTTGATAATAACAAGCATTGCCGCCGGCGAAAGCTGTAGAGCTGGAAAGGCCTGTAAACGTTTGGCCACCTTGTCTAAGAGGAACCTAAACTCAAAGAATTTACTACGGCCCAAATCAACTAGAAGCCCCAAATAAGAACCTAATCTAGATTCAGACTGCATTTTCATACATCCAGACAAATAAGCTCGATAATCATGTGGAGTATTAGGACTAAACTTGACAAACGACTTCTACAAATTAAGCGTTTGACCTGAAATATCACAGAATGCAGAAAGCACATTTAACACTTGTTCGCACGTGGGAGGAGAGACCTAGAAAAATAGTAAGGAGTCATTGACAAAGAACAAATGTGAAATGGCAGGAGCCCCCTAGTTATTTTAATACCTTGAAAAAGGCCTTTGGATTCTGCCATACGAAGCATTGCTGAAACAACCTCCATATATACACAAAACAAATAGGTAGAGAGATAAAGGATCTCCCTAACGCAGACCACGCTGAGGACGAAAACCCTTTGTAGGTGAACCATTAACCAGCACCTGATAAGAGACCGTAGAAACACACTGCATAATCAGATGAATCTAGTAGGGAGGAAACCCAAAAACCTGAAGAACCCGACCTAGAAAGTCCCACTTAACTCTATCATAAGCTTTGTTCATGTCTAGCTTCAAGGCTGCATAAAAACGTTTCCTAGCTTTGGAAGCATTCATAAATGAAAGGATCTCATGCACCATCAGGCAATTATTAGACATCAACCTACCAGGGACAAAGGCATTCTAAAAATCCGAAACTATGTCTGGCAAAATCCAACGCAAACGACGAGCAAGACACTTAGCTATGCGTTTATAAATGACATTACAGAGACCTATCGGTCTAAATTGAGAAACAAGCTTAAGGTGATCTACTTTAGGGAGCAAAATAAGAACGTCCGATTCCAGTCCCTAAGTAAATAGCCTTGAGCAAAAAAGAGCTGAACAACATTCACAACATGATCACCCACCTCAGTCGAATAGGTCTTGAAAATAGCTGAAGTAAAACCATCAAGACTTAGAGACTTACTATCAGCAATACTAAACATCGCCTGCCTAATATCCTCAGCTGAAAAGGGAGCTAGCAAGGACTGACGATGTGTGTCAGACAAAGAAGGGAGGTAAAGGGAATCCCAAGGGAACTAAGAAACTGAAGCCTGATCTGAACATCTACTATACAGTGACCTGTAAAAATCCGGAACCATAGAACGAATGTCCCTCGCATTTGAAACCCAAGAGCCGTCGTTGTCCTTAAGTCCAAGAATAGTGTTCTTTCAACATCGAGCCTAAACTCCAGAAAAAAGCAATGAGTATGCTCATCACCAAACGCATCCCACTTCACTTTTGCTCATTGTCTCCAAAAAAGAAAGGCCACCTGAGCCTCTTCAATCTTTTCCATCCTAAAAGTGTTAAACAAACAACGACTACTCCGAGAATCAAGATTAAAAGAAGCATTAGTGACATCCGCAACCAAAGCTTTCCAATCAATGCCCCACTCCTTTTTATGAGAAACACACTAAGCCAATAGACGTTGACGAAGAACACAAAGCCTTTTTGATAATGATAACATAAGAGATATAGGGATATGTTTTGCAAAAATAGTCCGAAACATAGCACCAACATCCACAGAGTGTAGGCACTAGTTTTTAATTTTGTAGGCCGTTTATAACTACCATAAGACAAAGAATCACACAAAATAATAACCGCATGATCTAAAAACATTATGGGTTGGTGATGAACTAAGGTAGCTAGCCAATCCTGAAGCCAATGGGAAGTAGCCAATGCTTTATTTAATCTCTCAAAGGTGGGGTCCATAACTGTTCTCCCATTAGTCCAAGTGAAAGACGGTCCAAAAACGAAATATCAAGTAACCCATTGTCGAATTTCCATTGTGTAAAATCACGACAGCCAAGAATGTCCAGATTACCTCCGACCTTATCTGATAAATATTCAACCTGGTTAAAATCGCCAACTAACACAACATTCGGATAAGCAGCTAAAATATAAAAAATTTCCGACTACACAGTCATACGATCAGAAACTTGAGGCGCTCCATACAGAAACATGACATGTTTTATTACCAAATTCTCCACAACTCGACACAATATTACATGCAGAAAAAACTTAAAGAGGCTTAATCACAAACGGGGCAAACCAAAACACACAAAGCCCACCATTGGGACCCGCCGATTCAACACCCACAAAACATGAACATGACAGGGAAGATAACTTATGCATTATAGAATTTACAGACACCATAGTTTCAGCTAAGAATACAATATCAACACCATAAGAGCGGACTAAGGACACGATGTAAGGAACTTTAGGGGAGTCCGCCTGACCCAAACCCCTTCAGTTCCAAGCCACAATCCTCATCTGTCGCATGGTGGCCTTAAACGGGCGGCCACCGAGCCCTTAGAGAAAGAACCAGAATGAGACATCTGATGTAACACCCCAATAATTCTCTCTTTAAACCTGTAAATACCCTGAACAAAATATAAGAGAATTACTGACGTGCTAGTACCACGTGTTCAAACGTTAAGGCTATATCAGAAATTAGCAGCGGAAAAACTAATTACTCATTCTACCTCAATAATCATGAACGAGTAATAATTAAATCATTTCACCAAATCACATACCTTTGCCTCTAAGCGCTCTTGCATAATTAATGCATAAATAATACTTGCAATGTAGAATAGTGAACGACATACGGAAATCACAATGTATAACTAAACAATTTAGCCCAATCTTCTCTATACATGATACTAAGTTCTCGATACATCCCTAAACATGCATCTAAAGGCAAGGTTTCGTAACTCGTACGTACCTTGTATAAACGAGTCGGTTGGCCACTTTAGGAACTAGAAGTAGCCTTCTACAAAGTTCTCTCCTAAACCAAATAACAAGAACTAAATCAACACCCAAGCAATTAAATTTACAGCAATACCAAACTATTTTAAAACCTCTTAAACCATCAAAATAATGCCTTTAAATTGTTCCCATTAGTCAAAGTTAATAATTCAATAGTCCACTATAAGTTTATATGCTAAAATCAATTTTTTTTTGACAAGCTTATATGCTAAAATCATGAAAATATAGTTTATAGCATAAAATTCCAGCAAGTTTAACTTACTAACACATGCTGAAAATTCGTTTTATTAATAGTTTTTGCAATTCAAATAATCTATACTTATCATATTGCACAAATAGTTGTTTAAAACATGTAGAAGCATTCTAAACCTTTATTTTTGGCTCAAAAATAATAAAAATCAGATTATTTAAAATCTGAAAAATAAATTAAATTGTAAATTTCAAACCTTTATTGATCTACATTCATAATTCAATAGTTATAATAGTATATTACACATTAAAACCTTAAAATCCTTCAAATAAACAACATAAAACCCCAATTTCACAAAATATAAAATCTGGAAAATAATTTTAAGTATAAAATTGTGGGTTTTGTCATTATGAAATCATAGTATAGATAATTAACTTGCTTAACACGTTTTCAAGGCCTAAAACATGAAAATTCAAAGTATAAACCCTAATTTACACTTAATATGAAATCTGAAATCTTATACAATAATTAAAACATAGTATACTTCATAAATTTGCAATCTTTTATAACTCATATACATAATCAAACCATAGTAATAACAATTTATGAACAAATTTTCAATAAAGACTTTAATTAAATTAACAAAAGAAAAGAAAAGAAAAAAAAGAAGGAGAGAGAGAAGGGCAGACTGTAAAAGGTGGGTGGTTGCCTGGTAGCGTACGGTGGTCGGCAGCGAGCAGGAGGTGGCTGGAGAGGTGGGGGCGTCGACTGGCAGCAAGGAGCAGTGAGGAGCTTCGAATTTTTTTTTTTCTTCTTGTGAATGCCGTGAAAGAGGAGGAAGATGAGTGAGGGGAGTGTAAGGGTTTTTGGGGTTTTTATTTGGGCCATAGTTTCCTAATTTTATTAGAAATAAGGATTGTGTGGGTGGGGCTTTAGTAAAATTTAAGCATTGGCTACCAAACTTAAAAGGGAATATAAAAACTTAATGGTTTTAGCTTACTAATAATGAAAATCTTATTACTTTTACATCAAAACAATTCATACTATAAAATAAAAATAAAAATATTTGTATAAATAATAAATAAATAAACATTAATTAGGTTGAAAATATGGGGGATTACATCTGAGTTGTAGAAAAAGTACCAATTTATAAATAAATGATGAATCTAATTTTTTTTTAAAAAGATAGTCATTAGTGCCTAAGTGCCTTACTCCGTATGATACTAATCTAACCCAAATTTCTTTTATAAGTAAGTTGTAATCATTGCTATGTCTTTCCGCTCTATTTATTTTATTTATTTTTATGCAGTGTCCTCGTCAGACTAATGGTGTAGATTGTGGTTACTATGTCCTAAGGTTCATGCGAGATATCATTGCTCATAACCAACCACAAATTCCGGAAATGATAAATTTATTGTAATGTTTTGTTTGTATTAAAAATTAACTATTGCTTTGATTATTGATTAGATTTTTTCAATATGTGCAATACTTTTCAAATTGTTTATGGCCTAACTATAGCACGGAGCAAATTGATGAAGTGAAAACTGAGTTGGCACGCCACATTCTCTACTTTGCTAGTTGATTTAGGAAGTTAAAACCAATTGGTGGACAAATCATTATGTTTAGATTTCTTATTAGTTTAATGTTTCTTAGATTGTTAAAGTGAAGATTATGGATGCTTCGGGTTTTTTTTTTTTTTTTTTTTTTTTTTTTGTCTCTCTCTATTACAATGGACAACGTGAAACTTATTAGTATATATATATATATATATATATATATATATATATATATATATATATATATATATATATATATATATATATATATATATATATATATATATATATATATTTTCATTTGGTTGTGTAAATTTAGTTGTGTTTGTATTTATAGATAGTCAAATAAAGTTCTTAGTTAATTAACAACAACGATTCAAGATCTTTACTTTAACAATAGACATTTTATTCACATTAACAACGGTTAGAGTATCAATATTGACAGTGGTTAAATGGGTAGTCTAATGTTGTTAACACCATACATTTAACAACGGTTAGAGTAATCGTTGTTACTTGATACCACCCTCTACAACAACGATTTCATCCACAATGGTTGTTGACCATTATCTATTGCTATTTTGAACCATTGTTAATTAGCAATATTGTGGTAGTGTTTAGGCCAAAAATCGCATCAAACAAAAACCACAGCAACCTGAACACGAACAGACCTAACC
This sequence comes from Chenopodium album, assembly GCF_948465745.1. NCBI lineage: Eukaryota > Viridiplantae > Streptophyta > Magnoliopsida > Caryophyllales > Amaranthaceae > Chenopodium > Chenopodium album. The sequence continues at coordinate 12,247,028 of NC_137847.1, forward strand.
TAGAATTTCCTATTATAATAAATATTTAAAAACATATGAATAACAAACTTTTTAAATGGTTGATATACTATATTGTGAATTATAAAAAAAAACTCACCGCGTGCATCTAGATTTAGTCAAAAAATAGTGATTAATGTTTGGTGTATTAATTATATAGTTAACAATTCTTATGTTTCTTATGTTAGAGTATATATGATCATACTATAGCATGACTAAGGTGGCTTACATGAGCGATGTGCACGCCATAGCTAGAAATATTTGAAAATCTCTTCCTTAGAAGGCAATTAACATTGATAGAAACAAATATATAAATAAACATTTGAAAATTTTGCCAATAATTACCATTTAAATGACCACTTTTGAGAATAACTACCATTTAAAATTTTATTTTAAAAATCTACCACAAAGTCACAAAAACTTTGAGTAGCACTACCATATTTGATTTTTCGGCAAAAATTTCCGGTTGAGTGAGCCTAGTTTATAAAATTTCATTCTATTGGAGTATAGAAAACAAGAAATTTCAATAATCAAACACAATTATAGGTCAATTATCTTTAATTTCGCATTATAGTCGATTTAATTTCTCAATTAAATATTAAAATTAGGGTTTTATGATAAAAAAAAATTTGAATTAAGGGCTTTACGAAATTGGAGGATTTGGGGCAATTGAAGCGTATAATCCAATTTAGAGTTAATGTAGAGCAATATTGTCATTTAAGTTACATTTAAGAGGGAAATTTTATAAAATATGCCCCTAAAACGGAGATTCTTGCTGGAAACAATAAATGTAGTAGTGCAACTCAGACTTTTTATGTTTTTGTAGTAGTTTTTTCAAAAAAAAAAAATTCAAATGGTAGTTGTTCTCAAAAATTTAAATGATAGTTGTTGGCAAAATTTCCTAAACATTTTTAAGAATATAATTGTCCATACACTATTCAAAAGAGTTATCTCAAACTTTATAAGAAAATTAAGGTGGCTAACGAGAGCGATGCGCGTGCAATAGCTAAACATTTCCAAGTACCTCTTTCAATTGTTGGCAACATATCTAATGATGGAAAATATATATATAAAAAATATTTTTATAGGTATAAATGTCCACACATTATTCTTAAAAGTTTTTTTAAAAAAAATAAAATAAAATTTAATGTTAATGAGGACAAATAAGTAAATAAACATTTTAGAGGGTGTAATAGTCCAAACACTATTCATAAGAGTTAAATCATTAAATCTTACAAAGAAAATCTTAGATGCAATTAACATCTTATCAATAGGTAATATAGGTAAACAAACATTTTAAGTATATATATATATATATATATATATATATATATATATATATATATATATATATATATATATATATATATATATATATAATTGTCCTTTCACTATTCATAAGTGTTTTCTCATATTGTTTAAAAGATTACGATAGCTAACGCGCACACATAGCTAGCTATGTCCGGAAATCTCTTTCAGTCTAGTTTTAAGTCATAACTTTTGTAATTGTTGGTAACATTAATGAAGAAAAATATGTCAAAAAGAATAGGGGTATAAATGTCTACACACTTTTTAATTTTTAAGAGTACAGCAGAAGAGTTAAATAATATTAATGAGGGAAAAATAAGTAGATAAATATTTTTAAGGGCGTAATTGTCTTAAAATTGTTTTAAAGGTAAGGAAGAAAAAGCCAAAAAAATAATAAAAAATCTATGTTGGTAAAAAAAAATAAGAAAAGAAAAAATGCCAGACATGTGATTTGCATGCATAAATAAGAGTATATACATTAATAAATATTTTTAGGAATATAATTGGCATAACACTACTCATAAGCGTTTGGTAAACTTTTAAAAAAGTAAGGATAATTGGCATAACACTATTCATAATTTTTTAGTTAAACTTTTAAAAAGGTAAGGATAGGGAAAAAAAGAAGAATAGGGATAGAGATTGAATGGATATGATTGCATATGCAATGCCTAACTATTTTTTACCTTTAGGATGGATCATGAATAATTATCTTTTGAGAAAAGTTATGAGAATATAAAATAATATTTTTACTTATGATTATTAATCTCGAGTGATAGCATAACAGTAAATTAAAGTAAATCAAAATCTTGGCATTATTAGCTACTATCGTAATTATTTTACCAATTATTAGGCCTTTGTTTAGTTCACCTGATTTTTACTTATTTCAGAAAAAATAAGTTCAGATCAGATCAAATCAGATCAGAAATAATAAGTCCAGATTAGATCATCGTTTTATGTGCAATTTTTTATCGCTAAATATCTTTAATTTCGTAATGAAAAAAAATTCTAAAAATCACAAATTAATAAAATACACATTATTTCAAATCTAACAAGACCCCCACTTGATATATGTACTCTGTATAGATTATTCATAAGTCGTGTATAATACGTATTTTTAAAGTCTATTTAGGTAGTTTTCGAGTCTAGATTAGTTGTTCATAGCTTATTTTGGCTTGAATTGGTTTAGTTGTGATCATATGATGCTTTTATGGGTATATTCGTTGTTTTTTATATGTATTTAAGGATTTAACGAGGCTATATGAAGGTTTTACGAAGTTATGGATCATGATCATAGCTTGCCATTCACCTTGAAGGCCAATGCTTAATGTTGAAGGGAAAAGAAACTAATTTTCAACCAGACACGCCCATGTCACACAGAGACATGGGCGTGTCAGTGTGTTTTGAGGAGGCAAGAAGTTGGAAGTTGAAGTTCTATCTAAGGCACACCCATGTTCATTTAGGGCACGCCCATGTCGAGTCGAGTGTTTCGAGCTAGCAGCTACGTGCTAAGGGAAGCATGGTCGTGTTGAATGCGGGCATGGCCATGCCTCGTCGAGTGAAGTTGGCCCAGCGAGACACGCCCATGTCAGAATTTGACATGCCCATGTGTAGGGAATATTTCAAGCATCATGACCCCAAACTTGAACCCCACTGTGATCATACACTAAAGTACGGTGGCGTTCCAAAGGGAAGGAAAAGAGAGCAAAAGAGTCGCCAACAAGTTTTAGGAACTTGTAAACCCAAAAGACAATCCAAAAGGACCATCAACTACTCCATAAGGTCTTGAACCAAACAGGGTCCGGGGATGAGGGTACGAATCCAATCTACAAAAGAAAGGACCCGCCCTATAAAATAGGCCTCTACTTTGTTCTGCTCGTATTCATGTGCGCTTTTCGAATAACATACAAACATTATAATAATCCTAACCTGTTTATCTATGTTGGTTGAATATTAATGCACAAATAAAATCTATTATTGGCGATCACTTGAGTTAAAATCACATTAGCCTAAACCAAATTAATAATTATCTTATTAAGCGTGATTTCAAGTACAAATTCCCTTTAACAATCATAAAAGGTGTGATCAAGCAATAACAATAAAATAAATATCAAGCAACATAAGCATAATAACCAATAAACAATAACAACGATGATAATAACATGATATAATAAAGCTTAAATATAATAGCAAGATCCTAGGCATGATACTAACAAGATTAATAACAAACCCTAGCATGTCACTAAACAATAAAGATCAAAGCTTTAAACCTAACATGGTACTAACATGATATTAGAAAGAGTAAAGGCATCCTAAACATGATACTAGAAAGCATAAAAACATCCTAACATGATACTAGGAAATAAACATTAATAAACATGCTTTCTACATTGAAAGAGAGTAGTAAGATTACATACTTTGAAGCCTCGTACCTCTTTCTAATAACAAAATACACAAGTTAGTAACTTCAATGAAAATAATAAAGAATAATTAAAGAACTAAATTAAAGAATTAAATTGAATAAAATTTAGACTAGTTTTGGACCAAACCTTCAGAAATTATCAACCCTTGCACGTCTAGGGCGAAGGCAACTTCGAACTTGGCTAAGAGACTCTAAGTCTTGTGAATGCGGAATATTGTATTTAAAAAGGTTGTTTAGAAAGAGAGAGAAAAATAAGAATTAAGTAATTCTTGGTGAGAGAATAGAGAGAATTGATTGGGAGAATAGATGAGAGTTGATTGTAGATTCTGAAAACAGGGATTCGGACCCTATTTATAATGAAAATAGTCCGGAAAAACATAGAATTTGATAAGGAATAAAACTACACGCTGTCGCCAGGAATCGACTCTGTCGCGAGGCGACAGGGTCTGTCGCGCGGCGACAGACTTGTCGTTTGGCGACAACCTGTATTAGCGCGTTTTCTTCACGCGGAATCCGATCTTTAATCAACTTGATCTACGGAATCCGTATAGAAGATAAAAACGTATTTTTAAGATAAAATAATATTTTACTCCAAATAAAAGTCTATTTTAAAATAATTAATTATTAAATCTTATAATATTAGAATTAAAAAGAATCTTCTAGAAACTTCTAGAAAATTATAATTAATCCTAATAATTTTAGGAATAATAATTAACATTGGGCCCTCCTCTAGACCATTGGGCCGTATTTAAATAATTAACCGGGCCCGGTTTAGTATATTGGCCATAATTTCCTCAATATTCATCGGAATTGGGCTTATAATATATCGTTGGAAAGGTCTTTTCGAGCCCCATCTAACTACACTATTATTGGACCTTAATTATGGACCAAACTAAAGTGGTTTGGCTATTTTCAAATAAATAGAGTTATTTTCAAAAACAGAGAGAAGAGAATTTTAATTAAAACTAAACCGCAACACTTGACTTTCAACCACTTTCACCTAATTCGATTATGGTTCGACGTGAAAGGCATTCATCACTGGGTTTGGTTTTGGGGAGACACAAATGGGTGTCTACAGAAGCCCCCACTTTGACTGAGTTTGAAGAAACTTATGTTTCGAAAAACGAGAGTCAAAGTCGCGATAGGGACGGAGAATGATTCAAAACGTTCTGCGATTCCAAATCATTCTTATAACGCCGATACCTGTAAAACAACCATTAGTTAAACAGATAAAAGAGTTAAGAAACGCGTATCTTGCACCGTCGAGCACACGTCTATGAAAGTAACCATTTTGCTGCTTCATCTGTTGTTTGTGACAACCTCCACAGTATTTCGTGAACGCCATCATTGAAAATAACCGTATGTCATCGCCTTCAATATTCTTGGTGACAATCCTCCACAGTATTTCGGGAACATCGTCGAAAATAACTGTATGTCGTCATCTTCAGGTTGTGGCAATATGTCGCCACGGCAGTGCATCGCCGCTGTAGACAATCTCTTCTTTACCTTGAGGGACCGCCGAAGTTGACCTTGCTTCGCCATGTCCAAAATTTGTGACACTACCTCGCCACGGCCGTGCTTCGCCACTAGACAACTCCTCTCTATGTTGGGACATCGCCAAAGAATCATTCTGCTTATTGACCCTTAATATATTGTTATTATTGTTATTTTTTATGTTTGTGCCAATACTTCGGTGCTTTTTGCCTTTGTAAACCATTACTTCGGTGCCTCTATTGAACCATTATTTCGGTGCCTTATTATGAGCCAATACTTAGGCGCTTTAAGCTAAGTGAGACGATCTTTCATCAAGTCGATCACTTAATGCATTGCAATCAAGCTGACTAAATCATGTCAATTTTGCTTAAAGGGGCTAACTGGTGTACCAAGGAACCCAAACAGCTAAAATAGGCCCACAAAGTCATGAGGAGGGCCCCAGTATTCTGTCGACGCTCCAGCGCTGGCCAGAAACGCCTATCGCGAGGTTTTGCCTCTGTCGCCACGCGACAGGGCCTGTCGCCTCGCGACAATTCTGCCGTTTGGCGACAGAATCGGGGTTTTAAAAACCCGTCTTCTTCTTCATTTCCGCTGCTGCTCTGCTTCTCATTCTTTCGCAAAAAATTCGATTCACTCGTTCTTGCTCATTTCTCAACCAAATTCGCTTAAACTTGTTGCAAATCGAAGCTTTTCTCATCTATTTTCTCGATCTATGTAAGTTTTGCTCAAACTCTACTCGGTTTTTGATGAATTGTGCATTCTTGCTTGCGAATTTTCAAAAATTTCGAAACTCACTTTGCTTAATTTGCTTTGTTCGTTGAATTTTATGCCTTGAATTTGTTTAATTATGCTTGTATATTACCTTGGGAGTATTTTGAGACTTGTTTGACTCAATTTGGTGAAGAAACGAACGGTTCACCATTGTTGGACCTCTTAAGGTCGTGAAGAACAATGTGGGTCGTTCTTTGCATTTTTACTGCTTTTGCTTGTACAATCTGTCACCATATTCATCATATGTTTGCAAGAAATTGTTTATTTACTTAAAAAATGCTTCCATGCTTGATTGAAATTTTGCTCTGTTTTAGTACTACGTACTCTGTTTTGCGAACATAGCATCATGTAGCCTAGGCGAACCTTAGATACTGTAGAGCCTTAAATTCAATTACTTTTATATACTTTAGCATGGCTAGACGACGTGGCTCTGGTTCTCGGTCGAGAGACACGCGTCGAGAGGACGAACCCACCAGTGAGGGCGAGGACGTGCCTTCTACTTCCAGGCTGGGTCTCATGCCAGATTGGGACGAGCGCACCCTGTTTCACGCGCCGGTTCATCATTTGTCGGAGCGAATTCGACGAGGTCTTGCGAGTGGGAGGACCCGTAGCCACGGCTCGGGTAATTCTACCATCATTTCTCTGTACGAGAACTTCATCAGTCGCGATGAGGGGCTTCGTCGTCTTTGGGAGTCATGTGGGTTGACTCCTCTCCTGTAGGCCACCCGGGCCATGTTTTCATACGATGGGGGTAACCTCGTTGTTCGAGCTTTGGTGGAGTTCTTTTGGGACACCACCAACACCTTCCACTTTCCCTGGGGTGAGATGACAGTCACTCCAGCTGACTTTAGCCTCATTACGGGGCTAGAGTTCCAGTCTACTCCTCTTCCTTCTGACACCGGTGTCATCGTCTATTCGCCGGAGGTTCAGGAGTTGTTGGGGCCGATCGTTGTTCGGGCCCAGGCTGAGGCTCAGTCGGGACAACTGAGTTCCCGATGTATCCGTCGCTGCACGCTGGCTGCAGCTTTTGAGGATGATGCTACCACCCGAGAGTAGCGGGTGCGCATTTTTGTGCTGATTCTGCTATCAGGGACATTTTCCCCTGATCGAGGTAGTAGAGTACTTCTTTACTACCTGTCCGCTGCTCGCGACCTTCACTTGTTCGGGACGTATGACTGGGCCAGCATGGCCTACGCGGACTTTCTACTCGGCTTGCGGCGTTCCTGTCGTCACAAGGCCTTGTCCGGAGAGGTAGCCCTTTCCAGCTTTTGGAGGGTCGTAGAGGTACATCTCCTTTCCTTTTTGAGGTTTTAACTCTAGATTTAGAAGCATAATCTTTACTGACTTTTGTCTTTTCATATAGATTTGGTTCTACGAGTACTTTCCTTCTCTTGCGCCTGCGAGGCCTTCTCCTCGCGTGCTCCCCATTGCTGCCAGTTGGGGAGGCCGCAGAGGTCCATCGGAGGTGCTACGCCTTCGAGAGATGATCCTCTCGGTAGGTTTCCATAACTCATATTTGCTTTTATCATCTTTTAGTATTAGTGCCTTATTTAGCGATTTTTGCAGGAGCCTAGCCCGGTCTATTGACCTTGGGCTACCTTTCCTATTTCTGCACTGGCGGCGCAGTACACAGCTGAGCGTCGTTACTTTCTGGGGACGTACGACGCGGTGGTCTACCTAGGGGAGAGGGTAGCCATCTAGCATTCCTCAAACACTTTTGTCGTTCCTGCTCCTCCACCCCGTCATATGTTCCACGATGCCTTGCAGCGGGATCGTGCTGGCGGACCTACTCGGGGTACTCCTTGGAGGTCCTACGTTCTCCTAGAGCAGAGCTATGAGGAGGACCTGCTACCGTTGCTAGCGCTGGCTCCTGTCCTTTTAGAGGAGGCAGCGGTATGCTTTTTATTTTTTTGTTTATCTTTCTTTAGGTAGCCCCCAAGTATTTTTCTAACTTTTATTCTTAACAGGCTGGCCCTAGGGAGTTCATTCCTCCGAGGATGTCCATACGCTACCAGGGCATGTATGGGCCGATCGAGGAGCTTATTCCGCCGACTCCAGAGGGAGAGCAGTTTGTGGAGCGGTCTATTCCTCGTCACCAGACTCGAGTAAGTAACTTCTCATATATCTTCATATTTGCTTCGTAATTGTTACTGACTTGATTACTTTGGCAGTTTTCTCGCGAGGTGGTGACAACTATGGCTAGGTGCATAGACGCCTTTCGCAGCCAGCTTGTGAGGTTGCGGAACCGTGCTACCTGTCGTAGCAATGATGCTGAGGAGGTATTACTTTTGCATTTATCATTTTTGACTTCTTTTTTCATTTGCACTTGCTAAACTTTGATTTACTTTTACAGGGGCAGCCTATTCCTTCTCCACGCACTCGGTCGAGACCCGAGCCTAGGAGAGAGACTACTAGGTCCGACTCGAGGCGACGTCGGACTACTTCCGGTGGTCGAGGTGGTCGTTCGGAGGCCGCCGCTGTAGAAGACTTGGCGTCATCACCTGAGGATGTTCCGACCGGGCCGACCGTTCGAGGTGGGATGGGTGGTGGGACGTACGAGTTTGGCTCGTCGTCGCAGCAGGCTTTGCAGCCCCAGCCTCTTTCTGCCGGGTTTCAGGGTGAGGTTAGGTGGCCTTGCCCTGAGTTGCAGTTTGCGCCGCCTGGTGGTTCAGGGGACGATGATGGACATACTCCACGGAGTAGGACATTCTTTGATACATTTGGCATCCCTCGCGACTTGCGGCCTCCGGCACCGTAGTTGTACCTGTGTTTTATTTATTTTGACTTTTGTAGGACTTTGTCTATTTTATACACATGATTTATGTACTAGACACTTGTATATATATGCATTTATTATTTATTAAGATTTTATTTACATGACTTATTATTTATTAGTTTGTATTGTGCATATGAGTGTGTGAGAAAGTGTAATTTTTGCGCAAAATTTCCGTCATTTTTAATATTAGTGGAGGGTACCGACTCTCTCCCCCAAAAAAAGAAATGAAAAAATGAAGGAAAAAAAGTATAATTACCAAAAAATAAGCCTAAAATTAATTAAGCTTAATAAAATATAATAATAATAAAAATAATAATAATAAGGGTGTATGGATAAGAAAGGAAAATAATAAAAAGTCAAGTCAAAGTCGAATTCAAGCAAGTAAAAACACGGTTTCCTATGCGTAGTAGGTGTCGCTGCGAAGAAAAATACTGGCGCCACGCAATTAAACCTGTCGCCACGCGACAGATTTGTCGCTTGGCGACAGACTCACTTTTCCTATTTCCTACGGAAATTGAAATCTGTGGTGAAAAAAGCTTATAAATAGCCCCCGAATCCTCCGTTTACTGCATAATGAAACCAATTTATTAATTAATTAATTAACTAGTAATCATGCCTTTAGCTAAACGAACTTTTTGTGGATACATGAATGAGTGGTGTCGTCTTTTAACTTCTAAAGAGAAAAAAGCATTAGATACTTTTCACATGGGGGGTATGTTTGGAATAAAGGGGGTGAGTCTTGACATGGACTTTATTTACTCTGCCATAGACTATTGGGACACTAATACCCACCGTTTTAGATTTTTCCATGATGAAATATGCCCTTTACCGGAAGAATTTGGAGCCATTATAGGCTATTATTCTACAGATCTTGCGGTAATGCCTAGAGTTAGTGAATATTATTATAAAGATTTTGAATGCTTTTTTGATCTAAGGGGTATGGCCTTAAAAAATATAGTGCATGGTAATGTAGTTGATTTGACAGAATTTGCACATTATTTTTATGACAATCCTAATCCTGATTTTCGTGTCCATAAGAGAAGGGCTTTCTTCTTTTGCATGTTTAACCAATTACTTTTAGTTAGTGGTAAGGATAATGAAGGCCAAACAATGATTATATCTGTTATAGAACAAGTTGAATCTGGGAGAAATCCAATGCCGCTAATTGTTGGAGAGACCATGCTATGGTTGGATGCATTAAGAAAGAATCCAGGAGCACCTTTTCGAGGTTCTCCAATTTTATTACAGGTATGAAATAATACTATTCTTAATTACAAAGAACTAAAAATATTTCTACACTGTAATACTAATCAAATGTGTATTTTACAGATATGGCTCATGGAGAGGTTAAAACTTATTAATCCTCCTGATGATATACACACATATGTTCCAAATTGCATAGTTCGGCGAAAGAAACGATTTTTGAAGATAAGTCGCCGTGAATGGAGCAAGGTGTTTGCTGCCGGTGATTTTACCATAAGCTGGATCGTCCCTTGGTGGAAGATTGAGGCGATGGTTGGTTGTAATAACCAAGCATACTGTCGTCTCCCGAGCTTGTCAAGATTAACCTTCTATTTTCCTTGTAGAGTTATGAGACAGTATGGTCTCGCACAAACCATCCCTACAGGAGATCTCCGTCGCCCTTATGAATTTCCTGTGTCACAAGATGTTGAGCGCTTTGACAAATATTGGAGTGGTAGGCCCTTATAGGAGGTGGTTACCCACAAGGATCCACCTTGTTTGTCAAGCAAAGTGAAACAATGGCTTGATGGAAGATTCCAGAAATCTCAAGTCAAGATTGAGAAGACCGATAGGAAGAATCGTCTAGGTGACAAAAAGGTCCCTGCTAAGGAACGCCTAGGGGAAAGGAGCGAATTCAAAACTCCTATTATGCCAGGGAAGAAAAGTTCTAAGAAAGACAAAGGAAAAAGGAAGGTTGACTCTACGGAAAAAAAGTTTGGGTATAGAAGAAACATGGGGTTTTAGCGGAGGGGGAAACTATCTATACTAAAATAGAGTGTAGATCTTCCAGTGGTTGTCTCCTAGCAAAGGTTATGGATCAAGAGGAAGAGAATGAAGACAAAAATTGGAAGAGAATCAAGAAAGAGAAAAAAGAATAGAGCATTGCTTTTCCTTTGATTTATTAGACAAAGTTAATTTGTCTTAGTTAATTTTTCAGCTTTTATTTCATCAATAATGTAATTTCTTTATTAATTAATAAAATTTCAGCTTTTTATTTCAATTAACTTTTCAATTAAAGAAATGAAAACAATTACAATATTTATTTTCCGGAGAATTAATTCGAGTACGGAAGTCGAATAAATTTCCAGAATATACGAAACTTGCCCAGACATTCGCAGAAACCTGGCGCTGTTATCTAATTTATTGTCGCTGTCAATTTGGCTCTGTCGCCTGGCGACAAAATTGTCGTCTGGCGACAGAGGCTATCTCCTGGCGCCAGTCTTGAAATTTTGCAGACATGTATTTTTTACCTCAGGGATACAGAATTTCAAAAAATTAAAGTGGCCGCACCCTGTCTGGGTTGCCTACGTATCCTTTGTTTAAGGAATCAGGCCAAACGTAGCTCTCTTGAGTATTTTACTCAAGTACTTATGGGTAGTATTTCTTAAGTTGGTCAAGATTTGTCATGTTCGAAAATTCATTACCATCCATGTCAGTTAACTTAGCCGCGCCTCCTGACAGGATTGTTTAGACAATATATGGTCCGGATCAATTAGGCCTAAATTTGCCTCTTGGGTCCAAAACATTTTTCCTTAATGCTTTCAATACCAAGTCCCCAACCTTGATATTTCTAGTCTTGACCTTCTTATTAAAATGTCTAGCCATGCGGGTTTGATAACATTGGGTGTGATGTAGAGCCTCTAGTCGTTTTTCATCGAGTAAAATTAGCTCTTCATACCGTGCTCTAGTCCATTCGACTTCATCAAGTTTACTTTCTAACGCAATGCGTAGCGAAGGTATTTCTAATTCTACAGGTTGTACGGCATCCATTCCATATACTAAGTTGAATGGCGTATTTCCTGTTGATGTTCGGATTGACGTGCGATAACCCCACAGTGCGAAGTGAAGTTTGTCAGGCCAATCTTTATAATTTTCAGTCATTTTCTCAATGATTGTCTTTAAATTTTATTGGCGGCCTCAACTGCTCCATTTGCTTGAGGTCTATAAGGAGAAGAATGGTGATGTTGAATACCATACTTTTGTAGCAATTCTTCACATTCGGCTTGAAAGTGAGTTCCATTGTCACTTATCATTTCATGTGGGACTCCGTATCGACAAATTATGTTTCTTTCGATAAAGAGTTCTACATGTTTGGCAGTGAGTTTAGCATATGATTGTGCTTCCACCCACTTTGTGAAGTAATCTATTGCGACTAAGATGTATTCATGACCTCCTGTTCCGGGAGGTGTGATCTTTCCAATTATGTCTATTCCCCATGTAGAGAAAGGCCATGGTGAAGTGTAGGTGTAGAGGAGAGATGGTGGGATATGTTGCAAATCTGCATAAATTTGACATTTGGGGCATCTCTTTACATATTGATGACAATCTTTATTCATGGTAGTCCAATAATATCCTTCTCGCATTATCTTTTGGACTAACATTTTGCCATTAACATGTGTTCCACATATACCTTTGTGGACTACTCTCATAGCTCTTTGAGCATCCTTTTTGCCTACACATAATAGAGCTCGTCCTTTAGGCGCCCTTTTGTGTAGTTCATTTCCTATGAGTACAAACTGGGAAGCTAAAAGTCTTAGTGCTCTTTTCGCTCTTTTGTCAGCATGAGGAGGATATTCTCCTTTGGTGACATAATTTAGTATATCTATGAACCATGGTTCTTCTTCATGTTCTTCTTCTTGGATCACTTCATCGTCTTCTATAGCTTGAATATATGCTGGTTTATGCCTTTTTTCTATGGTTAAAGGCATTTGCTCAATTTCCTTAGGAATTCTAACCATTGAGGCTAGTCTTGCCAAGGCATCGGCGAATTGGTTTTCCTCTCTAGGTAGGTAAGTGTATTCCACTTTTTCCAACTGATCAGTGAGAGTTTCCAAATATGTTTGGTAGGGAGCTAAGCTTTCACTCCTAACCTTCCATCTCTTTGAGATTTGATTAATGATTAAAGAAGAATCCCCAAATATCCGAAGTTTCTTTACACCTAAGGCTAAAGCAGTTTCGAGGCCTACCACGCATGCTTCATATTCGGCTGCGTTGTTGGTGACGTCGAAATCTAATTTAATGGATATAGGAACATGTTCTTCTTTAGGTGATACTAGTAAGACTCCTATGCTGCATCCCTTTTGGTTTGAGGCTCCATCGAAATATAGGGTCCATGTATCATCCTCTGTCATCATTAAACTTTCATCTGGGAATTCATTCTCTTCCAAAGGTGTCGAATCTTCTATTGGGAAATTTGCTAGGAAATCCGAGACCACTGATCCTTTAATTGCCTTTTGAGGCATAAACCTTATATCGAATTGGGCCAAATTCACTATCCACCTTGAGATACGCCCGTTAAGTGTAGATTTTTCGAATTGGTATTTAAGGGGGTCCATTCGTGAGACTACGTAAACGGTATGCACGAGCATGTAATGTCTTAACTTAGTTATGGCCCACACCGATGCGAGGCACAACTTTTCCAATGGTGTATAGCGTGTCTCATACTCGAGCATTTTCTTACTTAGGTAGTAAATAGCATTTTCTTTACTTTCTACCTCTTGTGCAAGCATGGCTCCCATTGTTTCCTTTGTGACGGTTAAGTATAACCTTAGGGGTATTCCAGGGAGTGTTGGAGCTAATACGGGAGGATTCGAGAGATAGGATTTGATCTTTTCAAAGGCTTTTTGACACTCATCATCCCATATAATTGGTACATTCTTTCTAAGCTTCTTGAATATTGGTTTGCATATTGTGGTTAGCTTGGATATGAACCTACTTATGTATTGCAACCGGCCAATGAATCCTCGAATTTGCTTTTCGGTTTTGGGCGGTGGCATGGACATGATTGCTTTGATTTTGGTGGGGTCTATCTCTATTCCTCTAGAGCTTATGACATATCCCAAGAGTTTTCCTGAGGTAACTCCGAAAGCACATTTGGAGGGGTTCAATCTCATGTTGTATTTTCTTAGCCTTTCAAAGAACTTTTTTAAGGCTATTGGGTGTCCTTGACGGTCTTTTGATTTTACGATCATGTCATCCACATAAACCTCCACTTCTTTATGCATCATGTCATGGAGTAGGGCAGTTGCTGCTCGTTGGTAAGTAGCACCCGCGTTTTTCAACCCGAATGGCATTACCGTATAGCAATAAGTGCCCCAAGATGTTATCAACGTTGTCTTTTCCCTGTCTTCTTCGGCCATGAGGATTTGATTGTATCCTGCGTACCCATCCATAAACGAGAGAAGCGCATGATTTGCTGTATTATCTACCAAAATATCGATGTGTGGTAAAGGGAAGTCGTCCTCTGGACTTGCCTTATTTAGATCTCGATAGTCGACACACATTCGAACTCTACCATCTTTTTTCGGAACCGAGACGACATTGGCGACCCATTCGGGGTATTTAGATACCCTGATAAAACCTGCAGTTATTTGTTTTTGAACTTCTTTTTTTATTTTAAGAGCTACGTCGGGTTTCATTCGACGTAACTTTTGTTTTACAGGTTTCATTCCTGGAATTAATGATATTGTGTGTTGAGCTATCTCTCTATTAATGCCTGGCATATCTTCGTATGACCAAGCGAATACATCAATAAATTCTTTAAGTAGATTAATTAAATCGGTTCTTTTGTCTTTACTTAGTGTTAGTCCGATTTTAACTTCTCTTTTAATGGTTGGATCTTTTGAGATATCAACCGTTTCTGTATCCTCAATTATTGGTGTCTTGTTTTCAAGTGTTTCCATTGCTTTAATTATTTCTTTGTCATTTTCATCATTTCGTCATCTTTAGATAAAGAAAAACAAGAGGAATACGGGGAAGAAGACATATTATTTAATTCAGAAATTATTACATCAAATAAGGAAAGGTCCGTTGGGACTTGATTGTTAACTATCCTAGGAGTAGAAATAGAAGGCGAGGGTGCTACAACTAAAGGTTTGGAAGACTCGATAGGGGAAGACTCTAACTCAGACTCTGACTCAGACGATTCTTCGAACATTGGTCCTTGTCCTGTAGTTACTGATATCTTCTTTCCATTTGTAGTGGTTATCTTTACCGTCTTGAGCCATCCACGCTCTTGATCTTCTATTGGAGTGATAAAATCCTAGGGATCAAAGCCTTCACTTTGGAGAACTGTTTGGATGAGTGAAGAATCATCTTCTGAGTATCTTGGCTCATTCCTTTCTCTTCCAAAGAGGAGTCCCATGACATTAAAGTCAAAGCAAGGAGGTGCCTTCTCCTTATAATTTGGAGTTGGGATCTCGTCTAGGAAGCAACAATCCAAAAAGATCTCGAACCCGGGTTGTCTTATGCCATTTACAAAGAAAGGTTCAGGAAATTCATGACAAGGATAATCCTCCCTTTCTCTTATAAATTGTCCATTTAAGGTGAGAGGATATTGATCCATGGGTATCTCCCTCTTTTGTGCACGAGCATTCCTTCGTGCTCTTGATTTTTCCTGGGCCCACTTAAGGTCTTCACGAGTTGGTTCAAAACCAAGTCCGAAAGTATCCAATTTAGGGAGGCCAGGTAGTCCCATATGTTTAGCTATTCCTTTCTTCTTTCCTAGAGTCATTCCAGGAAAATGTCCTTGCTTTCTTAGAATAACATTAGTTGTCATATTTGAGTGGAGGTCGTAATGAAGAGGGGTCCTTTCGTCTTCTTCTATTAAGGAGACCTCTTCGCTAAAGCCCCACAAATCTTCATCATTTTCATCATGTTCCACATTAATTAGTGGATTTTCCACCGTTTTGATCCTCATGGATGAAGCATCAATGGTAATTGGAATTCCTCCAATTATGGCCTTTACTTGTTGATGAAGAGATGAAGGGACGGCCTTTAAATCATGAAGCCAAGGGCGTCCCAATAGTAAGTTAAAGGATGCCTTGATATCCACTACTTGAAATGTGGTGGCATGCTCAATTGCACCCGCCGTTATATTCATGGTGATTGTCCCTAGTGCTTGACAGCGTGAGTTATCATAAGCTCTTATGCCTTGAGTTGATGGGGATAAATCCTCATCTCTTATTCCTAACATTCTTGCGGTTCTAAGTGGGCACACATTAATTGCTGAACCATTATCCACAAGAGTCATAGGAACGTTCATCCTTTTGCATATGACTGTGAGGTTTAGAGCTTTATTGTGTTTGTCACCTTCCGGTGGTAGATCCTTATCCGAAAAAGTGACTAAGTTGATTGGACTTGGGAGATCACTCGTGAGGAAGTTAGCAAGTCCCTCAGGAGTAGTGTCCGAATCTATGCCTACTTTAGCCAAAGCATCCATGACCGCAACCCTATGCTCCCGGGATGTAGCTAAGAGCTTCCATACATTCATTTCGACCTTAGTCTTTTTCAGTTGTTTGACTACATCGTTGTCTTCTATTATAGGCACGGGAATTTGCTGGTTAGTAGGTATAGGTTGTGTTGAAATGGGAGGTTGTATTCTCCCGGACCTGGTGAGGACATCTATGGGCGAATCTTCTTCGTCCCAAATGTCACTTACTGGGTATATTGTTGATAGAGGAGTCTCTTCAATATCCTTAAGGTAAACGTCCTCATCATCACTGTCCCATACTCCATTAATTGTAGCATCTTGTGGAAGTTGAACCAGTTTCTTTTCATCAATCAAACGTTGAACCAAGTCTTTGAACTTGAAGCAGTGCTCTATTGTATGTCCCCCTGATTGATGATATGAACAATAGTATTTGTCCATCCTTTTTAATGACTCAAATGGTCTCGGTTCGAGAGGTTGAATTTTGCCATTCTCGGAGAGCATTTTGAACATATTAGCGTACGACGTCCCAATTGGAGTATAACTTTTATTATTTTTCCTGGGAGTGTCAATCACTTGGAGAGAAAAAGGTTTCTTTTGCTTGGGTGGAGGTCTACTTTTAAGTAACTCATTTTTCTCTCTTATAGCCTCAAAGGTTTGTGATAGCAACTTGTACATTTCTGACAATATTGATGTCAACGCCAAAACTTCTTGCTTAGTTGCAGGTTCTTGGCCATGGAATTTGAGAGCATCTTCGAAGATTTCTTCTTCAATGGTCTCGACAGGCTCTATAAGGCTAGATGGGTCCACTTGATTTTCTTCGTCAGAAATAGCCAAAGAATCTGACAGCGGTGCGATGTTGATGCTTGGCTTCTTGCTTGCAGGGGGCAATGGGAGCTTGTTACTATCGATCAAGTCTTGAATAGCTTCTTTTAGCCTCCAACAATTTTCCGTAGGACGACCCCTACCTTGGTGATATTTTCAATGTGCATTTAGGTTCCAGCTAGCCGTTCTCCTTTCGACAGGCAGGTCCCCAAATGGTCTAATGGGAGTTATAAGACCTTTTGCATGTAAGCGGTCAAATGCGGTGTCATAACTCATACCAATAGGAGTATAATTCTTCCTAAATGGTTTCTTTTGTCCTCGATTGTTATTCATTGCCAAAACTTCATTTAGGTTAAGGGTGCTAACATTGTTTGAGTGGGTGGATTTGGATGAAGAAGGATTGTCGTTCTTCTTATTTTTCCAGCCACTATTTGACTTGTTTTGTTTAACGAGGTCATCTTCAATATTAATTCCAATATCATAGACAGCCTTAAAGGTGTTTAGATTTCTTTGGTACCTAAGGTGTTTAGAATATTTTTCTTGGAGGTTCTTAATGAACATCCTGACAGATTCTTTCTCACTAGGTACTTCAACCATTTTTGCAGTAGTTTCCCTCCATTTATTAAAGAAGGAGGTGAAACCTTCATTTTCTTTTTGCTTTAGCATTTCTAGCTCTCTATGATCGGTTTCAATTTGTATATTGCATTTATACCTTTCAATGAAAGCACTTACAATAGATTCCCAACTAGAGGTCTTTTCTTTATCAAGTGAAAAGTACCACTGTTGACATACAGCTTCTAAAGATAATGAAAATACAAAGTGAAATTCTTTCCTATCTATCCCCTTAATGTTCATTACAGTTTCAAAAGCTCTTAGATGAAAATAAGGATTATCCATAGCCTTAAATTTAGGGATGTCATTGGGATTGAACTTCTGTGGGAGAAGGTCCTTATCCACCGAGACCCCTTGGGAGCTAATCTCTTGGAATCTAAAGTCGTTGGACAGCTTGCCCAAGCTTTCCTGGATTAGGTCCATTTGTTTCTGTTTTTCAGGATTACTTATTTGCAGCGATAGGTTTTGTAACATCTCAGCCAAGTTGGCTACCTGTCCCTTGACCTCATTAAGTTCTTCTTGACTAGCCATTGCCTTCTTAGCTTTCATTTTCCTACCGATTGGTTTGTCAAAAAGTAAGATTTGAACAAAAGTGTTGTCCTTGATTAAACGCCCTTCCTTTCTTGTCCACGCGCTGTAAGTTAAACCATATTTGTTTTAATACTTGACTCTAATTGACTTGACTTTTTGGTTTTTAAAAAAGAAATTAGAATAGGCAAAAATGGGGTATATATTTTAAGGGAAATTTTAATGGAGTTTCAAAATTGGAGGATTAAGTTTTAAAAATGAAGGATTAATATCCGACTTACCCCCATAAAAAAAAAGGAAAACACGCATTCAAGACTCTCTAGACATGGTCATAATGTAACAAACATGTTATGTGTGTGCTTTATGTATGTGTGAGTGACATGCTTTGACTCTTAGTGTATGACCATTGGACTTTAAGTGCCTAAACTTAATTAAAGACTTAAACATGGTTTCAACCTTTAATAAATTGATAAACTGATTAGTAGACTGTGAATTAGATTCGTCGTGATGACTCGAGCAAGAAAACTGGACTGTCGCTAAAACAACAGGACTGTCGCCACTGTTTAGAGCTTGTCGCCAGACGACAAAATTGTCGCCAGGCGACAGACACTAAACTGCAGCGCCACAGTCCAAATTTCTGCGCCATTTCTGGAACATTAATCTGGACTGTTTCCAGTAATTTTACTCTAAATGGACATGCCTAAAGTCGTACTATGTCGAATTGATTAATTTGTTAGCCTTTAATTAATTGAAAATTAATTAATTAGATAAAGTCCTTTTAGTCATTAGTCAATTTATTTAGTCTTTAACACAAGTCAAACAAACGGTTAACACACATCTAATATATACAAGCAAGGGGGCACAAGTAGTTCACATAGTCACAAGATGAGTTTGCAACCTAACCATGGCTCTAGTTCTCTAAAGTTCGAGGATATGGGTTAAGTAAAAAAGATCCATGGTTATGAATCCATATGCATTGCACACAAGCCTACCGGGAGGGTTGGAGCGAATGGACAGGATTCCGCGAGTTCGTGATGAAATCGAACTCGACTCCATGGTTTGGTGGATTCACAAACTTTGCACGTACCCAAATCTGAACTTTGCACATGATAGTGGGATATTCCATTGGGCAGGTGAAGCAGGAACCCCCAGAGGGTTATTTCCATATGTAGAACACATATGGGTTCAGAAAAGTGAGAAAAGGACTCAATCAATAAGCAAAATCAAGCCAACAATGCTAGAAATGGTCAAAGCAAGAAGGCAGACCCCTGGCTCGGTATTGGAAGAACTTGGCGCCAGACTACAGGGACTGTCGCCGCAAAAAAGCTCATGTCGCCAAGCGACAGAAACATTTTACGGGCGACAAGCCCTGTTTTCTAGACGCTAGTTCCTACATGCCTTGGCAAGTTTCTGTGTTCTTCGAATTTTCCAGATTTCGCATCATCTTTTCGATTCTAGTCATGAAAGATATTTCTCAAATTTCCTACGTGTCAAATTCCTATGGATTGACTCATGGGGTGCTCCCATGAGGACCTTTTAATGCATATGACAATAATGTTAATCAAATCACGCACATGAAATACTTAGAATTTTTCGAGTCTCATCCGCTCATTCTAAATAATTGCCAAAATTAAATAAATTTCAGGAATTTAAATAGAAATCCTCCCCAGTGGAGTCGCCAAAAACTGTAGGGAATATTTCAAGCATCATGACCCCAAACTTGAACCCCACTGTGATCATACACTAAAGTACGGTGGCGTTCTAAAGGGAAGGAAAAGAGAGCAAAAGAGTCGCCAACAAGTTTTAGGAACTTGTAAACCCAAAAGACAATCCAAAAGGACCATCAACTACTCCATAAGTTCTTGAACCAAACAGGGTCCGGGGATGAGGGTACGAATCCAATCTACAAAAGAAAGGACCCGCCCTATAAAATAGGCCTCTACTTTGTTCTGCTCGTATTCATGTGCGCTTTTCGAATAACATACAAACATTATAATAATCCTAACCTGTTTATCTATGTTGGTTGAATATTAATGCACAAATAAAATCTATTATTGGCGATCACTTGAGTTAAAATCACATTAGCCTAAACCAAATTAATAATTATCTTATTAAGCGTGATTTCAAGTACAAATTCCCTTTAACAATCATAAAAGGTGTGATCAAAGCAATAACAATAAAATAAATATCAAGCAACATAAGCATAATAACCAATAAACAATAACAACGATGATAATAACATGATATAATAAAGCTTAAATATAATAGCAAGATCCTAGGCATGATACTAACAAAATTAATAACAAACCCTAGCATGTCACTAAACAATAAAGATCAAAGCTTTAAACCTAACATGGTACTAACATGATATTAGAAAGAGTAAAGGCATCCTAAACATGATACTAGAAAGCATAAAAACATCCTAACATGATACTAGGAAATAAACATTAATAAACATGCTTTTTACATTGAAAGAGAGTAGTAAGATTACATACTTTGAAGCCTCGTACCTCTTTCTAATAACAAAATACACAAGTTAGTAACTTCAATGAAAATAATAAAGAATAATTAAAGAACTAAATTAAAGAATTAAATTGAATAAAGTTTAGACTAGTTTTGGACCAAACCCTCAGAAATTATCAACCCTTGCACGTCTAGGGCGAAGGCAACTTCGAACTTGGCTAAGAGACTCTAAGTCTTGTGAATGCGGAATATTGTATTTAAAAAGGTTGTTTAGAAAGAGAGAGAAAAATAAGAATTAAGTAATTCTTGGTGAGAGAATAGAGAGAATTGATTGGGAGAATAGATGAGAGTTGATTGTAGATTCTGAAAACAGGGATTCGGACCCTATTTATAATGAAAATAGTCCGGAAAAACATAGAATTTGATAAGGAATAAAACTACACGCTGTCGCCAGGAATCGACTCTGTCGCGACGCGACAATGTCTGTCGCGAGGCGACAGGGTCTGTCGCGCGGCGACAGACTTGTCGTTTGGCGACAACCTGTATTAGCGCGTTTTCTTCACGCGGAATCCGATCTTTAATCAACTTGATCTACGGAATCCGTACAGAAGATAAAAAAAACGTATTTTTAAGATAAAATAATATTTTACTCCAAATAAAAGTCTATTTTAAAATAATTAATTATTAAATCTAATAATATTAGAATTAAAAAGAATCTTCTAGAAACTTCTAGAAAATTATAATTAATCCTAATAATTTTAGGGATAATAATTAACATTGGGCCCTCCTCTAGATCATTGGGCCGTATTTAAATAATTAACCGGGCCCGGTTTAGTATATTGGCCATAACTTCCTCAATATTCATCGGAATTGGGCTTATAATATATCGTTGGAAAGGTCTTTTCGAGCCCCATCCAACTACACTATTATTAGACCTTAATTATGGACCAAAATAAACTGGTTTGGATATTTTCAAATAAATAGAGTTATTTTCAAAAACAGAGAGAAGAGAATTTTAATTAAAACTAAACCGCAACACTTGACTTTCAGCCACTTTCACCTAATTCGATTATGGTTCGACGTGAAAGGCATTCATCACTGGGTTTGGTTTTGGGGAGACACAAATGGGTGTCTACACCATGTCTCACTGGAGTTTGAAGAAAAATTGATTCTGACTTTAGGCACGGCCATGTCCTATGTGACACGCCCATGCCTGGACGAATTTGGTCGGTTTTAATCCGATTTCTTTCCTTATTCTATCTTATCTTTTGGATTTATTATAAATACCCTTTAGCATTATAATTTCACAATCTATCATCTTAGAACCCTAATTCTCTCTCTAGACTTTATTTTCATTGTAATTGAAGATTATGCACTCAAGATTCTTCATTTATCTCTCATAATTCAAGATTTGGTATTTTCTTATTCTCTTTAATTCCTTTTATTATTAATTATGTTTTCTTTAATTCTTGTTATTGTTTTCATTAAGATGTGTGAGTAGTTTCCTTATTATAAGATCTAGCGGAACCCGAATATGATTAATGCATGATTTAATTCTTTAAATTCTCTAATGATAATTGTTATTGGTATGCTTTATTGATTGTGCTCATGCCAATAATAGATTAGGGATAATTAGTATTGTTATTAATCCATTGTTTTAATCCCAACGGGAGTTGGGTTTTGACGGGGTTTGAATAAATCAATTAAGGATTTGAAGTTCATCACGGGGGTAGTTGAATGGATGATTTGGAAGTTAGAGTAATGTGCTCAAAGTCTTTAATTTACATGATTCCAGGGAAGTAGGCTTGATTGTGATTAGGGAAGCCATTGATAACTCAGGAGAGACCATTGGTACTATTCAGGGATTACTTTTCCTCATTAATCAATTGAATTATATGTTAGGGGTAGAACGACTATTGTATTAATTGTATTCGTGGTGATGCTTGATCTTGGATGTTTTTAGCATTGATTTGTCATATTACTTATAGATTTAATCGTTTTAATTAGTTCTTTAGTTATTAATTCTCACTACTACTTTGGTTACTTGCTTAGTATTTTCTTGAGTCTATTTAATTAGTTGAACCATAGTCTCTTGGGATCCGACCCTTACTTGCCCATCTACATAGTAGTGGTCTTGTTAGGTTATTTTTGTTAGGTACGCGACATGCCTATCAAATTTTGGCGCCATTGTCGGGGACTAACGGTTTCGTTCTAGTTATTTGTGATTCGTATTTACTAAGCATAGATTTTGTTAGTTGCTTCGGCTATTATTCCCTGTGTCTTTGATCTCCCGTTTTAGTTTCTTTGTTGCATGCAAACTCATAGTTTAGGTTTAGATGATTTAATACCTTTTGATTCTGGGATCGAAGCTACTGCAAGAAGACGAAGAGGTAGAAGAAGGAAAAATCAAAATAGAAGAAACATGGTCGATCCAGGAACAAAATCTCTTTTGGAGTATGGTATTCCGGATACAACAACCGGATTCTTCTCCAGTATTGTTAGACCACCTGTCACTGCTTAGAGTTTTGAGTTGAAGCCCCAATTCATGCAGTTCATCTCCACTGATTCTTTTGCGGGCTCACCGAATGATTGTCCAGTGACTCACATTGATAGTTTCTTGGAGAAGTGTGACACTACGAAGCTCAATGGTGTCACTGGTGATGCCATTAGACTACACCTTTTCCTTTTTTTGACTACAGGATAGAGCAAGGGAGTGGTTATGAGATGAAGGTATTGGTTCCTTTGATACGTGGGATAAGCTTCTCAAGGCCTTCTTAGTGAAATTCCTGGGGCAAGAGAAAACCGCAAGGTTAAGGAACGAGCTAGCTACTTTTCATCAATCTGATGATGAGTCTTTATATGAGGCATGGAGAAGATTCCAGCTTTTACAGAGACAATGCCCTCACCATGGTATCCCAGAATGGATGTTGATCCAAACATTCTACAATGGTTTGACTCATGAATTTTTCATATACATTGATGTTGCATTTGGAGGCTCTATCATGACTAAGAACTCAACCGATGCAAAGGATTTGATTGAGAAGATGGCGGCTAATGATAATTACCATCTAGGAGGACAAAATGTCACCAAGAGGGGAGGTAATAAACATGATGTTTATGCTTTAACTATGTTGACTAGTTCTGTGCAGGCATTAACTCATAAAGTCAATCAACTCCAAGCCAGGTCTTCTCAACCCTCGATGGAAACTTGTCAGAAGTGTGGAACGCAGGGCCATACTGTGCGGGAATGTCAACCCAATTATGATGGAATGACGATTGATCAAGATAATGTTTTTTATACCTCGACCTTCACAAGGCCATTTGATGAAGGGTGGAAAAATCATCAAGGTTTCTCATACATGAACAATCAGGCTCAATTGAATCCTCCACCACCACCCGTTTTTCAAGCAAGGGCACCTATCAATCATCAATCCATGCACCAACCACCACCTCAATATTCAAATCTTGAATCCATTATGGAGACTTTTTCTACCTCCCAACGTAACAACAAGAGCTTATATCAAAGCAATTTGAGTTACAAGAAAAGCAAAATGAATATTTTGAAAACACAATTCAATTTTTTGTTGCTCAAAATAAGAGGATAGAAACTCATCTTTCTCAACTTTTACAGCAAGTGAGTCATCTAACAACTCTCTTCAAGGTCAAGCAAAAGTCCAAACAAAACAATGAAATGAAATTTTCGTGAAGAAAGATGAATTGACTATGGGGGATTAGAGGAGAAAGTGTGCAATCTGGAGTCGAAAACAGAAATGCGTGTGAATGAAGGTCCCAAATATGTTGCTCCACAAACCTATGAAGAACCGATGCCATTCCTGCAAAGGTTATCAAAAGCCGTGCTCGATAAACATTTTGGGAAGTATTATGAGACTCTTAAGAAGGTATATTCCACCATCCCTTTTTCCGATCTTGTGATTCAAATGCCTCAATTTGCAAAGTTTGTGAAAGGAATTCTAGATCATAATCATAATGATAAGGAATTAGAAAGTGTGGTAGCGAAGGAGAAAGGCTCTAATATTTTAAATGAGAGCCTACCACCTAAATTGCATGATCCTGGTAGTTTTACTATCCCCTGCATGATAATTGAAACATATTTTGATAGGGTCTTGTGTGATTTAGGTGCTGGTATTAATTTAATGCCTTATTCTTTGTATGAAAAATTAGGTTTGAAAAAACTTAAACCCTCTACTATATCTCTTCAGATGGCTGATAAAACTATTAGACTCCCTAAGGGTGTAGTTGAAGATGTATTAGTTGGGATTGGTGAACTTGTTTTTCCTGTTGACTTTGTTGTAGTGGATATGAAAGAAGACCTTAAGATCCCACTTATCTTTGGTCGTCCTTTTCTTGCTACAAGTCAAGCTCTAATAGATGTTCCTAAAGGACAAGTAACCATAAGAGCTCAGGATAAACAAGTTGTGTTTAAGCTTTTCAATGACCATAATTTTACTTTTGATGGTGGTATTTGTTTGAGAATTGATGCTACTAACCCTTTGGTTGATAAGTGTGTTTCTAATAGAAATCTTGTGAGCAAAAAGGACAATATTCCACCACATGATGGGTTTAACTACATCAAAGTAAGCTCGGATACAAAGCACATCAACTCTGATTCGAAGGAGTCATTTCGAGGTGGATACATTAATGAGCAATACCATGGAGTATCTTCTATGTGTGGTGACCCAAGTTGAGCTACTAAAGAGAGGTCGAGCTAAAAACCTTAAACAAGCGCTAAATGGGAGACAACCCATTCTTTTTTTGTTTTATTTTCCTTTTATTTTCTTTATTTTTTTTAGTGTCTTAGGGATGATGTGACGTTATTTTAAGGGCGGTCCTAGCTCCGCCCTTAGGTTTGATCCCTCCTCTGCCAATAGGGCCTAGTTTTCTCTTTTCCTTGCTTGTTCTTGTTCGATATATGTTCACATTGAGGACAACGTGAAGTTTAGCTTGGGGGAGGGATTACATTTTTGCTTTGTTTATAGTAGTTACTTTGCTTTGGGTTGATTTGGCATATTTTATTTCAGTCATTCTTTTCATGTGTGTTAGATTTTCCTTCCTGTAATTTGATTCTTGGATTTTCCTTGCGATTATTTGAGACTTTATGATGCAATGAGGAAGAGTGATTGAAGTTCCTTTTAGATAATTAAAACAACCTTTTCCGACGGAAATCATGCATAGGAAGACATATTTTGGCCCGGAAAAGTCCTTCGGAAATTCACGACGGAGTACAAATCCGTCTGAAACTTCTACCAAGAAAAAAAAAACCACCCCACACCACCACCCACCACCACGTCCAACCCCCACTGCCACCCCACAAGGATTTTTCCACCCTTTCCTCACTAAACCGCAATACCCTGTAGGCCCCACCACGAACCACGCACCGCACCATCTAAACCAACCAGACCCTAAGCCACCACCACCTTAACCCATTGAACCCTAACCCACCTAACCCGAACGAACCCACCCACCAGACCCACCACAACCTTAACTAACCTAACCCTAAGCCACCACCTTTCCTCACCTTAAAACCACCCATACATATATAGCCTAAACCCACCAAACCTGAACCCACTTAACTTACCCAGATCTATAACCTAATCCCACCCAAAAACTCAGATCTACCACCTCACCCGAACTATTCCGAACAAATCTACCCACCACGAGCGTCCAAAACCACAACCACAACACAAAAATTTGCAAAAATAAAAAAGAAAATTAAAAACAAGAAAACATACCTTTAAAAACAAATTTGGCTTTGAATGTTACCTTGAATTTAGTTTAATATGGTCACATTCGACCATGATACTCTAGACCTAGAGTTTTCATGGTCGAATTTGACCTTAATAACCATTAATTTTTAAAGAACCACCGCAACTCGACGGATTTAAAAAAGAAGAAGAACTCGGCATCGTGAACACTGCAGCCCCGTTCCGGTGAGGAAAGTAAAGGGAAAGAGAAGAGAAGGATAAGGGCAAAGAAAAGCACATATATTCCGACGGATTTTTTTTCCGTCGAAAATTTTGACGGATTTCCGACAAAATTGTTGTATTCGTCGGAAATATTCGACGGAAAAAATCCGTCGGAAATTCGCTATTTCCGACGGAATTTCAGGTCCGTCGGAATTTACCTATTTTCTAAGTAGTGTATGAAGGTTTTATGAAATTACGGATCTTGATCATAGCTTGCCATTCACCTTGAAGGTCAATGCTTGATGTTGAAGGGAAAATAAGCTAATTTCCAACCAGACACGCCCATGTCACACAGAGACATGACATGGGCGTGTCAGTGTGTTTTGAGGAGGCAGGAAGTTGGAAGTTGAAGTTCTATCTAAGGCACGCCCATGTTCATTTAGGGCACGCCCATGTCGAGTCGAGTGTTTCGAGCTAGTAGCTACGTGCTAAGGGAAGCATGGTCGTGTTGAATGCGGGCATGGCCATGCCTCGTCGAGTGAAGTTGGCCCAGCGAGACACGCCCATGTCAGAATTTGACATGCCCATGTCTCACTGGAGTTTGAAGAAAAATTGATTCTGACTTTAAGCACGGGCATGTCCTGTGTGACACGCCCATGCCTGGACAGTTGGTCGGTTTTAATCTGATTTCTTTCCTTATTCTATCCTATCTTTTGGCTTTATTATAAATACCCTTTAGCATTATAATTTCACAATCTATCATCTTAGAACCCTAGTTTTCTCTCTAGACTTTATTTTCATTGTAATTGAAGATTATGCACTCAAGATTCTTCATTTATCTCTCATAATTCAAGATTTGGTATTTTCTTATTCTCTTTAATTTCTTTTATTATTAATTATGTTTTCTTTAATTCTTGTTATTGTTTTCATTAAGATGTGTGAGTAGTTTCCTTATTCCAAGATCTAGCGGAACCCGAATATGATTAATACATAATTTAATTCTTTAAATTCTCTAATGATAATTGCAATTGGTATGCTTAATTGATTGTGGTCATGCCAATACTAGATTAGGGATAATTAGTATTGTTATTAATCCATTGTTTTAATCGCAACGGGAGTTGGGTTTTGACGGGTTTGAATAAATCAATTAAGGATTTGAAGTTCATCACGGGAGTAGTTGAATGGATGATTAGGAAGTTATAGTAATGTGCTCAAAGTCTTTAATTTAGTAGGCTTGATTGTGATTAGGGAAGCCATTGATAACTCGGGAGAGACCATTGGTACTATTCAGGGATTACTTTTCCTCATTAATCAATTGAATTATATGTTAGGGGTAGAACGATTATTGTATTAATTGTATTCGTGGTGATGCTTGATCTTGGATGTTTTTAGCATTGATTTGACATATTACTTATAGATTTAATCGTTTTAATTAGTTCTTTAGTTATTAATTCTCACTACTACTTTGCTTACTTGCTTAGTATTTACTTGAGTTTATTTAATTAGTTGAACCATAGTCTCTTGGGATCCGACCCTTACTTTCCCGTCTACATAGTAGTGGTCTTGTTAGGTTATTTTTGTTAGGTACGCGACACGCCTATCAATTATCGTATATTTAAGGTCAAAGTTTGGTCAAATCTGACATTCGGACCAGATCAGACCAGACCAGATCATATTAGATAAGCAAATATAAGGTGAACTAAACAAGGCCTTAGTGACAGTAAAATCTTAATGCTTTTTTGTGACTAAAGTAGCAATAAATCTCTTTACAGACTGAAATATAAGATTATTACCTATTATTTTTATTTGAAATAATATATTTCCCAAAATGATTTTATGTCAATTATATAACCCTATGTGTAAAAGATGTAAATTAATTAGTTCTTCTTTATAAATTGATTAACAAATTGGTTTCAATAGTATAGCTGTCTAAACCACTTGTTGTCAAACATGGTGAAAAAAATAAGAGTGAAAAGGAAACCATCCATGTTACAGCTGGATATTTTGATCCAAATACTCACCAAACTACCATCAAAATCCTTATTGAAATGTCGTTCTGTATCTAAGTTATGGTGTTCTCTCATAGGTGACACACATTTGTTTCTACTCGCATAAAAACTTCCCAAATAAACATAAAAAAAATCTAGCTTTATAGTCCTAGAACCTCCTAACGTCTTCAATTCTAAGCAGTATGCACAATACGCAACAGCAAAAAATTTAGGAAGATCAATAAATTTAATATTAGATGCGGATTGGATTGAATTTTTCCAACCCATAGGATATATCAATGGGTTATTTTGCATGAGAAAATATGTATTAAAAGATCAAGCATCTAAGGTTTTCTTATGAAACCCTTCAATTAGAAAAGCACTACATATCCCTTCTCCCAAAATTCCAAACATAAGATCATTAAGATTTTTCATTATTGATTTTTCTTTTGGTTTTGATCATGTAAGGAATGACGACAAGGTCTTATGTAGCAAGTATTTTTCGTAAAGATGGCTTTCAGATTCCATGGTTCGTTGAGATCTTCTCCCTTATTACTTGCTCGTGGAAGAGTGTTAACATTGGCAATCCATCATGTCTATGGCTTCACGGAGATCCAAAAGTTTTTCTTAATGGAGTCACATTTTGGGTAGGTATTGACCCCCTAAAAGTTGATAAAATAGGTAAGATTACTCATTTTGTGTCATTTGATGCACATACTGAGTTGTAAATACATTGAAAATGACCTTGCAAATAAATTCGCTGATGCAAGATTTCCTGTTATATTAGATCAATCGATTGCTCTAATGGAATTATCAAGCCCTAATTATGCTCAAATAAATATGGGTAATGGAAGGGTTAAAAGGTGCGGCACAGTCATGGACAAAAAAAATTCAAATTAACTTGTGTTGTATGTGCACGTACTTATATTTCAAGGAAGATGGTCAAATTTTGTTTAAAAGAACAAAGATGGGGGTCAATAGTTGCGATATTAAAAGTCAAGAATGCAAAAATCTTGCAAAGACTTATAAGCTTACTCCACTTTTCACTAGTGTCTACATGGAGAATTTGCTCCTACTCAAGGAGGCGCCAAGGGGAACTTTATTCACTTTTCCACCTTCAGAGTGACAAATTTTATAGATTTTGAGAATTTATTTTATTTCTTGTTCTATTTTATGGAGCTTAGTTTATTTTATTGAATCATCCTTTATTTGTTTGATGTTAAGGAGCTTAGTTTTTGTTATTGGCCTGGATCACAACATGTAAATTTATCTTAGCTTACTGTTAAACCATGTAATAATTAAACAATCTAGCTCGTAGTATGTTAATTTTTGTTGCTTTCAATTACCAAACATCATTAGACCATGTGAAACACATGTATTTTAGTACTCCCTTCGTGTTTTTTTTAAGTGTTATAGTTTGACCGGCACATAATTTTAGGCAATTTAATTGACTTAAATAAAATAAGAGGTAAGTGGGGTAGTTGGAGTATTAAAAAATTATAAAAGAAAGATAGTGGGGTTAATAGTTTATTGAAAAGTAATGAATGTGAAAGGAGAGATATAATTAAAAAAAAAAAAAAAAAATTAGTAGTGGATTTGGGTGGGGACTATGAGAGGAGAGAGATATAATATTTTAATGTACCTTTTTGCCAAAAAAAGAAGTGTAACACTTATTAAAACACGGCCGGATTTTGGTAAGTGTAACACTTAAAAAACATGGAGGGAGTATTATAATTATGCCATCTAATCCATAGAATTTAAAATACTTAGTGTTTAAATGATTTTTTTTTTTTTTAATACATGAGTTTTTGATTATGTATTTAGATTGATTATTTCTTCTAAACTTTTTTCAAGATTATATTTACTCATAATTTATTTTCAATAGATATTTCAAAATTCAATTGTAGATATTTTACCGTTAAAAAAATGGTTGTTATTTATTTTCTATCCTCAAATGGAGGTGAAGAATAAATATACTAGATTATTGTATTGTTACCCTCATGTAATATTTATTTGGTGTATTTTTATCAATCATATTATACATGATAATTAAGATACACCTAATTAGGTATGTACGAATCTATGAGCTTTATCAATAAATTTGTTTAATTAATAATGGTTGAGAAATAATATTAAATATTCAAAAGAATGTGAGAGCTAATATTTTAATTTATTTATTTTTACTTTTGAGTTTATAAGTTAAAATTAAATTATTTTGATGACATACAAAGTTATAATAATTTTTATAGAATGAAAGTTTTGTAACTTTCCATATTTCTTAATTAATGTTAGATCTTTTCACCTAAAAAAATAATATTCGGTAAATATAGTTTCAATTTGGTAGAAAAAAAATCGATTAAGTAAAAATAATTTCAAAAGTAAAATTAAGGTCATTAAAAACCAGTAACTTTAAAGAAAAATCATAATAGGGAATTAATAAAAATAATTTTAGTTTAGTTTAAGTATTTTATATTCAGCAAAATAATTTTATTTCAGCAAAAATAATGTGAAGTGAAGATGTAAAACTATAAACTTTAGCTTGATCTTATTGAAAACATAAGCAGCATATTTATAATACAAGGCAGAAGAATCCTAAGCCTATACGGAAACATGTCCTGCTAGCTAAGGGAAATAAACATAAACAAGGAATAAAATATTATCCTAGTAAATCTAAATATATTCACTAAATCTTTGGATATTTCCTAAATATATCTTAATACCCCCCTCAAGTTGGAGCATTAGGATCGTAAATGCCCAACTTGGAAAGAAGATGGTCAAACTGAGACTTGCCGAGAGCTTTAGTGAATATATCCGCCAATTGATCTTTAGTAGACACATGTGACGGGGAAATCAAACCTTCAGTGATCGCATCACGAACAAAATGACAATCAACCTCTATGTGTTTCGTACGCTCATGAAACACAGGGTTCCTCGCAATATGTAATGCTGACTCACTATCACAGAACAATTTAATAGCTTTAGGATGTTGCACACCCAAGCTCAACAATAAACCCTTTAGCCACTTTAATTCACAAGTAGCTCCAGTCATGCACCTGTATTCCGCCTCTGCAGAAGATGTAGAAACTGTAGGTTGCTTTTTAGTTTTCCAAGAAATCGGTGATTTTCCAAGAAATACTAGCCATCCTGTCAACGATCGTCGAGTTAGAGGACACGCCGCCCAATCTGAGTCACACCATCCCTTTAAAGTAAGCTCACTATCGGAGCGCAATAATATGCCTTGGCCGGGAGATCCTTTGAGATAGCGAACAACCCTCAAGGCCGCCTCCCAATGCTCTATGCGTGGTGCATGCATGAACTGTGATAGAATATGAACTGAGTAGGCAAGATCCGGTCGAGTGACCGCAAGATATATGAGCCGTCCCACAAGACGACGATAAGCTTCGGGATTTTGTAGAAATTCACCACTAGCATAAGCGAGTCTGTGATTTTGTTCCATAGGAAACCCACTTGGCTTTGCTCCCAATAGACCTGTTTCAGAGATAATATCTAGAGTATACTTCCGTTGACACAAAAATAGTCCGGAAGGACTACGAGCCACCTCAATGCCCAAAAAATATTTAAGAGGGCCAAGATCTTTCATTTTGAAGCAATCATTGAGATATGCTTTGAACACCTTAAGTGCAGCGGAATCATTCCCAGAAATAACAAGATCATCCACATAAACTAAGACATTTAGTTGAGTTTTGCCATTAGTGTATGTGAAAAGAGAATAATCTGAATAAGATTGCTTAAAACCATACCGTTTCAAGGCCGATGTCAATTTTGCATACCAACATCTAGGAGCTTGTTTCAAGCCATATAAGGACTTGCGCAACCTGCATACCAAAGAAGGATCCGAGCTTTCAAACTCGGGGGGCAACCTCTTGTAGACCTCCTCAGCAAGGTCACCATGTAAAAAGGCGTTATGTACATCCATTTGATGTATTTTCCAATTTTTACAAGCTGCTATTGCAAGAAAAGCACGGACGGTAGTCATCTTGGCAAATGGAGCAAAGGTCTCATCATAGTCAATTCCAGCTTGTTGATGATTACCAAACACCACCAATCTTGATTTAAGGCGCTCAATATCACCATTGGATAAATATTTGGTCTTATAGACCCATTGACTGCCGAGAGCACGTTTACCGGGAGGAAGGTGTTCTAGAGTCCATGTACCATTATCCTCTAAAGCACGAATTTCCTCTTTCATAGATTGTCGCCACCCATCATGTTTCATCGCTTCTTTGAAGGATTTTGGATCTTTACCCTTAATAATAGCTGCAAGAAATCTCTGATAATTGTTTGAAAAATTGTCACAATTAATGTAATGTGCTAAAGGATAAGGAGTACCTGAGGAGCGATCGGAAGAGGGGGAGAGCGGACTATTAGCAAAAACCGTATGTGTCACAAAATCACGATGTTTTACATTTGGAAATTTTTGTCGGAATCCACGACCCATGTGTTGATCACTAGAATCGGCCATAATGTTATTGTCACAAGTGTTTGTTTTATTGCAGGCCTCATCAGAAGAAGCTGAAGTGGGTTGCTCATGTAATGGCCCAGTGGAAGCAAATGGAGCAAAAGCAGCACTGGGCTGTGTGTGTGAAGGCCCATCTAGCGCTAATGGGGTTGGACTAGGCGCTGGATCTTGTATTGGGCCTAGTTGGACAGCTTGCTCCTCAAAATTACCCCCAACATCGAACTCTTCCTCAAAAATAACTTTGGTAAAATCCTCATGAATATCTTGAGCGTCATACTCACTATGGGAAATGTTCACAGCTTCGGGACTTTCAAAAGGAAAAATCTCTTCAATAAATTTTACGTCCCTCGAAACAAAAAATTCTTTCTTAGTCAAATCAAACAACCTCCACCCCTTTTTACCAAACGGATACCCCACGAACACACACTTTCTACTGCGACTAGCAAACTTATCTCCTTTAGTTTTCTGATTATGAGCAAAGCATAAACACCCAAAGGTTCGAATGGCATCAAAAGAGGGTGGTTTGTCAAAGAGAATTTCAAAGGGTGTTTTATTTTGTAAGAGGGGAGTTGGAGTCCGATTAATCAAATGAGCGGCGGTGAGAACACATTCACCCCAAAAATAGATGGGCAATTTTGCTTGAAACCTCAAAGCTCGACTAACATTCAAAATATGTTTATGTTTCCTCTCAACACGCCCATTTTGTTGAGGAGTACCTACACAAGATGTTTGAAACAAAATTCCAGTGGCCCGAAAATAATCAAGCAAACAATTAAACTCAGTCCCATTATCACTTTGAACCACTTTAATTGTTTGAGAGAATTGTCCCTCAACCATCGCAACAAACGCCATAAACATTTGAAAAACTTCCAATTTATCAACCTACAAATAAATCCAAACAGCTCTTGAAAAATCATCAACAATATTCAAAAAATAACGAGCTCCACATGACGAAGTATGTCGATATGGACCCCACAAATCACAATGTACTTTCTCAAAAATACGGGAAGCTTTATTATCACTTAAAGGAAATTTATCTCTCGGATGTTTAGCATGCATACATACTTCACATCCTATATCTAGATGATCTTTACTACCACTAACATGAGGAATTAACTTAACTACTTTTTCGGAAGGATGTCCAAGACGAAGATGCCACAACTCCAACGTTGATGTAGCTTCAATAGTAGACACAAATTTTGGTTTGCTAAAATAGTATAGTCCGTCCCTCCTAATTCCCGTTCCAATCAGCTCCTTCGCTTGGTCCTGTATAACACAAACATGAGAATCAAATTGGACAATAGTGTGAGAATCATCGTTAAGCTGAGAAACAGAAAGCAAATTGCAACTCAAATTTGGTACATAAAGAACTCCGGTTAGAGTAATTCTATCCGATAAACAAACAGATCCCACTAAAGTTGCAAGCACTTTTGAACCATTCGGTAATCCAACAGGGCATTCAATGTTTTGAGTGTCAAAAAGCCAAGAACTATCTCCTGTGACATGATGGGTTGCACCGGTATCAATAATCCAAGATGAGACATCAAACTTACCGGTCAATCTATTATCGGGAATTTGAGCGTTACCAACCACCCCCGCAATAGCCTTCCACTGTTCAGGAGTAAATAAGTGCCCCGAGGCAGAAAGCGTGGAGTTGGATGAATTAGGTGGATTAGTACTAGTAGTTGCATTGGCTCGTACTTGACCACGCCCCTGCCCTGGCTTCCTATTATCGGGCCGTCCCACGAGCTCGAAGCAGTGACTCTCGGGATGGCCTTTCTTCTTGCAATGTCCACATATTATGTCCCCTTAGCAGCTAGAGGTCTCGTGACCTGTTTTGCGGCACTTAGAGCATACAGGTTTGTCATTGCCTTGACCCCGTCCACGCGCAGAACCAGAATTCATTGTATCGGCAGCACGCATAGCAAAACCAACTGCCTCAGAGGGTGTGGCAGGGGTGGAGTCAGCTTCCTGTTTTGACAAGCGAACACGCTCATCTTGAATCACCAATTGGTATGCTCTGTCCAAGCTGGGGAGGGGATCCTGAGACAATATTTGAGTACGGAGAGAAGAATAAAAATCAGAATGTAGCCCCATTAAGAAATCATGGAGGCGTGATTGCGCCCTTCGTTCTTCATGTAATCTCCCTGCCAAACATTTATCACAGCAGGTACACGAAATCAGAGGTTCATGTCTATCAAGCTCCTGCCACAGAGAATACAATTTGCCATAGTACTCTGAAACAGGCATTAATTTGGTCTGTTCACACTTAGCGATTGATGAACGAAGTTGCTGAATTCGGGGACCATTAGTCTGAGCGAAACGTTTCTTAAGGTGATCCCAAAAGGGTTTGGCTTCTCTAAATTTCGTCAAAGAGGACTTTAATTGCGGGTCAATCGTATTTGTAATCCAAGAAATTAACATAGCGTTAATTGCTGTCCAATCAGATTTCGTGCAAGGGGGTGATGGCTCGTTAATTGTACCATCAAGAAAGTCGAACTTCCTCCGAGCTTCCAACGCCGTTTGGATGTCAGCCTCCCAAGAGTCATAACTATCCTCCGTGAGGCGTGTAGGTGTGATAAAATCCCCCGGTCGATCTTGCGACCCGAGGTAATATGGAGAATTAGGCTCAATTTTGGTTGTTGGAGGTGGTGTATCGTCACCTTCAGCCATGGCAAGTTAAGAAAAAAGAAAAATAATGTTTTGGCCTGATACCATGTAAAACTGTAAACTTTAGCTTGATCTTATTGAAAACATAAGCAGCATATTTATAATACAAGGCAGAAGAATCCTAAGCCTATACGGAAACATGTCCTGCTAGCTTAGGGAAATAAACATAAACAAGGAATAAAATATTATCCTAGTAAATCTAAATATATTCACTAAATCTTTGGATATTTCCTAAATATATCTTAATAGAAGAGGACCTAAATCTAGCTCTACAACACTTAATACAATATTCATGAAACTATGATGCCCCAAAGATGGAGGCAAATCCCCATGTAAAGCAATTGCAACCCATATATGTAGAGAATTAAAAAAATAAATGCAAGCAAGTTTACCTGAATAATATTTAATTAAATCAGAAAATGATATATGATATTGAAACCCTAATATTTACTTTAATAGATATGCTGATCAAATTTCTTTGTTATCAATCCAGTGAGATTTTTTTTTTTATTAATGTTCAGGTTTAATTTTCTAATGATCGCAATAAAATTCACAAGTTGGTGCGTGAGAATTGAGTATTAACCAAGATCGCTTATTTTAGATACCTTCTTTTAGCTTCAATTACTAGTAAGAGAATTTGTCAACTAAGATATGTTAAAAGTACATATTTGATTCTAAACTTGGATAAATAATTGAAGATATTTAACAGTTTAAGATACATAATTAGTTTGTAGATTAGATTGACCTAGGTCAACGTCTGATGTGTTTATGTATTGTCCTCAAAATAACATAATCTTTTATATTTATATTATACTTAAAATTAATAAATGAATCGATTCTAGATTTTTAGTCCCAAAACAAAGATAGCTCCACATCAAAATATATTTGTTTATTCAATGCTAATTAGCGTACGTGCGATGCTAAAAAATATTCCTTGTATGGTGCCAAATTACGTTTATTACCCCCTTAAGTGACATCGAACCCACAACATGTAATATAGTTTGACCTAAAAAGACTATGCTTTTAGAAAGATGGCCGAGTGTAGATGCAATTACCTAATCACTTATATTGTTTCATTTTGACTACTTAATAAATGATTTGAATGAGACTTCATCCCCAAGAATAAGATTTCTCTGAAACAAATTAAATTCAATACTAAAATCTACAATGATCAATGATATTCTAAGTATGGTACCCAAATCAAGTAGATTAGTCCTCCACCACCACCCCCCCCCCCCCCCCTCCTAAAGTTACTTTGCACCTCGACACCAAAACAACTAGTAAGAAAGTAAAGTGATACCTAAAAAACCCTAAAACAGAGAAAAGATAAATAATATACAGAGTATAAGGGATTCTCTTATAAAATGAGATATGCCATAAATGTTCTAATTATTGTGAATGATTTAGACTCAGGGCCTGTTCTCATTGACTGAATTGAGTTGAATTGAATTGAATTGAATTGAACTTATTAATTAGTGATTTTTAACAACGGATTAATGATCTTTGATTATTTATTATTATATATATGTGTATATACAAATATACATATTAAAATATTTAAGAAAAATATACTATATAATTAAAATATTTATGAAAAGTATATTAAAAACATGGAACCCCAAAACATTTAAAAAATTATATACTATATAATTAAAAAAAAAAAAGATATTAAAATGACAAAAGAACAAAAAAACACTTTTTAAAAAATTCTCAAAATGAATAAAATAAAATAAATAAATAAATAAAACAAAGAGTTGGGCGGCTTATGTAAAAACTAACTTGATCCTAGTTTTACTCCTATCTCGTCAAATAATGAAATATGGTATAATAGTCATTATTATTATTATTATTATTATTATTATTATTATTATTATTATTATTATTATTATTATTATTATTATTATTATTATTTTCATATGATTATCATCATCATTATTATTATTATTGTTGTTGTTGTTGTTGTTGTTGTTGTTGTTGTTGTTGTTGTTGTTGTTGTTGTTGTCGTCGTTGTTGTAATATAAGGTTAAAAGTATGAAATTTGGCTTTATATCATTAGCAATATCATTAGACATGAACTGAACTGAACTGAACTTATTAGAGCTGAACTGAATTGAAATTAATCTAATGAGAACAGGCCCTTAATATTAAGGCAAAAAGACAATTAACGTTTATTTATAGCCTTCAATGATGGATAAATACTTTCTTAGCGAGTTGATTCATAAAATATTTGGTAATAAAGTAGTTTCATATATACATAATACTTCAAGTTCCTAAACAAAAGGAAGGTAAAAAAAAAAAAAAAAACCTTTAAGGCATATCAATTCTTTTGAACATTTTTCTTCAGTAGATCAAATGATAAATGGATTAAAAAATTCACTCTCATTCATTTCTAAAACTAAGACCTAATTACATGATGAGAGGGGTCGGATATAAGGAAAATTTGACTTTTATCATCAAGAAAAATCAAAAAATTGTTTTTTACAACTAAAACTTTTAAAACTTTTATTTTACCACAAAAAAAATTTCTAAAAATTGTTTTTTACCACCTAACGTCAAGAAAACCGTTAAATCTAACGGTTTTAAAAAAAACTCTTCGAATTTCGTGCGCAAAACATGTTCTTCATAGGTTTAGGGAGGCATTTTGGTTCTATGGGTCCAATTTGAGGTCAGAATTGACAAAAAATAATCGAAAATACCTCGTTTTGCGTGTTCACGCAAATCGAGGTATTTTTAAACACGCAAAATGAGGCACTTTCGATTATTTTTTGTCAATTCTGGCCTCAAATTGGTCCCAAAGCACCAAAATGCCCCCCCCAAAACCCCTAAAGAGCATGTGTTTGACACGAAAATCGAAGATTTTAAAAGATCCCGTTAGATTTTTGACGACAAGGTAAAAAACAATTTTTAATTTTTTATTTGGTGGTAAAATAAAAAGTTTTAGAAGTTTTGGTGGTAAAAAATATTTTTTTGATTTTTTTTGGTGGTAAAAGTCAAAAATTTCCTATACATAAAGGGGAGTTTTTTCCCGAGTTTTTAAAGAGCCACATAGGATAAAATTTCCTTAACGCGTTATGTAAGATTATAAATTTAATTATAACCAATCAAATAAGAGATTTGTAAATTCTTTTAAAATTAAATAATTTAAATGCTACATAAGCAAAATTGACGAATGAGATTTTAATGTTTAAATTAATTAAATATAATATATTATCCTTTGAGATTAAAAATTTTATCTAAGTATATATAAAGAATGAGAGAAAATTCACAAATTATTTTAAAATAAAAATGTTAAATCGTTCAACGAATAAAATTACAAATTTTATCACATAAATATAAAAAAAAATATATATATATTTTTTTTAAAAACAAACAAATCGTGCATCACACGGGTTTCATCTAGTTGTTATATATATAATAATTAAAGACAATAACCATTTTACAACCCACTCAAATTGTGATTATCAACTTAAAACAACGATGACATCAAAAGATAGATTATAAACATATTCCTGGACCACAATCACATTCATATTTTTTTTTAGTTGAGTTGATCCTTTAACATGGTATTAAGATTATCTTGATTTTATCAGGATTTTCTTGATTTTTGAGCGTGACACAAAGGTCGTTACGGGTTCGAATCTCATCCACCTCTCCTGTCAAAGTGCACACTTCAAGTTTATCGAGCTCTCGTGTGAGGGAGCGTGATGGAGTATAAAGAATATTCCTTTATTTGATAAATAGGCAAAGAATTGTTTGCTCATTAGATATGTATTTATTATAATTTTAGTTATTATTAGGAATTAAAAATATTTGTAGTTAAATTTATGCATTAACAAGCATGATAAATGAAACAGATCAAATAAAAAAGAACGGAGGAATTAAGAGTATCGGAGGATGTAAAACACTGTGATTCTTGACGTACATAGTTGAGCTCGATTTGTTGTTTGCTAAAGCTTGTGTGTTCTCTGTTCTTCCACTCATTTCTCAAGATCAATGGAATATGATACAAAGCAGACACTAGTGTTGTCCAGTCTATCCATCAGCATGTTCAAAGGCAAATAATTTGATTTTCTAATCGCTTGTTTATTGTAAGGAGGTTGTACTAGTGTTTGTTTCGTAGTGTTTATAACATTGGAGCTAATAGAGCTTATTTGTGTAGTTCACCGAACTTGCTCCATAGTCTGTAATTCTATTTTCATCTATTAAGCATATGTCAAAGAAAAAAAAAATTGTCCTACTATAGAAAGTTTTGCAAGTAATTTAAGGTTGGAAATTGACGGATAACAAATGGAAAAAATATCTAGTCTAATTTAAAATAATAATGTGATAAGTTTCAGGAAGTGAAGGCGAGGAAAAGAACGCATGAGTAAAAACGTAATTTTAGTATAAATAACGATTATTAATAAGATGCATCTATTATCTCTAATTTTATCCGTCATAATGGAAATGGATTTGATTTTTTTAAAAACTAATACTATGTCAAACACAAATGTCAAAAAATTAACCTAATTGACTCGATCTGAAATTTGATATCTGTAACTAATTGTTGGTTGGTACACCCAGGTGTACCATGTGCGCATGGTACACCTGTATCAAAACTAGTTTTAAAAAAAAAAAAAAAAAAAAAAAAAAAAAAAGAACATAACTTATATTTGTAATGAGCATCACGACTTTATAAAATAATACAACATTGAAATATAAAGAACGTGATAATTTTGGTGAAACAGTTTTTAAAAAATGTAAGAGATAATTACCAATTGATTTTTACCACGTATTTAATGTCAATTCATTTTAAAATATTCAATTTTCTATAATTCTCTCTAAAATTATTTTTAATGAAGATTTAAAATTTGAAATTCATTTTCAAAATTTCAAATTTCAATATTTTTTTTCTTGTTCTCTTTCTTTTTTAAAAAAAATTCTCTACAACCAATTATATATTTTTATATTATGTTATAATATTCATCTTGGTCACGTGTCTCTATTATGATGTTCATCATATAATATTTATATTCTTTGATTGTAAATTAATGTACCTTTATTGTCACATAATGTTCATTACTTATTGTGAAATATTTTTTGAATTAACATATTGGGTATATAATATAAAAAATGTTCTTTAAATATATGATCATGTTCTTTATTAATATAGCAAATGTTCTTTAAATCTATCGAAAAATCAATCATCAATAGAAGAAGTCCCAAATGTATGTCGTCTTCATCAACCTTCATGATCCTGATTTCAAAAAATATACACAATTAGATGATTTGTTTTTTTTTTTTTTTTAAAAAAAATACGCAATTAGATAAACATAGTTTGTAACGTAAAGAACACATAGTTCAAATCCAAAGAACATAGTTTGTGACTATAAAGAATATAAAGTTTAGACCCAAAGATCATATTAATCAAACTCAATGAACATATTCATTCCAATGAATATGGACCAAAAAAATTGATAAAAGAACATTTATCCTAATCCAAATGAACTTCATCTTCAACCTCCAAAAATAACACAAATTTTAAAAATTTAAAAAAAAAAAAAAAAAAAAAAAAAAAAAAAAAAAACTAAAATAATAATAATTTTTTTTTTTTACATTTTCTTTCAGTGATGAATTCGTTAACAATGATTCAAGAACAAATATAATAATCTAAAAACATCATCATCAACAACAAAATTATGAAATATAAATTGAAAAAAATAATTAAAAACTACCTTCTCATTTGGTGACAAAATCTAAAATTAAATACCAATTGTCAAAAACATCAATCTGTTGATCATCAAGTGCAAATCGACAATCATAGATCGTGATAAAATTCACCATGAGCCATCATTTTCTCTCTTAAAAATTTATTTCTTTGTCTTGAAATTTTATTTTCTCTCTAAAAATTCTCTATTTTTTCAAAAACTGATTATGAACAATTATGGACATGGAAGCTAAAATTATGGAAAGGAAATAACAAAAATCCTGCAACACCCCCAAATCTCCCTCTACAGAAGTACTAGTATAATACATATAATTATACCGTAGAGATAGACTTGAGCGTGTTATCGCCGCGTGATTACGCAAGGCTACTCAAAATACTTAACTCAATAACAAAACTTGCAGCGGAAACTCAACTTTCTTTTATTAATACTTATAAAAATAGTAACATTGTTATGAGTACTCAAAATAAAGACGAGACCAACATTCCTAAACTAGGTGAAGCAAATCCCGAGACTCCCATATGCTCATTCATGACTCCACCTGAAAATAGTCAACACTGCTTACCATAACGGTAAACAGGGCGAATCAAAACAAATAAGAAATACCGATTAGCAAATTATGCTAAGTACGATAAGTGCAAGATAATGTAAACTCAATTTATTTGCAAACATGCTTTAAAAATCAATTCCAATAATTAATCCGATAAATTCCAAACTCATTATTCCAAAACCGATTCCAATGATTCAATATTCAAAATAATAGTTAATAAAACCAATTCCTTTATTAAGAACCAATTTCTTTTAATCCAATTCCTCACCCAAGTGTGCACGCCCCCCAAGCTAGTCTCCTTATATTACAAGGCTATTCTTGAGGAAAGACCCGGTCATACAAAGTCCAAGGCCTTATCAATAAACCAAATCCGCATAGTGGGATTACCAACATGCTTATAAAGCATTAATATAATAATTCAATGGTTCAATAAATCCTTTTAATATCCAATAAATTCCAATGTAATTCAAACCCGTTTTTTTTATAATTCCACATACTTTCAAAATCAAAAACTTTTAAATAGATACTTGAGAATAAAATCTCATATTAATAACTTTTCAAAATCAATAACTCCTTGAAAACCTTTTATTTACTTCAACAAACCTTTTAAAATCAATTTCTTTATTTAAACACGATAAGTAATTCAAACCATTCAAAACATGATTTAAAAATCAATCATTCAAAATTCTTTTATTAAAATCAATACCTTCAAACATAATTTATTTCAAAATCATAATTCAAATCAATTTAATTCAATCACCAATCAAATCATGTAAAACATGTTATTCAAACCAATCACTTTCAAAGGTATCTAGCCACCTAAACGTACCTTGATCCTTGCTAGAAAAACCACACAAAAAGAACCTCAAGAACCTTGATTTCGAATATCAATCAACACTTTGCACTTTCAAAGTTTAATCACGAATACACCTTGCAAATAACATAACCATAAGGATCAAATCTAATGTGTATGGACTATAAAACTCTTTTAAAATAATACTTTAATAAATTTATATCTTATTTGTATTTTAGAAAACTAACCATGAAGAAGATAAAGGAATAGGATTAAAGAGAACTAAATTTTCGTTGGAAAGAATAGGCAGAACTTGCAGAGGTCATAACTCCTTCAATATAACTCCGAATTGGGTGATTCTTGAGCCTAACCTCAAGGACTTTTGGAGAGGAACAATCTTCTCTGAAACACCAATACCCCAAAAACTGACCAAAAGTGCCCGAAAAATGGCTTTAAAGGTATACGGGATAATATTTGTATGAAAAGTGGAGAAGAAAAGTATGGAAAGGTTTAGGGAAAAGAAGAATAAGAGAGAAGAAGAGAATTGGGTTTTGGTGTGAAGAATATGAGAGGTATGAAGGGTTATTTATAGGCTAGCTCATACAAGAATTATAGCAAGAGAATGTGGGAAGAATTATGGTAAAAAAGTATTAAGGAAATTACTTGGAGAAGTGAATAAAGAAATATGGAAACTTTTGATATTAAGGTGATTGTGTATAACAAAAATATGGAAGGTATGTTTTCATGAAAAATAATATGGCAATGAAGATTACTTGGGGAATAATCAAGAAAAATAAAAAGGTAGGAAAATAAGATGATCAAATCTTTGTGAGATGAAAAATAGGAATTAAGGAAATAAGGTTTTTAAGGAAGATAATTAAAATACAAAACTAACAAAATAATTAACCCAAATTTAGCATATGGTGGCCGAAAATATTGAGCATATCTATGCTCATATTTTCGGACCTCCACTTATAGTTTTAGGGAAATATTTGCTAGATTTTAAGGATTAAAAATGATTATGTAAATAATATATTTTGTATAAAATAATTAATTAGAAAAACACCAATTATTCACTATTTAATTATTTAGGAAATTTGGCCCTCCTAATTAAATAATAAAAATATAATTTTGATTAGTTAAAATATCCGAAATATATATAAATAATCCGATTTTAAAAATAAAATAAATGGATAATAAATCTTATCCAAAATCCAAAAATAATAATTGAGTTTTTAAAATACTTTTGGCGCCGAAATTCAAATATCATTTTGGCTCCAAAATTCAAATAGTACAATAAATTACTAAAATACCCTTTTTAAGAGAATACTAATTAGAAAATACGTTTTAAAAATACGGGGTATTACAAATCCTTCAAGCATAAATTTAGGAAGCTAACTTTTTTTTGTTTTTAATGACAATTTTCATTCAGGTGTACCATGAGCATGGTACACCCTGGTGTACAATGTAAATTTCAATCTGTAATACCCTAGAAATTCCTTCTATTTAAAATACCTGTTTTGCCCTTTTTAAAATACGAATTAGGAAAATCTAAGACATTACCGCCACCATGATAACGGCTAAGGCAATTATCAAAGACACACAGCGGAAGACTATTTTTAAAAACCATTCAAAACAAGTCAACTTAAAAGTCAAACCCAACGAAAATAAAGTCAAACAAAGTCAACCTACAACTTGGAACCACTTAAGGGCCTTATTAAAAACCGAGTGATACTAAAACCTTTGCGTCAGTTGCAATCATAATAAATAATAATAATAATAAAATAATAATAATAATAATAATAATAATAATAATAATAATAATAATAATAATAATAATAATAATAAAGCAATAAAACACATCATATTCTTATGAGAACTAAGCATGATTCGCTCTTCACTCATGCCCATCATGAATATGCTTCATCACCTGAAAAGCTTCTCTCTACTTGTCCCCACTACTCGCCATTAGAAATGGGTCATCGTAAGGTCAAGGTAAAAACAAGACAAACAAACATA
Organism: Chenopodium album; assembly: GCF_948465745.1. Classification (NCBI taxonomy): domain Eukaryota; kingdom Viridiplantae; phylum Streptophyta; class Magnoliopsida; order Caryophyllales; family Amaranthaceae; genus Chenopodium; species Chenopodium album. Next base: position 12,291,800 of record NC_137847.1, read on the forward strand.
CAAACACACAATCAGCAAAACTGAGTACATAAGCGTAATAAAACACACTAACATGCTTTCATCCTATCAATCACACAACTTACGTTGTTGCACCTGTAACAAGCATTCAAGACACTCAATATTTAACTAGACAAATACCAATGTCTATTTAATTTGATTACGCATCGAACGGGTTTCCAACCAAATCCTTGGCCCAAATAAATTGAAGTAAACTACACGGGGAGCTAACCGAGTAGGCAAATGTCACGTGAAGTGACGGACGTCCTGCGCATAATAATAATAATAAAAAGGAAAATATAGCGTCTAGTACTCCCAGTAGAAGTTATGGTTAAATATAAAACCCCATAACTCCCCCCATATGTTCATACTTGAGGCATGTACGTTCCAAGAGTTTTGGTGCGTAATCTCTTTCACTTTACGTTGTTTTACATATTAATCAACTTGGTGATGACTCTCAAACCATAACAAAACAAACATTATAATTATACAAGCAATCAATCATACCAAATTAATTCTTGAATAATTAGTGACCACATAACTTTTAATGTTGAATCCTTTTTAATCTACCTCAATATCAAAGACACCTTAAATGCATAATGCGCCGCAAATCCTATCCCTCGGTGTTAGAAACACCTTAAGTGCACGTAGGCACCGCAATATAAATTCATTCCTGTGTACTAAGACACTAAATAACTCAATTCCCATGCTTAAAGTATCAGTACAAATTATATGAACCATAATAAAACTCTCTTTCAATATTCTAAACCTTAATTAAACATGCAGTTTAATTAAACATGCTTCCAATCATGCCAATAATAAAAGTGTGGTTCATATTCAACATGCCAATATAATTATTACCGATCACCAATCCATCACAAATAATCCATGCTTCATAATTCAATTACCAACATCAACCAAATAACAAATTCCAATCAATACCTATCATGATACTACTTGTAATTAATTATTCAAAGCCTAACATGTTCCTACATCATCAAATAAATACCAAGTACGCGAATGTACATTGAATACGATCTCAAAATCGCCACGACTACAAGAAATCACTCACTTGGAAATCTCCTACAATCCAAAATTACAAAGAGGCATTAATACCTATTCCATACAAATTTTCAGCAATGTATACACCCTTTAAATCACTCATAACTCTTTTAAAACAAGGTGAATTTTAATTTAAAATCCTTACTTAAATCCCAATTAATGGGTAATCAAAAATCCTTTCAAGAAACTCAATTATGGCTTATATACAAAAATTCCAGATTTGTTAAATCATCAAAACTTGCTGTAAATGTGTTCTAAAACACCTATTTCAATAATTTAAATCACCCATAATCAATTTTCCATCAACATAAAATAATTTAGAAACCTAGGATTTTTAATTTGGGGTTTTTTAATTCAAAACCAAATATGAAAATTTATATACATCATACTTATAATTAAACATCATAAAATCATCACAAAACCCAAAATTTATAATTAGATTAAGGATTAAAACAAAAAGAATAATTTTTTTTTTCAAATGGACACCACCAGCGCACCAACCACCATGGCTGGCTGCTGCTGTCGGCGTGCGCTGGTGGTGGTGGCCGCCGGGCAGCTGGCTGCCGTAGTGGTGGCCGGCGGTGGTGGTGTGTGTGGTGGTGAAATAAAATCAAAAATATAAATAAAGGGGAAGGGGAAAAATAAGAGATAGAAAGAGAAAATAAGAGGAGAGAGAGAGAGTTACCTTTGAGCTTGGGTAAAATTTGATTTTGCTCATATGATGGGTATTTATACCCTCTCTCAGCAACCCTCCTACTTAAAATTCCTTTCCTACCCTTAATGATCAATTTCCTATTCCAACTACTATTTTGACTTTCCTTTAAATGTCATTGACTTTAAAAATTACCTTTTATAAAATCATATGCCCCAATATCTTTAAATTACATATAAAATAAAGTATTTCCAAAATTATTATTATTATTGGACCTTTAATAAAACTCTTTCAATTCATAAAACCTCATAAATAATTGATTTCAACTTATTTAAAGTCTTTAAGAAATACTATTTAAATTAAAAATACGTATAGAAATACGGGGTATTACAATAGCGACTTGTATGGATACAATAACTTAACATGGTTAAGGGCCTATTTCGTTCAGCTTAGTTTCAGTTCAGTTTAGTTCAGCTGCAGTCAGTTCAATTCAATTCAGTTCAATTCTTTTCTTTTGCTAACTTATTTCAGTTCAGCCTCAATCAGTTCAGTTCAGTTCCAATCAATCCAATTCAGTTCAGTTCAATTATTTTCAGTAAATCAGAACAGCCCCTAAATGTGATATAAATTAAACCCGATTCAACCTTATCGAATTCGACTTAAATACTTGAATTGACACTTCTAATATCAACCAAATACAAATAAATGAACTATTTATATTGATTCACTAGTGACTTGCCTTTGAAACAGAGACAATTAAAATTTAAAATATCACCAACTTAGAAGTAAGTCCACTCTTTAATGAAAAATCCAAAAAGTTTGTTCCATTACAATTTACAAACCTAGATAATCATTGTGCGCAAAATTCCAATTAAAAGGCCGAGAGAGAGCTAGAAGATGGAATAGATGCCATGCATATTTACATTTGTAAAGAAGATATTGCCATTTCAATCATTTTCTCTAGACGATCTTTCTCCTTCTCACCAGCCTAAGAAACAACATATAAACCAAGTGAGACAAGAGAGATTGCAAATTATGAAAGAAAGTAAGAAACAAGAAAAATAAATAGAATATCAAAGATTAAGAATTGTAAAAAAAAAAAAGAAAAAGTTATACAAATAGGCACATCCGCACATAGTAGAAGCATTCATATTGGGATTATCAAAAAAAAAAAAAAAAAAAAAAAAAAAAAAAAAAAAAAAAACAGAAGCATTCATATTGAATTATCTGACACATTGTTTCCAACTTTCCATACTATGGCTCGTCGTAGTTTAACACATTTATAGCAAATTCGCGTATATATAAATGCAATTAAACCAAATTGTAGATCATGTTTATTTTCTTACATAAAATATAAACATCATTAAATAGCTGGTATAAATGAAATGTGATGATATTTTGGTATATTATAAAATAACAAGTAGTGAAATTGTGATGGTGACATACACTTATCAGTAGTGTGGATTGTGGAATATGTGCATGTAATGCTGAAAAAATGCAGTGATTACGGAGTAATGTTTAACTTTTTTATGTTATATGGATTATGGTCTAATGGAGTATTATTGGTTGATCGCTAGAAACTCCCTAAATCACAAAATCAATAAAAGTAGGTTAAAAGTGGAATATAATCAAAATAAGATCAAATTGAATATGTTTCACAAAATCTTTTTATAATTTTTACTTTAATTAAAGATGTTAATAGTCAAATTTGCATTAACAACCGTAATATTTAGATTGTTCCAAGTAAAATGTTTAAAACAACAAAGATATGTAGTTATGTTGTAAAGTTGATATATACGGAGTATTTCGTATGAAGCATATAAAAAAGAATACGAAGTAGTTCGTATTTGATGGTCTGAGACAGACTTTAATCGTATAACGTGTGACCATACAATTATACCATCACTAATGTACCGAATCCCCGATGTACGTTATTGAATTGACACCCATGGTGATCATGGGAAGTATACACGTGATGATTTAGAATTTTCATGTATAACTAATTCGAGTTGTCAATTAACGAACTATTCTTTGGTGGAAAAAGTTCCACTACACTCGTTTCTACAATAATCTTCAGTCTTCACAAACAGCCTTTCAAAAAAGAAAAAAAAAAAAATCTTCACAAAAAGCTTATCTATACACAATATGTCCACATATTTAGGGGTTTAGTAGTACGACAAAAATGGGACCAATTAATCCATGGATTGATTTTGTTTGTTTTTTTTACTACACTTTCTATTTAGAACATTGGTCTAAACCTAAAGCAAAATCCAAATAAATGTTGACAAATATTGAAGGGACTAATACTTATAACAAACAGAGACTGCAGCTTGATAAGTCTTATCACGAGTACTAAAAATAAAACAATTATTGCCAATTTTAGGTTTAAAATAATTAATTTTGGGTTACAGAGTAGTTACAGTTTTTGTACAAGAATATGACTGTTTGATAAAAATCAAATTAGTCAATGTCTAAGGTTTACATTCTATGTTTTAATTTAATTATATAAATTATTGAAAGCTCAAAACATTTAAAAGATACTACAATATCAATGAAATCATGAATATAAACACGTCTAATATAATGAATATAAACCCAGATCAACATAAATATGCTGTTTCTAAAAATTATCAACATCTTATCAAATCCACTAGGTCTATTGGATTTAATTAGGGCTCAAAAATTGTCCAAACTAATCAATTTTATAAATAAATATAACATTTTACTCACTTATTTACATATGTTTATAATGCATAACTTAGTTAAAATTATGATCATCACCGTTATATAAAGGGATGAAACATTGTAATTCAATTTGATTTAATTACTACATTTTCTATATGCCTACATCTTTTTAAATGGACATATATATGTAATAAATGTATACATGTTGAATGAATATAGGTCGGGCTAGAGTCTAAATTTATTATACCCGATCCATAATAGACATTTAGACCTGAATCTACCCTAGACCAATACATAGGGTCTTCAATTAGAGTAAATCTAATGGGATTAGGATTGAATATACGATTCATTGTAATCAGTAGCATGATGCTACACTCATGCTTTCAAGTGTAACATAAAAACCGGAGTCTTCTTAATTAACGAAAGATTTTGAGTATATATATATATGGAGATAGATAGAGCAATAGAAAAGAACACAAACAAAGACTAACCTCAACATAAATGGTCTTCAAAATTCTTCCGCCAACGACAGTGATATTAGCTGTGATAACCCTGAGCTTTAGACATTCAAATAATTCACACAACTTCACCATTATCCCATTTCTATTACTGCAGCTCAAGCTCACTATAATAGTCCTTCCTCCAGTGTATGAAACCCCTACCTATGCAAAAATAAACACATTAATTCATTAATCTTAGGGTTTCAGTTCAGTTCAGTTCAATTCCTAATTTTTTTCTCTCATAAACAATTCAGTTCAGTTCAGCTCTCATTACTTCAGTTCTGTAAATCAAAACAAGGCTCTTACACTTTATTTGGATACAAAGAAATGGAAGGAAAATAAGAGAAGAGAAAGGAAGGAGGACAAATTCTCTTGTTTAGATAAAGAATTGAGGGAAGAAAGGAGAAGGAGAGGGAGGGATCCATTTTCCCTCTCTTTAATCCCTCTATTATTAGAGAGATTTGGAGGGAAAATGGAGCTCACCTCCCTTTCCTTTTCTTTTCCCTTTCCTTCCTCCTTTTTCCCTCCCCTTCCTTTCCTTCCTTCTTTGTTACCCAAACAAAGCGTTAGTATATATATACTCCGTATTATTATATATCACCTCATTTCATTTTATTACTTGTCTCATTTTTAATTCTAAAGTATCTTAATCAATTATGCGGTCACAAATCATTTCTATCTTTAAGAACAAATTCTAAGTGTTTTTGCCCTTGAGTTAGATCCCGGCTATACTGATCTGTCTTTAATATTTGGTTTAATTTTAATTCTATCGAGTTGGGTTCCACACTCACCCACCTATTTTCTACTCTCAACTTTCTATTTACATGTAGGATAAACGGAATCATAAATATCTTTTTTCTTGAACAAGCTACACTCCAACCAAATCTCTGATAAATGTTCATATAGTAGAGTACGTACGCGATGTCTAGATTTAAACAACAATCACATGAACAACTCCGACCGTTAGACAACTCTATCTCCAGATCTAGTTATCTAAATTTCAATTGGGGAAAAAAATTGACTCAATTTTTATCTTGAAAACTACCATATATGATGTGTGTATGAAATTCCCAAACTTGACATTACATCCAAATTGAATAACATAGTAACATTACTGTCCTAATCTCTACAAATTGTTAGCTAATTAATTTTTTTTTCCTCCGACTTATCTCAATCAATTTCAACAAAAATAATTTAAGTTCAGCAGATGTTCGTGAAAACCATTTAGAATTAAACAAAATTACAAGAGATTGATTGAGAATAAGTACTTACTTTTAAGTCGTCTACAAGAAATGATCTGCATCCACTTTTATTGGAATCATAGCATCGTTTGTGATGATCATTAATACTGTTGTTGGTTAGCAAAGTAGACAATTCTTGTTCAAGCACAATTGTAGAACACCAAGATGAGCTTTCACTGTTGTTGTTCTGTTTCCTGAGCTCGAGTTTTGATATATCTTCTTTGATTCGTCTCTCCTCCCCTTGTAGTTCCTTTATATAGTCAATTGCATCCTTGATTGTTGATGCTTTGTCCATCTAAATATGCATTTGCAAATCACCGTGTAAATTATAACGCGCGTTTGCAAATAATTTAAGTTTGTTACAAGTATGACAACTAGTTTGGGACAAAAGGAGTTGCAAAAGTTCAATTGGGGGTAATTAACATTTATATTTTTATAATTAATAGAAATACAACTTCAAAAATGTCACCAAGTGTATAATTTTTTAAGCTAAAACTTGGAAAGTGTTTAAAAATTATTTAAAATTTAAATAAAAATGAGTTTAATAAAATACTTTATTGTCCATTATGCACTCAAATCTTTCAATTTATATAGACCCTTTTAAAATTCACGGATAAAAGCATGATTTTAGAGATGGAAGGGGTAATACTAGATTTTCAATTTCGCCGATTTCCAAGGGATTGTAAAACTTTGGTACACTTTCAATAGGTTAGCAATCAATTTCTGAAAATGAAGAGTGTAACTTTTCAATAAATATCTTGATAACATCTAATGAACGATCGAATTAACATATAAGTAATAGGTACTCAGATTCTTGAGCTACATATAAATAACAAATTAAAGCAGTCTCAAGCAAAGAAAGATGATTGTACCTTGCTAATGTTGGGAACAATTCCTCGCAGACCATAAATACGGTCGTTTAATTGCTTCCGGCGATTTCTTTCGGACACGACATTTTTAGATTCATCAATATACATCTTCGAGTAAGCACTACCATCAGGCGAGCTTGAGCTCATGTTGTTGTCGTTGTTGTTGTCGTTGTAGCATAATGTTATAGGCCCTATAACATTTCCAAATTCCCAACTACAGTCGATAATATAGCTTAATTTAATATCAATCATATTTTACGACATGTGAAAGGAATTCAAATGCTCAAACACAAGCTGTGAATCTCTTTGTATTAAAATTCCTAGATACGCCACTGAAAAAGTTATTGAACACATTACTGGGAAAGACAATAGAGAATAATTAGATGTACGCACCTTTGAAGTTCTTGAGTGTGGATGTACTTGTTGGTCTCCCAATAAAAATCGTATTCTTCAACAAAATTATCCATTCCAACCTTATTTTTTTAGTGAAACTTGTTGTATGTGTATTTTAATGGTTTACTCACTTTATTAGCACTCGTGGTTGTGACTGATTTCTTTTATATGGAGCGGATATGCTGCTTTCATAATTAGACAAACACGTCCAACATTTATTGCTTTCGTACCCCACCTTTTCTTTTACAACGTGATCTATTTGCTTTTTATATTACTTGTATAAACTTAATTAATCAACATTATCTATGATGCTAATCTATCTTATACGAAGTAATACTTAAGTAGCTCTATATCGGGTAATCACAGATAATTTTATACCAAGTATAATGGGTTTTTAAACTTCACCGTATTTTGGATGATAACAAGAAGTAAAATAATTGGGGTGTATATGGTATATCGATTCATCATGTGTTTAGTATGAGCGTAGGACAGGATTAAAAATTTGAGACTCATTGCCAAAAATCCAAAAACCTCTATATACAAAACATTACTTAATATTTGAGACCTTTTATCCAATTTACTCCCACCTAGTTTTAATAAGTGTTACACTTTAATCAAACATGCATGTCGAGACACGACGACGAGTTTGAGCATAATTTATCTAATTACTACTACTCAATATGTTAGTAAAATTATACTTCGTAGGAAATTGATACTCCCTCTGTTCTTTTTAAGTGTCTTATACTCTTTGAGACTTTGACACATAATTTTAGGCAATAGAATAAACGCTTATATCTAAGTGGGTATGGTTTGGAATAAAAAGTTTGGAAAAGTAAGAGAGAAAAATATGAATGAGGACCAGTAAAAATAATGTGAGAGGGAGAAAATAGAGAAATAATATATAATGTGAGTGGGGTTTCCACTTTTGGTAACTAAGCACCTTAAAAAAAAACGACCATTTTTTAGAAGTGGGACACTTAAAAAATAGTGACGGTATTATAAAAGTATACATTATAACAAATCTAGCAATGTGTTGTACAATAACATTAGTTTTTATATATTAGTAAATTAATCAAGTCAAAACCATTATGTAAACAGTTAAAAAAAATAAATAAATAAATAAAAAATTAATACTCATTAAAAGAAGTACTAAATTCATTGTCTAAGATATCATACTCGGCTAATTGTCAAAATTTGGATGTCCTTGCAGTAGAATATATAAAGGCCTGTTCTAATTTACTGAATTGAATTGATTGGAGCTAAGCTGAACTGAACTGAACTGAATAGAGCTTAAATGAATTATTTATGAGAGAAGGAAATTAGAAACTGGATTGAAACTGATTGGAGTTAAGCTGAACTGAACTGAAATTAAGGTGAAGAGAATAGGTCCTAAGTCTTGTAGCTTGTTATCACACCATCATATATAGCAGTAGTGTGACACGTCAAACATAATACCTGTATTTTTTGATACCCATTTTAAATTATTTACAACGATTTGACATGTTTGGGCTCTCATTAGTCACTTCTCTCTACATAACATTTAATACTCCCTCTGTATTTTAATAAGTGTTACAGTTTGACTTTTTCCACTATTCACATAATGGTTTTGACTTGATTAATTCACTAATATATAAAAAACAAATGATATTGTATAATACATTATTGAATTCGTTATAATGTATAATTTCATAATATGAACTTTTCAATAACTTTATTAACATATGATTAGATAAATTAATGGTTAAAGTCATGTCCCGACATGCGTGTTTGGTCAAATTGTAACATTTATTAAAACACGGAGGGAATACCATTCCCGCCTATTTTCTTGTGACCGAGTGTATGAATAAAAAATGTGTAATCGTTGTAAGTAATTTAAAAAGGATGTAGTATTAAATTTTACAAAGGAAAGTCATTGGTAAATAGTACCTGATTATCTTAGATTATACAAGTATCATTTTTTTTAAACCAATTTGTTGTACTTGTGTTTTATATAAGTATTGCTTTTGGTATAAATATACTCCTTTCGTCATCCCTAAATATCTAGGATGTTGAATTTTTTCACTATTTATGTATTAATTTTGACCATAATTTTTTACTAACATAATAAAATCATATTTTATCATAAATTTTGTTAGGTAGGTGTTAATACTACCTCTGCTTCATATTATTTGCAACAATTTGACATAAAGTAGAGAGGAAAAATGTCTAATCGTTGCCAATAATATAAAACGGAGGTAGTAAAAAGTGTCATTATATAATTTAAAAAATAATTTATATTAATATTTAATTTAATAAAAATAAAGTCAAATTAGTGCATTGATATGTGTGCAAAGTTGACTGTATTAGATATTATAGGATAGAGAGAGTACATATGCTAATTAGTAAACGAGAAGAAATTATATTAGTTGTGTATTTGTATGCATAAAAACACCATAGCACACATAACTTGCCTATACAAACCAGCAAAACAAAACACTACTATTCCTGGTCTGACATAGCTGAGTACCTCCTAGACTATAGTTGTTATAACGGATGTGAGAAAGAACAAATATTGAATGTAAAATTAACAAGAAAAACAGACATAGATTTACGTGCCTCACCAACAGTGTGTTGGCTACGTCAACGGACAGGCGAGAGTAATAGTTTTATTGATCTTGGGGAATACAGATTACAGATTCAGAATAGATTTGAGACAAATCACAGAAACAGATTGATTGTCTCTCAGATTTCTAATGTTATCACTCTCATATCTCACAGATGAGAAATACACAAAAGACTCTCAGATTTATGAATAATCACTCAACTTATGATTGCCACGGCTAGGAATAACCTAGGGGTATTTATTAACCCATACTCTAGAAAAGATAAACTTTATTTAAGGAAATAAAGCCCACGAACAAAGTATCCAAAATCGACCAAAACTGCTGAGGCACGGACGTGCCTCCTTTAGCCACGTTCGTGCCTCACGTCCAAAACATACCAGAATTGAAAATCTGCTGAGGCATGGACGTGAACAGCGTGCCACCTGATGGCACGGATGTGCCTAGCCCAACACCTGTGAAGCTCGCTAAGGCACGAACGTGCCTAGTCAGTCTTCAATATTTCTTTGTCGAGGCATGTCCATGCCTCCCTGAGGCATGGACATGTCTTGTCCTACTTTCCTAGTTTCCGATGTTTATCTTCCTAGCTCCCGATTCAAGGCATATTTCTAACAATCTCCACTTAACTTGAATCCCCTCACAATAAAATTGATGTACTAGATGCATCAAACAAGATGCTAGATGTATCAGAAAACACACGGATATAACAGAATACAAATAACCAAAAATAAACTCTTCTTGCTAAGATGTGCCCCTGCTAGGCACCAGATTTGCTCTGTCGAGCACCAGACCAGATTTTCCCCGTCGGGCACAGATTAGCCCCTAAGGGCTACTAACAGCTTCGAATAATTTGTAAGTCCAAGCAACCCTGGGACTTACTCTGCGAAACCAGATTTGAACAGACGGCTTGCCAATTCTTTTCCCTAGCACAAGCAACACTTCCCTTGGGCGGCTCAGATATATCCACCTCTCCAACAGATAGTGCAAAATCCACCTTGTCTTCCCGACCTTTCTTTAGGGGAGAGTTCCCAAAGCTTACAAAGAGCCAAACTAGGCTTACCCAATTTCAAAGGAAAAGACTGTGGTGCATTGGATTTAGACTCGAATTGTGTGTGTTGACTGAACTTTCCCGGATGTGGATCACCACCTTCAGCTAGAGTGACTCTTTGCTCCACCTGTTTCTCAACACTACCACTACCACAAACAGATGATGTGACAACACCAGACTCAGAACCAGATAACGTAGACCCTTGTAACACATACAATGTCTCCCGTTTAACACCTTTCAAAACTAAATTTGAACCCTTGTAGACATACAACCCTCCACCTTCACCTTTGAAACTGAACCCTTTTCTGTCTAGAAGACTAAGTGAAATTAGATTCTTCGTGACTTGTGGAACATGCCTGACATTGTTCAACATACAAAATTTACCATCATGTTTCCGTACTTTGATGGACCCTATACCAACTGTTTTGCAGACTTCGTTGTTGGCCATAGTAACACCTCCATCAACTTGCTTGTAGTTCATAAACCACTCCCTGCGTGAACACATATGATAAGATGCCCCCCGAATCTAGAACCCACACAGTGATGCGCATGTTCATCAGCAATCAAGACATAATCCTCTTCTAAACGGGTGTCTCCATCTGCAATATCTGTAGACTTATGATTTTCTTGTTGTCTCATCTTCTTGGGACATTCAGATTTCCAATGCTCCTTCTCCTTATAGTAATTACAGACATCACTAGGTTTAGGACCCCTAGAATACAATTTTTTGGATTCTCCCTGAATTCTCCTGTCCATTACCTTCACTGGCTATTAATCCAGCAGACTGATCATTTGTACCTATACCAAACGCCTTATGGCACAACTCTCTAGTATGGAGAACAAATCTAACCTCCTTTAGAGACGCTGTCTCTTTACCAATAATACAAGACTACACAAAATTCTCATATGACACTTGCAAAGACACTAACACAATTAAGGCAACATCCTTATCCTCAACCTTAACATCAATATTATGCAATTCTAACAAAATAGTATTCAATTGATCTAAGTGTTCTCTAAGAATGTACCTTCAGACATTCGCAGACCGAACAGAAGTTGCTTTAATAGAAACTTGTTGGTTAAATACTTTGTCATGTATAGACTCTCCAGCTTCAACCACAAACCCGATGCGGTTTCTTCCTCTGTGACCTCAGTGATAACATCGTCTGCTAGACACAACATGATTGTTGAGTGTGCCTTCTCCTCCAAGATTGCCATCTCAGCGATTGCTGGATCCGTTGACTTCTTCTTCAATGGCGCCCATATCCCTTGTTGCTTCAACAAAGCCTGCATCTTGATCTACCACAGACTAAAACTATTCCTCCCCGTGAATTTGTCAATGTTCACATTCAAAGCAGCCATCTTTTTCACCAAAATTAAACCCTAGGCCCTGAACCTTGGCTCTTGATACCACTTGTTATAACGGATGTGAGAAAGAACAAATATTGAATGTGAAATTAACAAGAAAAATAGACATACATTTACGTGGTTCACCAACAGTGTGTTAGCTACGTCCACGGACAGGCGAGAGTAATAGTTTTATTGATCTTGGGGAATACAGGTTATAGATTCAGAACAGATTTGAGACCAATCACAGAAACAGATTGATTGTCTCTCAAATTTCTAATGTTATCTCTCTCAGATCTCACAGATGAGAAATACACAATAAACTCTAAGATTTCTGAATAATCACTCAACTTATGATTGTCACGGCTAGAAAATAACCTAGGGATATTTATAATAACCCATACTAGAAAAGATAGAATTTATTAAGGAAATAAAGCCCACGAACAAAGTATCCAAAATCGACCAAAACTGCTGAGGCACGGACGTGCCTCACGTCCAAAACATACCAGAATTGAAAATCTTCTGAGGCATGGACGTGCCTCATCGGAACTTCGTTTAGGCACGAATGTGCCACCTGATGGCACGGACGTGCCTACGTCGCCTCTTCTAGACACAGACGTGCCTCTTCTAGACACGGACGTGCCTAGTCAGTCTTCCATACTTCTTCGTCGAGGCATGTCCATGCCTCCCTAAGGCATTGGACATGTCTTGCCCTAAGGCATGGACATGTATTGCCCTACATACTTTCCTAGTTTCCGATGTTTATCTTCTTAGCTCCCGATTCAAGGCATAATTCTAACAATAGTACTAACAATCTAACATTGGTCACTTTCCATTTAACTTTATACGGTCTTTAATACTGGTGTTAAAACGTTTATATCTTTAATTATATATGCATAAAATTTAAAATTTTTTAATAATAATAAAATATATAATTAGACGATTCTAATAAGAACCCACATGAATATATTTTCACTTATAGATTAATGAAAATTCATGATCAAAGTTTTATAAGTTTGACCCATACATTTGCAATGGGGTAAAATAAATAAGGGATGGAGGGATCGGAGTACACAGTCGCAACAACAAATGATAGGTGGTGCATGCAAAGGTGGCATGTATCCAAAAGTGAGCTCAACTTAATACGTGTCAAGAATAGATTCGAGTCATTCGATTGAGGACTAAACTCAATCGAACCCAATTAAAATTTCATCTTACATGGATACAATAATTTGACATCTCAGTAAACTAAATCGAATCCAATTCAATGACTTAAATTGACACTTCATTATAGGTATATGATAAGATGGCCTCTTTGCAATAGTCGAGAGAAATGTGATATCAAAAGTTTCTAGTTGACAATATTATATCAAGTGTTGTGAAACATTTAACATACGAGTAGGTACAATGCATCTATTAAGAAACAATGAAATTTTTCCTAACTTTTTTAATGAATTCGTGTCATTTTGTCATTATTTAAAGACAATCAATTATTATTACAGTTAAATATCATCACAAAATAATTAATTGATAGAGTATAAAACATGTTACTAGACCAATTTAACAAAAATTTAAAGTTGATGGTTGAGACCCACAAATATGATTTATAATCTATCACGCCCCCTTACACGAGAGTCTGTTAGGCTGAAGTGTGGATGCGTTCCACTTTGGAAGGAAGGGTGGATGATATTCAAATTCTTGAAACTTTTGTGTCACGGTGACTCTTGATACAATATTAGTAGATCAATTCAACCTAAAAATTAAGCTGATGATTAAGGTCCAACTAACTATGTTATATATTCGGTCAATAATAATTGCTTAATGCTTGTAAGAATGTAAGATACTTATAGTAGTTACTTCCTTTGTCCCAATTTTTTTGCCCATTTAACTGTGCATGGTCGATCTTCAAGACGCGCCTTAAAACGTCTATATCCTTATTTTCATACACGTAAAAATTATAAAAATATGATATTAATAATATTAATGATGAGACGAATCTAATAAGATCACTCATGACTATATTATCCTTAATGACTATTCGGTAACTAGCTTATTTGAGCAAAATTAGTTTATTTGACCAACATTAGCTCATTGAAAATAATCTAATTTAAGGTGTTTGGTGGGTAGCTTATTTAAAGACCTTATTGCACTAAATAAGCTCTTTTTCAAAAAGCTCGTTTTAGGAGCTTTTTTAATTAGCTTATTCAATTTTTATGGTGAAATGATACTTAATTCTCCATTTAATTAAAAATACTATATGAACTACATGTCTAACCCACAATTAGTTTATTGATCATTTCACATAATCAATCAACTTTAAACAATCAGCTATTTACCAAACACTTGTTTACAATAAGCTAATAAAATAAGTAAGTCAAATCAGCTAATACAATCAGCTAGTTAAAATCAGCTAACACAATCAGCTTTTTCCCAAACACGGCCATTGATTAACGATACTTTATGGCTACAGTTTTTAAAATTTGATCCAAAATTAGCAATGGAACAAAAATAAAGGGATAAAGGGAGTGTCTTATAATTATGACTCTCAAGAGTTGAGAGGCTAGTTTTAATTTTTCTAAAAAGTTTGACTTATAACTACGTATTTGTTTCTACATTGACTTAGATTATTCAGTCTCCAAGTCAATAAACACGCGTCGAGATATTTTCTAGATGGGAAATTGACGACCACCCAAAAATCAAAAGTATGAGATCCCACATTTGGAATCAAGCACGTTTAACTTGTTATTTTGTGTGGAGTACAGCACCTACAGTCCTACAGACTACAGTAAGAAGATAAGGGGTGTGCCATGAGAATGCGTAACTTTATTATACGTGTACATGTAATGTGACATGTCCCATCAATGGAATTGACACGTGACTGACCTCAACTTATGTCAAGTGATAAAACATTGCAAAACACATGCATCCAACAATTAAAAATGAGAACTGTACCTTTTAATTTCAGATAAAACCATGCATTTTTTTTTTTTTTTCTCTGTGGTAAAAGTAGAGTGCATCTTAGGGATGATAATATCAAGTGGATATCCACGAACCCGCTCCACCCGCTATAAATAAATGGACGAAAACCCGAATTAAATGGATGAGAAGCGGGTGACGGATGAAGCGGGTGATGGATCGGATCGGATGTGGATGATACTTTTTTCACCCGCTAACCATCCACCCACCCGTTTAACATATATTATATTTTTTAATCTAAGAATTTTAATAATAAAATATGAAATGTGCAAGAAAATTACTTATTTTTTTGTTGCAAATTAATTGTTCAAACAATATATTGTTATTGTTTCATTTTGTATTAATAAAATAAAAAAATTATTGTACAAATAACCGAAAATTAGAGTTTATGTGAGTTTTTTTCCACTTTAATACTCATCCATTAGTCATCCGCTCCACCCGTTTCATCCGCAGATGATGGACGGACGGATATGGATGATGGGTGAAGCGGATGACGGATGGATGTGGATGGAGCGATTAGAGTAATGGATGGATGCGGGTGAAGCTCCACCCGATCCGAATTCGATCCATTGCCATCCCTAGTGCATCTGAGCGCATTGTTGCTATGAATTTACAAAATATATAGGAGGCTAAAAATGTGATTTGGGCAAGTTTCTTGGAAAAAACTGTGTGTATTGTAAGTACAATACAATGTACCATTAATCCATTACTATACGCATCATTATGTATGTATAATGTACCATTAAAGTATAAGTTGTCTTAATAGTACTTTTTGTGTACCATTATACATAGAGGTGTCAAAACCACATCCGACCCGACCTGATTCGAAAAATATCCGATTCAGATTTGGACTCACGTGGACATAACAATTTTGTATGACTTAACTTTAAAAATTTACCTGACCCGACCCGACCATATCAGATTCGATCCGATCCGATCATTCGAATTGACACCCCTAATCATACATATAGTGGTACATTTTACCATCCTATAGTTTAATTTTTTCCTCCCAAAATACTTACCACCTGTCACCTATTATACACGTAGGGTTCCATTTTTTCATCCTATATATTTGCTAACAAATATCAACTATGCACTAACGGCTAACCCTTTAGGAAGTTAATACTATGAAAAACATGATTTGCTAGATTAAGTAAGCTACAAGTAATACCAAGGTTGCCCCAACTATTATGGAGGCCATGTGCAATTGAGATACATTTAGGACTTTAGGGCTTTTTTATTAATTTTTTTTTTATTTAAAGAAATGTATAATAACCGTGCATTTTTTTTAATAACTGCTCCACTATGATTTGTCAGGGAGGTTTAGAACAAAGAAATAAATGTAATTTTTTTAATTACTAGATAAAGTCGTTTAATTTCGTATTTTTTAAATCAAATATTTTATAAATTTGTTATTTTATTTGTTGTACGTAGTATATCATTTAATATTTTTATTTTAAAATAAATTGTGAATTTTCTCACATTCGTTATATATTTAGATAAAATTCTTAATTTCAAAAGATAATATATTATACATAATTAATTTTAAACATTAAAATCTCATTCGCCAATTTTATTTATGTAGCATTTGAATTATTTAATTCTATGAAAATTTACAAATCTCTTATTTGATTGGTTATCACTAAAATTTATAATCCTACATGGAGCGTTAAGAAAATTTTATCTTACGTGGCTCTCTAAAAACTCGGGAAAAAACTCTCTTTCTATATACTTCCTCTGTTTTTTAATACTTGCAACACTTCCCTAAAATGGAAATGTCACAATACATGCAACACACCATAAATGGAAAGTTATGTTAGGGAGAAACTATACTATTTCCCTTATTTAAAGCATATGACCTACTAAATTATACTCCTAACAACCACTCACTCCATTTTAAAGTGTATTATATTATGTGAACTCCACATACCTTAAATACCGTGAAAAAGTGTGTGTTGCAACTATTAAAAAACGGAGGAAGTACTACTTTTGTACCCGGGCAATGCTCGAGTTGTTTTATTAAACTTTTTAATAAAATTATTTATTTATTTATTTATATATATACCAAATTTTAAAACATATATATCATTGGTACCAATAGTGTTTAGTAAAAGGTGTATATCTCTTTTGATTTAAGATATTTTGACGTACGATACTATTGATTATATTTGTATTTTTAAATGACAAATATTTATAAAAATCGAATGTACAGTAAAATATACATATGAAATATTGGTATTTTATTGAAAATAAAACTCTAAACTAACAATTTTATCCTAAATTTTATCTACATTCTATCCAATTTTTTTTGAAAATAAACTCTAAACTAACTTTTTTTTTTTTAAAAAACTTTTTATCTAATCTATCCAACTTTTTTATTCAGAAAAATGTATTCAAATAAATCCAAGGTGTCAAAATAGTCCATATACTAGATTAGTCTTGTGCGATACACGATTTAAACAAATAAAAATTTCTAAAATTGTTTATTATTCATACAGAAATGAAAAACAAAAAAAATCTTCAAAACAAATAATACATCAAATATGGTTTCAAAAAAAAAAAAAAAAGATCAAATATATATATATATATTTTTTTAAAAAAAAACAGAGCTCATATAAAAATTGAATGATGAAAGGGGTACATAAAGATGGCCATGGGCCGTGCCGGCACGACTCCGGCACGGCGGCCCACTTGTGGGCCGTGCCGTGAACACAAAACTGAAAATTTGGCACGGGCACGGCGGGCGGCACATTCTCTGGCCCATGGGTCGGAACGCCAGCACGGCCCACCAGCCCGGCACGACATGCAACCTGCTAGGCACGACCCTGCACGGCACGCGGCCCGCCAAGCACCGCATGGCCCGGCACGGCATGGCCCGTGCCAAAATAGCTGTTGAACTAGCCGTTGCTTCCAACAGCCATAAACGACTAGTTTTTGGCTGGTTTTCCCACCCAAAAATCCTATAAATACCCCATTTCTTCCTCCCAAAATTTTCACAATTCATTATTCATCTCTTTTCTCTTATTATCTAATTCCTACAATCCTACTCTCTTTTGTGCAAAGAAAAAAAAAAAGAATTCCTACTCTCTTATAAATTCTACTAGTCTACTACAAAAATAAATAAATAAATAAATTAAATAAATTAAATAAAATAAAAAAATCTTATATTTAAACTCGGAAAATTATAAATTCGGGAAATTATAAGTTTGGGAAAACAATTGAAGTGTCATTGTAAGATCTAACTCAACTTTATTTTAATTTGTTATTATTATTATTATTGTTGTTGTTGTTGTTATTATTATTATTATTGTTGTTGTTATTGTTATTATTGTTTTCTTGGAACTACTTAATTATATAAAAACTACTTTATATTTTTATTGTGGATAATTTGAATTGTTAGTGAAATCTGTCTAAGGTGGAACTTGGGCTCAGGACAATGTCGTTCTTAACCTCTTCTACTTGGGATCTCACTGACCCAAGTAATCTACTATTGTTATAATTATTATTATTATTATTTTTAAAAACTTAATTTATAAAAAAACTACTTTCTATTCTTATTGTTATGAATTGTTATTATTAATGTCTTGTTAATTTGTTATTATTATTTGTATTATTATTGTTGTTGTTAATTTGTTATTATTATTTGTATTGTTATTGTTGTTGTTAATTTGTTATTATTATTTGTATTCTTATTGTTGTTGTTATTATTATTGTTATTATTATTAAATATTAATCATGACATCAAACCCGAACGCTTCCTCCTCCTCCTCTAGGAAAGCCAAGTCAAAACGTAGGGAATCACCAAACCCAAACACTTCAATGCCCCCCCTAACATACCCTTTTCTTCCCCTAACATGCCCTTCCCAAACACTTCCACCCCTTTATTTCATCCCCAAACCACGGGAGGGTTCGAACAAATGGATGATATGGCTCCTTGGACTATGTCTAGTTTGGGATTTCAACAAAACCAATTCTCACCTCATTTATATGGATCACAACATGAATTTTCTATTCCTACTAGCCAAGGTAGCCAAACACAAGCCTTCGGGTCGAGTGAACAATCCACCTAAATGCCAAACACCCAAATTCCAAACCCAGGAGACGAGTGGTGTATCGAAGAGGAATTTTCCCAAACCAACCGAAAGAGTAACGTTTGGGTACATTATCAATTAAGTAAAGATAGACTTAAAGCCAAGTGCCGGAGTTGTAGGAAAATTTTCTCGGCCGAAACCAAGGGAGGGACGGGACACCTTAGTAGACATGAAAAAAGATGTGGTGGACCATCTAGTGACCCAACCCAACCTAAATTTCTCATTTCCATCCACAAGGCTTCACTTATAGTTATGAGAGAGATAAAAATGAACTTGGGAGAATGATAGTCCATGCCGAACAACCTTTTCTTTTCGCCGAAAATGATGCCTTTAACAATTACATTAACCGAGCACTCTAACCCCAACACAAAAAAATCTCCCGAAAAACTGTTCGTTCTGCTGCCATGAAGAATTTTCAAGAGCATAAATTGAAATTAGAAAATGAATTGAGTAATCTTCCTAGTAGAGTTTCTTTAACTGCCGATGCATGGGATAGTGGTTACGGACTTCACTATTTATGTGTTATTTGTCATTGGTTGGATAATGATTGGTTGTTACAAAAACGTATCATTCATTTTAAAATGCTTGAATACCCTCATACCGGTCTTAACATTTCTCATCATTTAACGCAAGCTATTGATGCATATAATCTTAGGGATAAAATCATGTCTATGACTTTTGATAATGCAACTTCTATGACATTTAGTGCAAATTTGGTTAAACCCAAATTGACCGATATACTATTAGATGGAGATGCACTTCATATTAGATGCATTTGTCATGTTCTTAACTTGTGTGTGAAGGATGGAACACAAGTAATTGGTCCATTTTATCATAAAATTAGAAATGCTATTATGTCTATTAATAGCTCTAACTTGAGATATCAGGAATGGAAAGGTTTTTGCAGGCAACAAAGGATAAAGGCTATAAAATAGCACCAGATTGTCCAACTAGGTGGAACTCCACCTATGAAATGTTGAGTAGGGCAATCGAGTACAAGGTTCATTTAACACTTTTTTATAATAAAAAATTTCCATAATTTGCTTTACTAGAAGATGATTGTAATAATTGTGAAAAATATATGTAGTTTTAACAATTATTATATAGTATGACACATTGTTTTTCTTTCATATATAATCCTTGTTCCCATTCTTTTCTTAGTAATGCATGTTTACTTGCACAACTTTTTGCCGAACACCGATCACAACATGATTATGATGGATATCTTCCATCTATGGAGGGAAAATAGCGTAAATATTATACTACTATTCCTATGATTTATATTTGTGCTTCTATTTTAGATCCCAGACAAAAGTATGATGGCACTTTTTTATTAATTGATTTACTAACATGGATTTAGAAGATGATGTTGAAACTTTTAAAACTAAGGTGCTATGATTTTTCCTATTTATATAGAGTTTATGAATCTAAATATGGAACTGTGTCTCGATTTGCAAACATCCAAAAACGTAAGTAAAAGGGCCAAAGGTCTATTTGCACAAGCTGCTAACATGATGTCTAAGTTTTCAAGTACGGAATCATCATCTAGGAGAACTCAAAACGATGTTTCGGAGTTGCAAATGTACTTAAGTTACGACTTCATGAAAGGCATGAACGATGAAGAGAAGTTCGGCCTCAACATCCTTGATTAGTGGAAATCACAGAGCACAAAACATCCAATTTTGGCGGCAATGGCTCGTGTTATTTTTGCTATCCAATTCTCCTCCGTTGCCTCCGAAAGAGCTTTTAATGCGTCGGGATGGGTTATAGACAATAGAAGGACAAGACTAAAACCCGAAACACTTGAAATGTGTGTTTTCTTCAAGGATTGGTTGGATGCCGAAACTCGTTCCCAAGATCGTAGTTATGCACAAAATGACGACGATGAAGGAACATCGGGTTCTACTAGTTCTCAATCAATTCAATTGGCCGATGAACTAGAACAAGAAGAAGACGAAGAATAATAATTACATATTTACATTACATACTATTGTACAATTTTGTATTCCGTATAATAACATGAAGTTATTCACCAATTGTTGTATGATTTTTAATTATCATTAATTTTTTGTATTATCGATTTATCGTACCGACTACCAGCATATAATAAAATAAGTTATTCATCAATTTTTTGTGTTATCGGCTTATCGCACTCGTAAATTTTTTTAATTATATGCATTATTGTATTTTGCTAAATTAATAAAATTATTTATATAAACTTAAACATAATTTATTTATATAAACTTAATTAAATTAAGGTTGTTCAAAAAAAAATATATTAACAACATAAACATAAATTAATAAAATTATTTATATAAACTTAAGTTGTTAAACAAAAAATTATATATCGATTTTTTTAATATACATATATATTTAAAAAAAAAAAAACGGGTTGGCCCGCGGCTCGGCCCAGCACAGCCCGCCAGGCACGTGGGTTGTGGTGTGCCAAAAGTTGGCACGGCACGGCCCGGCACGTGCCCTACCCCGGCATGCGCCAGGCACGGCCCGGCACGGCACGATGTCCATCTTTAGGGGTACATGAGAAAGAAAAATTAAAGTATTATTGTTATAGAAAATAGACCACTTTTCGGAAATTAAAACTAATAATAATATAGAGAATAGTCCGCTTTTCGAAAACCAAAATTTTAATGAAATAAAATAAAAAGCAGAAAATGATGACATCATAAATACTTTTGGAGGGAAGTTTTTTAATGACAACCTGATATTTGTCTACCCTTTTAGATAGGATGATGACATCGATTGCTATTTTAGTATTAATTATAGATTTTGCCTAAGTTGCGCAACACTTGGCAAAAAGTTAAAATGTCAAGTATCGCTGTCTCGTCAACCTGATTAAAAAGTTAACTTTATATATTAGTTATATGATATATTAGATTATTCAAGCGAAATATGCTAAAAAGAAAAAAAAAGGTTAGGTAAGTATTTACGGGTTATTGTAAAGAGGAGAGTGGAATTAGCTAAAAAATGAGACTTTCTTTCTCTAGAATTGTGGCCATCGGGGAATAACCCAAACACCTTGGTGTTTAGGGCTCCGGGAGCTCTCTTTTGGTGGAGAGCAAGTCAGGGTCTTCAACTAGTTTGTAGTGAGTTTAGTAATCTGTTCAGGTTTCTTCTTCTGATCAAGTCTACCAGTCGTTTTAATTATAGCATGGAATCGTTTGTAGGAATGGAAGTTACAATGGAAGTTTTATTCAATCATGTTGCTGTTCCAGCAAATGACTCGAATATGGCTATAGACAACAACTCAACTGAGGAAAGCCCTGTTTTGAATTTTGTCATTCAAGGAAGTGAGTATCATGTACAACAATCACAAGTCCCAATGAAGGTTGTAATGCAGGAAAATCAGCAAGATAATACTCAATCTCCCTCACAGGAGAATGTAGATATGGAGGGATTGCAGCAACCTATTCTCAAACAGCCAGTAGGTTCTTTTAGGGAGGCGGTCACCAAATCTTCACAATGTTTCACAGAGGCGAGAAAAATCATGATGAGCTCTCAAGATTGGGATGATGAAGATGAGGAACAAGTGAGTCATGAGCATGCTGTTAAATTTCTTAAGGATAAACTGAGGGAGCTTAGAAATCCATGGAATTTAACTCTCATAGGAAAATGCCTGGGATTGAAAATAAGAGCTGAATTTGTATCTTAGAGAGTTCGGAGAATGTGGAATCCTAGGGGAGGATTGGAGATAATTGAGATGGAGGGAGGGGCATTCTTATTCAGATTTTCTCTTCAGGACGATCTTGAGAAAGCCCTTCTCAGAGGACCATGGTTTATCTTTGATCATTATCTTATGATGGCAAGATGGAGGCCAAATTTCAGGCCATCCTCGGAAAATTTTCAAAAAATGTCTGTTTGGATACGGTTCCTAGAGCTATCAATAGAGTATTACGATAAAGAGGCGTTGTATAACATTGCGGAGGTGGTGTGAAGTTCGATACGAGTTGATTATTCAACTGATAAAATTAACAAATGCAGATATGCTCGGGTATGTGTTGAAATCGATCTTGGTAAGCCTCTAGTCACTAATGTTTGGGTGGGGCGTGCTTGGCAAAAAATCGAGTATTAAAAAATCCATAGCCTCTGTTTTAGCTGTGGGAGAATAGGGCACACGAAAGAAAAATGCGCATGGAATAAACCTCAAAAAACAGTGGTCACCAACAATGCAGCTTTAGAGGTAGCTCTGAATAGAGATTCAGGAATATTGAGTGTTTAGAGAATTTTGTAGAAAGAAGGAGACAATAATCTAGAAGTAGCTCCTAATTTGTTTAATGTAGGAAGTAGTAGCAGCATAAAAGTGCAGGAGACAGTTGTTGTAAAAAAAATAATAGAAGGGGAGAGTAGCTATGGGCCTTGGATGGTGGCTAAAACTAGGAAATTTTTTCTTAAAAAGGACGGAAAAAATAAAGAAGAAGGAAGTCAGGAAGGAATTAAAAATAATATCAACCAAAAGAAGGGGAAGCAGCCTAGGGAGAATAGTGGCCGCCTTCATCCAATTTTAAATAATAATAAATGGAGTGTGTTATTGGGAGAAGATAAAGAAACAGGGGATTTTAAAAATAGAAAACAAAGTTTTAGGGACAAACAAAGGCAAGAGGGAGCTACCAACATAGCTATTTACTCAGAGCAATATTCCTCCTCGGAAAGAAGCAACATTAAAAAAGTTACAGTACCAACAACCTCGTTCCAGGCAACCACCAATGGAAATTCTCCCTCCACGACGATTGACATCCCTGGTCCGCCTTCAAATTCGAAGATGCCCAGCAACCAAATTATTCCTTCATCTCCATGCCATCCCTCTTCTATTAATCCTAACCATGAAGCCAACACACTCCCCCCTCACCGAAAAAACAACCCAGATCCTTTGGCGATTCGGAGGGCAATCATTCGGAAATCGTTCCCCTTATCTCAACCCGATCTCAATCACCCAATACCGTTTCCACCACTATCAACCTCACCTCCAATTGCACCAACAATCTTACCCCAGACGCCGATCGAAAAAATTGCAGTCCTATCCTCACTCTTCCAAGACTCACAGCCATCTCAAATTCGACACCTATTTCCCACCTTCCCCACACCCTTGATTTGGTCACCACTAGCGAAAAACCTAACCCCCGAGGAAGTTATGAACAAAATGGATTTAGGCTTGAAAATTCTAATGAACCAATTGATTCATCCATCGCCTCCCGATTACGGAACGACCTTTCTGCCGGTGCAATCTCCACCAAAAAAATCCCCTATCATACCCATTACAACTAGCAAGCGTAAATTTAAATTTAATGCTGCCCCAAAATATGTTAGTTATAATGGAAGCACAGAAGGAGGTAGTAGGCTTCGAGTTGGACCTCATGTTCAACCCTACAGGGAACCTAGCTCCGGAAATAGTAATGGAAGAAAATCCGTTATCGTTGGAGGACGTTTGGGCAATGGGGAAGATGAGGAGATGGGAGGATTGGAGGAGAATCTTCCTGGCAGCATCATCAATGAGAGCAATTGATTTGGGATTTTTCCTAAGTATCCAAATTCCTCATATTAAAATGAAAGTTGTGATGTGGAATGTCAAGGGTGCAGCCAATAAGGAATTCTTACCTCATGCTCGTGAGGTGGTTTGAATGCACAAACCGGAAGTGATTATGTTACTTGAGACCAAATCGAAAGATAGAGTTGCTAATCAGATTCACAAAAGACTTGGGTTCCATGAATTTAGATCCATCGAAGCTAATGGAACTCGTGGCGGCCTTTGGGTTTTCTGGAAAAAGTCGGCTATTCTTCTTGAATTTGCCATTGATTCCCCGAATGTCGTTCACTCCCTCTTCAAAGTTAACCTTGGCAGCCCCAAGTTCCTACACTGGAATTCATGCTCCGTCAGCAGCTAGAGAAAAATCTTATCTTTGGAAAACGTTGGGAGATAATCCTCCGCCTTCTTCCACCCCGTGGCTTGTAATGGGTGACATGAACGAAGTGCTGAATCAAAATGAAAAGGTGGGAGGCAGACCCGTCACCAATTCACAAGGAAAAGACTTTTCCAATTGGACTGACTCGGCTGGGTTGATTTATTTAAATCATCATGGTCCTAGGTTTACCTGGGATAATGGTAGGGGCGGTAATGACTTGATCAGAGAGAAACTTGATAGGGCTCTTGCTAATGCAGAATGGTTGAAGGCTCATCCCCACACTCAGGTATATCATCTAGCCAAAACTTATTCCGATCATTGCCCTATTCTTGTTGATACTGGTTGTTGTTATGCGAAAGGGAATTTCCCTTTTCGATGTAAGGAATCACTAGTAGAAAAAACTAAATGGGAAGCCCCAATTGGCAAGCGGTTTTTCAAATCCGCTTCGAAAGACCCTATTTTAAAAAAAAAAGAAAAAAAAAACTCTTTTTTAGAATGGCAAGCGGTTTTGGCGCGAACCGCTTCCCATTACATGTATTGGCAAGCGGTTCGGGGTTGAACCGCTTGCCATTTGGTATAATGGTAAGCGGTTCAACCCCGAACCGCTTGCCAATTCAAAAAAAAAAATTTGCGGGAATTGAAACTCAGCAGTCAGTGGCACTTAGTCGAATTTTTCCCCAAAAATTCGAACAGTACTCTCTAATTCACTTCCCCTCTCTTTCTCACTCCTTGCTTCCAACTCCACTCTCAAGCATACTCCACCACCGCCGCCGCCACCACCACTCCTTTCACTCCCTTTTCTCTCTCTTTTTTTTTTTTAAATTTTCGTGGGTTTGTTTGTAGCTGCTCCTGTGCGAAAATTTGCAGCGTTCGTGGGGAGGTGTTGCTCAAGGTCGCTGGTGGTGTTCGTGGCTGCATGCTGCTGTTTTCGTGGGGGTGCGGCTGCCAATTCATGGGTGGCTGGTGGTGTGTGTTCTGATTTTTCGCCCCACCACCACACCTCTCTCTCTCCCTGCCCTAATTGAAGCTACTATTTCTTTCAAAGCCACCACAAGTTTAACTCTCACCCCACAATATCAATCCTTCTCTTTCACACTCTCAAATTAGGGTGAGCTCTTGCTAAAATTTACTTAAATATGTATTAATTGTTTGTTTATTCCAAACTTTAAAGTTAGGGTTTCAAATTTAGTGAGCACATTTATCTTAATTGTTTTATTAATTGTTTGTTTATTCCATAATGTTAATTGTTACTTTAATTGTTTAAATGTTATATATATATATATATATGTTGTTTGAATATGAGTAGCTTTAAAGTTAATTTTTTGAAGAGAATAGTTATTAGTTAACATGTTAGTTTGTTAAATTTGGTTAGTAAATTATAATGTTTGAATGGATTGCTATGAATGAATGAATGGATTGTTAACCTTAGTTTGATTTTAGGTAATTTAATTAGCAATATGTGAATGAATGAACTTGTGTATTGTTAGTTGAATGTCATATAAATGCAAATATTCCCAACACGTTGGCATACTAACTCGTAAAATACCTATTACACTTGATTGGGCCGAGGTACCACCCGGGTTGCTTCAAACGGCTTGGGACGATACAATGGTAAGTCTTTTGAATTTGCTGTTTTATTTTGGCTTACAAATCATGTAGTACAAGAAAGAGGCAAAACCCGCAATTCCCCTCGACAATTTCCATGGCCTGCTGCTTCTGCCTACAAGCTGCCTTGGCTTCTGCAGCTACCTGGGCAGCTGCCTGGGCCTGCCAGGGCTGCTGCTGCTGCCTGGGCAGTTGCCTGGGCTTGCTGCAGCTGCCTGGGCCCTCCAGGGCTGCAGTTGCCTGGGCTGCGGCAGTTGCCTGGGCTGCTGGGCCTGCTTCTCCTTTTTTTTTTGTTTTTTTTGTTTACTTAAAATAGTAGATAAATGCTGATGCTAATCTTTCCTGGGCTGGGCTGCTGATGCTAATCTTTTAGGGCTGTAAAATACTAAAATAGTAGATAAATAATGCATTCATGTGCTAATCTTTTACTTAACATACATTTTAGTGAGTTAATCTTTTTTAAACATATACTTCGTATATATTATATACTAAATATATAATACATATATTTACATAAATTATGCATTCATGAGTTTATCTATTTTCGTGTCATGACCAATTAATAGGCATATATCATTCCAAAAAGCATTATATATATGACCTCGATCCTTGGGATACATCAGACAGCTGCTGCAGCCATGGCAGCAGACCAGGCAGCTGCAGCAGCCATGGCAGCAGCAGCAGCAGCCCAGGCAGGTGCCCAGGCCGCTGCAGCAGCCACGGCAGCAGCCACGGCAGCAGCCTTGGCAACAGCAGCAACAGCCCAGGCAGGTGCCCAGGCCGCAGTAGCAGCTACGGCAGCAGCCCAGGCAGCTGCAGCATCCACGGCAGTAGCCTTGGCAGCAGTAGCAGCAGCCCAGACAGGTGCCCAGGCAGCTGCAGCAGCCATGGCAGCAGCCAGCTAGCTGCAGCTGCTGCCAGCAGCAGCCATATGGCAGCAGCCTTGGTAGCAGCCCGGGGAATGTGGTAGTATTTTTTGAACTTGTTGCGTAATTGATAGGGAATTTGGTAATGAAGTCATACATGTCATATTTGGGCCATTTTGGGTAAATTGCGTCCTAAAACTTAGTAAATTGTTATTTTGATGTGATTTCGAACCTTATACACCTAAGACTAGGTAATAGTGACATGTTATGAGAAAGAAATAGTCCATTTGATAAGAAATGTAGAAATTGGGCAAAGTAGTAGTCAACTAGGCCTTATTTGGGCCATTTTGGATAAAATCCATCCTAAAACTTAGTAAAATGCATTTTGATGTGATTCCAAGCCTTAAACACCTAAGACTAGGTAATAGTGACATGTTATGAGAAAGATATAGTCCATTTGATAAGAAATGTAGAAATTGGGCAAAGTAGTAGTCAACTAGGCCTTATTTGGGTCATTTTGGATAAAATCTGTCCTAAAACTTAGTAAAATGCATTTTGATGTGATTCCAAGCCTTAAACACCTAAGACGAGGTAATAGTGACATATTATGAGAAAGAAATAGTCCATTTGATAAGAAATGTAGAAATAGGGCAAAGTAGTAGTCAAATAGGCCTTATTTGGGCCATTTTGGATGAAATCCGTCCTAAAACTTAGTAAAAAGCATTTTGATGTGATTCCAAGCCTTAAACACCTAAGACTAGGTAATATTGACATGTTATGAGAAAGAATTAATTCATTTGATAAGAAATGTAGAAAATAGGCAAAGTAGAAGTCATATAGGCCTTATTTGGGGCATCATGGATAAAATGCGTCCTAAAACTTAATAAAATGTTCTTTTGATGTGATTTCAAGTCTTATACACCAAGTACTAGATAATATTGACATGTTATGATAAAGAATTAGTGCATTTGATACAAAA